>NW_026061775.1:9375000-10000000 GCF_023897955.1 Schistocerca gregaria | reverse complement strand
CAACTTTAAACTTTGCCTACGTCTCTGTCAGTCGCAAGGAAACTGTATTTGAAGGTGAAGGTGATTTTGTAGACATGTGTAAAAGACATGTTCTGAAAAGCAAGTGTTGTGGTTTGGAGAGCACATCGGTTACGTGTCAGATGTGTAGCCAAGCAGTAATTTATCGCCATAGCTGCAAATATTAGCCGATAATATGAATTGTTGTCAGCTAAAGTCTGATGATGCAGACGACCGTAAGGACGAAGTACCCAAGAGTACCGCTAGGCCGCGCCTCTTTAGCACAGTGGTAGAGCACTGGTCTAATAAACCAGGGGTCGTAAGTTCCATCCTCACAGGAGAAAGATGAACTTTGGAAATCAGTTGCGCGTCGTGGCCGTATAGCAAACAGTACCTGTGATGACGAACAATTAGCGACAGGCGTTTTTTTAAGATTTACTCTCAGATGTGATTAAGGCGAATGGCGCAGATAAAGCATTTGCCAAAGCGGTACAGCATAAGGTGGGACGAGGCAGTCTGAATTACATTTTATAGATGTATTTCTCACATATCTCAGAGCCTCTCGCGATCTTCGTCGTCGTCGTCGTCGTCGTCGCCGCCGCCGCTTCTGCAGAAGTAGCAAATGGCCATCGTAGCAAATGCGGCGAGGGACGCCCTGCCTTCGATTCCGAATGCACAAAGTGTGTGGTCTTGTTTCTCAGTCTATATTTGGTCGGTCACGTCAGAGGTTGAATGTAACGAATGGGTGGGAAAGAGCAAGGGGCAGCGGCTGTGTAGAACGAAAACACAAATCCTCAGGGGTGTGAGCGTTTCGAGATGAGTCGTATACATGTAAATGTTGGTCGTCAGTGACCGTGTGGCCTAATGGATAAGGCGTCGGACTTCGGCTCTGAAGATTACAGGTTCGAATGCTGTCACGCTTGTGTTTTTCCAGTTCTGAAAAAGAAACATACCGTTTTAATGTAGCAATTGAGCAGTACGAAACCGTCTGAATGTTGCTGTTGACCATTTTTTGCTTGGAGATGCTCTTGAGCTTGAAACACACACAGCAAGACCGGTGTTAACTAACGAAATGGTCGGCAGAGTGCCGACACCGCGAGTTTTGACTGGCACTTGCACATCTAAAACAACGTCGGAAAGTAACTCGTTCGGCTTTTGAGTCACATAAAGTATGTGTGTTAATTTTGACGCCACTAGCTCTGCTTGTTGTCATGCAATTTCTTTGCCTCTCAGAAATGATTATGACATAAAAGTGAAGTGCGTGACGAGTGTGACGTTAGGAAAACATTAGGCAGCATGGAGAGATGCTGTATGGGACCACCCAACCCAAACGAGTACTGTGTGACGTGCTACCCGGCAAATATTCACCGAGGTAGCCGGCTATCTCAGTCGGTAGAGCGTCAGACACTTAATCCCAGGGTTGTGGGTTCGAGCCAGACGCTGGGCGAAACGGAATTTTGTTCCGCTGCAGGTGTAAATTACCGTTTTTCTGATTAACGAGTTTTAATGGAAATAGCAACTTTAAACTTTGCCTACGTCTCTGTCAGTCGCAAGGAAACTGTATTTGAAGGTGAAGGTGATTTTGTAGACATGTGTGAAAGACATGTTCTGAAAAGCAAGTGTTGTGGTTTGGAGAGCACATCGGTTACGTGTCAGATGTGTAGCCAAGCAGTAATTTGTCGCCATAGCTGCAAATATTAGCCGATAATATGAATTGTTGTCAGCTAAAGTCTGATGATGCAGACGACCGTAAGGACGAAGTACCCAAGAGTACCGCTAGGCCGCGCCTCTTTAGCTCAGTGGTAGAGCACTGGTCTAATAAACCAGGGGTCGTAAGTTCCATCCTCACAGGAGAAAGATGAATTTTGGAAATCAGTTGCGCGTCGTGGCCGTATAGCAAACAGTACCTGTGATGACGAACAATTAGCGACAGGCGTTTTTTTAAGATTTACTCTCAGATGTGATTAAGGCGAATGGCGCAGACAAAGCATTTGCCAAAGCGGTACAGCATAAGGTGGGACGAGGCAGTCTGAATTACATTTTATAGATGTATTTCTCACATATCTCAGAGCCTCTCGCGATCTTCGTCGTCGTCGTCGTCGTCGCCGTCGTCGTCGCCGCCGCCGCTTCTGCAGAAGTAGCAAATGGCCATCGTAGCAAATGCGGCGAGGGACGCCCTGCCTTCGATTCCGAATGCACAAAGTGTGTGGTCTTGTTTCTCAGTCTATATTTGGTCGGTCACGTCAGAGGTTGAATGTAACGAATGGGTGGGAAAGAGCAAGGGGCAGCGGCTGTGTAGAACGAAAACACAAATCCTCAGGGGTGTGAGCGTTTCGAGATGAGTCGTATACATGTAAATGTTGGTCGTCAGTGACCGTGTGGCCTAATGGATAAGGCGTCGGACTTCGGCTCTGAAGATTACAGGTTCGAATGCTGTCACGCTTGTGTTTTTCCAGTTCTGAAAAAGAAACATACCGTTTTAATGTAGCAATTGAGCAGTACGAAACCGTCTGAATGTTGCTGTTGACCATTTTTTGCTTGGAGATGCTCTTGAGCTTGAAACACACACAGCAAGACCGGTGTTAACTAACGAAATGGTCGGCAGAGTGCCGACACCGCGAGTTTTGACTGGCACTTGCACATCTAAAACAACGTCGGAAAGTAACTCGTTCGGCTTTTGAGTCACATAAAGTATGTGTGTTAATTTTGACGCCACTAGCTCTGCTTGTTGTCATGCAATTTCTTTGCCTCTCAGAAATGATTATGACATAAAAGTGAAGTACGTGACGAGTGTGACGTTAGGAAAACATTAGGCAGCATGGAGAGATTCTGTATGGGACCACCCAACCCAAACGAGTACTGTGTGACGTGCTACCCGGCAAGTATTCACCGAGGTAGCCGGCTATCTCAGTCGGTAGAGCGTCAGACTCTTAATCCCAGGGTCGTGAGTTCGAGCCAGACGCTGGGCGGAACGGAATTTTGTTCCGCTGCAGGTGTAAATTACCGTTTTTCTGATTAACGAGATTTAATGGAAATAGCAACTTTAAACTTTGCCTACGTCTCTGTCAGTCGCAAGGAAACTGTATTTGAAGGTGAAGGTGATTTTGTAGACATGTGTAAAAGACATGTTCTGAAAAGCAAGTGTTGTGGTTTGGAGAGCACATCGGTTACGTGTCAGATGTGTAGCCAAGCAGTAATTTGTCGCCATAGCTGCAAATATTAGCCGATAATATGAATTGTTGTCAGCTAAAGTCTGATGATGCAGACGACCGTAAGGACGAAGTACCCAAGAGTACCGCTAGGCCGCGCCTCTTTAGCACAGTGGTAGAGCACTGGTCTAATAAACCAGGGGTCGTAAGTTCCATCCTCACAGGAGAAAGATGAACTTTGGAAATCAGTTGCGCGTCGTGGCCGTATAGCAAACAGTACCTGTGATGACGAACAATTAGCGACAGGCGTTTTTTTAAGATTTACTCTCAGATGTGATTAAGGCGAATGGCGCAGATAAAGCATTTGCCAAAGCGGTACAGCATAAGGTGGGACGAGGCAGTCTGAATTACATTTTATAGATGTATTTCTCACATATCTCAGAGCCTCTCGCGATCTTCGTCGTCGTCGTCGTCGTCGTCGTCGTCGCCGCCGCCGCTTCTGCAGAAGTAGCAAATGGCCATCGTAGCAAATGCGGCGAGGGACGCCCTGCCTTCGATTCCGAATGCACAAAGTGTGTGGTCTTGTTTCTCAGTCTATATTTGGTCGGTCACGTCAGAGGTTGAATGTAACGAATGGGTGGGAAAGAGCAAGGGGCAGCGGCTGTGTAGAACGAAAACACAAATCCTCAGGGGTGTGAGCGTTTCGAGATGAGTCGTATACATGTAAATGTTGGTCGTCAGTGACCGTGTGGCCTAATGGATAAGGCGTCGGACTTCGGCTCTGAAGATTACAGGTTCGAATGCTGTCACGCTTGTGTTTTTCCAGTTCTGAAAAAGAAACATACCGTTTTAATGTAGCAATTGAGCAGTACGAAACCGTCTGAATGTTGCTGTTGACCATTTTTTGCTTGGAGATGCTCTTGAGCTTGAAACACACACAGCAAGACCGGTGTTAACTAACGAAATGGTCGGCAGAGTGCCGACACCGCGAGTTTTGACTGGCACTTGCACATCTAAAACAACGTCGGAAAGTTACTCGTTCGGCTTTTGAGTCACATAAAGTATGTGTGTTAATTTTGACGCCACTAGCTCTGCTTGTTGTCATGCAATTTCTTTGCCTCTCAGAAATGATTATGACATAAAAGTGAAGTGCGTGACGAGTGTGACGTTAGGAAAACATTAGGCAGCATGGAGAGATGCTGTATGGGACCACCCAACCCAAACGAGTACTGTGTGACGTGCTACCCGGCAAATATTCACCGAGGTAGCCGGCTATCTCAGTCGGTAGAGCGTCAGACACTTAATCCCAGGGTTGTGGGTTCGAGCCAGACGCTGGGCGAAACGGAATTTTGTTCCGCTGCAGGTGTAAATTACCGTTTTTCTGATTAACGAGATTTAATGGAAATAGCAACTTTAAACTTTGCCTACGTCTCTGTCAGTCGCAAGGAAACTGTATTTGAAGGTGAAGGTGATTTTGTAGACATGTGTGAAAGACATGTTCTGAAAAGCAAGTGTTGTGGTTTGGAGAGCACATCGGTTACGTGTCAGATGTGTAGCCAAGCAGTAATTTGTCGCCATAGCTGCAAATATTAGCCGATAATATGAATTGTTGTCAGCTAAAGTCTGATGATGCAGACGACCGTAAGGACGAAGTACCCAAGAGTACCGCTAGGCCGCGCCTCTTTAGCTCAGTGGTAGAGCACTGGTCTAATAAACCAGGGGTCGTAAGTTCCATCCTCACAGGAGAAAGATGAATTTTGGAAATCAGTTGCGCGTCGTGGCCGTATAGCAAACAGTACCTGTGATGACGAACAATTAGCGACAGGCGTTTTTTTAAGATTTACTCTCAGATGTGATTAAGGCGAATGGCGCAGACAAAGCATTTGCCAAAGCGGTACAGCATAAAGTGGGACGAGGCAGTCTGAATTACATTTTATAGATGTATTTCTCACATATCTCAGAGCCTCTCGCGATCTTCGTCGTCGTCGTCGTCGTCGCCGTCGTCGTCGCCGCCGCCGCTTCTGCAGAAGTAGCAAATGTCCATCGTAGCAAATGCGGCGAGGGACGCCCTGCCTTCGATTCCGAATGCACAAAGTGTGTGGTCTTGTTTCTCAGTCTATATTTGGTCGGTCACGTCAGAGGTTGAATGTAACGAATGGGTGGGAAAGAGCAAGGGGCAGCGGCTGTGTAGAACGAAAACACAAATCCTCAGGGGTGTGAGCGTTTCGAGATGAGTCGTATACATGTAAATGTTGGTCGTCAGTGACCGTGTGGCCTAATGGATAAGGCGTCGGACTTCGGCTCTGAAGATTACAGGTTCGAATGCTGTCACGCTTGTGTTTTTCCAGTTCTGAAAAAGAAACATACCGTTTTAATGTAGCAATTGAGCAGTACGAAACCGTCTGAATGTTGCTGTTGACCATTTTTTGCTTGGAGATGCTCTTGAGCTTGAAACACACACAGCAAGACCGGTGTTAACTAACGAAATGGTCGGCAGAGTGCCGACACCGCGAGTTTTGACTGGCACTTGCACATCTAAAACAACGTCGGAAAGTAACTCGTTCGGCTTTTGAGTCACATAAAGTATGTGTGTTAATTTTGACGCCACTAGCTCTGCTTGTTGTCATGCAATTTCTTTGCCTCTCAGAAATGATTATGACATAAAAGTGAAGTACGTGACGAGTGTGACGTTAGGAAAACATTAGGCAGCATGGAGAGATTCTGTATGGGACCACCCAACCCAAACGAGTACTGTGTGACGTGCTACCCGGCAAGTATTCACCGAGGTAGCCGGCTATCTCAGTCGGTAGAGCGTCAGACTCTTAATCCCAGGGTCGTGGGTTCGAGCCAGACGCTGGGCGGAACGGAATTTTGTTCCGCTGCAGGTGTAAATTACCGTTTTTCTGATTAACGAGATTTAATGGAAATAGCAACTTTAAACTTTGCCTACGTCTCTGTCAGTCGCAAGGAAACTGTATTTGAAGGTGAAGGTGATTTTGTAGACATGTGTGAAAGACATGTTCTGAAAAGCAAGTGTTGTGGTTTGGAGAGCACATCGGTTACGTGTCAGATGTGTAGCCAAGCAGTAATTTGTCGCCATAGCTGCAAATATTAGCCGGTAATATGAAGTGTTGTCAGCTAAAGTCTGATGGTGCAGACGACCGTAAGGACGAAGTACCCAAGAGTACCGCTAGGCCGCGCCTCTTTAGCTCAGTGGTAGAGCACTGGTCTAATAAACCAGGGGTTGTAAGTTCCATCCTCACAGGAGAAAGATGAATTTTGGAAATCAGTTGCGCGTCGTGGCCGTATAGCAAACAGTACCTGTGATGACGAACAATTAGCGACAGGCGTTTTTTTAAGATTTACTCTCAGATGTGATTAAGGCGAATGGCGCAGATAAAGCATTTGCCAAAGCGGTACAGCATAAGGTGGGACGAGGCAGTCTGAATTACATTTTATAGATGTATTTCTCACATATCTCAGAGTCTCTCGCGATCTTCGTCGTCGTCGCCGCCGCCGCCGCTTCTGCAGAAGTAGCAAATGGCCATCGTAGCAAATGCGGCGAGGGACGGCCTGCCTTTGATTCCGAATGCACAAATTGTGTGGTCTTTTTTCTCAGTCTATATTTGGTCGGTCTTGTCAGAGGTTGAATGTAACGAATGGGTGGGAAAGAGTAAGGGGCAGCGGCTGTGTAGAACGAAAACACAAATCCTCAGGGGTGTGAGCGTTTCGAGATGAGTCGTATACATGTAAATGTTGATCGTCAGTGACCGTGTGGTCTAATGGATAAGGCGTCGGACTTCGTATCTGAAGATTACAGGTTCGAATGCTGTCACGCTTGTGTTTTTCCAGTTCTGAAAAAGAAACATACCGTTTTAATGTAGCAATTGAGCAGTACGAAACCGTCTGAATGTTGCTGTTGACAATTTTTTTCTTGGAGATGCTCTTGAGCTTGAAACACACACAGCAAGACCGGTGTTAACTAACGAAATGGTCGGCAGAGTGCCGACACCGCGAGTTTTGACTGGCACTTGCACATCTAAAACAACGTCGGAAAGTAACTCGTTCGGCTTTTGAGTCACATAAAGTATGTGTGATAATTTTGACGCCACTAGCTCTGCTTGTTGTCATGCAATTTCTTTGCCTCTCAGAAATGATTATGACATAAAAGTGAAGTACGTGACGAGTGTGACGTTAGGAAAACATTAGGCAGCATGGAGAGATTCTGTATGGGACCACCCAACCCAAACGAGTACTGTGTGACGTGCTACCCGGCAAGTATTCACCGAGGTAGCCGGCTATCTCAGTCGGTAGAGCGTCAGACTCTTAATCCCAGGGTCGTGGGTTCGAGCCAGACGCTGGGCGGAACGGAATTTTGTTCCGCTGCAGGTGTAAATTACCGTTTTTCTGATTAACGAGATTTAATGGAAATAGCAACTTTAAACTTTGCCTACGTCTCTGTCAGTCGCAAGGAAACTGTATTTGAAGGTGAAGGTGATTTTGTAGACATGTGTGAAAGACATGTTCTGAAAAGCAAGTGTTGTGGTTTGGAGAGCACATCGGTTACGTGTCAGATGTGTAGCCAAGCAGTAATTTGTCGCCATAGCTGCAAATATTAGCCGGTAATATGAAGTGTTGTCAGCTAAAGTCTGATGGTGCAGACGACCGTAAGGACGAAGTACCCAAGAGTACCGCTAGGCCGCGCCTCTTTAGCTCAGTGGTAGAGCACTGGTCTAATAAACCAGGGGTTGTAAGTTCCATCCTCACAGGAGAAAGATGAATTTTGGAAATCAGTTGCGCGTCGTGGCCGTATAGCAAACAGTACCTGTGATGACGAACAATTAGCGACAGGCGTTTTTTTAAGATTTACTCTCAGATGTGATTAAGGCGAATGGCGCAGATAAAGCATTTGCCAAAGCGGTACAGCATAAGGTGGGACGAGGCAGTCTGAATTACATTTTATAGATTTATTTCTCACATATCTCAGAGCCTCTCGCGATCTTCGTCGTCGTCGTCGTCGTCGCCGCCGCCGCTTCTGCAGAAGTAGCAAATGGCCATCGTAGCAAATGCGGCGAGGGACGCCCTGCCTTCGATTCCGAATGCACAAAGTGTGTGGTCTTGTTTCTCAGTCTATATTTGGTCGGTCACGTCAGAGGTTGAATGTAACGAATGGGTGGGAAAGAGCAAGGGGCAGCGGCTGTGTAGAACGAAAACACAAATCCTCAGGGGTGTGAGCGTTTCGAGATGAGTCGTATACATGTAAATGTTGGTCGTCAGTGACCGTGTGGCCTAATGGATAAGGCGTCGGACTTCGGCTCTGAAGATTACAGGTTCGAATGCTGTCACGCTTGTGTTTTTCCAGTTCTGAAAAAGAAACATACCGTTTTAATGTAGCAATTGAGCAGTACGAAACCGTCTGAATGTTGCTGTTGACCATTTTTTGCTTGGAGATGCTCTTGAGCTTGAAACACACACAGCAAGACCGGTGTTAACTAACGAAATGGTCGGCAGAGTGCCGACACCGCGAGTTTTGACTGGCACTTGCACATCTAAAACAACGTCGGAAAGTAACTCGTTCGGCTTTTGAGTCACATAAAGTATGTGTGTTAATTTTGACGCCACTAGCTCTGCTTGTTGTCATGCAATTTCTTTGCCTCTCAGAAATGATTATGACATAAAAGTGAAGTACGTGACGAGTGTGACGTTAGGAAAACATTAGGCAGCATGGAGAGATTCTGTATGGGACCACCCAACCCAAACGAGTACTGTGTGACGTGCTACCCAGCAAGTATTCACCGAGGTAGCCGGCTATCTCAGTCGGTAGAGCGTCAGACTCTTAATCCCAGGGTCGTGGGTTCGAGCCAGACGCTGGGCGGAACGGAATTTTGTTCCGCTGCAGGTGTAAATTACCGTTTTTCTGATTAACGAGATTTAATGGAAATAGCAACTTTAAACTTTGCCTACGTCTCTGTCAGTCGCAAGGAAACTGTATTTGATGGTGAAGGTGATTTGTAGACATGTGTGAAAGACATGTTCTGAAAAGCAAGTGTTGTGGTTTGGAGAGCACATCGGTTACGTGTCAGATGTGTAGCCAAGCAGTAATTTGTCGCCATAGCTGCAAATATTAGCCGGTAATATGAAGTGTTGTCAGCTAAAGTCTGATGGTGCAGACGACCGTAAGGACGAAGTACCCAAGAGTACCGCTAGGCCGCGCCTCTTTAGCTCAGTGGTAGAGCACTGGTCTAATAAACCAGGGGTCGTAAGATCCATCCTCACAGGAGAAAGATGAACTTTGGAAATCAGTTGCGCGTCGTGGCCGTATAGCAAACAGTACCTGTGATGACGAACAATTAGCGACAGGCGTTTTTTTTAAGATTTACTCTCAGATGTGATTAAGGCGAATGGCGCAGATAAAGCATTTGCCAAAGCGGTACAGCATAAGGTGGGACGAGGCAGTCTGAATTACATTTTATAGATGTATTTCTCACATATCTCAGAGCCTCTCGCGGTCGTCGTCGTCGTCGTCGTCGTCGTCGCCGCCGCCGCTTCTGCAGAAGTAGCAAATGGCCATCGTAGCAAATGCGGCGAGGGACGCCCTGCCTTCGATTCCGAATGCACAAATTGTGTGGTCTTGTTTCTCAGTCTATATTTGGTCGGTCACGTCAGAGGTTGAATGTAACGAATGGGTGGGAAAGAGCAAGGGGCAGCGGCTGTGTAGAACGAAAACACAAATCCTCAGGGGTGTGAGCGTTTCGAGATGAGTCGTATACATGTAAATGTTGGTCGTCAGTGACCGTGTGGCCTAATGGATAAGGCGTCGGACTTCGGCTCTGAAGATTACAGGTTCGAATGCTGTCACGCTTGTGTTTTTCCAGTTCTGAAAAAGAAACATACCGTTTTAATGTAGCAATTGAGCAGTACGAAACCGTCTGAATGTTGCTGTTGACCATTTTTTGCTTGGAGATGCTCTTGAGCTTGAAACACACACAGCAAGACCGGTGTTAACTAACGAAATGGTCGGCAGAGTGCCGACACCGCGAGTTTTGACTGGCACTTGCACATCTAAAACAACGTCGGAAAGTAACTCGTTCGGCTTTTGAGTCACATAAAGTATGTGTGTTAATTTTGACGCCACTAGCTCTGCTTGTTGTCATGCAATTTCTTTGCCTCTCAGAAATGATTATGACATAAAAGTGAAGTGCGTGACGAGTGTGACGTTAGGAAAACATTAGGCAGCATGGAGAGATGCTGTATGGGACCACCCAACCCAAACGAGTACTGTGTGACGTGCTACCCGGCAAATATTCACCGAGGTAGCCGGCTATCTCAGTCGGTAGAGCGTCAGACACTTAATCCCAGGGTCGTGGGTTCGAGCCAGACGCTGGGCGAAACGGAATTTTGTTCCGCTGCAGGTGTAAATTACCGTTTTTCTGATTAACGAGATTTAATGGAAATAGCAACTTTAAACTTTGCCTACGTCTCTGTCAGTCGCAAGGAAACTGTATTTGAAGGTGAAGGTGATTTTGTAGACATGTGTGAAAGACATGTTCTGAAAAGCAAGTGTTGTGGTTTGGAGAGCACATCGGTTACGTGTCAGATGTGTAGCCAAGCAGTAATTTGTCGCCATAGCTGCAAATATTAGCCGATAATATGAATTGTTGTCAGCTAAAGTCTGATGATGCAGACGACCGTAAGGACGAAGTACCCAAGAGTACCGCTAGGCCGCGCCTCTTTAGCTCAGTGGTAGAGCACTGGTCTAATAAACCAGGGGTCGTAAGTTCCATCCTCACAGGAGGAAGATGATTTTTGGAAATCAGTTGCGCGTCGTGGCCGTATAGCAAACAGTACCTGTGATGACGAACAATTAGCGACAGGCGTTTTTTTAAGATTTACTCTCAGATGTGATTAAGGCGAATGGCGCAGACAAAGCATTTGCCAAAGCGGTACAGCATAAGGTGGGACGAGGCAGTCTGAATTACATTTTATAGATGTATTTCTCACATATCTCAGAGCCTCTCGCGATCTTCGTCGTCGTCGTCGTCGTCGCCGTCGTCGTCGCCGCCGCCGCTTCTGCAGAAGTAGCAAATGGCCATCGTAGCAAATGCGGCGAGGGACGCCCTGCCTTCGATTCCGAATGCACAAAGTGTGTGGTCTTGTTTCTCAGTCTATATTTGGTCGGTCACGTCAGAGGTTGAATGTAACGAATGGGTGGGAAAGAGCAAGGGGCAGCGGCTGTGTAGAACGAAAACACAAATCCTCAGGGGTGTGAGCGTTTCGAGATGAGTCGTATACATGTAAATGTTGGTCGTCAGTGACCGTGTGGCCTAATGGATAAGGCGTCGGACTTCGGCTCTGAATATTACAGGTTCGAATGCTGTCACGCTTGTGTTTTTCCAGTTCTGAAAAAGAAACATACCGTTTTAATGTAGCAATTGAGCAGTACGAAACCGTCTGAATGTTGCTGTTGACCATTTTTTGCTTGGAGATGCTCTTGAGCTTGAAACACACACAGCAAGACCGGTGTTAACTAACGAAATGGTCGGCAGAGTGCCGACACCGCGAGTTTTGACTGGCACTTGCACATCTAAAACAACGTCGGAAAGTAACTCGTTCGGCTTTTGAGTCACATAAAGTATGTGTGTTAATTTTGACGCCACTAGCTCTGCTTGTTGTCATGCAATTTCTTTGCCTCTCAGAAATGATTATGACATAAAAGTGAAGTGCGTGACGAGTGTGACGTTAGGAAAACATTAGGCAGCATGGAGAGATGCTGTATGGGACCACCCAACCCAAACGAGTACTGTGTGACGTGCTACCCGGCAAATATTCACCGAGGTAGCCGGCTATCTCAGTCGGTAGAGCGTCAGACACTTAATCCCAGGGTCGTGGGTTCGAGCCAGACGCTGGGCGGAACGGAATTTTGTTCCGCTGCAGGTGTAAATTACCGTTTTTCTGATTAACAAGATTTAATGGAAATAGCAACTTTAAACTTTGCCTACGTCTCTGTCAGTCGCAAGGAAACTGTATTTGAAGGTGAAGGTGATTTTGTAGACATGTGTAAAAGACATGTTCTGAAAAGCAAGTGTTGTGGTTTGGAGAGCACATCGGTTACGTGTCAGATGTGTAGCCAAGCAGTAATTTGTCGCCATAGCTGCAAATATTAGCCGATAATATGAATTGTTGTCAGCTAAAGTCTGATGATGCAGACGACCGTAAGGACGAAGTACCCAAGAGTACCGCTAGGCCGCGCCTCTTTAGCTCAGTGGTAGAGCACTGGTCTAATAAACCAGGGGTCGTAAGTTCCATCCTCACAGGAGAAAGATGAACTTTGGAAATCAGTTGCGCGTCGTGGCCGTATAGCAAACAGTACCTGTGATGACGAACAATTAGCGACAGGCGTTTTTTTAAGATTTACTCTCAGATGTGATTAAGGCGAATGGCGCAGATAAAGCATTTGCCAAAGCGGTACAGCATAAGGTGGGACGAGGCAGTCTGAATTACATTTTATAGATGTATTTCTCACATATCTCAGAGCCTCTCGCGATCTTCGTCGTCGTCGTCGTCGTCGTCGTCGTCGCCGCCGCCGCTTCTGCAGAAGTAGCAAATGGCCATCGTAGCAAATGCGGCGAGGGACGCCCTGCCTTCGATTCCGAATGCACAAAGTGTGTGGTCTTGTTTCTCAGTCTATATTTGGTCGGTCACGTCAGAGGTTGAATGTAACGAATGGGTGGGAAAGAGCAAGGGGCAGCGGCTGTGTAGAACGAAAACACAAATCCTCAGGGGTGTGAGCGTTTCGAGATGAGTCGTATACATGTAAATGTTGGTCGTCAGTGACCGTGTGGCCTAATGGATAAGGCGTCGGACTTCGGCTCTGAAGATTACAGGTTCGAATGCTGTCACGCTTGTGTTTTTCCAGTTCTGAAAAAGAAACATACCGTTTTAATGTAGCAATTGAGCAGTACGAAACCGTCTGAATGTTGCTGTTGACCATTTTTTGCTTGGAGATGCTCTTGAGCTTGAAACACACACAGCAAGACCGGTGTTAACTAACGAAATGGTCGGCAGAGTGCCGACACCGCGAGTTTTGACTGGCACTTGCACATCTAAAACAACGTCGGAAAGTAACTCGTTCGGCTTTTGAGTCACATAAAGTATGTGTGTTAATTTTGACGCCACTAGCTCTGCTTGTTGTCATGCAATTTCTTTGCCTCTCAGAAATGATTATGACATAAAAGTGAAGTGCGTGACGAGTGTGACGTTAGGAAAACATTAGGCAGCATGGAGAGATGCTGTATGGGACCACCCAACCCAAACGAGTACTGTGTGACGTGCTACCCGGCAAATATTCACCGAGGTAGCCGGCTATCTCAGTCGGTAGAGCGTCAGACACTTAATCCCAGGGTCGTGGGTTCGAGCCAGACGCTGGGCGAAACGGAATTTTGTTCCGCTGCAGGTGTAAATTACCGTTTTTCTGATTAACGAGATTTAATGGAAATAGCAACTTTAAACTTTGCCTACGTCTCTGTCAGTCGCAAGGAAACTGTATTTGAAGGTGAAGGTGATTTTGTAGACATGTGTGAAAGACATGTTCTGAAAAGCAAGTGTTGTGGTTTGGAGAGCACATCGGTTACGTGTCAGATGTGTAGCCAAGCAGTAATTTGTCGCCATAGCTGCAAATATTAGCCGATAATATGAATTGTTGTCAGCTAAAGTCTGATGATGCAGACGACCGTAAGGACGAAGTACCCAAGAGTACCGCTAGGCCGCGCCTCTTTAGCTCAGTGGTAGAGCACTGGTCTAATAAACCAGGGGTCGTAAGTTCCATCCTCACAGGAGAAAGATGAATTTTGGAAATCAGTTGCGCGTCGTGGCCGTATAGCAAACAGTACCTGTGATGACGAACAATTAGCGACAGGCGTTTTTTTAAGATTTACTCTCAGATGTGATTAAGGCGAATGGCGCAGATAAAGCATTTGCCAAAGCGGTACAGCATAAGGTGGGACGAGGCAGTCTGAATTACATTTTATAGATGTATTTCTCACATATCTCAGAGTCTCTCGCGATCTTCGTCGTCGTCGTCGTCGTCGTCGTCGTCGTCGCCGCCGCCGCTTCTGCAGAAGTAGCAAATGGCCATCGTAGCAAATGCGGCGAGGGACGCCCTGCCTTCGATTCCGAATGCACAAAGTGTGTGGTCTTGTTTCTCAGTCTATATTTGGTCGGTCACGTCAGAGGTTGAATGTAACGAATGGGTGGGAAAGAGCAAGGGGCAGCGGCTGTGTAGAACGAAAACACAAATCCTCAGGGGTGTGAGCGTTTCGAGATGAGTCGTATACATGTAAATGTTGGTCGTCAGTGACCGTGTGGCCTAATGGATAAGGCGTCGGACTTCGGCTCTGAAGATTACAGGTTCGAATGCTGTCACGCTTGTGTTTTTCCAGTTCTGAAAAAGAAACATACCGTTTTAATGTAGCAATTGAGCAGTACGAAACCGTCTGAATGTTGCTGTTGACCATTTTTTGCTTGGAGATGCTCTTGAGCTTGAAACACACACAGCAAGACCGGTGTTAACTAACGAAATGGTCGGCAGAGTGCCGACACCGCGAGTTTTGACTGGCACTTGCACATCTAAAACAACGTCGGAAAGTAACTCGTTCGGCTTTTGAGTCACATAAAGTATGTGTGTTAATTTTGACGCCACTAGCTCTGCTTGTTGTCATGCAATTTCTTTGCCTCTCAGAAATGATTATGACATAAAAGTGAAGTACGTGACGAGTGTGACGTTAGGAAAACATTAGGCAGCATGGAGAGATTCTGTATGGGACCACCCAACCCAAACGAGTACTGTGTGACGTGCTACCCGGCAAGTATTCACCGAGGTAGCCGGCTATCTCAGTCGGTAGAGCGTCAGACTCTTAATCCCAGGGTCGTGGGTTCGGGCCAGACGCAGGGCGGAACGGAATTTTGTTCCGCTGCAGGTGTAAATTACCGTTTTTCTGATTAACGAGATTTAATGGAAATAGCAACTTTAAACTTTGCCTACGTCTCTGTCAGTCGCAAGGAAACTGTATTTGAAGGTGAAGGTGATTTTGTAGACATGTGTGAAAGACATGTTCTGAAAAGCAAGTGTTGTGGTTTGGAGAGCACATCGGTTACGTGTCAGATGTGTAGCCAAGCAGTAATTTGTCGCCATAGCTGCAAATATTAGCCGGTAATATGAAGTGTTGTCAGCTAAAGTCTGATGGTGCAGACGACCGTAAGGACGAAGTACCCAAGAGTACCGCTAGGCCGCGCCTCTTTAGCTCAGTGGTAGAGCACTGGTCTAATAAACCAGGGGTTGTAAGTTCCATCCTCACAGGAGAAAGATGAATTTTGGAAATCAGTTGCGCGTCGTGGCCGTATAGCAAACAGTACCTGTGATGACGAACAATTAGCGACAGGCGTTTTTTTAAGATTTACTCTCAGATGTGATTAAGGCGAATGGCGCAGATAAAGCATTTGCCAAAGCGGTACAGCATAAGGTGGGACGAGGCAGTCTGAATTACATTTTATAGATGTATTTCTCACATATCTCAGAGTCTCTCGCGATCTTCGTCGTCGTCGTCGTCGTCGTCGTCGTCGTCGTCGTCGTCGTCGTCGCCGCCGCCGCTTCTGCAGAAGTAGCAAATGGCCATCGTAGCAAATGCGGCGAGGGACGCCCTGCCTTCGATTCCGAATGCAC
This sequence comes from Schistocerca gregaria, assembly GCF_023897955.1. Taxonomy (NCBI): domain Eukaryota; kingdom Metazoa; phylum Arthropoda; class Insecta; order Orthoptera; family Acrididae; genus Schistocerca; species Schistocerca gregaria. The sequence goes on along the minus strand of NW_026061775.1, from coordinate 9,984,136 downwards.
AAAGTGTGTGGTCTTGTTTCTCAGTCTATATTTGGTCGGTCACGTCAGAGGTTGAATGTAACGAATGGGTGGGAAAGAGCAAGGGGCAGCGGCTGTGTAGAACGAAAACACAAATCCTCAGGGGTGTGAGCGTTTCGAGATGAGTCGTATACATGTAAATGTTGGTCGTCAGTGACCGTGTGGCCTAATGGATAAGGCGTCGGACTTCGGCTCTGAATATTACAGGTTCGAATGCTGTCACGCTTGTGTTTTTCCAGTTCTGAAAAAGAAACATACCGTTTTAATGTAGCAATTGAGCAGTACGAAACCGTCTGAATGTTGCTGTTGACCATTTTTTGCTTGGAGATGCTCTTGAGCTTGAAACACACACAGCAAGACCGGTGTTAACTAACGAAATGGTCGGCAGAGTGCCGACACCGCGAGTTTTGACTGGCACTTGCACATCTAAAACAACGTCGGAAAGTAACTCGTTCGGCTTTTGAGTCACATAAAGTATGTGTGTTAATTTTGACGCCACTAGCTCTGCTTGTTGTCATGCAATTTATTTGCCTCTCAGAAATGATTATGACATAAAAGTGAAGTACGTGACGAGTGTGACGTTAGGAAAACATTAGGCAGCATGGAGAGATTCTGTATGGGACCACCCAACCCAAACGAGTACTGTGTGACGTGCTACCCGGCAAGTATTCACCGAGGTAGCCGGCTATCTCAGTCGGTAGAGCGTCAGACTCTTAATCCCAGGGTCGTGGGTTCGAGCCAGACGCAGGGCGGAACGGAATTTTGTTCCGCTGCAGGTGTAAATTACCGTTTTTCTGATTAACGAGATTTAATGGAAATAGCAACTTTAAACTTTGCCTACGTCTCTGTCAGTCGCAAGGAAACTGTATTTGAAGGTGAAGGTGATTTTGTAGACATGTGTGAAAGACATGTTCTGAAAAGCAAGTGTTGTGGTTTGGAGAGCACATCGGTTACGTGTCAGATGTGTAGCCAAGCAGTAATTTGTCGCCATAGCTGCAAATATTAGCCGGTAATATGAAGTGTTGTCAGCTAAAGTCTGATGGTGCAGACGACCGTAAGGACGAAGTACCCAAGAGTACCGTTAGGCCGCGCCTCTTTAGCTCAGTGGTAGAGCACTGGTCTAATAAACCAGGGGTCGTAAGTTCCATCCTCACAGGAGAAAGATGAATTTTGGAAATCAGTTGCGCGTCGTGGCCGTATAGCAAACAGTACCTGTGATGACGAACAATTAGCGACAGGCGTTTTTTTAAGATTTACTCTCAGATGTGATTAAGGCGAATGGCGCAGATAAAGCATTTGCCAAAGCGGTACAGCATAAGGTGGGACGAGGCAGTCTGAATTACATTTTATAGATGTATTTCTCACATATCTCAGAGTCTCCCGCGATCTTCGTCGTCGTCGTCGTCGTCGTCGTCGTCGCCGCCGCCGCCGCTTCTGCAGAAGTAGCAAATGGCCATCGTAGCAAATGCGGCGAGGGATGCCCTGCCTTCGATTCCGAATGCACAAAGTGTGTGGTCTTGTTTCTCAGTCTATATTTGGTCGGTCACGTCAGAGGTTGAATGTAACGAATGGGTGGGAAAGAGCAAGGGGCAGCGGCTGTGTAGAACGAAAACACAAATCCTCAGGGGTGTGAGCGTTTCGAGATGAGTCGTATACATGTAAATGTTGGTCGTCAGTGACCGTGTGGCCTAATGGATAAGGCGTCGGACTTCGGCTCTGAAGATTACAGGTTCGAATGCTGTCACGCTTGTGTTTTTCCAGTTCTGAAAAAGAAACATACCGTTTTAATGTAGCAATTGAGCAGTACGAAACCGTCTGAATGTTGCTGTTGACCATTTTTTGCTTGGAGATGCTCTTGAGCTTGAAACACACACAGCAAGACCGGTGTTAACTAACGAAATGGTCGGCAGAGTGCCGACACCGCGAGTTTTGACTGGCACTTGCACATCTAAAACAACGTCGGAAAGTAACTCGTTCGGCTTTTGAGTCACATAAAGTATGTGTGTTAATTTTGACGCCACTAGCTCTGCTTGTTGTCATGCAATTTCTTTGCCTCTCAGAAATGATTATGACATAAAAGTGAAGTGCGTGACGAGTGTGACGTTAGGAAAACATTAGGCAGCATGGAGAGATGCTGTATGGGACCACCCAACCCAAACGAGTACTGTGTGACGTGCTACCCGGCAAATATTCACCGAGGTAGCCGGCTATCTCAGTCGGTAGAGCGTCAGACACTTAATCCCAGGGTCGTGGGTTCGAGCCAGACGCTGGGCGAAACGGAATTTTGTTCCGCTGCAGGTGTAAATTACCGTTTTTCTGATTAACGAGATTTAATGGAAATAGCAACTTTAAACTTTGCCTACGTCTCTGTCAGTCGCAAGGAAACTGTATTTGAAGGTGAAGGTGATTTTGTAGACATGTGTGAAAGACATGTTCTGAAAAGCAAGTGTTGTGGTTTGGAGAGCACATCGGTTACGTGTCAGATGTGTAGCCAAGCAGTAATTTGTCGCCATAGCTGCAAATATTAGCCGATAATATGAATTGTTGTCAGCTAAAGTCTGATGATGCAGACGACCGTAAGGACGAAGTACCCAAGAGTACCCCTAGGCCGCGCCTCTTTAGCTCAGTGGTAGAGCACTGGTCTAATAAACCAGGGGTCGTAAGTTCCATCCTCACAGGAGAAAGATGAATTTTGGAAATCAGTTGCGCGTCGTGGCCGTATAGCAAACAGTACCTGTGATGACGAACAATTAGCGACAGGCGTTTTTTTAAGATTTACTCTCAGATGTGATTAAGGCGAATGGCGCAGACAAAGCATTTGCCAAAGCGGTACAGCATAAGGTGGGACGAGGCAGTCTGAATTACATTTTATAGATGTATTTCTCACATATCTCAGAGCCTCTCGCGATCTTCGTCGTCGTCGTCGTCGTCGCCGTCGTCGTCGCCGCCGCCGCTTCTGCAGAAGTAGCAAATGGCCATCGTAGCAAATGCGGCGAGGGACGCCCTGCCTTCGATTCCGAATGCACAAAGTGTGTGGTCTTGTTTCTCAGTCTATATTTGGTCGGTCACGTCAGAGGTTGAATGTAACGAATGGGTGGGAAAGAGCAAGGGGCAGCGGCTGTGTAGAACGAAAACACAAATCCTCAGGGGTGTGAGCGTTTCGAGATGAGTCGTATACATGTAAATGTTGGTCGTCAGTGACCGTGTGGCCTAATGGATAAGGCGTCGGACTTCGGCTCTGAAGATTACAGGTTCGAATGCTGTCACGCTTGTGTTTTTCCAGTTCTGAAAAAGAAACATACCGTTTTAATGTAGCAATTGAGCAGTACGAAACCGTCTGAATGTTGCTGTTGACCATTTTTTGCTTGGAGATGCTCTTGAGCTTGAAACACACACAGCAAGACCGGTGTTAACTAACGAAATGGTCGGCAGAGTGCCGACACCGCGAGTTTTGACTGGCACTTGCACATCTAAAACAACGTCGGAAAGTAACTCGTTCGGCTTTTGAGTCACATAAAGTATGTGTGTTAATTTTGACGCCACTAGCTCTGCTTGTTGTCATGCAATTTCTTTGCCTCTCAGAAATGATTATGACATAAAAGTGAAGTACGTGACGAGTGTGACGTTAGGAAAACATTAGGCAGCATGGAGAGATTCTGTATGGGACCACCCAACCCAAACGAGTACTGTGTGACGTGCTACCCGGCAAGTATTCACCGAGGTAGCCGGCTATCTCAGTCGGTAGAGCGTCAGACTCTTAATCCCAGGGTCGTGGGTTCGGGCCAGACGCAGGGCGGAACGGAATTTTGTTCCGCTGCAGGTGTAAATTACCGTTTTTCTGATTAACGAGATTTAATGGAAATAGCAACTTTAAACTTTGCCTACGTCTCTGTCAGTCGCAAGGAAACTGTATTTGAAGGTGAAGGTGATTTTGTAGACATGTGTGAAAGACATGTTCTGAAAAGCAAGTGTTGTGGTTTGGAGAGCACATCGGTTACGTGTCAGATGTGTAGCCAAGCAGTAATTTGTCGCCATAGCTGCAAATATTAGCCGGTAATATGAAGTGTTGTCAGCTAAAGTCTGATGGTGCAGACGACCGTAAGGACGAAGTACCCAAGAGTACCGCTAGGCCGCGCCTCTTTAGCTCAGTGGTAGAGCACTGGTCTAATAAACCAGGGGTTGTAAGTTCCATCCTCACAGGAGAAAGATGAATTTTGGAAATCAGTTGCGCGTCGTGGCCGTATAGCAAACAGTACCTGTGATGACGAACAATTAGCGACAGGCGTTTTTTTAAGATTTACTCTCAGATGTGATTAAGGCGAATGGCGCAGATAAAGCATTTGCCAAAGCGGTACAGCATAAGGTGGGACGAGGCAGTCTGAATTACATTTTATAGATGTATTTCTCACATATCTCAGAGTCTCTCGCGATCTTCGTCGTCGTCGTCGTCGTCGTCGTCGTCGTCGTCGTCGTCGTCGTCGCCGCCGCCGCCGCTTCTGCAGAAGTAGCAAATGGCCATCGTAGCAAATGCGGCGAGGGACGCCCTGCCTTCGATTCCGAATGCACAAAGTGTGTGGTCTTGTTTCTCAGTCTATATTTGGTCGGTCACGTCAGAGGTTGAATGTAACGAATGGGTGGGAAAGAGCAAGGGGCAGCGGCTGTGTAGAACGAAAACACAAATCCTCAGGGGTGTGAGCGTTTCGAGATGAGTCGTATACATGTAAATGTTGGTCGTCAGTGACCGTGTGGCCTAATGGATAAGGCGTCGGACTTCGGCTCTGAATATTACAGGTTCGAATGCTGTCACGCTTGTGTTTTTCCAGTTCTGAAAAAGAAACATACCGTTTTAATGTAGCAATTGAGCAGTACGAAACCGTCTGAATGTTGCTGTTGACCATTTTTTGCTTGGAGATGCTCTTGAGCTTGAAACACACACAGCAAGACCGGTGTTAACTAACGAAATGGTCGGCAGAGTGCCGACACCGCGAGTTTTGACTGGCACTTGCACATCTAAAACAACGTCGGAAAGTAACTCGTTCGGCTTTTGAGTCACATAAAGTATGTGTGTTAATTTTGACGCCACTAGCTCTGCTTGTTGTCATGCAATTTCTTTGCCTCTCAGAAATGATTATGACATAAAAGTGAAGTACGTGACGAGTGTGACGTTAGGAAAACATTAGGCAGCATGGAGAGATTCTGTATGGGACCACCCAACCCAAACGAGTACTGTGTGACGTGCTACCCGGCAAGTATTCACCGAGGTAGCCGGCTATCTCAGTCGGTAGAGCGTCAGACTCTTAATCCCAGGGTCGTGGGTTCGGGCCAGACGCAGGGCGGAACGGAATTTTGTTCCGCTGCAGGTGTAAATTACCGTTTTTCTGATTAACGAGATTTAATGGAAATAGCAACTTTAAACTTTGCCTACGTCTCTGTCAGTCGCAAGGAAACTGTATTTGAAGGTGAAGGTGATTTTGTAGACATGTGTGAAAGACATGTTCTGAAAAGCAAGTGTTGTGGTTTGGAGAGCACATCGGTTACGTGTCAGATGTGTAGCCAAGCAGTAATTTGTCGCCATAGCTGCAAATATTAGCCGGTAATATGAAGTGTTGTCAGCTAAAGTCTGATGGTGCAGACGACCGTAAGGACGAAGTACCCAAGAGTACCGCTAGGCCGCGCCTCTTTAGCTCAGTGGTAGAGCACTGGTCTAATAAACCAGGGGTTGTAAGTTCCATCCTCACAGGAGAAAGATGAATTTTGGAAATCAGTTGCGCGTCGTGGCCGTATAGCAAACAGTACCTGTGATGACGAACAATTAGCGACAGGCGTTTTTTTAAGATTTACTCTCAGATGTGATTAAGGCGAATGGCGCAGATAAAGCATTTGCCAAAGCGGTACAGCATAAGGTGGGACGAGGCAGTCTGAATTACATTTTATAGATGTATTTCTCACATATCTCAGAGTCTCTCGCGATCTTCGTCGTCGTCGTCGTCGTCGTCGTCGTCGTCGTCGTCGTCGTCGCCGCCGCCGCTTCTGCAGAAGTAGCAAATGGCCATCGTAGCAAATGCGGCGAGGGACGCCCTGCCTTCGATTCCGAATGCACAAAGTGTGTGGTCTTGTTTCTCAGTCTATATTTGGTCGGTCACGTCAGAGGTTGAATGTAACGAATGGGTGGGAAAGAGCAAGGGGCAGCGGCTGTGTAGAACGAAAACACAAATCCTCAGGGGTGTGAGCGTTTCGAGATGAGTCGTATACATGTAAATGTTGGTCGTCAGTGACCGTGTGGCCTAATGGATAAGGCGTCGGACTTCGGCTCTGAATATTACAGGTTCGAATGCTGTCACGCTTGTGTTTTTCCAGTTCTGAAAAAGAAACATACCGTTTTAATGTAGCAATTGAGCAGTACGAAACCGTCTGAATGTTGCTGTTGACCATTTTTTGCTTGGAGATGCTCTTGAGCTTGAAACACACACAGCAAGACCGGTGTTAACTAACGAAATGGTCGGCAGAGTGCCGACACCGCGAGTTTTGACTGGCACTTGCACATCTAAAACAACGTCGGAAAGTAACTCGTTCGGCTTTTGAGTCACATAAAGTATGTGTGTTAATTTTGACGCCACTAGCTCTGCTTGTTGTCATGCAATTTATTTGCCTCTCAGAAATGATTATGACATAAAAGTGAAGTACGTGACGAGTGTGACGTTAGGAAAACATTAGGCAGCATGGAGAGATTCTGTATGGGACCACCCAACCCAAACGAGTACTGTGTGACGTGCTACCCGGCAAGTATTCACCGAGGTAGCCGGCTATCTCAGTCGGTAGAGCGTCAGACTCTTAATCCCAGGGTCGTGGGTTCGAGCCAGACGCAGGGCGGAACGGAATTTTGTTCCGCTGCAGGTGTAAATTACCGTTTTTCTGATTAACGAGATTTAATGGAAATAGCAACTTTAAACTTTGCCTACGTCTCTGTCAGTCGCAAGGAAACTGTATTTGAAGGTGAAGGTGATTTTGTAGACATGTGTGAAAGACATGTTCTGAAAAGCAAGTGTTGTGGTTTGGAGAGCACATCGGTTACGTGTCAGATGTGTAGCCAAGCAGTAATTTGTCGCCATAGCTGCAAATATTAGCCGGTAATATGAAGTGTTGTCAGCTAAAGTCTGATGGTGCAGACGACCGTAAGGACGAAGTACCCAAGAGTACCGCTAGGCCGCGCCTCTTTAGCTCAGTGGTAGAGCACTGGTCTAATAAACCAGGGGTCGTAAGTTCCATCCTCACAGGAGAAAGATGAATTTTGGAAATCAGTTGCGCGTCGTGGCCGTATAGCAAACAGTACCTGTGATGACGAACAATTAGCGACAGGCGTTTTTTTAAGATTTACTCTCAGATGTGATTAAGGCGAATGGCGCAGATAAAGCATTTGCCAAAGCGGTACAGCATAAGGTGGGACGAGGCAGTCTGAATTACATTTTATAGATGTATTTCTCACATATCTCAGAGTCTCCCGCGATCTTCGTCGTCGTCGTCGTCGTCGTCGTCGTCGCCGCCGCCGCCGCTTCTGCAGAAGTAGCAAATGGCCATCGTAGCAAATGCGGCGAGGGATGCCCTGCCTTCGATTCCGAATGCACAAAGTGTGTGGTCTTGTTTCTCAGTCTATATTTGGTCGGTCACGTCAGAGGTTGAATGTAACGAATGGGTGGGAAAGAGCAAGGGGCAGCGGCTGTGTAGAACGAAAACACAAATCCTCAGGGGTGTGAGCGTTTCGAGATGAGTCGTATACATGTAAATGTTGGTCGTCAGTGACCGTGTGGCCTAATGGATAAGGCGTCGGACTTCGGCTCTGAAGATTACAGGTTCGAATGCTGTCACGCTTGTGTTTTTCCAGTTCTGAAAAAGAAACATACCGTTTTAATGTAGCAATTGAGCAGTACGAAACCGTCTGAATGTTGCTGTTGACCATTTTTTGCTTGGAGATGCTCTTGAGCTTGAAACACACACAGCAAGACCGGTGTTAACTAACGAAATGGTCGGCAGAGTGCCGACACCGCGAGTTTTGACTGGCACTTGCACATCTAAAACAACGTCGGAAAGTAACTCGTTCGGCTTTTGAGTCACATAAAGTATGTGTGTTAATTTTGACGCCACTAGCTCTGCTTGTTGTCATGCAATTTCTTTGCCTCTCAGAAATGATTATGACATAAAAGTGAAGTGCGTGACGAGTGTGACGTTAGGAAAACATTAGGCAGCATGGAGAGATGCTGTATGGGACCACCCAACCCAAACGAGTACTGTGTGACGTGCTACCCGGCAAATATTCACCGAGGTAGCCGGCTATCTCAGTCGGTAGAGCGTCAGACACTTAATCCCAGGGTCGTGGGTTCGAGCCAGACGCTGGGCGAAACGGAATTTTGTTCCGCTGCAGGTGTAAATTACCGTTTTTCTGATTAACGAGATTTAATGGAAATAGCAACTTTAAACTTTGCCTACGTCTCTGTCAGTCGCAAGGAAACTGTATTTGAAGGTGAAGGTGATTTTGTAGACATGTGTGAAAGACATGTTCTGAAAAGCAAGTGTTGTGGTTTGGAGAGCACATCGGTTACGTGTCAGATGTGTAGCCAAGCAGTAATTTGTCGCCATAGCTGCAAATATTAGCCGATAATATGAATTGTTGTCAGCTAAAGTCTGATGATGCAGACGACCGTAAGGACGAAGTACCCAAGAGTACCCCTAGGCCGCGCCTCTTTAGCTCAGTGGTAGAGGACTGGTCTAATAAACCAGGGGTCGTAAGTTCCATCCTCACAGGAGAAAGATGAATTTTGGAAATCAGTTGCGCGTCGTGGCCGTATAGCAAACAGTACCTGTGATGACGAACAATTAGCGACAGGCGTTTTTTTAAGATTTACTCTCAGATGTGATTAAGGCGAATGGCGCAGACAAAGCATTTGCCAAAGCGGTACAGCATAAGGTGGGACGAGGCAGTCTGAATTACATTTTATAGATGTATTTCTCACATATCTCAGAGCCTCTCGCGATCTTCGTCGTCGTCGTCGTCGTCGCCGTCGTCGTCGCCGCCGCCGCTTCTGCAGAAGTAGCAAATGGCCATCGTAGCAAATGCGGCGAGGGACGCCCTGCCTTCGATTCCGAATGCACAAAGTGTGTGGTCTTGTTTCTCAGTCTATATTTGGTCGGTCACGTCAGAGGTTGAATGTAACGAATGGGTGGGAAAGAGCAAGGGGCAGCGGCTGTGTAGAACGAAAACACAAATCCTCAGGGGTGTGAGCGTTTCGAGATGAGTCGTATACATGTAAATGTTGGTCGTCAGTGACCGTGTGGCCTAATGGATAAGGCGTCGGACTTCGGCTCTGAAGATTACAGGTTCGAATGCTGTCACGCTTGTGTTTTTCCAGTTCTGAAAAAGAAACATACCGTTTTAATGTAGCAATTGAGCAGTACGAAACCGTCTGAATGTTGCTGTTGACCATTTTTTGCTTGGAGATGCTCTTGAGCTTGAAACACACACAGCAAGACCGGTGTTAACTAACGAAATGGTCGGCAGAGTGCCGACACCGCGAGTTTTGACTGGCACTTGCACATCTAAAACAACGTCGGAAAGTAACTCGTTCGGCTTTTGAGTCACATAAAGTATGTGTGTTAATTTTGACGCCACTAGCTCTGCTTGTTGTCATGCAATTTCTTTGCCTCTCAGAAATGATTATGACATAAAAGTGAAGTACGTGACGAGTGTGACGTTAGGAAAACATTAGGCAGCATGGAGAGATTCTGTATGGGACCACCCAACCCAAACGAGTACTGTGTGACGTGCTACCCGGCAAGTATTCACCGAGGTAGCCGGCTATCTCAGTCGGTAGAGCGTCAGACTCTTAATCCCAGGGTCGTGGGTTCGGGCCAGACGCAGGGCGGAACGGAATTTTGTTCCGCTGCAGGTGTAAATTACCGTTTTTCTGATTAACGAGATTTAATGGAAATAGCAACTTTAAACTTTGCCTACGTCTCTGTCAGTCGCAAGGAAACTGTATTTGAAGGTGAAGGTGATTTTGTAGACATGTGTGAAAGACATGTTCTGAAAAGCAAGTGTTGTGGTTTGGAGAGCACATCGGTTACGTGTCAGATGTGTAGCCAAGCAGTAATTTGTCGCCATAGCTGCAAATATTAGCCGGTAATATGAAGTGTTGTCAGCTAAAGTCTGATGGTGCAGACGACCGTAAGGACGAAGTACCCAAGAGTACCGCTAGGCCGCGCCTCTTTAGCTCAGTGGTAGAGCACTGGTCTAATAAACCAGGGGTTGTAAGTTCCATCCTCACAGGAGAAAGATGAATTTTGGAAATCAGTTGCGCGTCGTGGCCGTATAGCAAACAGTACCTGTGATGACGAACAATTAGCGACAGGCGTTTTTTTAAGATTTACTCTCAGATGTGATTAAGGCGAATGGCGCAGATAAAGCATTTGCCAAAGCGGTACAGCATAAGGTGGGACGAGGCAGTCTGAATTACATTTTATAGATGTATTTCTCACATATCTCAGAGTCTCTCGCGATCTTCGTCGTCGTCGTCGTCGTCGTCGTCGTCGTCGTCGTCGTCGTCGCCGCCGCCGCCGCTTCTGCAGAAGTAGCAAATGGCCATCGTAGCAAATGCGGCGAGGGACGCCCTGCCTTCGATTCCGAATGCACAAAGTGTGTGGTCTTGTTTCTCAGTCTATATTTGGTCGGTCACGTCAGAGGTTGAATGTAACGAATGGGTGGGAAAGAGCAAGGGGCAGCGGCTGTGTAGAACGAAAACACAAATCCTCAGGGGTGTGAGCGTTTCGAGATGAGTCGTATACATGTAAATGTTGGTCGTCAGTGACCGTGTGGCCTAATGGATAAGGCGTCGGACTTCGGCTCTGAATATTACAGGTTCGAATGCTGTCACGCTTGTGTTTTTCCAGTTCTGAAAAAGAAACATACCGTTTTAATGTAGCAATTGAGCAGTACGAAACCGTCTGAATGTTGCTGTTGACCATTTTTTGCTTGGAGATGCTCTTGAGCTTGAAACACACACAGCAAGACCGGTGTTAACTAACGAAATGGTCGGCAGAGTGCCGACACCGCGAGTTTTGACTGGCACTTGCACATCTAAAACAACGTCGGAAAGTAACTCGTTCGGCTTTTGAGTCACATAAAGTATGTGTGTTAATTTTGACGCCACTAGCTCTGCTTGTTGTCATGCAATTTATTTGCCTCTCAGAAATGATTATGACATAAAAGTGAAGTACGTGACGAGTGTGACGTTAGGAAAACATTAGGCAGCATGGAGAGATTCTGTATGGGACCACCCAACCCAAACGAGTACTGTGTGACGTGCTACCCGGCAAGTATTCACCGAGGTAGCCGGCTATCTCAGTCGGTAGAGCGTCAGACTCTTAATCCCAGGGTCGTGGGTTCGAGCCAGACGCAGGGCGGAACGGAATTTTGTTCCGCTGCAGGTGTAAATTACCGTTTTTCTGATTAACGAGATTTAATGGAAATAGCAACTTTAAACTTTGCCTACGTCTCTGTCAGTCGCAAGGAAACTGTATTTGAAGGTGAAGGTGATTTTGTAGACATGTGTGAAAGACATGTTCTGAAAAGCAAGTGTTGTGGTTTGGAGAGCACATCGGTTACGTGTCAGATGTGTAGCCAAGCAGTAATTTGTCGCCATAGCTGCAAATATTAGCCGGTAATATGAAGTGTTGTCAGCTAAAGTCTGATGGTGCAGACGACCGTAAGGACGAAGTACCCAAGAGTACCGCTAGGCCGCGCCTCTTTAGCTCAGTGGTAGAGCACTGGTCTAATAAACCAGGGGTCGTAAGTTCCATCCTCACAGGAGAAAGATGAATTTTGGAAATCAGTTGCGCGTCGTGGCCGTATAGCAAACAGTACCTGTGATGACGAACAATTAGCGACAGGCGTTTTTTTAAGATTTACTCTCAGATGTGATTAAGGCGAATGGCGCAGATAAAGCATTTGCCAAAGCGGTACAGCATAAGGTGGGACGAGGCAGTCTGAATTACATTTTATAGATGTATTTCTCACATATCTCAGAGTCTCCCGCGATCTTCGTCGTCGTCGTCGTCGTCGTCGTCGTCGCCGCCGCCGCTTCTGCAGAAGTAGCAAATGGCCATCGTAGCAAATGCGGCGAGGGATGCCCTGCCTTCGATTCCGAATGCACAAAGTGTGTGGTCTTGTTTCTCAGTCTATATTTGGTCGGTCACGTCAGAGGTTGAATGTAACGAATGGGTGGGAAAGAGCAAGGGGCAGCGGCTGTGTAGAACGAAAACACAAATCCTCAGGGGGTGTGAGCGTTTCGAGATGAGTCGTATACATGTAAATGTTGGTCGTCAGTGACCGTGTGGCCTAATGGATAAGGCGTCGGACTTCGGCTCTGAATATTACAGGTTCGAATGCTGTCACGCTTGTGTTTTTCCAGTTCTGAAAAAGAAACATACCGTTTTAATGTAGCAATTGAGCAGTACGAAACCGTCTGAATGTTGCTGTTGACCATTTTTTGCTTGGAGATGCTCTTGAGCTTGAAACACACACAGCAAGACCGGTGTTAACTAACGAAATGGTCGGCAGAGTGCCGACACCGCGAGTTTTGACTGGCACTTGCACATCTAAAACAACGTCGGAAAGTAACTCGTTCGGCTTTTGAGTCACATAAAGTATGTGTGTTAATTTTGACGCCACTAGCTCTGCTTGTTGTCATGCAATTTCTTTGCCTCTCAGAAATGATTATGACATAAAAGTGAAGTACGTGACGAGTGTGACGTTAGGAAAACATTAGGCAGCATGGAGAGATTCTGTATGGGACCACCCAACCCAAACGAGTACTGTGTGACGTGCTACCCGGCAAGTATTCACCGAGGTAGCCGGCTATCTCAGTCGGTAGAGCGTCAGACTCTTAATCCCAGGGTCGTGGGTTCGAGCCAGACGCAGGGCGGAACGGAATTTTGTTCCGCTGCAGGTGTAAATTACCGTTTTTCTGATTAACGAGATTTAATGGAAATAGCAACTTTAAACTTTGCCTACGTCTCTGTCAGTCGCAAGGAAACTGTATTTGAAGGTGAAGGTGATTTTGTAGACATGTGTGAAAGACATGTTCTGAAAAGCAAGTGTTGTGGTTTGGAGAGCACATCGGTTACGTGTCAGATGTGTAGCCAAGCAGTAATTTGTCGCCATAGCTGCAAATATTAGCCGGTAATATGAAGTGTTGTCAGCTAAAGTCTGATGGTGCAGACGACCGTAAGGACGAAGTACCCAAGAGTACCGCTAGGCCGCGCCTCTTTAGCTCAGTGGTAGAGCACTGGTCTAATAAACCAGGGGTTGTAAGTTCCATCCTCACAGGAGAAAGATGAATTTTGGAAATCAGTTGCGCGTCGTGGCCGTATAGCAAACAGTACCTGTGATGACGAACAATTAGCGACAGGCGTTTTTTTAAGATTTACTCTCAGATGTGATTAAGGCGAATGGCGCAGATAAAGCATTTGCCAAAGCAGTACAGCATAAGGTGGGACGAGGCAGTCTGAATTACATTTTATAGATGTATTTCTCACATATCTCAGAGTCTCTCGCGATCTTCGTCGTCGTCGTCGTCGTCGTCGTCGTCGTCGTCGTCGTCGTCGCCGCCGCCGCTTCTGCAGAAGTAGCAAATGGCCATCGTAGCAAATGCGGCGAGGGACGGCCTGCCTTTGATTCCGAATGCACAAATTGTGTGGTCTTTTTTCTCAGTCTATATTTGGTCGGTCTTGTCAGAGGTTGAATGTAACGAATGGGTGGGAAAGAGCAAGGGGCAGCGGCTGTGTAGAACGAAAACACAAATCCTCAGGGGTGTGAGCGTTTCGAGATGAGTCGTATACATGTAAATGTTGATCGTCAGTGACCGTGTGGTCTAATGGATAAGGCGTCGGACTTCGTATCTGAAGATTACAGGTTCGAATGCTGTCACGCTTGTGTTTTTCCAGTTCTGAAAAAGAAACATACCGTTTTAATGTAGCAATTGAGCAGTACGAAACCGTCTGAATGTTGCTGTTGACCATTTTTTGCTTGGAGATGCTCTTGAGCTTGAAACACACACAGCAAGACCGGTGTTAACTAACGAAATGGTCGGCAGAGTGCCGACACCGCGAGTTTTGACTGGCACTTGCACATCTAAAACAACGTCGGAAAGTAACTCGTTCGGCTTTTGAGTCACATAAAGTATGTGTGATAATTTTGACGCCACTAGCTCTGCTTGTTGTCATGCAATTTCTTTGCCTCTCAGAAATGATTATGACATAAAAGTGAAGTACGTGACGAGTGTGACGTTAGGAAAACATTAGGCAGCATGGAGAGATTCTGTATGGGACCACCCAACCCAAACGAGTACTGTGTGACGTGCTACCCGGCAAGTATTCACCGAGGTAGCCGGCTATCTCAGTCGGTAGAGCGTCAGACTCTTAATCCCAGGGTCGTGGGTTCGAGCCAGACGCTGGGCGGAACGGAATTTTGTTACGCTGCAGGTGTAAATTACCGTTTTTCTGATTAACGAGATTTAATGGAAATAGCAACTTTAAACTTTGCCTACGTCTCTGTCAGTCGCAAGGAAACTGTATTTGAAGGTGAAGGTGATTTTGTAGACATGTGTGAAAGACATGTTCTGAAAAGCAAGTGTTGTGGTTTGGAGAGCACATCGGTTACGTGTCAGATGTGTAGCCAAGCAGTAATTTGTCGCCATAGCTGCAAATATTAGCCGGTAATATGAAGTGTTGTCAGCTAAAGTCTGATGGTGCAGACGACCGTAAGGACGAAGTACCCAAGAGTACCGCTAGGCCGCGCCTCTTTAGCTCAGTGGTAGAGCACTGGTCTAATAAACCAGGGGTTGTAAGTTCCATCCTCACAGGAGAAAGATGAATTTTGGAAATCAGTTGCGCGTCGTGGCCGTATAGCAAACAGTACCTGTGATGACGAACAATTAGCGACAGGCGTTTTTTTAAGATTTACTCTCAGATGTGATTAAGGCGAATGGCGCAGATAAAGCATTTGCCAAAGCGGTACAGCATAAGGTGGGACGAGGCAGTCTGAATTACATTTTATAGATGTATTTCTCACATATCTCAGAGTCTCTCGCGATCTTCTTCTTCTTCGTCGTCGTCGTCGTCGTCGTCGTCGTCGTCGCCGCCGCCGCCGCTTCTGCAGAAGTAGCAAATGGCCATCGTAGCAAATGCGGCGAGGGACGCCCTGCCTTCGATTCCGAATGCACAAAGTGTGTGGTCTTGTTTCTCAGTCTATATTTGGTCGGTCACGTCAGAGGTTGAATGTAACGAATGGGTGGGAAAGAGCAAGGGGCAGCGGCTGTGTAGAACGAAAACACAAATCCTCAGGGGTGTGAGCGTTTCGAGATGATTCGTATACATGTAAATGTTGGTCGTCAGTGACCGTGTGGCCTAATGGATAAGGCGTCGGACTTCGGCTCTGAAGATTACAGGTTCGAATGCTGTCACGCTTGTGTTTTTCCAGTTCTGAAAAAGAAACATACCGTTTTAATGTAGCAATTGAGCAGTACGAAACCGTCTGAATGTTGCTGTTGACCATTTTTTGCTTGGAGATGCTCTTGAGCTTGAAACACACACAGCAAGACCGGTGTTAACTAACGAAATGGTCGGCAGAGTGCCGACACCGCGAGTTTTGACTGGCACTTGCACATCTAAAACAACGTCGGAAAGTAACTCGTTCGGCTTTTGAGTCACATAAAGTATGTGTGTTAATTTTGACGCCACTAGCTCTGCTTGTTGTCATGCAATTTCTTTGCCTCTCAGAAATGATTATGACATAAAAGTGAAGTACGTGACGAGTGTGACGTTAGGAAAACATTAGGCAGCATGGAGAGATTCTGTATGGGACCACCCAACCCAAACGAGTACTGTGTGACGTGCTACCCGGCAAGTATTCACCGAGGTAGCCGGCTATCTCAGTCGGTGGAGCGTCAGACTCTTAATCCCAGGGTCGTGAGTTCGAGCCAGACGCTGGGCGGAACGGAATTTTGTTCCGCTGCAGGTGTAAATTACCGTTTTTCTGATTAACGAGATTTAATGGAAATAGCAACTTTAAACTTTGCCTACGTCTCTGTCAGTCGCATGGAAACTGTATTTGAAGGTGAAGGTGATTTTGTAGACATGTGTGAAAGACATGTTCTGAAAAGCAAGTGTTGTGGTTTGGAGAGCACATCGGTTACGTGTCAGATGTGTAGCCAAGCAGTAATTTGTCGCCATAGCTGCAAATATTAGCCGATAATATGAATTGTTGTCAGCTAAAGTCTGATGATGCAGACGACCGTAAGGACGAAGTACCCAAGAGTACCGCTAGGCCGCGCCTCTTTAGCTCAGTGGTAGAGCACTGGTCTAATAAACCAGGGGTCGTAAGTTCCATCCTCACAGGAGAAAGATGAATTTTGGAAATCAGTTGCGCGTCGTGGCCGTATAGCAAACAGTACCTGTGATGACGAACAATTAGCGACAGGCGGTTTTTTAAGATTTACTCTCAGATGTGATTAAGGCGAATGGCGCAGATAAAGCATTTGCCAAAGCGGTACAGCATAAGGTGGGACGAGGCAGTCTGAATTACATTTTATAGATGTATTTCTCACATATCTCAGAGCCTCTCGCGATCTTCGTCGTCGTCGTCGTCGTCGCCGCCGCCGCTTCTGCAGAAGTAGCAAATGGCCATCGTAGCAAATGCGGCGAGGGACGCCCTGCCTTCGATTCCGAATGCACAAAGTGTGTGGTCTTGTTTCTCAGTCTATATTTGGTCGGTCACGTCAGAGGTTGAATGTAACGAATGGGTGGGAAAGAGCAAGGGGCAGCGGCTGTGTAGAACGAAAACACAAATCCTCAGGGGTGTGAGCGTTTCGAGATGATTCGTATACATGTAAATGTTGGTCGTCAGTGACCGTGTGGCCTAATGGATAAGGCGTCGGACTTCGGCTCTGAAGATTACAGGTCCGAATGCTGTCACGCTTGTGTTTTTCCAGTTCTGAAAAAGAAACATACCGTTTTAATGTAGCAATTGAGCAGTACGAAACCGTCTGAATGTTGCTGTTGACCATTTTTTGCTTGGAGATGCTCTTGAGCTTGAAACACACACAGCAAGACCGGTGTTAACTAACGAAATGGTCGGCAGAGTGCCGACACCGCGAGTTTTGACTGGCACTTGCACATCTAAAACAACGTCGGAAAGTAACTCGTTCGGCTTTTGAGTCACATAAAGTATGTGTGTTAATTTTGACGCCACTAGCTCTGCTTGTTGTCATGCAATTTCTTTGCCTCTCAGAAATGATTATGACATAAAAGTGAAGTACGTGACGAGTGTGACGTTAGGAAAACATTAGGCAGCATGGAGAGATTCTGTATGGGACCACCCAACCCAAACGAGTACTGTGTGACGTGCTACCCAGCAAGTATTCACCGAGGTAGCCGGCTATCTCAGTCGGTAGAGCGTCAGACTCTTAATCCCAGGGTCGTGGGTTCGAGCCAGACGCTGGGCGGAACGGAATTTTGTTCCGCTGCAGGTGTAAATTACCGTTTTTCTGATTAACGAGATTTAATGGAAATAGCAACTTTAAACTTTGCCTACGTCTCTGTCAGTCGCAAGGAAACTGTATTTGATGGTGAAGGTGATTTGTAGACATGTGTGAAAGACATGTTCTGAAAAGCAAGTGTTGTGGTTTGGAGAGCACATCGGTTACGTGTCAGATGTGTAGCCAAGCAGTAATTTGTCGCCATAGCTGCAAATATTAGCCGGTAATATGAATTGTTGTCAGCTAAAGTCTGATGATGCAGACGACCGTAAGGACGAAGTACCCAAGAGTACCGCTAGGCCGCGCCTCTTTAGCTCAGTGGTAGAGCACTGGTCTAATAAACCAGGGGTCGTAAGATCCATCCTCACAGGAGAAAGATGAACTTTGGAAATCAGTTGCGCGTCGTGGCCGTATAGCAAACAGTACCTGTGATGACGAACAATTAGCGACAGGCGTTTTTTTAAGATTTACTCTCAGATGTGATTAAGGCGAATGGCGCAGATAAAGCATTTGCCAAAGCGGTACAGCATAAGGTGGGACGAGGCAGTCTGAATTACATTTTATAGATGTATTTCTCACATATCTCAGAGTCTCTCGCGATCTTCGTCGTCGTCGTCGTCGTCGTCGCCGCCGCCGCTTCTGCAGAAGTAGCAAATGGCCATCGTAGCAAATGCGGCGAGGGACGGCCTGCCTTTGATTCCGAATGCACAAATTGTGTGGTCTTTTTTCTCAGTCTATATTTGGTCGGTCTTGTCAGAGGTTGAATGTAACGAATGGGTGTGAAAGAGCAAGGGGCAGCGGCTGTGTAGAACGAAAACACAAATCCTCAGGGGTGTGAGCGTTTCGAGATGAGTCGTATACATGTAAATGTTGATCGTCAGTGACCGTGTGGTCTAATGGATAAGGCGTCGGACTTCGTATCTGAAGATTACAGGTTCGAATGCTGTCACGCTTGTGTTTTTCCAGTTCTGAAAAAGAAACATACCGTTTTAATGTAGCAATTGAGCAGTACGAAACCGTCTGAATGTTGCTGTTGACCATTTTTTGCTTGGAGATGCTCTTGAGCTTGAAACACACACAGCAAGACCGGTGTTAACTAACGAAATGGTCGGCAGAGTGCCGACACCGCGAGTTTTGACTGGCACTTGCACATCTAAAACAACGTCGGAAAGTAACTCGTTCGGCTTTTGAGTCACATAAAGTATGTGTGTTAATTTTGACGCCACTAGCTCTGCTTGTTGTCATGCAATTTCTTTGCCTCTCAGAAATGATTATGACATAAAAGTGAAGTACGTGACGAGTGTGACGTTAGGAAAACATTAGGCAGCATGGAGAGATTCTGTATGGGACCACCCAACCCAAACGAGTACTGTGTGACGTGCTACCCGGCAAGTATTCACCGAGGTAGCCGGCTATCTCAGTCGGTAGAGCGTCAGACTCTTAATCCCAGGGTCGTGGGTTCGAGCCAGACGCAGGGCGGAACGGAATTTTGTTCCGCTGCAGGTGTAAATTACCGTTTTTCTGATTAACGAGATTTAATGGAAATAGCAACTTTAAACTTTGCCTACGTCTCTGTCAGTCGCAAGGAAACTGTATTTGAAGGTGAAGGTGATTTTGTAGACATGTGTGAAAGACATGTTCTGAAAAGCAAGTGTTGTGGTTTGGAGAGCACATGGGTTACGTGTCAGATGTGTAGCCAAGCAGTAATTTGTCGCCATAGCTGCAAATATTAGCCGGTAATATGAAGTGTTGTCAGCTAAAGTCTGATGGTGCAGACGACCGTAAGGACGAAGTACCCAAGAGTACCGCTAGGCCGCGCCTCTTTAGCTCAGTGGTAGAGCACTGGTCTAATAAACCAGGGGTTGTAAGTTCCATCCTCACAGGAGAAAGATGAATTTTGGAAATCAGTTGCGCGTCGTGGCCGTATAGCAAACAGTACCTGTGATGACGAACAATTAGCGACAGGCGTTTTTTTAAGATTTACTCTCAGATGTGATTAAGGCGAATGGCGCAGATAAAGCATTTGCCAAAGCGGTACAGCATAAGGTGGGACGAGGCAGTCTGAATTACATTTTATAGATGTATTTCTCACATATCTCAGAGTCTCTCGCGATCTTCTTCGTCGTCGTCGTCGTCGTCGTCGTCGTCGTCGCCGCCGCCGCCGCCGCTTCTGCAGAAGTAGCAAATGGCCATCGTAGCAAATGCGGCGAGGGACGGCCTGCCTTCGATTCCGAATGCACAAATTGTGTGGTCTTGTTTCTCAGTCTATATTTGGTCGGTCTTGTCAGAGGTTGAATGTAACGAATGGGTGTGAAAGAGCAAGGGGCAGCGGCTGTGTAGAACGAAAACACAAATCCTCAGGGGTGTGAGCGTTTCGAGATGAGTCGTATACATGTAAACGTTGGTCGTCAGTGACCGTGTGGTCTAATGGATAAGGCGTCGGACTTCGTATCTGAAGATTACAGGTTCGAATGCTGTCACGCTTGTGTTTTTCCAGTTCTGAAAAAGAAACATACCGTTTTAATGTAGCAATTGAGCAGTACGAAACCGTCTGAATGTTGCTGTTGACCATTTTTTGCTTGGAGATGCTCTTGAGCTTGAAACACACACAGCAAGACCGGTGTTAACTAACGAAATGGTCGGCAGAGTGCCGACACCGCGAGTTTTGACTGGCACTTGCACATCTAAAACAACGTCGGAAAGTAACTCGTTCGGCTTTTGAGTCACATAAAGTATGTGTGTTAATTTTGACGCCACTAGCTCTGCTTGTTGTCATGCAATTTCTTTGCCTCTCAGAAATGATTATGACATAAAAGTGAAGTACGTGACGAGTGTGACGTTAGGAAAACATTAGGCAGCATGGAGAGATTCTGTATGGGACCACCCAACCCAAACGAGTACTGTGTGACGTGCTACCCGGCAAGTATTCACCGAGGTAGCCGGCTATCTCAGTCGGTAGAGCGTCAGACTCTTAATCCCAGGGTCGTGGGTTCGAGCCAGACGCTGGGCGGAACGGAATTTTGTTCCGCTGCAGGTGTAAATTACCGTTTTTCTGATTAACGAGATTTAATGGAAATAGCAACTTTAAACTTTGCCTACGTCTCTGTCAGTCGCAAGGAAACTGTATTTGAAGGTGAAGGTGATTTTGTAGACATGTGTGAAAGACATGTTCTGAAAAGCAAGTGTTGTGGTTTGGAGAGCACATCGGTTACGTGTCAGATGTGTAGCCAAGCAGTAATTTGTCGCCATAGCTGCAAATATTAGCCGATAATATGAATTGTTGTCAGCTAAAGTCTGATGGTGCAGACGACCGTAAGGACGAAGTACCCAAGAGTACCGCTAGGCCGCGCCTCTTTAGCTCAGTGCTAGAGCACTGGTCTAATAAACCAGGGGTTGTAAGTTCCATCCTCACAGGAGAAAGATGAATTTTGGAAATCAGTTGCGCGTCGTGGCCGTATAGCAAACAGTACCTGTGATGACGAACAATTAGCGACAGGCGTTTTTTTAAGATTTACTCTCAGATGTGATTAAGGCGAATGGCGCAGATAAAGCATTTGCCAAAGCGGTACAGCATAAGGTGGGACGAGGCAGTCTGAATTACATTTTATAGATGTATTTCTCACATATCTCAGAGTCTCCCGCGATCTTCGTCGTCGTCGTCGTCGCCGCCGCCGCTTCTGCAGAAGTAGCAAATGGCCATCGTAGCAAATGCGGCGAGGGACGCCCTGCCTTCGATTCCGAATGCACAAAGTGTGTGGTCTTGTTTCTCAGTCTATATTTGGTCGGTCACGTCAGAGGTTGAATGTAACGAATGGGTGGGAAAGAGCAAGGGGCAGCGGCTGTGTAGAACGAAAACACAAATCCTCAGGGGTGTGAGCGTTTCGAGATGAGTCGTATACATGTAAATGTTGGTCGTCAGTGACCGTGTGGCCTAATGGATAAGGCGTCGGACTTCGGCTCTGAAGATTACAGGTTCGAATGCTGTCACGCTTGTGTTTTTCCAGTTCTGAAAAAGAAACATACCGTTTTAATGTAGCAATTGAGCAGTACGAAACCGTCTGAATGTTGCTGTTGACCATTTTTTGCTTGGAGATGCTCTTGAGCTTGAAACACACACAGCAAGACCGGTGTTAACTAACGAAATGGTCGGCAGAGTGCCGACACCGCGAGTTTTGACTGGCACTTGCACATCTAAAACAACGTCGGAAAGTAACTCGTTCGGCTTTTGAGTCACATAAAGTATGTGTGTTAATTTTGACGCCACTAGCTCTGCTTGTTGTCATGCAATTTCTTTGCCTCTCAGAAATGATTATGACATAAAAGTGAAGTACGTGACGAGTGTGACGTTAGGAAAACATTAGGCAGCATGGAGAGATTCTGTATGGGACCACCCAACCCAAACGAGTACTGTGTGACGTGCTACCCGGCAGGTATTCACCGAGGTAGCCGGCTAGCTCAGTCGGTAGAGCGTCAGACTCTTAAACCCAGGGTCGTGGGTTCGAGCCAGACGCAGGGCGGAACGGAATTTTGTTCCGCTGCAGGTGTAAATTACCGTTTTTCTGATTAACGAGATTTAATGGAAATAGCAACTTTAAACTTTGCCTACGTCTCTGTCAGTCGCAAGGAAACTGTATTTGAAGGTGAAGGTGATTTTGTAGACATGTGTGAAAGACATGTTCTGAAAAGCAAGTGTTGTGGTTTGGAGAGCACATCGGTTACGTGTCAGATGTGTAGCCAAGCAGTAATTTGTCGCCATAGCTGCAAATATTAGCCGGTAATATGAAGTGTTGTCAGCTAAAGTCTGATGGTGCAGACGACCGTAAGGACGAAGTACCCAAGAGTACCGCTAGGCCGCGCCTCTTTAGCTCAGTGGTAGAGCACTGGTCTAATAAACCAGGGGTTGTAAGTTCCATCCTCACAGGAGAAAGATGAATTTTGGAAATCAGTTGCGCGTCGTGGCCGTATAGCAAACAGTACCTGTGATGACGAACAATTAGCGACAGGCGTTTTTTTAAGATTTACTCTCAGATGTGATTAAGGCGAATGGCGCAGATAAAGCATTTGCCAAAGCAGTACAGCATAAGGTGGGACGAGGCAGTCTGAATTACATTTTATAGATGTATTTCTCACATATCTCAGAGTCTCTCGCGATCTTCGTCGTCGTCGTCGTCGTCGTCGTCGTCGTCGCCGCCGCCGCTTCTGCAGAAGTAGCAAATGGCCATCGTAGCAAATGCGGCGAGGGACGGCCTACCTTTGATTCCGAATGCACAAATTGTGTGGTCTTTTTTCTCAGTCTATATTTGGTCGGTCTTGTCAGAGGTTGAATGTAACGAATGGGTGGGAAAGAGCAAGGGGCAGCGGCTGTGTAGAACGAAAACACAAATCCTCAGGGGTGTGAGCGTTTCGAGATGAGTCGTATACATGTAAATGTTGATCGTCAGTGACCGTGTGGTCTAATGGATAAGGCGTCGGACTTCGTATCTGAAGATTACAGGTTCGAATGCTGTCACGCTTGTGTTTTTCCAGTTCTGAAAAAGAAACATACCGTTTTAATGTAGCAATTGAGCAGTACGAAACCGTCTGAATGTTGCTGTTGACCATTTTTTGCTTGGAGATGCTCTTGAGCTTGAAACACACACAGCAAGACCGGTGTTAACTAACGAAATGGTCGGCAGAGTGCCGACACCGCGAGTTTTGACTGGCACTTGCACATCTAAAACAACGTCGGAAAGTAACTCGTTCGGCTTTTGAGTCACATAAAGTATGTGTGTTAATTTTGACGCCACTAGCTCTGCTTGTTGTCATGCAATTTCTTTGCCTCTCAGAAATGATTATGACATAAAAGTGAAGTACGTGACGAGTGTGACGTTAGGAAAACATTAGGCAGCATGGAGAGATTCTGTATGGGACCACCCAACCCAAACGAGTACTGTGTGACGTGCTACCCGGCAAGTATTCACCGAGGTAGCCGGCTATCTCAGTCGGTAGAGCGTCAGACTCTTAATCCCAGGGTCGTGGGTTCGAGCCAGACGCTGGGCGGAACGGAATTTTGTTCCGCTGCAGGTGTAAATTACCGTTTTTCTGATTAACGAGATTTAATGGAAATAGCAACTTTAAACTTTGCCTACGTCTCTGTCAGTCGCAAGGAAACTGTATTTGAAGGTGAAGGTGATTTTGTAGACATGTGTGAAAGACATGTTCTGAAAAGCAAGTGTTGTGGTTTGGAGAGCACATGGGTTACGTGTCAGATGTGTAGCCAAGCAGTAATTTGTCGCCATAGCTGCAAATATTAGCCGGTAATATGAAGTGTTGTCAGCTAAAGTCTGATGGTGCAGACGACCGTAAGGACGAAGTACCCAAGAGTACCGCTAGGCCGCGCCTCTTTAGCTCAGTGGTAGAGCACTGGTCTAATAAACCAGGGGTTGTAAGTTCCATCCTCACAGGAGAAAGATGAATTTTGGAAATCAGTTGCGCGTCGTGGCCGTATAGCAAACAGTACCTGTGATGACGAACAATTAGCGACAGGCGTTTTTTTAAGATTTACTCTCAGATGTGATTAAGGCGAATGGCGCAGATAAAGCATTTGCCAAAGCGGTACAGCATAAGGTGGGACGAGGCAGTCTGAATTACATTTTATAGATGTATTTCTCACATATCTCAGAGTCTCTCGCGATCTTCTTCGTCGTCGTCGTCGTCGTCGTCGTCGTCGTCGTCGTCGTCGTCGCCGCCGCCGCCGCTTCTGCAGAAGTAGCAAATGGCCATCGTAGCAAATGCGGTGAGGGACGGCCTGCCTTCGATTCCGAATGCACAAATTGTGTGGTCTTGTTTCTCAGTCTATATTTGGTCGGTCTTGTCAGAGGTTGAATGTAACGAATGGGTGGGAAAGAGCAAGGGGCAGCGGCTGTGTAGAACGAAAACACAAATCCTCAGGGGTGTGAGCGTTTCGAGATGAGTCGTATACATGTAAACGTTGGTCGTCAGTGACCGTGTGGTCTAATGGATAAGGCGTCGGACTTCGTATCTGAAGATTACAGGTTCGAATGCTGTCACGCTTGTGTTTTTCCAGTTCTGAAAAAGAAACATACCGTTTTAATGTAGCAATTGAGCAGTACGAAACCGTCTGAATGTTGCTGTTGACCATTTTTTGCTTGGAGATGCTCTTGAGCTTGAAACACACACAGCAAGACCGGTGTTAACTAACGAAATGGTCGGCAGAGTGCCGACACCGCGAGTTTTGACTGGCACTTGCACATCTAAAACAACGTCGGAAAGTAACTCGTTCGGCTTTTGAGTCACATAAAGTATGTGTGTTAATTTTGACGCCACTAGCTCTGCTTGTTGTCATGCAATTTCTTTGCCTCTCAGAAATGATTATGACATAAAAGTGAAGTACGTGACGAGTGTGACGTTAGGAAAACATTAGGCAGCATGGAGAGATTCTGTATGGGACCACCCAACCCAAACGAGTACTGTGTGACGTGCTACCCGGCAAGTATTCACCGAGGTAGCCGGCTATCTCAGTCGGTAGAGCGTCAGACTCTTAATCCCAGGGTCGTGGGTTCGAGCCAGACGCTGGGCGGAACGGAATTTTGTTCCGCTGCAGGTGTAAATTACCGTTTTTCTGATTAACGAGATTTAATGGAAATAGCAACTTTAAACTTTGCCTACGTCTCTGTCAGTCGCAAGGAAACTGTATTTGAAGGTGAAGGTGATTTTGTAGACATGTGTGAAAGACATGTTCTGAAAAGCAAGTGTTGTGGTTTGGAGAGCACATCGGTTACGTGTCAGATGTGTAGCCAAGCAGTAATTTGTCGCCATAGCTGCAAATATTAGCCGGTAATATGAAGTGTTGTCAGCTAAAG
The DNA here is from genome assembly GCF_023897955.1 of Schistocerca gregaria. NCBI lineage: Eukaryota > Metazoa > Arthropoda > Insecta > Orthoptera > Acrididae > Schistocerca > Schistocerca gregaria. Next base: position 9,958,674 of record NW_026061775.1, on the reverse strand, counting down.
TCTGATGGTGCAGACGACCGTAAGGACGAAGTACCCAAGAGTACCGCTAGGCCGCGCCTCTTTAGCTCAGTGGTAGAGCACTGGTCTAATAAACCAGGGGTTGTAAGTTCCATCCTCACAGGAGAAAGATGAATTTTGGAAATCAGTTGCGCGTCGTGGCCGTATAGCAAACAGTACCTGTGATGACGAACAATTAGCGACAGGCGTTTTTTTAAGATTTACTCTCAGATGTGATTAAGGCGAATGGCGCAGATAAAGCATTTGCCAAAGCGGTACAGCATAAGGTGGGACGAGGCAGTCTGAATTACATTTTATAGATGTATTTCTCACATATCTCAGAGTCTCTCGTCGCCGCCGCCGCCGCTTCTGCAGAAGTAGCAAATGGCCATCGTAGCAAATGCGGCGAGGGACGCCCTGCCTTCGATTCCGAATGCACAAAGTGTGTGGTCTTGTTTCTCAGTCTATATTTGGTCGGTCACGTCAGAGGTTGAATGTAACGAATGGGTGGGAAAGAGCAAGGGGCAGCGGCTGTGTAGAACGAAAACACAAATCCTCAGGGGTGTGAGCGTTTCGAGATGAGTCGTATACATGTAAATGTTGGTCGTCAGTGACCGTGTGGCCTAATGGATAAGGCGTCGGACTTCGGCTCTGAAGATTACAGGTCCGAATGCTGTCACGCTTGTGTTTTTCCAGTTCTGAAAAAGAAACATACCGTTTTAATGTAGCAATTGAGCAGTACGAAACCGTCTGAATGTTGCTGTTGACCATTTTTTGCTTGGAGATGCTCTTGAGCTTGAAACACACACAGCAAGACCGGTGTTAACTAACGAAATGGTCGGCAGAGTGCCGACAGCGCGAGTTTTGACTGGCACTTGCACATCTAAAACAACGTCGGAAAGTAACTCGTTCGGCTTTTGAGTCACATAAAGTATGTGTGTTAATTTTGACGCCACTAGCTCTGCTTGTTGTCATGCAATTTCTTTGCCTCTCAGAAATGATTATGACATAAAAGTGAAGTACGTGACGGGTGTGACGTTAGGAAAACATTAGGCAGCATGGAGAGATTCTGTATGGGACCACCCAACCCAAATGAGTACTGTGTGACGTGCTACCCGGCAAGTATTCACCGAGGTAGCCGGCTATCTCAGTCGGTAGAGCGTCAGACTCTTAATCCCAGGGTTGTGGGTTCGAGCCAGACGCTGGGCGGAACGGAATTTTGTTCCGCTGCAGGTGTAAATTACCGTTTTTCTGATTAACGAGATTTAATGGAAATAGCAACTTTAAACTTTGCCTACGTCTCTGTCAGTCGCAAGGAAACTGTATTTGAAGGTGAAGGTGATTTTGTAGACATGTGTGAAAGACATGTTCTGAAAAGCAAGTGTTGTGGTTTGGAGAGCACATCGGTTACGTGTCAGATGTGTAGCCAAGCAGTAATTTGTCGCCATAGCTGCAAATATTAGCCGGTAATATGAAGTGTTGTCAGCTAAAGTCTGATGGTGCAGACGACCGTAAGGACGAAGTACCCAAGAGTACCGCTAGGCCGCGCCTCTTTAGCTCAGTGGTAGAACACTGGTCTAATAAACCAGGGGTTGTAAGTTCCATCCTCACAGGAGAAAGATGAATTTTGGAAATCAGTTGCGCGTCGTGGCCGTATAGCAAACAGTACCTGTGATGACGAACAATTAGCGACAGGCGTTTTTTTAAGAATTACTCTCAGATGTGATTAAGGCGAATGGCGCAGATAAAGCATTTGCCAAAGCGGTACAGCATAAGGTGGGACGAGGCAGTCTGAATTACATTTTATAGATGTCGCCGCCGCCGCCGCTTCTGCAGAAGTAGCAAATGGCCATCGTAGCAAATGCGGCGAGGGACGCCCTGCCTTCGATTCCGAATGCACAAATTGTGTGGTCTTGTTTCTCAGTCTATATTTGGTCGGTCACGTCAGAGGTTGAATGTAACGAATGGGTGGGAAAGAGCAAGGGGCAGCGGCTGTGTAGAACGAAAACACAAATCCTCAGGGGTGTGAGCGTTTCGAGATGAGTCGTATACATGTAAATGTTGGTCGTCAGTGACCGTGTGGCCTAATGGATAAGGCGTCGGACTTCCGCTCTGAAGATTACAGGTCCGAATGCTGTCACGCTTGTGTTTTTCCAGTTCTGAAAAAGAAACATACCGTTTTAATGTAGCAATTGAGCAGTACGAAACCGTCTGAATGTTGCTGTTGACCATTTTTTGCTTGGAGATGCTCTTGAGCTTGAAACACACACAGCAAGACCGGTGTTAACTAACGAAATGGTCGGCAGAGTGCCGACACCGCGAGTTTTGACTGGCACTTGCACATCTAAAACAACGTCGGAAAGTAACTCGTTCGGCTTTTGAGTCACATAAAGTATGTGTGTTAATTTTGACGCCACTAGCTCTGCTTGTTGTCATGCAATTTCTTTGCCTCTCAGAAATGATTATGACATAAAAGTGAAGTACGTGACGAGTGTGACGTTAGGAAAACATTAGGCAGCATGGAGAGATTCTTTATGGGACCACCCAACCCAAACGAGTACTGTGTGACGTGCTACCCGGCAAGTATTCACCGAGGTAGCCGGCTATCTCAGTCGGTAGAGCGTCAGACTCTTAATCCCAGGGTTGTGGGTTCGAGCCAGACGCTGGGCGGAACGGAATTTTGTTCCGCTGCAGGTGTAAATTACCGTTTTTCTGATTAACGAGATTTAATGGAAATAGCAACTTTAAACTTTGCCTACGTCTCTGTCAGTCGCAAGGAAACTGTATTTGAAGGTGAAGGTGATTTTGTAGACATGTGTGAAAGACATGTTCTGAAAAGCAAGTGTTGTGGTTTGGAGAGCACATCGGTTACGTGTCAGATGTGTAGCCAAGCAGTAATTTGTCGCCATAGCTGCAAATATTAGCCGGTAATATGAAGTGTTGTCAGCTAAAGTCTGATGGTGCAGACGACCGTAAGGACGAAGTACCCAAGAGTACCGCTAGGCCGCGCCTCTTTAGCTCAGTGGTAGAACACTGGTCTAATAAACCAGGGGTTGTAAGTTCCATCCTCACAGGAGAAAGATGAATTTTGGAAATCAGTTGCGCGTCGTGGCCGTATAGCAAACAGTACCTGTGATGACGAACAATTAGCGACAGGCGTTTTTTTAAGATTTACTCTCAGATGTGATTAAGGCGAATGGCGCAGATAAAGCATTTGCCAAAGCGGTACAGCATAAGGTGGGACGAGGCAGTCTGAATTACATTTTATAGATGTCGCCGCCGCCGCCGCTTCTGCAGAAGTAGCAAATGGCCATCGTAGCAAATGCGGCGAGGGACGCCCTGCCTTCGATTCCGAATGCACAAATTGTGTGGTCTTGTTTCTCAGTCTATATTTGGTCGGTCACGTCAGAGGTTGAATGTAACGAATGGGTGGGAAAGAGCAAGGGGCAGCGGCTGTGTAGAAAGAAAACACAAATCCTCAGGGGTGTGAGCGTTTCGAGATTAGTCGTATACATGTAAATGTTGGTCGTCAGTGACCGTGTGGCCTAATGGATAAGGCGTCGGACTTCGGCTCTGAAGATTACAGGTCCGAATGCTGTCACGCTTGTGTTTTTCCAGTTCTGAAAAAGAAACATACCGTTTTAATGTAGCAATTGAGCAGTACGAAACCGTCTGAATGTTGCTGTTGACCATTTTTTGCTTGGAGATGCTCTTGAGCTTGAAACACACACAGCAAGACCGGTGTTAACTAACGAAATGGTCGGCAGAGTGCCGACACCGCGAGTTTTGACTGGCACTTGCACATCTAAAACAACGTCGGAAAGTAACTCGTTCGGCTTTTGAGTCACATAAAGTATGTGTGTTAATTTTGACGCCACTAGCTCTGCTTGTTGTCATGCAATTTCTTTGCCTCTCAGAAATGATTATGACATAAAAGTGAAGTACGTGACGAGTGTGACGTTAGGAAAACATTAGGCAGCATGGAGAGATTCTTTATGGGACCACCCAACCCAAACGAGTACTGTGTGACGTGCTACCCGGCAAGTATTCACCGAGGTAGCCGGCTATCTCAGTCGGTAGAGTGTCAGACTCTTAATCCCAGGGTTGTGGGTTCGAGCCAGACGCTGGGCGGAACGGAATTTTGTTCCGCTGCAGGTGTAAATTACCGTTTTTCTGATTAACGAGATTTAATGGAAATAGCAACTTTAAACTTTGCCTACGTCTCTGTCAGTCGCAAGGAAACTGTATTTGAAGGTGAAGGTGATTTTGTAGACATGTGTGAAAGACATGTTCTGAAAAGCAAGTGTTGTGGTTTGGAGAGCACATCGGTTACGTGTCAGATGTGTAGCCAAGCAGTAATTTGTCGCCATAGCTGCAAATATTAGCCGGTAATATGAAGTGTTGTCAGCTAAAGTCTGATGGTGCAGACGACCGTAAGGACGAAGTACCCAAGAGTACCGCTAGGCCGCGCCTCTTTAGCTCAGTGGTAGAGCACTGGTCTAATAAACCAGGGGTTGTAAGTTCCATCCTCACAGGAGAAAGATGAATTTTGGAAATCAGTTGCGCGTCGTGGCCGTATAGCAAACAGTACCTGTGATGACGAATAATTAGCGACAGGCGTTTTTTTAAGATTTACTCTCAGATGTGATTAAGGCGAATGGCGCAGATAAAGCATTTGCCAAAGCGGTACAGCATTAGGTGGGACGAGGCAGTCTGAATTACATTTTATAGATGTATTTCTCACATATCTCAGAGTCTCTCGCGATCTTCGTCGTCGTCGTCGTCGTCGTCGTCGTCGTCGCCGCCGCCGCTTCTGCAGAAGTAGCAAATGGCCATCGTAGCAAATGCGGCGAGGGACGGCCTGCCTTCGATTCCGAATGCACAAATTGTGTGGTCTTGTTTCTCAGTCTATATTTGGTCGGTCTCGTCAGAGGTTGAATGTAACGAATGGGTGGGAAAGAGCAAGGGGCAGCGGCTGTGTAGAACGAAAACACAAATCCTCAGGGGTGTGAGCGTTTCGAGATGAGTCGTATACATGTAAATGATGATCGTCAGTGACCGTGTGGTCTAATGGATAAGGCGTCGGACTTCGTATCTGAAGATTACAGGTTCGAATGCTGTCACGCTTGTGTTTTTCCAGTTCTGAAAAAGAAACATACCGTTTTAATGTAGCAATTGAGCAGTACGAAACCGTCTGAATGTTGCTGTTGACCATTTTTTGCTTGGAGATGCTCTTGAGCTTGAAACACACACAGCAAGACCGGTGTTAACTAACGAAATGGTCGGCAGAGTGCCGACACCGCGAGTTTTGACTGGCACTTGCACATCTAAAACAACGTCGGAAAGTAACTCGTTCGGCTTTTGAGTCACATAAAGTATGTGTGTTAATTTTGACGCCACTAGCTCTGCTTGTTGTCATGCAATTTCTTTGCCTCTCAGAAATGATTATGACATAAAAGTGAAGTACGTGACGAGTGTGACGTTAGGAAAACATTAGGCAGCATGGAGAGATTCTGTATGGGACCACCCAACCCAAACGAGTACTGTGTGACGTGCTACCCGGCAAGTATTCACCGAGGTAGCCGGCTATCTCAGTCGGTAGAGCGTCAGACTCTTAATCCCAGGGTTGTGGGTTCGAGCCAGACGCTGGGCGGAACGGAATTTTGTTCCGCTGCAGGTGTAAATTACCGTTTTTCTGATTAACGAGATTTAATGGAAATAGCAACTTTAAACTTTGCCTACGTCTCTGTCAGTCGCAAGGAAACTGTATTTGAAGGTGAAGGTGATTTTGTAGACATGTGTGAAAGACATGTTCTGAAAAGCAAGTGTTGTGGTTTGGAGAGCACATCGGTTACGTGTCAGATGTGTAGCCAAGCAGTAATTTGTCGCCATAGCTGCAAATATTAGCCGGTAATATGAAGTGTTGTCAGCTAAAGTCTGATGGTGCAGACGACCGTAAGGACGAAGTACCCAAGAGTACCGCTAGGCCGCGCCTCTTTAGCTCAGTGGTAGAACACTGGTCTAATAAACCAGGGGTTGTAAGTTCCATCCTCACAGGAGAAAGATGAATTTTGGAAATCAGTTGCGCGTCGTGGCCGTATAGCAAACAGTACCTGTGATGACGAACAATTAGCGACAGGCGTTTTTTTAAGATTTACTCTCAGATGTGATTAAGGCGAATGGCGCAGATAAAGCATTTGCCAAAGCGGTACAGCATAAGGTGGGACGAGGCAGTCTGAATTACATTTTATAGATGTCGCCGCCGCCGCCGCTTCTGCAGAAGTAGCAAATGGCCATCGTAGCAAATGCGGCGAGGGACGCCCTGCCTTCGATTCCGAATGCACAAATTGTGTGGTCTTGTTTCTCAGTCTATATTTGGTCGGTCACGTCAGAGGTTGAATGTAACGAATGGGTGGGAAAGAGCAAGGGGCAGCGGCTGTGTAGAACGAAAACACAAATCCTCAGGGGTGTGAGCGTTTCGAGATTAGTCGTATACATGTAAATGTTGGTCGTCAGTGACCGTGTGGCCTAATGGATAAGGCGTCGGACTTCGGCTCTGAAGATTACAGGTCCGAATGCTGTCACGCTTGTGTTTTTCCAGTTCTGAAAAAGAAACATACCGTTTTAATGTAGCAATTGAGCAGTACGAAACCGTCTGAATGTTGCTGTTGACCATTTTTTGCTTGGAGATGCTCTTGAGCTTGAAACACACACAGCAAGACCGGTGTTAACTAACGAAATGGTCGGCAGAGTGCCGACACCGCGAGTTTTGACTGGCACTTGCACATCTAAAACAACGTCGGAAAGTAACTCGTTCGGCTTTTGAGTCACATAAAGTATGTGTGTTAATTTTGACGCCACTAGCTCTGCTTGTTGTCATGCAATTTCTTTGCCTCTCAGAAATGATTATGACATAAAAGTGAAGTACGTGACGAGTGTGACGTTAGGAAAACATTAGGCAGCATGGAGAGATTCTGTATGGGACCACCCAACCCAAACGAGTACTGTGTGACGTGCTACCCGGCAAGTATTCACCGAGGTAGCCGGCTATCTCAGTCGGTAGAGCGTCAGACTCTTAATCCCAGGGTTGTGGGTTCGAGCCAGACGCTGGGCGGAGCGGTATTTTGTTCCGCTGCAGGTGTAAATTACCGTTTTTCTGATTAACGAGATTTAATGGAAATAGCAACTTTAAACTTTGCCTACGTCTCTGTCAGTCGCAAGGAAACTGTATTTGAAGGTGAAGGTGATTTTGTAGACATGTGTGAAAGACATGTTCTGAAAAGCAAGTGTTGTGGTTTGGAGAGCACATCGGTTACGTGTCAGATGTGTAGCCAAGCAGTAATTTGTCGCCATAGCTGCAAATATTAGCCGGTAATATGAAGTGTTGTCAGCTAAAGTCTGATGGTGCAGACGACCGTAAGGACGAAGTACCCAAGAGTACCGCTAGGCCGCGCCTCTTTAGCTCAGTGGTAGAACACTGGTCTAATAAACCAGGGGTTGTAAGTTCCATCCTCACAGGAGAAAGATGAATTTTGGAAATCAGTTGCGCGTCGTGGCCGTATAGCAAACAGTACCTGTGATGACGAACAATTAGCGACAGGCGTTTTTTTAAGATTTACTCTCAGATGTGATTAAGGCGAATGGCGCAGATAAAGCATTTGCCAAAGCGGTACAGCATAAGGTGGGACGAGGCAGTCTGAATTACATTTTATAGATGTCGCCGCCGCCGCCGCTTCTGCAGAAGTAGCAAATGGCCATCGTAGCAAATGCGGCGAGGGACGCCCTGCCTTCGATTCCGAATGCACAAATTGTGTGGTCTTGTTTCTCAGTCTATATTTGGTCGGTCACGTCAGAGGTTGAATGTAACGAATGGGTGGGAAAGAGCAAGGGGCAGCGGCTGTGTAGAACGAAAACACAAATCCTCAGGGGTGTGAGCGTTTCGAGATTAGTCGTATACATGTAAATGTTGGTCGTCAGTGACCGTGTGGCCTAATGGATAAGGCGTCGGACTTCGGCTCTGAAGATTACAGGTCCGAATGCTGTCACGCTTGTGTTTTTCCAGTTCTGAAAAAGAAACATACCGTTTTAATGTAGCAATTGAGCAGTACGAAACCGTCTGAATGTTGCTGTTGACCATTTTTTGCTTGGAGATGCTCTTGAGCTTGAAACACACACAGCAAGACCGGTGTTAACTAACGAAATGGTCGGCAGAGTGCCGACACCGCGAGTTTTGACTGGCACTTGCACATCTAAAACAACGTCGGAAAGTAACTCGTTCGGCTTTTGAGTCACATAAAGTATGTGTGTTAATTTTGACGCCACTAGCTCTGCTTGTTGTCATGCAATTTCTTTGCCTCTCAGAAATGATTATGACATAAAAGTGAAGTACGTGACGAGTGTGACGTTAGGAAAACATTAGGCAGCATGGAGAGATTCTGTATGGGACCACCCAACCCAAACGAGTACTGTGTGACGTGCTACCCGGCAAGTATTCACCGAGGTAGCCGGCTATCTCAGTCGGTAGAGCGTCAGACTCTTAATCCCAGGGTTGTGGGTTCGAGCCAGACGCTGGGCGGAGCGGTATTTTGTTCCGCTGCAGGTGTAAATTACCGTTTTTTTGATTAACGAGATTTAATGGAAATAGCAACTTTAAACTTTGCCTACGTCTCTGTCAGTCGCAAGGAAACTGTATTTGAAGGTGAAGGTGATTTTGTAGACATGTGTGAAAGACATGTTCTGAAAAGCAAGTGTTGTGGTTTGGAGAGCACATCGGTTACGTGTCAGATGTGTAGCCAAGCAGTAATTTGTCGCCATAGCTGCAAATATTAGCCGGTAATATGAAGTGTTGTCAGCTAAAGTCTGATGGTGCAGACGACCGTAAGGACGAAGTACCCAAGAGTACCGCTAGGCCGCGCCTCTTTAGCTCAGTGGTAGAACACTGGTCTAATAAACCAGGGGTTGTAAGTTCCATCCTCACAGGAGAAAGATGAATTTTGGAAATCAGTTGCGCGTCGTGGCCGTATAGCAAACAGTACCTGTGATGACGAACAATTAGCGACAGGCGTTTTTTTAAGATTTACTCTCAGATGTGATTAAGGCGAATGGCGCAGATAAAGCATTTGCCAAAGCGGTACAGCATAAGGTGGGACGAGGCAGTCTGAATTACATTTTATAGATGTCGCCGCCGCCGCCGCTTCTGCAGAAGTAGCAAATGGCCATCGTAGCAAATGCGGCGAGGGACGCCCTGCCTTCGATTCCGAATGCACAAATTGTGTGGTCTTGTTTCTCAGTCTATATTTGGTCGGTCACGTCAGAGGTTGAATGTAACGAATGGGTGGGAAAGAGCAAGGGGCAGCGGCTGTGTAGAACGAAAACACAAATCCTCAGGGGTGTGAGCGTTTCGAGATTAGTCGTATACATGTAAATGTTGGTCATCAGTGACCGTGTGGCCTAATGGATAAGGCGTCGGACTTCGGCTCTGAAGATTACAGGTCCGAATGCTGTCACGCTTGTGTTTTTCCAGTTCTGAAAAAGAAACATACCGTTTTAATGTAGCAATTGAGCAGTACGAAACCGTCTGAATGTTGCTGTTGACCATTTTTTGCTTGGAGATGCTCTTGAGCTTGAAACACACACAGCAAGACCGGTGTTAACTAACGAAATGGTCGGCAGAGTGCCGACACCGCGAGTTTTGACTGGCACTTGCACATCTAAAACAACGTCGGAAAGTAACTCGTTCGGCTTTTGAGTCACATAAAGTATGTGTGTTAATTTTGACGCCACTAGCTCTGCTTGTTGTCATGCAATTTCTTTGCCTCTCAGAAATGATTATGACATAAAAGTGAAGTACGTGACGAGTGTGACGTTAGGAAAACATTAGGCAGCATGGAGAGATTCTTTATGGGACCACCCAACCCAAACGAGTACTGTGTGACGTGCTACCCGGCAAGTATTCACCGAAGTAGCCGGCTATCTCAGTCGGTAGAGCGTCAGACTCTTAATCCCAGGGTTGTGGGTTCGAGCCAGACGCTGGGCGGAACGGAATTTTGTTCCGCTGCAGGTGTAAATTACCGTTTTTCTGATTAACGAGATTTAATGGAAATAGCAACTTTAAACTTTGCCTACGTCTCTGTCAGTCGCAAGGAAACTGTATTTGAAGGTGAAGGTGATTTTGTAGACATGTGTGAAAGACATGTTCTGAAAAGCAAGTGTTGTGGTTTGGAGAGCACATCGGTTACGTGTCAGATGTGTAGCCAAGCAGTAATTTGTCGCCATAGCTGCAAATATTAGCCGGTAATATGAAGTGTTGTCAGCTAAAGTCTGATGGTGCAGACGACCGTAAGGACGAAGTACCCAAGAGTACCGCTAGGCCGCGCCTCTTTAGCTCAGTGGTAGAGCACTGGTCTAATAAACCAGGGGTTGTAAGTTCCATCCTCACAGGAGAAAGATGAATTTTGGAAATCAGTTGCGCGTCGTGGCCGTATAGCAAACAGTACCTGTGATGACGAATAATTAGCGACAGGCGTTTTTTTAAGATTTACTCTCAGATGTGATTAAGGCGAATGGCGCAGATAAAGCATTTGCCAAAGCGGTACAGCATTAGGTGGGACGAGGCAGTCTGAATTACATTTTATAGATGTATTTCTCACATATCTCAGAGTCTCTCGCGATCTTCGTCGTCGTCGTCGTCATCGTCGTCATCGTCGTCGTCGTCGTCGTCGTCGCCGCCGCCGCTTCTGCAGAAGTAGCAAATGGCCATCGTAGCAAATGCGGCGAGGGACGGCCTGCCTTCGATTCCGAATGCACAAATTGTGTGGTCTTGTTTCTCAGTCTATATTTGGTCGGTCTCGTCAGAGGTTGAATGTAACGAATGGGTGGGAAAGAGCAAGGGGCAGCGGCTGTGTAGAACGAAAACACAAATCCTCAGGGGTGTGAGCGTTTCGAGATGAGTCGTATACATGTAAATGATGATCGTCAGTGACCGTGTGGTCTAATGGATAAGGCGTCGGACTTCGTATCTGAAGATTACAGGTTCGAATGCTGTCACGCTTGTGTTTTTCCAGTTCTGAAAAAGAAACATACCGTTTTAATGTAGCAATTGAGCAGTACGAAACCGTCTGAATGTTGCTGTTGACCATTTTTTGCTTGGAGATGCTCTTGAGCTTGAAACACACACAGCAAGACCGGTGTTAACTAACGAAATGGTCGGCAGAGTGCCGACACCGCGAGTTTTGACTGGCACTTGCACATCTAAAACAACGTCGGAAAGTAACTCGTTCGGCTTTTGAGTCACATAAAGTATGTGTGTTAATTTTGACGCCACTAGCTCTGCTTGTTGTCATGCAATTTCTTTGCCTCTCAGAAATGATTATGACATAAAAGTGAAGTACGTGACGAGTGTGACGTTAGGAAAACATTAGGCAGCTTGGAGAGATTCTGTATGGGACCACCCAACCCAAACGAGTACTGTGTGACGTGCTACCCGGCAAGTATTCACCGAGGTAGCCGGCTATCTCAGTCGGTAGAGCGTCAGACTCTTAATCCCAGGGTTGTGGGTTCGAGCCAGACGCTGGGCGGAACGGTATTTTGTTCCGCTGCAGGTGTAAATTACCGTTTTTCTGATTAACGAGATTTAATGGAAATAGCAACTTTAAACTTTGCCTACGTCTCTGTCAGTCGCAAGGAAACTGTATTTGAAGGTGAAGGTGATTTTGTAGACATGTGTGAAAGACATGTTCTGAAAAGCAAGTGTTGTGGTTTGGAGAGCACATCGGTTACGTGTCAGATGTGTAGCCAAGCAGTAATTTGTCGCCATAGCTGCAAATATTAGCCGGTAATATGAAGTGTTGTCAGCTAAAGTCTGATGGTGCAGACGACCGTAAGGACGAAGTACCCAAGAGTACCGCTAGGCCGCGCCTCTTTAGCTCAGTGGTAGAACACTGGTCTAATAAACCAGGGGTTGTAAGTTCCATCCTCACAGGAGAAAGATGAATTTTGGAAATCAGTTGCGCGTCGTGGCCGTATAGCAAACAGTACCTGTGATGACGAACAATTAGCGACAGGCGTTTTTTTAAGATTTACTCTCAGATTTGATTAAGGCGAATGGCGCAGATAAAGCATTTGCCAAAGCGGTACAGCATAAGGTGGGACGAGGCAGTCTGAATTACATTTTATAGATGTATTTCTCACATATCTCAGAGTCTCTCGCGATCGTCGTCGTCGTCGTCGTCGTCGTCGTCGTCGCCGCCGCCGCTTCTGCAGAAGTAGCAAATGGCCATCGTAGCAAATGCGGCGAGGGACGCCCTGCCTTCGATTCCGAATGCACAAATTGTGTGGTCTTGTTTCTCAGTCTATATTTGGTCGGTCACGTCAGAGGTTGAATGTAACGAATGGGTGGGAAAGAGCAAGGGGCAGCGGCTGTGTAGAACGAAAACACAAATCCTCAGGGGTGTGAGCGTTTCGAGATGAGTCGTATACATGTAAATGTTGGTCGTCAGTGACCGTGTGGCCTAATGGATAAGGCGTCGGACTTCGGCTCTGAAGATTACAGGTCCGAATGCTGTCACGCTTGTGTTTTTCCAGTTCTGAAAAAGAAACATACCGTTTTAATGTAGCAATTGAGCAGTACGAAACCGTCTGAATGTTGCTGTTGACCATTTTTTGCTTGGAGATGCTCTTGAGCTTGAAACACACACAGCAAGACCGGTGTTAACTAACGAAATGGTCGGCAGAGTGCCGACACCGCGAGTTTTGACTGGCACTTGCACATCTAAAACAACGTCGGAAAGTAACTCGTTCGGCTTTTGAGTCACATAAAGTATGTGTGTTAATTTTGACGCCACTAGCTCTGCTTGTTGTCATGCAATTTCTTTGCATCTCAGAAATGATTATGACATAAAAGTGAAGTACGTGACGAGTGTGACGTTAGGAAAACATTAGGCAGCATGGAGAGATTCTGTATGGGACCACCCAACCCAAACGAGTACTGTGTGACGTGCTACCCGGCAAGTATTCACCGAGGTAGCCGGCTATCTCAGTCGGTAGAGCGTCAGACTCTTAATCCCAGGGTCGTGGGTTCGAGCCAGACGCTGGGCGGAGCGGAATTTTGTTCCGCTGCAGGTGTAAATTACCGTTTTTCTGATTAACGAGATTTAATGGAAATAGCAACTTTAAACTTTGCCTACGTCTCTGTCAGTCGCAAGGAAACTGTATTTGAAGGTGAAGGTGATTTTGTAGACATGTGTGAAAGACATGTTCTGAAAAGCAAGTGTTGTGGTTTGGAGAGCACATCGGTTACGTGTCAGATGTGTAGCCAAGCAGTAATTTGTCGCCATAGCTGCAAATTTTAGCCGGTAATATGAAGTGTTGTCAGCTAAAGTCTGATGGTGCAGACGACCGTAAGGACGAAGTACCCAAGAGTACCGCTAGGCCGCGCCTCTTTAGCTCAGTGGTAGAGCACTGGTCTAATAAACCAGGGGTTGTAAGTTCCATCCTCACAGGAGAAAGATGAATTTTGGAAATCAGTTGCGCGTCGTGGCCGTATAGCAAACAGTACCTGTGATGACGAACAATTAGCGACAGGCGTTTTTTTAAGATTTACTCTCAGATGTGATTAAGGCGAATGGCGCAGATAAAGCATTTGCCAAAGCGGTACAGCATAAGGTGGGAAGAGGCAGTCTGAATTACATTTTATAGATGTATTTCTCACATATCTCAGAGTCTCTCGCGATCTTCGTCGTCGTCGTCGTCGTCATCGTCGTCGTCGTCATCGTCGTCGTCGTCGTCGTCGTCGCCGCCGCCGCTTCTGCAGAAGTAGCAAATGGCCATCGTAGCAAATGCGGCGAGGGACGGCCTGCCTTCGATTCCGAATGCACAAATTGTGTGGTCTTGTTTCTCAGTCTATATTTGGTCGGTCTCGTCAGAGGTTGAATGTAACGAATGGGTGGGAAAGAGCAAGGGGCAGCGGCTGTGTAGAACGAAAACACAAATCCTCAGGGGTGTGAGCGTTTCGAGATGAGTCGTATACATGTAAATGTTGATCGTCAGTGACCGTGTGGTCTAATGGATAAGGCGTCGGACTTAGTATCTGAAGATTACAGGTTCGAATGCTGTCACGCTTGTGTTTTTCCAGTTCTGAAAAAGAAACATACCGTTTTAATGTAGCAATTGAGCAGTACGAAACCGTCTGAATGTTGCTGTTGACCATTTTTTGCTTGGAGATGCTCTTGAGCTTGAAACACACACAGCAAGACCGGTGTTAACTAACGAAATGGTCGGCAGAGTGCCGACACCGCGAGTTTTGACTGGCACTTGCACATCTAAAACAACGTCGGAAAGTAACTCGTTCGGCTTTTGAGTCACATAAAGTATGTGTGTTAATTTTGACGCCACTAGCTCTGCTTGTTGTCATGCAATTTCTTTGCCTCTCAGAAATGATTATGACATAAAAGTGAAGTACGTGACGAGTGTGACGTTAGGAAAACATTAGGCAGCATGGAGAGATTCTGTATGGGACCACCCAACCCAAACGAGTACTGTGTGACGTGCTACCCGGCAAGTATTCACCGAGGTAGCCGGCTATCTCAGTCGGTAGAGCGTCAGACTCTTAATCCCAGGGTTGTGGGTTCGAGCCAGACGCTGGGCGGAACGGAATTTTGTTCCGCTGCAGGTGTAAATTACCGTTTTTCTGATTAACGAGATTTAATGGAAATAGCAACTTTAAACTTTGCCTACGTCTCTGTCAGTCGCAAGGAAACTGTATTTGAAGGTGAAGGTGATTTTGTAGACATGTGTGAAAGACATGTTCTGAAAAGCAAGTGTTGTGGTTTGGAGAGCACATCGGTTACGTGTCAGATGTGTAGCCAAGCAGTAATTTGTCGCCATAGCTGCAAATATTAGCCGGTAATATGAAGTGTTGTCAGCTAAAGTCTGATGGTGCAGACGACCGTAAGGACGAAGTACCCAAGCGTACCGCTAGGCCGCGCCTCTTTAGCTCAGTGGTAGAGCACTGGTCTAATAAACCAGGGGTTGTAAGTTCCATCCTCACAGGAGAAAGATGAATTTTGGAAATCAGTTGCGCGTCGTGGCCGTATAGCAAACAGTACCTGTGATGACGAACAATTAGCGACAGGCGTTTTTTTAAGATTTACTCTCAGATGTGATTAAGGCGAATGGCGCAGATAAAGCATTTGCCAAAGCGGTACAGCATAAGGTGGGACGAGGCAGTCTGAATTACATTTTATAGATGTATTTCTCACATATCTCAGAGTCTCTCGCGATCTTCGTCGTCGTCGTCGTCGTCGTCGCCGCCGCCGCTTCTGCAGAAGTAGCAAATGGCCATCGTAGCAAATGCGGCGAGGGACGCCCTGCCTTCGATTCCGAATGCACAAAGTGTGTGGTCTTGTTTCTCAGTCTATATTTGGTCGGTCACGTCAGAGGTTGAATGTAACAAATGGGTGGGAAAGAGCAAGGGGCAGCGGCTGTGTAGAACGAAAACACAAATCCTCAGGGGTGTGAGCGTTTCGAGATGAGTCGTATACATGTAAGTGTTGGTCGTCAGTGACCGTGTGGCCTAATGGATAAGGCGTCGGACTTCGGCTCTGAAGATTACAGGTCCGAATGCTGTCACGCTTGTGTTTTTCCAGTTCTGAAAAAGAAACATACCGTTTTAATGTAGCAATTGAGCAGTACGAAACCGTCTGAATGTTGCTGTTGACCATTTTTTGCTTGGAGATGCTCTTGAGCTTGAAACACACACAGCAAGACCGGTGTTAACTAACGAAATGGTCGGCAGAGTGCCGACACCGCGAGTTTTGACTGACACTTGCACATCTAAAACAACGTCGGAAAGTAACTCGTTCGGCTTTTGAGTCACATAAAGTATGTGTGTTAATTTTGACGCCACTAGCTCTGCTTGTTGTCATGCAATTTCTTTGCCTCTCAGAAATGATTATGACATAAAAGTGAAGTACGTGACGAGTGTGACGTTAGGAAAACATTAGGCAGCATGGAGAGATTCTGTATGGGACCACCCAACCCAAACGAGTACTGTGTGACGTGCTACCCGGCAAGTATTCACCGAGGTAGCCGGCTATCTCAGTCGGTAGAGCGTCAGACTCTTAATCCCAGGGTCGTGGGTTCGAGCCAGACGCTGGGCGGAACGGAATTTTGTTCCGCTGCAGGTGTAAATTACCGTTTTTCTGATTAACGAGATTTAATGGAAATAGCAACTTTAAACTTTGCCTACGTCTCTGTCAGTCGCAAGGAAACTGTATTTGAAGGTGAAGGTGATTTTGTAGACATGTGTGAAAGACATGTTCTGAAAAGCAAGTGTTGTGGTTTGGAGAGCACATCGGTTACGTGTCAGATGTGTAGCCAAGCAGTAATTTGTCGCCATAGCTGCAAATATTAGCCGGTAATATGAAGTGTTGTCAGCTAAAGTCTGATGGTGCAGACGACCGTAAGGACGAAGTACCCAAGAGTACCGCTAGGCCGCGCCTCTTTAGCTCAGTGGTAGAGCACTGGTCTAATAAACCAGGGGTTGCAAGTTCCATCCTCACAGGAGAAAGATGAATTTTGGAAATCAGTTGCGCGTCGTGGCCGTATAGCAAACAGTACCTGTGATGACGAACAATTAGCGACAGGCGTTTTTTTAAGATTTACTCTCAGATGTGATTAAGGCGAATGGCGCAGATAAAGCATTTGCCAAAGCGATACAGCATAAGGTGGGACGAGGCAGTCTGAATTACATTTTATAGATGTATTTCTCACATATCTCAGAGTCTCTCGCGATCTTCGTCGTCGTCGTCGTCGTCGTCGTCGTCGCCGCCGCCGCTTCTGCAGAAGTAGCAAATGGCCATCGTAGCAAATGCGGCGAGGGACGGCCTGCCTTCGATTCCGAATGCACAAATTGTGTGGTCTTGTTTCTCAGTCTATATTTGGTCGGTCTCGTCAGAGGTTGAATGTAACGAATGGGTGGGAAAGAGCAAGGGGCAGCGGCTGTGTAGAACGAAAACACAAATCCTCAGGGGTGTGAGCGTTTCGAGATGAGTCGTATACATGTAAATGTTGATCGTCAGTGACCGTGTGGTCTAATGGATAAGGCGTCGGACTTCGTATCTGAAGATTACAGGTTCGAATGCTGTCACGCTTGTGTTTTTCCAGTTCTGAAAAAGAAACATACCGTTTTAATGTAGCAATTGAGCAGTACGAAACCGTCTGAATGTTGCTGTTGACCATTTTTTGCTTGGAGATGCTCTTGAGCTTGAAACACACACAGCAAGACCGGTGTTAACTAACGAAATGGTCGGCAGAGTGCCGACACCGCGAGTTTTGACTGACACTTGCACATCTAAAACAACGTCGGAAAGTAACTCGTTCGGCTTTTGAGTCACATAAAGTATGTGTGTTAATTTTGACGCCACTATCTCTGCTTGTTGTCATGCAATTTCTTTGCCTCTCAGAAATGATTATGACATAAAAGTGAAGTACGTGACGAGTGTGACGTTAGGAAAACATTAGGCAGCATGGAGAGATTCTGTATGGGACCACCCAACCCAAACGAGTACTGTGTGACGTGCTACCCGGCAAGTATTCACCGAGGTAGCCGGCTATCTCAGTCGGTAGAGCGTCAGACTCTTAATCCCAGGGTCGTGGGTTCGAGCCAGACGCTGGGCGGAACGGAATTTTGTTCCGCTGCAGGTGTAAATTACCGTTTTTCTGATTAACGAGATTTAATGGAAATAGCAACTTTAAACTTTGCCTACGTCTCTGTCAGTCGCAAGGAAACTGTATTTGAAGGTGAAGGTGATTTTGTAGACATGTGTGAAAGACACGTTCTGAAAAGCAAGTGTTGTGGTTTGGAGAGCACATCGGTTACGTGTCAGATGTGTAGCCAAGCAGTAATTTGTCGCCATAGCTGCAAATATTAGCCGGTAATATGAAGTGTTGTCAGCTAAAGTCTGATGGTGCAGACGACCGTAAGGACGAAGTACCCAAGAGTACCGCTAGGCCGCGCCTCTTTAGCTCAGTGGTAGAGCACTGGTCTAATAAACCAGGGGTTGCAAGTTCCATCCTCACAGGAGAAAGATGAATTTTGGAAATCAGTTGCGCGTCGTGGCCGTATAGCAAACAGGACCTGTGATGACGAACAATTAGCGACAGGCGTTTTTTTAAGATTTACTCTCAGATGTGATTAAGGCGAATGGCGCAGATAAAGCATTTGCCAAAGCGATACAGCATAAGGTGGGACGAGGCAGTCTGAATTACATTTTATAGATGTATTTCTCACATATCTCAGAGTCTCTCGCGATCTTCGTCGTCGTCGTCGTCGTCGTCGTCGTCGCTTCTGCAGAAGTAGCAAATGGCCATCGTAGCAAATGCGGCGAGGGACGGCCTGCCTTCGATTCCGAATGCACAAATTGTGTGGTCTTGTTTCTCAGTCTATATTTGGTCGGTCTCGTCAGAGGTTGAATGTAACGAATGGGTGGGAAAGAGCAAGGGGCAGCGGCTGTGTAGAACGAAAACACAAATCCTCAGGGGTGTGAGCGTTTCGAGATGAGTCGTATACATGTAAATGTTGATCGTCAGTGACCGTGTGGTCTAATGGATAAGGCGTCGGACTTCGTATCTGAAGATTACAGGTTCGAATGCTGTCACGCTTGTGTTTTTCCAGTTCTGAAAAAGAAACATACCGTTTTAATGTAGCAATTGAGCAGTACGAAACCGTCTGAATGTTGCTGTTGACCATTTTTTGCTTGGAGATGCTCTTGAGCTTGAAACACACACAGCAAGACCGGTGTTAACTAACGAAATGGTCGGCAGAGTGCCGACACCGCGAGTTTTGACTGACACTTGCACATCTAAAACAACGTCGGAAAGTAACTCGTTCGGCTTTTGAGTCACATAAAGTATGTGTGTTAATTTTGACGCCACTAGCTCTGCTTGTTGTCATGCAATTTCTTTGCCTCTCAGAAATGATTATGACATAAAAGTGAAGTACGTGACGAGTGTGACGTTAGGAAAACATTAGGCAGCATGGAGAGATTCTGTATGGGACCACCCAACCCAAACGAGTACTGTGTGACGTGCTACCCGGCAAGTATTCACCGAGGTAGCCGGCTATCTCAGTCGGTAGAGCGTCAGACTCTTAATCCCAGGGTCGTGGGTTCGAGCCAGACGCTGGGCGGAACGGAATTTTGTTCCGCTGCAGGTGTAAATTACCGTTTTTCTGATTAACGAGATTTAATGGAAATAGCAACTTTAAACTTTGCCTACGTCTCTGTCAGTCGCAAGGAAACTGTATTTGAAGGTGAAGGTGATTTTGTAGACATGTGTGAAAGACATGTTCTGAAAAGCAAGTGTTGTGGTTTGGAGAGCACATCGGTTACGTGTCAGATGTGTAGCCAAGCAGTAATTTGTCGCCATAGCTGCAAATATTAGCCGGTAATATGAAGTGTTGTCAGCTAAAGTCTGATGGTGCAGACGACCGTAAGGACGAAGTACCCAAGAGTACCGCTAGGCCGCGCCTCTTTAGCTCAGTGGTAGAGCACTGGTCTAATAAACCAGGGGTTGCAAGTTCCATCCTCACAGGAGAAAGATGAATTTTGGAAATCAGTTGCGCGTCGTGGCCGTATAGCAAACAGTACCTGTGATGACGAACAATTAGCGACAGGCGTTTTTTTAAGATTTACTCTCAGATGTGATTAAGGCGAATGGCGCAGATAAAGCATTTGCCAAAGCGATACAGCATAAGGTGGGACGAGGCAGTCTGAATTACATTTTATAGATGTATTTCTCACATATCTCAGAGTCTCTCGCGATCTTCGTCGTCGTCGTCGTCGTCGTCGTCGTCGTCGTCGTCGCCGCCGCCGCTTCTGCAGAAGTAGCAAATGGCCATCGTAGCAAATGCGGCGAGGGACGGCCTGCCTTCGATTCCGAATGCACAAATTGTGTGGTCTTGTTTCTCAGTCTATATTTGGTCGGTCTCGTCAGAGGTTGAATGTAACGAATGGGTGGGAAAGAGCAAGGGGCAGCGGCTGTGTAGAACGAAAACACAAATCCTCAGGGGTGTGAGCGTTTCGAGATGAGTCGTATACATGTAAATGTTGATCGTCAGTGACCGTGTGGTCTAATGGATAAGGCGTCGGACTTCGTATCTGAAGATTACAGGTTCGAATGCTGTCACGCTTGTGTTTTTCCAGTTCTGAAAAAGAAACATACCGTTTTAATGTAGCAATTGAGCAGTACGAAACCGTCTGAATGTTGCTGTTGACCATTTTTTGCTTGGAGATGCTCTTGAGCTTGAAACACACACAGCAAGACCGGTGTTAACTAACGAAATGGTCGGCAGAGTGCCGACACCGCGAGTTTTGACTGACACTTGCACATCTAAAACAACGTCGGAAAGTAACTCGTTCGGCTTTTGAGTCACATAAAGTATATGTGTTAATTTTGACGCCACTAGCTCTGCTTGTTGTCATGCAATTTCTTTGCCTCTCAGAAATGATTATGACATAAAAGTGAAGTACGTGACGAGTGTGACGTTAGGAAAACATTAGGCAGCATGGAGAGATTCTGTATGGGACCACCCAACCCAAACGAGTACTGTGTGACGTGCTACCCGGCAAGTATTCACCGAGGTAGCCGGCTATCTCAGTCGGTAGAGCGTCAGACTCTTAATCCCAGGGTCGTGGGTTCGAGCCAGACGCTGGGCGGAACGGAATTTTGTTCCGCTGCAGGTGTAAATTACCGTTTTTCTGATTAACGAGATTTAATGGAAATAGCAACTTTAAACTTTGCCTACGTCTCTGTCAGTCGCAAGGAAACTGTATTTGAAGGTGAAGGTGATTTTGTAGACATGTGTGAAAGACACGTTCTGAAAAGCAAGTGTTGTGGTTTGGAGAGCACATCGGTTACGTGTCAGATGTGTAGCCAAGCAGTAATTTGTCGCCATAGCTGCAAATATTAGCCGGTAATATGAAGTGTTGTCAGCTAAAGTCTGATGGTGCAGACGACCGTAAGGACGAAGTACCCAAGAGTACCGCTAGGCCGCGCCTCTTTAGCTCAGTGGTAGAGCACTGGTCTAATAAACCAGGGGTTGCAAGTTCCATCCTCACAGGAGAAAGATGAATTTTGGAAATCAGTTGCGCGTCGTGGCCGTATAGCAAACAGGACCTGTGATGACGAACAATTAGCGACAGGCGTTTTTTTAAGATTTACTCTCAGATGTGATTAAGGCGAATGGCGCAGATAAAGCATTTGCCAAAGCGATACAGCATAAGGTGGGACGAGGCAGTCTGAATTACATTTTATAGATGTATTTCTCACATATCTCAGAGTCTCTCGCGATCTTCGTCGTCGTCGTCGTCGTCGTCGTCGTCGCTTCTGCAGAAGTAGCAAATGGCCATCGTAGCAAATGCGGCGAGGGACGGCCTGCCTTCGATTCCGAATGCACAAATTGTGTGGTCTTGTTTCTCAGTCTATATTTGGTCGGTCTCGTCAGAGGTTGAATGTAACGAATGGGTGGGAAAGAGCAAGGGGCAGCGGCTGTGTAGAACGAAAACACAAATCCTCAGGGGTGTGAGCGTTTCGAGATGAGTCGTATACATGTAAATGTTGGTCGTCAGTGACCGTGTGGCCTAATGGATAAGGCGTCGGACTTCGGCTCTGAAGATTACAGGTTCGAATGCTGTCACGCTTGTGTTTTTCCAGTTCTGAAAAAGAAACATACCGTTTTAATGTAGCAATTGAGCAGTACGAAACCGTCTGAATGTTGCTGTTGACCATTTTTTGCTTGGAGATGCTCTTGAGCTTGAAACACACACAGCAAGACCGGTGTTAACTAACGAAATGGTCGGCAGAGTGCCGACACCGCGAGTTTTGACTGACACTTGCACATCTAAAACAACGTCGGAAAGTAACTCGTTCGGCTTTTGAGTCACATAAAGTATGTGTGTTAATTTTGACGCCACTAGCTCTGCTTGTTGTCATGCAATTTCTTTGCCTCTCAGAAATGATTATGACATAAAAGTGAAGTACGTGACGAGTGTGACGTTAGGAAAACATTAGGCAGCATGGAGAGATTCTGTATGGGACCACCCAACCCAAACGAGTACTGTGTGACGTGCTACCCGGCAAGTATTCACCGAGGTAGCCGGCTATCTCAGTCGGTAGAGCGTCAGACTCTTAATCCCAGGGTCGTGGGTTCGAGCCAGACGCTGGGCGGAACGGAATTTTGTTCCGCTGCAGGTGTAAATTACCGTTTTTCTGATTAACGAGATTTAATGGAAATAGCAACTTTAAACTTTGCCTACGTCTCTGTCAGTCGCAAGGAAACTGTATTTGAAGGTGAAGGTGATTTTGTAGACATGTGTGAAAGACACGTTCTGAAAAGCAAGTGTTGTGGTTTGGAGAGCACATCGGTTACGTGTCAGATGTGTAGCCAAGCAGTAATTTGTCGCCATAGCTGCAAATATTAGCCGGTAATATGAAGTGTTGTCAGCTAAAGTCTGATGGTGCAGACGACCGTAAGGACGAAGTACCCAAGAGTACCGCTAGGCCGCGCCTCTTTAGCTCAGTGGTAGAGCACTGGTCTAATAAACCAGGGGTTGCAAGTTCCATCCTCACAGGAGAAAGATGAATTTTGGAAATCAGTTGCGCGTCGTGGCCGTATAGCAAACAGGACCTGTGATGACGAACAATTAGCGACAGGCGTTTTTTTAAGATTTACTCTCAGATGTGATTAAGGCGAATGGCGCAGATAAAGCATTTGCCAAAGCGGTACAGCATAAGGTGGGACGAGGCAGTCTGAATTACATTTTATAGATGTATTTCTCACATATCTCAGAGTCTCTCGCGATCTTCGTCGTCCTCGTCGTCGTCGTCGTCGTCGCTTCTGCAGAAGTAGCAAATGGCCATCGTAGCAAATGCGGCGAGGGACGGCCTGCCTTCGATTCCGAATGCACAAATTGTGTGGTCTTGTTTCTCAGTCTATATTTGGTCGGTCTCGTCAGAGGTTGAATGTAACGAATGGGTGGGAAAGAGCAAGGGGCAGCGGCTGTGTAGAACGAAAACACAAATCCTCAGGGGTGTGAGCGTTTCGAGATGAGTCGTATACATGTAAATGTTGATCGTCAGTGACCGTGTGGTCTAATGGATAAGGCGTCGGACTTCGTATCTGAAGATTACAGGTTCGAATGCTGTCACGCTTGTGTTTTTCCAGTTCTGAAAAAGAAACATACCGTTTTAATGTAGCAATTGAGCAGTACGAAACCGTCTGAATGTTGCTGTTGACCATTTTTTGCTTGGAGATGCTCTTGAGCTTGAAACACACACAGCAAGACCGGTGTTAACTAACGAAATGGTCGGCAGAGTGCCGACACCGCGAGTTTTGA
Organism: Schistocerca gregaria; assembly: GCF_023897955.1. Classification (NCBI taxonomy): domain Eukaryota; kingdom Metazoa; phylum Arthropoda; class Insecta; order Orthoptera; family Acrididae; genus Schistocerca; species Schistocerca gregaria. The sequence goes on along the minus strand of NW_026061775.1, from coordinate 9,935,284 downwards.
CTGACACTTGCACATCTAAAACAACGTCGGAAAGTAACTCGTTCGGCTTTTGAGTCACATAAAGTATGTGTGTTAATTTTGACGCCACTAGCTCTGCTTGTTGTCATGCAATTTCTTTGCCTCTCAGAAATGATTATGACATAAAAGTGAAGTACGTGACGAGTGTGACGTTAGGAAAACATTAGGCAGCATGGAGAGATTCTGTATGGGACCACCCAACCCAAACGAGTACTGTGTGACGTGCTACCCGGCAAGTATTCACCGAGGTAGCCGGCTATCTCAGTCGGTAGAGCGTCAGACTCTTAATCCCAGGGTCGTGGGTTCGAGCCAGACGCTGGGCGGAACGGAATTTTGTTCCGCTGCAGGTGTAAATTACCGTTTTTCTGATTAACGAGATTTAATGGAAATAGCAACTTTAAACTTTGCCTACGTCTCTGTCAGTCGCAAGGAAACTGTATTTGAAGGTGAAGGTGATTTTGTAGACATGTGTGAAAGACATGTTCTGAAAAGCAAGTGTTGTGGTTTGGAGAGCACATCGGTTACGTGTCAGATGTGTAGCCAAGCAGTAATTTGTCGCCATAGCTGCAAATATTAGCCGGTAATATGAAGTGTTGTCAGCTAAAGTCTGATGGTGCAGACGACCGTAAGGACGAAGTACCCAAGCGTACCGCTAGGCCGCGCCTCTTTAGCTCAGTGGTAGAGCACTGGTCTAATAAACCAGGGGTTGTAAGTTCCATCCTCACAGGAGAAAGATGAATTTTGGAAATCAGTTGCGCGTCGTGGCCGTATAGCAAACAGTACCTGTGATGACGAACAATTAGCGACAGGCGTTTTTTTAAGATTTACTCTCAGATGTGATTAAGGCGAATGGCGCAGATAAAGCATTTGCCAAAGCGGTACAGCATAAGGTGGGACGAGGCAGTCTGAATTACATTTTATAGATGTATTTCTCACATATCTCAGAGTCTCTCGCGATCTTCGTCGTCGTCGTCGTCGTCGCCGCCGCCGCTTCTGCAGAAGTAGCAAATGGCCATCGTAGCAAATGCGGCGAGGGACGCCCTGCCTTCGATTCCGAATGCACAAAGTGTGTGGTCTTGTTTCTCAGTCTATATTTGGTCGGTCACGTCAGAGGTTGAATGTAACAAATGGGTGGGAAAGAGCAAGGGGCAGCGGCTGTGTAGAACGAAAACACAAATCCTCAGGGGTGTGAGCGTTTCGAGATGAGTCGTATACATGTAAGTGTTGGTCGTCAGTGACCGTGTGGCCTAATGGATAAGGCGTCGGACTTCGGCTCTGAAGATTACAGGTCCGAATGCTGTCACGCTTGTGTTTTTCCAGTTCTGAAAAAGAAACATACCGTTTTAATGTAGCAATTGAGCAGTACGAAACCGTCTGAATGTTGCTGTTGACCATTTTTTGCTTGGAGATGCTCTTGAGCTTGAAACACACACAGCAAGACCGGTGTTAACTAACGAAATGGTCGGCAGAGTGCCGACACCGCGAGTTTTGACTGACACTTGCACATCTAAAACAACGTCGGAAAGTAACTCGTTCGGCTTTTGAGTCACATAAAGTATGTGTGTTAATTTTGACGCCACTAGCTCTGCTTGTTGTCATGCAATTTCTTTGCCTCTCAGAAATGATTATGACATAAAAGTGAAGTACGTGACGAGTGTGACGTTAGGAAAACATTAGGCAGCATGGAGAGATTCTGTATGGGACCACCCAACCCAAACGAGTACTGTGTGACGTGCTACCCGGCAAGTATTCACCGAGGTAGCCGGCTATCTCAGTCGGTAGAGCGTCAGACTCTTAATCCCAGGGTCGTGGGTTCGAGCCAGACGCTGGGCGGAACGGAATTTTGTTCCGCTGCAGGTGTAAATTACCGTTTTTCTGATTAACGAGATTTAATGGAAATAGCAACTTTAAACTTTGCCTACGTCTCTGTCAGTCGCAAGGAAACTGTATTTGAAGGTGAAGGTGATTTTGTAGACATGTGTGAAAGACATGTTCTGAAAAGCAAGTGTTGTGGTTTGGAGAGCACATCGGTTACGTGTCAGATGTGTAGCCAAGCAGTAATTTGTCGCCATAGCTGCAAATATTAGCCGGTAATATGAAGTGTTGTCAGCTAAAGTCTGATGGTGCAGACGACCGTAAGGACGAAGTACCCAAGAGTACCGCTAGGCCGCGCCTCTTTAGCTCAGTGGTAGAGCACTGGTCTAATAAACCAGGGGTTGCAAGTTCCATCCTCACAGGAGAAAGATGAATTTTGGAAATCAGTTGCGCGTCGTGGCCGTATAGCAAACAGTACCTGTGATGACGAACAATTAGCGACAGGCGTTTTTTTAAGATTTACTCTCAGATGTGATTAAAGCGAATGGCGCAGATAAAGCATTTGCCAAAGCGATACAGCATAAGGTGGGACGAGGCAGTCTGAATTACATTTTATAGATGTATTTCTCACATATCTCAGAGTCTCTCGCGATCTTCGTCGTCGTCGTCGTCGTCGTCGTCGTCGTCGCCGCCGCCGCTTCTGCAGAAGTAGCAAATGGCCATCGTAGCAAATGCGGCGAGGGACGGCCTGCCTTCGATTCCGAATGCACAAATTGTGTGGTCTTGTTTCTCAGTCTATATTTGGTCGGTCTCGTCAGAGGTTGAATGTAACGAATGGGTGGGAAAGAGCAAGGGGCAGCGGCTGTGTAGAACGAAAACACAAATCCTCAGGGGTGTGAGCGTTTCGAGATGAGTCGTATACATGTAAATGTTGATCGTCAGTGACCGTGTGGTCTAATGGATAAGGCGTCGGACTTCGTATCTGAAGATTACAGGTTCGAATGCTGTCACGCTTGTGTTTTTCCAGTTCTGAAAAAGAAACATACCGTTTTAATGTAGCAATTGAGCAGTACGAAACCGTCTGAATGTTGCTGTTGACCATTTTTTGCTTGGAGATGCTCTTGAGCTTGAAACACACACAGCAAGACCGGTGTTAACTAACGAAATGGTCGGCAGAGTGCCGACACCGCGAGTTTTGACTGACACTTGCACATCTAAAACAACGTCGGAAAGTAACTCGTTCGGCTTTTGAGTCACATAAAGTATGTGTGTTAATTTTGACGCCACTAGCTCTGCTTGTTGTCATGCAATTTCTTTGCCTCTCAGAAATGATTATGACATAAAAGTGAAGTACGTGACGAGTGTGACGTTAGGAAAACATTAGGCAGCATGGAGAGATTCTGTATGGGACCACCCAACCCAAACGAGTACTGTGTGACGTGCTACCCGGCAAGTATTCACCGAGGTAGCCGGCTATCTCAGTCGGTAGAGCGTCAGACTCTTAATCCCAGGGTCGTGGGTTCGAGCCAGACGCTGGGCGGAACGGAATTTTGTTCCGCTGCAGGTGTAAATTACCGTTTTTCTGATTAACGAGATTTAATGGAAATAGCAACTTTAAACTTTGCCTACGTCTCTGTCAGTCGCAAGGAAACTGTATTTGAAGGTGAAGGTGATTTTGTAGACATGTGTGAAAGACACGTTCTGAAAAGCAAGTGTTGTGGTTTGGAGAGCACATCGGTTACGTGTCAGATGTGTAGCCAAGCAGTAATTTGTCGCCATAGCTGCAAATATTAGCCGGTAATATGAAGTGTTGTCAGCTAAAGTCTGATGGTGCAGACGACCGTAAGGACGAAGTACCCAAGAGTACCGCTAGGCCGCGCCTCTTTAGCTCAGTGGTAGAGCACTGGTCTAATAAACCAGGGGTTGTAAGTTCCATCCTCACAGGAGAAAGATGAATTTTGGAAATCAGTTGCGCGTCGTGGCCGTATAGCAAACAGGACCTGTGATGACGAACAATTAGCGACAGGCGTTTTTTTAAGATTTACTCTCAGATGTGATTAAGGCGAATGGCGCAGATAAAGCATTTGCCAAAGCGATACAGCATAAGGTGGGACGAGGCAGTCTGAATTACATTTTATAGATGTATTTCTCACATATCTCAGAGTCTCTCGCGATCTTCGTCGTCGTCGTCGTCGTCGTCGTCGTCGCTTCTGCAGAAGTAGCAAATGGCCATCGTAGCAAATGCGGCGAGGGACGGCCTGCCTTCGATTCCGAATGCACAAATTGTGTGGTCTTGTTTCTCAGTCTATATTTGGTCGGTCTCGTCAGAGGTTGAATGTAACGAATGGGTGGGAAAGAGCAAGGGGCAGCGGCTGTGTAGAACGAAAACACAAATCCTCAGGGGTGTGAGCGTTTCGAGATGAGTCGTATACATGTAAATGTTGATCGTCAGTGACCGTGTGGTCTAATGGATAAGGCGTCGGACTTCGTATCTGAAGATTACAGGTTCGAATGCTGTCACGCTTGTGTTTTTCCAGTTCTGAAAAAGAAACATACCGTTTTAATGTAGCAATTGAGCAGTACGAAACCGTCTGAATGTTGCTGTTGACCATTTTTTGCTTGGAGATGCTCTTGAGCTTGAAACACACACAGCAAGACCGGTGTTAACTAACGAAATGGTCGGCAGAGTGCCGACACCGCGAGTTTTGACTGACACTTGCACATCTAAAACAACGTCGGAAAGTAACTCGTTCGGCTTTTGAGTCACATAAAGTATGTGTGTTAATTTTGACGCCACTAGCTCTGCTTGTTGTCATGCAATTTCTTTGCCTCTCAGAAATGATTATGACATAAAAGTGAAGTACGTGACGAGTGTGACGTTAGGAAAACATTAGGCAGCATGGAGAGATTCTGTATGGGACCACCCAACCCAAACGAGTACTGTGTGACGTGCTACCCGGCAAGTATTCACCGAGGTAGCCGGCTATCTCAGTCGGTAGAGCGTCAGACTCTTAATCCCAGGGTCGTGGGTTCGAGCCAGACGCTGGGCGGAACGGAATTTTGTTCCGCTGCAGGTGTAAATTACCGTTTTTCTGATTAACGAGATTTAATGGAAATAGCAACTTTAAACTTTGCCTACGTCTCTGTCAGTCGCAAGGAAACTGTATTTGAAGGTGAAGGTGATTTTGTAGACATGTGTGAAAGACACGTTCTGAAAAGCAAGTGTTGTGGTTTGGAGAGCACATCGGTTACGTGTCAGATGTGTAGCCAAGCAGTAATTTGTCGCCATAGCTGCAAATATTAGCCGGTAATATGAAGTGTTGTCAGCTAAAGTCTGATGGTGCAGACGACCGTAAGGACGAAGTACCCAAGAGTACCGCTAGGCCGCGCCTCTTTAGCTCAGTGGTAGAGCACTGGTCTAATAAACCAGGGGTTGCAAGTTCCATCCTCACAGGAGAAAGATGAATTTTGGAAATCAGTTGCGCGTCGTGGCCGTATAGCAAACAGGACCTGTGATGACGAACAATTAGCGACAGGCGTTTTTTTAAGATTTACTCTCAGATGTGATTAAGGCGAATGGCGCAGATAAAGCATTTGCCAAAGCGATACAGCATAAGGTGGGACGAGGCAGTCTGAATTACATTTTATAGATGTATTTCTCACATATCTCAGAGTCTCTCGCGATCTTCGTCGTCGTCGTCGTCGTCGTCGTCGTCGCTTCTGCAGAAGTAGCAAATGGCCATCGTAGCAAATGCGGCGAGGGACGGCCTGCCTTCGATTCCGAATGCACAAATTGTGTGGTCTTGTTTCTCAGTCTATATTTGGTCGGTCTCGTCAGAGGTTGAATGTAACGAATGGGTGGGAAAGAGCAAGGGGCAGCGGCTGTGTAGAACGAAAACACAAATCCTCAGGGGTGTGAGCGTTTCGAGATGAGTCGTATACATGTAAATGTTGATCGTCAGTGACCGTGTGGTCTAATGGATAAGGCGTCGGACTTCGTATCTGAAGATTACAGGTTCGAATGCTGTCACGCTTGTGTTTTTCCAGTTCTGAAAAAGAAACATACCGTTTTAATGTAGCAATTGAGCAGTACGAAACCGTCTGAATGTTGCTGTTGACCATTTTTTGCTTGGAGATGCTCTTGAGCTTGAAACACACACAGCAAGACCGGTGTTAACTAACGAAATGGTCGGCAGAGTGCCGACACCGCGAGTTTTGACTGACACTTGCACATCTAAAACAACGTCGGAAAGTAACTCGTTCGGCTTTTGAGTCACATAAAGTATGTGTGTTAATTTTGACGCCACTAGCTCTGCTTGTTGTCATGCAATTTCTTTGCCTCTCAGAAATGATTATGACATAAAAGTGAAGTACGTGACGAGTGTGACGTTAGGAAAACATTAGGCAGCATGGAGAGATTCTGTATGGGACCACCCAACCCAAACGAGTACTGTGTGACGTGCTACCCGGCAAGTATTCACCGAGGTAGCCGGCTATCTCAGTCGGTAGAGCGTCAGACTCTTAATCCCAGGGTCGTGGGTTCGAGCCAGACGCTGGGCGGAACGGAATTTTGTTCCGCTGCAGGTGTAAATTACCGTTTTTCTGATTAACGAGATTTAATGGAAATAGCAACTTTAAACTTTGCCTACGTCTCTGTCAGTCGCAAGGAAACTGTATTTGAAGGTGAAGGTGATTTTGTAGACATGTGTGAAAGACACGTTCTGAAAAGCAAGTGTTGTGGTTTGGAGAGCACATCGGTTACGTGTCAGATGTGTAGCCAAGCAGTAATTTGTCGCCATAGCTGCAAATATTAGCCGGTAATATGAAGTGTTGTCAGCTAAAGTCTGATGGTGCAGACGACCGTAAGGACGAAGTACCCAAGAGTACCGCTAGGCCGCGCCTCTTTAGCTCAGTGGTAGAGCACTGGTCTAATAAACCAGGGGTTGCAAGTTCCATCCTCACAGGAGAAAGATGAATTTTGGAAATCAGTTGCGCGTCGTGGCCGTATAGCAAACAGGACCTGTGATGACGAACAATTAGCGACAGGCGTTTTTTTAAGATTTACTCTCAGATGTGATTAAGGCGAATGGCGCAGATAAAGCATTTGCCAAAGCGGTACAGCATAAGGTGGGACGAGGCAGTCTGAATTACATTTTATAGATGTATTTCTCACATATCTCAGAGTCTCTCGCGATCTTCGTCGTCCTCGTCGTCGTCGTCGTCGTCGCTTCTGCAGAAGTAGCAAATGGCCATCGTAGCAAATGCGGCGAGGGACGGCCTGCCTTCGATTCCGAATGCACAAATTGTGTGGTCTTGTTTCTCAGTCTATATTTGGTCGGTCTCGTCAGAGGTTGAATGTAACGAATGGGTGGGAAAGAGCAAGGGGCAGCGGCTGTGTAGAACGAAAACACAAATCCTCAGGGGTGTGAGCGTTTCGAGATGAGTCGTATACATGTAAATGTTGATCGTCAGTGACCGTGTGGTCTAATGGATAAGGCGTCGGACTTCGTATCTGAAGATTACAGGTTCGAATGCTGTCACGCTTGTGTTTTTCCAGTTCTGAAAAAGAAACATACCGTTTTAATGTAGCAATTGAGCAGTACGAAACCGTCTGAATGTTGCTGTTGACCATTTTTTGCTTGGAGATGCTCTTGAGCTTGAAACACACACAGCAAGACCGGTGTTAACTAACGAAATGGTCGGCAGAGTGCCGACACCGCGAGTTTTGACTGACACTTGCACATCTAAAACAACGTCGGAAAGTAACTCGTTCGGCTTTTGAGTCACATAAAGTATGTGTGTTAATTTTGACGCCACTAGCTCTGCTTGTTGTCATGCAATTTCTTTGCCTCTCAGAAATGATTATGACATAAAAGTGAAGTACGTGACGAGTGTGACGTTAGGAAAACATTAGGCAGCATGGAGAGATTCTGTATGGGACCACCCAACCCAAACGAGTACTGTGTGACGTGCTACCCGGCAAGTATTCACCGAGGTAGCCGGCTATCTCAGTCGGTAGAGCGTCAGACTCTTAATCCCAGGGTCGTGGGTTCGAGCCAGACGCTGGGCGGAACGGAATTTTGTTCCGCTGCAGGTGTAAATTACCGTTTTTCTGATTAACGAGATTTAATGGAAATAGCAACTTTAAACTTTGCCTACGTCTCTGTCAGTCGCAAGGAAACTGTATTTGAAGGTGAAGGTGATTTTGTAGACATGTGTGAAAGACATGTTCTGAAAAGCAAGTGTTGTGGTTTGGAGAGCACATCGGTTACGTGTCAGATGTGTAGCCAAGCAGTAATTTGTCGCCATAGCTGCAAATATTAGCCGGTAATATGAAGTGTTGTCAGCTAAAGTCTGATGGTGCAGACGACCGTAAGGACGAAGTACCCAAGCGTACCGCTAGGCCGCGCCTCTTTAGCTCAGTGGTAGAGCACTGGTCTAATAAACCAGGGGTTGTAAGTTCCATCCTCACAGGAGAAAGATGAATTTTGGAAATCAGTTGCGCGTCGTGGCCGTATAGCAAACAGTACCTGTGATGACGAACAATTAGCGACAGGCGTTTTTTTAAGATTTACTCTCAGATGTGATTAAGGCGAATGGCGCAGATAAAGCATTTGCCAAAGCGGTACAGCATAAGGTGGGACGAGGCAGTCTGAATTACATTTTATAGATGTATTTCTCACATATCTCAGAGTCTCTCGCGATCTTCGTCGTCGTCGTCGTCGTCGCCGCCGCCGCTTCTGCAGAAGTAGCAAATGGCCATCGTAGCAAATGCGGCGAGGGACGCCCTGCCTTCGATTCCGAATGCACAAAGTGTGTGGTCTTGTTTCTCAGTCTATATTTGGTCGGTCACGTCAGAGGTTGAATGTAACAAATGGGTGGGAAAGAGCAAGGGGCAGCGGCTGTGTAGAACGAAAACACAAATCCTCAGGGGTGTGAGCGTTTCGAGATGAGTCGTATACATGTAAGTGTTGGTCGTCAGTGACCGTGTGGCCTAATGGATAAGGCGTCGGACTTCGGCTCTGAAGATTACAGGTCCGAATGCTGTCACGCTTGTGTTTTTCCAGTTCTGAAAAAGAAACATACCGTTTTAATGTAGCAATTGAGCAGTACGAAACCGTCTGAATGTTGCTGTTGACCATTTTTTGCTTGGAGATGCTCTTGAGCTTGAAACACACACAGCAAGACCGGTGTTAACTAACGAAATGGTCGGCAGAGTGCCGACACCGCGAGTTTTGACTGACACTTGCACATCTAAAACAACGTCGGAAAGTAACTCGTTCGGCTTTTGAGTCACATAAAGTATGTGTGTTAATTTTGACGCCACTAGCTCTGCTTGTTGTCATGCAATTTCTTTGCCTCTCAGAAATGATTATGACATAAAAGTGAAGTACGTGACGAGTGTGACGTTAGGAAAACATTAGGCAGCATGGAGAGATTCTGTATGGGACCACCCAACCCAAACGAGTACTGTGTGACGTGCTACCCGGCAAGTATTCACCGAGGTAGCCGGCTATCTCAGTCGGTAGAGCGTCAGACTCTTAATCCCAGGGTCGTGGGTTCGAGCCAGACGCTGGGCGGAACGGAATTTTGTTCCGCTGCAGGTGTAAATTACCGTTTTTCTGATTAACGAGATTTAATGGAAATAGCAACTTTAAACTTTGCCTACGTCTCTGTCAGTCGCAAGGAAACTGTATTTGAAGGTGAAGGTGATTTTGTAGACATGTGTGAAAGACATGTTCTGAAAAGCAAGTGTTGTGGTTTGGAGAGCACATCGGTTACGTGTCAGATGTGTAGCCAAGCAGTAATTTGTCGCCATAGCTGCAAATATTAGCCGGTAATATGAAGTGTTGTCAGCTAAAGTCTGATGGTGCAGACGACCGTAAGGACGAAGTACCCAAGAGTACCGCTAGGCCGCGCCTCTTTAGCTCAGTATAGTCAGCCAGCGGCTGCGCTGGAGGTCGGACGTGCCGTGCTGTGTGCTGTGCTGCGTTAGCTCCGCGTGGTAAGTCTCTGCTCTTGCTGCAACGCGTCGCTGTCTATAGTATTTGTGTAGACATGAAAAAGAATTAAGAGATGTCGCAACCGCAACGAAAAGATACTTTGAAATTCACGTTTGATCGCAACTTTGTCCGACCGAGGTCATTTGATGTTGAACAGTGGTTAGAGGATGATGTTAAAATAGGACTTGATGATATTATCGGCATACATTTCTCGATTATGAACAGTGTGGTTTTCGTGAAACTTGCCAGTCCAGAATTGTGTGAAAGGATAGTTCGATCTTGTGGTGGCATTCTGAAATTTAAACATGCTGACGGAAATGTTGGGGAGGTTACCGTTGCCCATGCTGGTCTAGGTATTCGGACCGTGCGAGTCTTTGAACTTCCCTTTGAAATTACAAGTGACCAGATAAATGCTGTTATTGCTCCATACGGGAAAGTTTTGAGTAATATTGCCGAACGGTGGTCTGCTGCACACAAATTCCCTGTTTTGAATGGTGTGCGCCAATTAAAAGTCGAATTGCAGAAGCACATTCCGTCGTTTATAAACGTCTGCGGATATAGAGCTGTTGTGATGTATGACGACCAACCGAAAACGTGTGCTGTCTGCAATTTACCAGGCCACGTTCGTGCAGACTGTGTTCAAAGGCGAGTGGCGCAACTGCCTGCCGGCGATGCCGTCAGGCCCCCTGCTATGTCAACGCTGCCCGTGACATATGTCGCCGTAGCGCGCGGTTTTGCAAGTGCCACTGCGCCCCCCGAAGTTACTACTAATACCTACCCACAAGCGACCGACCAACCGACCGACTCAGGTGTAGCATCTGTAGACACTCAACCCTCCTGCGAAGACATATCTGCTCCTGCCCTTGTCGCCGTGGAATCGCCCAATGAGGCAATGGATACGGACGCGACCTCAGTCGCTTCGGGTAGTGCTCCTCTGCATCCTGGAGCTTCTTTAGGAGGTATCAAAAGCGTATCAGGTGCACAGAAAACGGACTCGCAACCAGCCGTTTCTAGTGGTGCTCTTCCGAATCCTGCAGCTGCCTTAGGCACTGACCACAGCCCGTCAAGTGCAATGAAATCAGACCTGGCGTCAGTCACTTCGAGTAGTACTACTTTGCAACCTGAGGCTTCTTCAGGTACCGTCCAAAGTCCACCACGAGACGCATCTCCCAAGAAATCTAAAAAACGGAGGATCGCGCGTCAAGGTGCAGAGCAGACTGCACCACAACTGCGTGAACAGGCGAAGCAAATAGGGGGCAAAATACGTCAATCTGCATCTGAGAACTTGCAGTGCAATCAGCAGTCATCTAACGAAGACCCTGTGTCCTTGGATAGTACCTCCGGTTCTGCCAGTTTGCCCTCCGATGACGTAGCAATTACCCGAACCGAAGATAAAAATCACCAGCAAACACCTGAATATAGTGCACCACTTAATGACGAACCGATGACAGGGCTGTCGAATCCGTGGGCAGACGATGTCGACGACACTACAAAGGAGGACGAAATTATGGACACCACAGGAACCGTTACAGTCACCACGATGGCCACACCACGCGATGACGTCGTCTTGAATGTCATCGCCGCGACGGATACTGTCCCAGACACGGAGAAGCCGACTGATCCCTTCCCAAGTCATGAATATTTCTAGTCTGAACGGTTTTACTGACTTGTGTCCACATGTCTCTCGGGTCAGATTTCTTAATGTTTTTTCGAAATGATATGTTGCCAGAGTTTTTCCTAATTACACTCCCGTCTTGGCTAACGTAGTTCCGTTGCAGGCCTATAAGATCGCTACGCTGAACATCAATAAAATTTGTAGCCCATTTAATTTACAAAATTTAAAAGATTTCCTGTATGCAGCTGATGTGGACATTTTGTTTTTACAAGAAGTAACAAACATCGAACTTGACTTCATACAGGGGTATAATGCTATAGTCAATCCTGGAATTGGATGTGATTTGGGTACCGCATTTCTTTTCAAAGAGGGCGTCGTCATTACAGACGTAACAAAACTGCCTAACGGCAGAGGCATTGCCGGCACGCTTTATAACACCAGGATTATTAATGTCTATGCCCCATCTGGTTCTACCAATCGGTGCCAACGAGCACAGTTTTTTAAGGAGGGAATTGTTCCTTTGTTTGGTGTACACTGCACCCATACCATCCTTGGAGGCGACTTTAACAGTGTCATACATGCCAAAGACCAAACTCCGAACTACAATAAATCGCCGGACCTGGAACGTATCGTCACCGACCTCCGTTTAACTGATTCGTGGGAGCAAAAGCACGGCGCGGCACCCGGCTTTACCCACCTCACTAATCATTCAGCGAGCCGGTTAGATCGAATATATGTCTCGCCCAATCTGAAACACCGCATCCTGCAGTCTGAAGTTTGGCCAACCGTTTTTTCGGACCACGCTGCATATATATGCACATTAAATTTGGAACGACAAGGAACCTGTCGATATAAAGGGCCATGGAAACTTAATGTTTCACACTTAAAAGATCCTGCCTGTCGAGAAGCCTTTCTCACCACTTGGAGAGCCTGCGAGACCAAACTCAGCTCTTACCAGTCGACCTTGGATTGGTGGCTCAATGCGCCAAACCTCAGATCCGGAGATGTTTCATCAACTACTCCCGGGAGAAGAGCTTTTGGCGGAAAAGAACGATAGAATTTTACTTTCATTGTCTCCGAGAACTCTACCTGCAAGGTGCTACAGCTATTGGGAACCATGGGAGAATTAAAAAATTCCAGGCAAAAATACTGACATTAAGGCGACAACAACTTGAAGGATACCAAATAAGGTCAAGAGCAGAGACTGTGGCGCAAAAAGAAGCCACTTCGATATATCATGTGATTCGTGAAACTAAACGAGGACTCCGCAAAATACTGACGGAGCTTAAAACTGATAATGGAACCACCTTGACAATGCACAACGACATAAAAGCAGAAATACTAACCCATTTCGACAACTTGTTCTCACATAAAGAGGTAGACGAAAAAGCACAGGACGATTTACTGACCCACCTGCAAGGACGCGTTGGTAACGCGTACGCGGAAGCTCTAATAGCGGAGGCGACCGAAGACGATGTACACTATGCTGTCTATCAAAGTGCAAAAAATAAATCCCCTGGAGCTGACGGCATACCAGCAGAATTTTATCAAGTCTTCTGGGAACATATAAAACATAGAATTACATGCATCTGTAATGAACTTCTGAACCTCAATAAGGAGATACCGAAAGATTTTCGTGAAGGTATGATAGTGTTAATCGCAAAAAAATCGGCTGGCAAGAAAATTGGAAATTTGAGACCAATCACTCTGCTGAACAGTGACTATAAAATTTTTTCGCGGCTCTTAGCCCACAGACTTAAAAATGTAATGGCCAGCGTCACCGGCCCATATCAGTCTAGCGTGGGCAAAGATAGGAAAATTCAGCAGACGCTGTCCGACTACCGCGACATAATTTCAATAGCAGAAGTATGTCGACTAAAATGTGCCATCGTGTCGTTAGATTTCGATAAAGCCTTCGACAGGATCAGCCACTCCTACCTCCTGAAAACGATGGGCGCAATGGGTTTTCCGCCGAGTTTCGTCGACCTCATACGACGTTTGGTAACGAATAACTCCTCCAGAATCATCATAAATGGACAGCCTAGCCGGCCAGTCGAGATCGCATGTTCCGTCAGGCAAGGTTGTCCGTTGTCCATGGCACTTTTTGCCATGGCCATCGAACCTTTGCTCGCTACCTTGACTCAGCGGTTACAAGGATTGCAAATACGAGGAAACAAAATAATATGTAAAGCTTATGCGGACGATGTTGGGTTTCTCGTTATGAATGTAGCGGAAGTCGAGACGGCAATGCACATAATAGAAAAATACGAACGAGCGTCAGCCGCGAGGTTAAACAAAACCAAGTCCGGCATATTCAATATCGGATGTGGCATTGGCATGCGCACACACGGTCAGTTACGTGAGCTAACAGCCTTGAAGTGTCTCGGCATTGCTTTCCGAAAAAATATACGTCAAACTATTGCGGCCAACTATAGACAAGTACTAACTACCATACGAGCTAGTGTACGGACACATAGTATTCGACAATTAAATGAAATTCAGAGAGTGTCTTTAGCGAACGTCTCTATTACTTCCAAAGTCAATTATGTCGCCCAGATACTGCCAATACCCGCCGGCATCGCCAAACAAATTATGTCAGCAATAGGCTATTTTGTGAGCCGTGGCCACATATTTAAAATCCAGTATGACACTCTGACGCTCGCCACTAATAATGGCGGCTTAAACTTAACGAATGTTACTAAAAAGTCGCAGGCTCTGTACATCTCCAATACATTTCAACAATGGAGACAATCCGGCAGCTGTATCGCCGCGCACTTGCTATCTGAAATAGCTCCAGATGACCTCTCTGCACCCATTAATGTGCAGCACATACCGAGCGGACTTTACCATTTACGATGGTTTTTAATAGAATATAGCTACCTACGTTCAAGAATTCCGGAAAAAGACATGACAAACGTAAAAGAAATATATGGCAAATTGATGGGAGAAAAGAAGAACAACAAAATAGAACAAAACTATCCATGTTCTAACTGGAAACTGATATGGGCAAATATTCATAACCGTAACTTAGCTACTCATCTGAAAGCAACATGGTACTTTGTTGTAAATAGGAAAGTTGCAACAAACTCGAAACTTCATTCGATCCACTTAGCGGATTCGCCTTTGTGTGCAACGTGTAGTTTAATTGATAACGAAGAACATCGTTTCGTGTGCGACAAGGTTAAAGATATCTGGCTGAATGTCCGACGAAAGCTGGCACTCATCCTTCGAACGTCACCTAACGCTATAACGCCTGCGGACTTTTTGACACCGGATGATGTACCCTTTCCTAACACGAAACGCAACGCAGTCAATTGGCTGAAAGCGGCAACGGTCCATTACCTCTTCACGAAGGAAGAGAAAAGCCAAGAGGATTTTTGGATCTCTCTGCTAACTGAGCATCACATGTTACTGAAGACTAGTAAATATAAAGAAACATACGCAAATTTTTTAATCAAGACCTTGATGTAAAAGAATTAACAAGAAGTATCTGCGGACACAGAAGACAAACGTAAGAGAGTGTTCACCACTACTAACTTACTTAACAATCGTGAAAAAAAAAAAAAAAAAAAAAAAAAATTTTAGTTTTTACCGGAATTGCCGTTCTTTGAGTTCAACGTTTATTAATTTATTTTTCAAGGAGCCATTATAAATAGTTGCTTCTCACCGAATATGGTTTGTTTTTTAAGCATTTTCAGAGAGAAGAGGCAGTTTCGAAATGCCCTCTGACGTTTCTTTGTCAAGGAAGACTATTTGCTTTAAGTGTGACAACAAAAAACAGCGATGAAGAAGGAAACAAACTGAACATAACTTCTGTTTCTACCTACTGAAGACTTCATTCTTTTTCCACATTATCAATAAGCCCAAAGAAGGGGCACATTAGTTTCTCCACGATAAAGGGATTAACTTCGTCTCATCAGTTTATGGTAATGTACATGGCGTGAGAAGCCGACGCCGATGAAGGCGAATTATGGAGAGCGCAAGGATGGGCTAAAAGGGGTGATGGGAGGCCCAAAAAAAAAAAAAAAAAAAAAAAAAAAAAAAAAAAAAAAAAAAAGTGGTAGAGCACTGGTCTAATAAACCAGGGGTTGCAAGTTCCATCCTCACAGGAGAAAGATGAATTTTGGAAATCAGTTGCGCGTCGTGGCCGTATAGCAAACAGTACCTGTGATGACGAACAATTAGCGACAGGCGTTTTTTTAAGATTTACTCTCAGATGTGATTAAAGCGAATGGCGCAGATAAAGCATTTGCCAAAGCGATACAGCATAAGGTGGGACGAGGCAGTCTGAATTACATTTTATAGATGTATTTCTCACATATCTCAGAGTCTCTCGCGATCTTCGTCGTCGTCGTCGTCGTCGTCGTCGTCGTCGCCGCCGCCGCTTCTGCAGAAGTAGCAAATGGCCATCGTAGCAAATGCGGCGAGGGACGGCCTGCCTTCGATTCCGAATGCACAAATTGTGTGGTCTTGTTTCTCAGTCTATATTTGGTCGGTCTCGTCAGAGGTTGAATGTAACGAATGGGTGGGAAAGAGCAAGGGGCAGCGGCTGTGTAGAACGAAAACACAAATCCTCAGGGGTGTGAGCGTTTCGAGATGAGTCGTATACATGTAAATGTTGATCGTCAGTGACCGTGTGGTCTAATGGATAAGGCGTCGGACTTCGTATCTGAAGATTACAGGTTCGAATGCTGTCACGCTTGTGTTTTTCCAGTTCTGAAAAAGAAACATACCGTTTTAATGTAGCAATTGAGCAGTACG
Organism: Schistocerca gregaria; assembly: GCF_023897955.1. Taxonomy (NCBI): domain Eukaryota; kingdom Metazoa; phylum Arthropoda; class Insecta; order Orthoptera; family Acrididae; genus Schistocerca; species Schistocerca gregaria. The sequence goes on along the minus strand of NW_026061775.1, from coordinate 9,919,072 downwards.
AAACCGTCTGAATGTTGCTGTTGACCATTTTTTGCTTGGAGATGCTCTTGAGCTTGAAACACACACAGCAAGACCGGTGTTAACTAACGAAATGGTCGGCAGAGTGCCGACACCGCGAGTTTTGACTGACACTTGCACATCTAAAACAACGTCGGAAAGTAACTCGTTCGGCTTTTGAGTCACATAAAGTATGTGTGTTAATTTTGACGCCACTAGCTCTGCTTGTTGTCATGCAATTTCTTTGCCTCTCAGAAATGATTATGACATAAAAGTGAAGTACGTGACGAGTGTGACGTTAGGAAAACATTAGGCAGCATGGAGAGATTCTGTATGGGACCACCCAACCCAAACGAGTACTGTGTGACGTGCTACCCGGCAAGTATTCACCGAGGTAGCCGGCTATCTCAGTCGGTAGAGCGTCAGACTCTTAATCCCAGGGTCGTGGGTTCGAGCCAGACGCTGGGCGGAACGGAATTTTGTTCCGCTGCAGGTGTAAATTACCGTTTTTCTGATTAACGAGATTTAATGGAAATAGCAACTTTAAACTTTGCCTACGTCTCTGTCAGTCGCAAGGAAACTGTATTTGAAGGTGAAGGTGATTTTGTAGACATGTGTGAAAGACACGTTCTGAAAAGCAAGTGTTGTGGTTTGGAGAGCACATCGGTTACGTGTCAGATGTGTAGCCAAGCAGTAATTTGTCGCCATAGCTGCAAATATTAGCCGGTAATATGAAGTGTTGTCAGCTAAAGTCTGATGGTGCAGACGACCGTAAGGACGAAGTACCCAAGAGTACCGCTAGGCCGCGCCTCTTTAGCTCAGTGGTAGAGCACTGGTCTAATAAACCAGGGGTTGCAAGTTCCATCCTCACAGGAGAAAGATGAATTTTGGAAATCAGTTGCGCGTCGTGGCCGTATAGCAAACAGGACCTGTGATGACGAACAATTAGCGACAGGCGTTTTTTTAAGATTTACTCTCAGATGTGATTAAGGCGAATGGCGCAGATAAAGCATTTGCCAAAGCGATACAGCATAAGGTGGGACGAGGCAGTCTGAATTACATTTTATAGATGTATTTCTCACATATCTCAGAGTCTCTCGCGATCTTCGTCGTCGTCGTCGTCGTCGTCGTCGTCGCTTCTGCAGAAGTAGCAAATGGCCATCGTAGCAAATGCGGCGAGGGACGGCCTGCCTTCGATTCCGAATGCACAAATTGTGTGGTCTTGTTTCTCAGTCTATATTTGGTCGGTCTCGTCAGAGGTTGAATGTAACGAATGGGTGGGAAAGAGCAAGGGGCAGCGGCTGTGTAGAACGAAAACACAAATCCTCAGGGGTGTGAGCGTTTCGAGATGAGTCGTATACATGTAAATGTTGATCGTCAGTGACCGTGTGGTCTAATGGATAAGGCGTCGGACTTCGTATCTGAAGATTACAGGTTCGAATGCTGTCACGCTTGTGTTTTTCCAGTTCTGAAAAAGAAACATACCGTTTTAATGTAGCAATTGAGCAGTACGAAACCGTCTGAATGTTGCTGTTGACCATTTTTTGCTTGGAGATGCTCTTGAGCTTGAAACACACACAGCAAGACCGGTGTTAACTAACGAAATGGTCGGCAGAGTGCCGACACCGCGAGTTTTGACTGACACTTGCACATCTAAAACAACGTCGGAAAGTAACTCGTTCGGCTTTTGAGTCACATAAAGTATGTGTGTTAATTTTGACGCCACTAGCTCTGCTTGTTGTCATGCAATTTCTTTGCCTCTCAGAAATGATTATGACATAAAAGTGAAGTACGTGACGAGTGTGACGTTAGGAAAACATTAGGCAGCATGGAGAGATTCTGTATGGGACCACCCAACCCAAACGAGTACTGTGTGACGTGCTACCCGGCAAGTATTCACCGAGGTAGCCGGCTATCTCAGTCGGTAGAGCGTCAGACTCTTAATCCCAGGGTCGTGGGTTCGAGCCAGACGCTGGGCGGAACGGAATTTTGTTCCGCTGCAGGTGTAAATTACCGTTTTTCTGATTAACGAGATTTAATGGAAATAGCAACTTTAAACTTTGCCTACGTCTCTGTCAGTCGCAAGGAAACTGTATTTGAAGGTGAAGGTGATTTTGTAGACATGTGTGAAAGACACGTTCTGAAAAGCAAGTGTTGTGGTTTGGAGAGCACATCGGTTACGTGTCAGATGTGTAGCCAAGCAGTAATTTGTCGCCATAGCTGCAAATATTAGCCGGTAATATGAAGTGTTGTCAGCTAAAGTCTGATGGTGCAGACGACCGTAAGGACGAAGTACCCAAGAGTACCGCTAGGCCGCGCCTCTTTAGCTCAGTGGTAGAGCACTGGTCTAATAAACCAGGGGTTGCAAGTTCCATCCTCACAGGAGAAAGATGAATTTTGGAAATCAGTTGCGCGTCGTGGCCGTATAGCAAACAGTACCTGTGATGACGAACAATTAGCGACAGGCGTTTTTTTAAGATTTACTCTCAGATGTGATTAAGGCGAATGGCGCAGATAAAGCATTTGCCAAAGCGATACAGCATAAGGTGGGACGAGGCAGTCTGAATTACATTTTATAGATGTATTTCTCACATATCTCAGAGTCTCTCGCGATCTTCGTCGTCGTCGTCGTCGTCGTCGTCGTCGTCGTCGCCGCCGCCGCTTCTGCAGAAGTAGCAAATGGCCATCGTAGCAAATGCGGCGAGGGACGGCCTGCCTTCGATTCCGAATGCACAAATTGTGTGGTCTTGTTTCTCAGTCTATATTTGGTCGGTCTCGTCAGAGGTTGAATGTAACGAATGGGTGGGAAAGAGCAAGGGGCAGCGGCTGTGTAGAACGAAAACACAAATCCTCAGGGGTGTGAGCGTTTCGAGATGAGTCGTATACATGTAAATGTTGATCGTCAGTGACCGTGTGGTCTAATGGATAAGGCGTCGGACTTCGTATCTGAAGATTACAGGTTCGAATGCTGTCACGCTTGTGTTTTTCCAGTTCTGAAAAAGAAACATACCGTTTTAATGTAGCAATTGAGCAGTACGAAACCGTCTGAATGTTGCTGTTGACCATTTTTTGCTTGGAGATGCTCTTGAGCTTGAAACACACACAGCAAGACCGGTGTTAACTAACGAAATGGTCGGCAGAGTGCCGACACCGCGAGTTTTGACTGACACTTGCACATCTAAAACAACGTCGGAAAGTAACTCGTTCGGCTTTTGAGTCACATAAAGTATGTGTGTTAATTTTGACGCCACTAGCTCTGCTTGTTGTCATGCAATTTCTTTGCCTCTCAGAAATGATTATGACATAAAAGTGAAGTACGTGACGAGTGTGACGTTAGGAAAACATTAGGCAGCATGGAGAGATTCTGTATGGGACCACCCAACCCAAACGAGTACTGTGTGACGTGCTACCCGGCAAGTATTCACCGAGGTAGCCGGCTATCTCAGTCGGTAGAGCGTCAGACTCTTAATCCCAGGGTCGTGGGTTCGAGCCAGACGCTGGGCGGAACGGAATTTTGTTCCGCTGCAGGTGTAAATTACCGTTTTTCTGATTAACGAGATTTAATGGAAATAGCAACTTTAAACTTTGCCTACGTCTCTGTCAGTCGCAAGGAAACTGTATTTGAAGGTGAAGGTGATTTTGTAGACATGTGTGAAAGACACGTTCTGAAAAGCAAGTGTTGTGGTTTGGAGAGCACATCGGTTACGTGTCAGATGTGTAGCCAAGCAGTAATTTGTCGCCATAGCTGCAAATATTAGCCGGTAATATGAAGTGTTGTCAGCTAAAGTCTGATGGTGCAGACGACCGTAAGGACGAAGTACCCAAGAGTACCGCTAGGCCGCGCCTCTTTAGCTCAGTGGTAGAGCACTGGTCTAATAAACCAGGGGTTGCAAGTTCCATCCTCACAGGAGAAAGATGAATTTTGGAAATCAGTTGCGCGTCGTGGCCGTATAGCAAACAGGACCTGTGATGACGAACAATTAGCGACAGGCGTTTTTTTAAGATTTACTCTCAGATGTGATTAAGGCGAATGGCGCAGATAAAGCATTTGCCAAAGCGATACAGCATAAGGTGGGACGAGGCAGTCTGAATTACATTTTATAGATGTATTTCTCACATATCTCAGAGTCTCTCGCGATCTTCGTCGTCGTCGTCGTCGTCGTCGTCGTCGCTTCTGCAGAAGTAGCAAATGGCCATCGTAGCAAATGCGGCGAGGGACGGCCTGCCTTCGATTCCGAATGCACAAATTGTGTGGTCTTGTTTCTCAGTCTATATTTGGTCGGTCTCGTCAGAGGTTGAATGTAACGAATGGGTGGGAAAGAGCAAGGGGCAGCGGCTGTGTAGAACGAAAACACAAATCCTCAGGGGTGTGAGCGTTTCGAGATGAGTCGTATACATGTAAATGTTGATCGTCAGTGACCGTGTGGTCTAATGGATAAGGCGTCGGACTTCGTATCTGAAGATTACAGGTTCGAATGCTGTCACGCTTGTGTTTTTCCAGTTCTGAAAAAGAAACATACCGTTTTAATGTAGCAATTGAGCAGTACGAAACCGTCTGAATGTTGCTGTTGACCATTTTTTGCTTGGAGATGCTCTTGAGCTTGAAACACACACAGCAAGACCGGTGTTAACTAACGAAATGGTCGGCAGAGTGCCGACACCGCGAGTTTTGACTGACACTTGCACATCTAAAACAACGTCGGAAAGTAACTCGTTCGGCTTTTGAGTCACATAAAGTATGTGTGTTAATTTTGACGCCACTAGCTCTGCTTGTTGTCATGCAATTTCTTTGCCTCTCAGAAATGATTATGACATAAAAGTGAAGTACGTGACGAGTGTGACGTTAGGAAAACATTAGGCAGCATGGAGAGATTCTGTATGGGACCACCCAACCCAAACGAGTACTGTGTGACGTGCTACCCGGCAAGTATTCACCGAGGTAGCCGGCTATCTCAGTCGGTAGAGCGTCAGACTCTTAATCCCAGGGTCGTGGGTTCGAGCCAGACGCTGGGCGGAACGGAATTTTGTTCCGCTGCAGGTGTAAATTACCGTTTTTCTGATTAACGAGATTTAATGGAAATAGCAACTTTAAACTTTGCCTACGTCTCTGTCAGTCGCAAGGAAACTGTATTTGAAGGTGAAGGTGATTTTGTAGACATGTGTGAAAGACATGTTCTGAAAAGCAAGTGTTGTGGTTTGGAGAGCACATCGGTTACGTGTCAGATGTGTAGCCAAGCAGTAATTTGTCGCCATAGCTGCAAATATTAGCCGGTAATATGAAGTGTTGTCAGCTAAAGTCTGATGGTGCAGACGACCGTAAGGACGAAGTACCCAAGAGTACCGCTAGGCCGCGCCTCTTTAGCTCAGTGGTAGAGCACTGGTCTAATAAACCAGGGGTTGCAAGTTCCATCCTCACAGGAGAAAGATGAATTTTGGAAATCAGTTGCGCGTCGTGGCCGTATAGCAAACAGTACCTGTGATGACGAACAATTAGCGACAGGCGTTTTTTTAAGATTTACTCTCAGATGTGATTAAGGCGAATGGCGCAGATAAAGCATTTGCCAAAGCGATACAGCATAAGGTGGGACGAGGCAGTCTGAATTACATTTTATAGATGTATTTCTCACATATCTCAGAGTCTCTCGCGATCTTCGTCGTCGTCGTCGTCGTCGTCGCTTCTGCAGAAGTAGCAAATGGCCATCGTAGCAAATGCGGCGAGGGACGGCCTGCCTTCGATTCCGAATGCACAAATTGTGTGGTCTTGTTTCTCAGTCTATATTTGGTCGGTCTCGTCAGAGGTTGAATGTAACGAATGGGTGGGAAAGAGCAAGGGGCAGCGGCTGTGTAGAACGAAAACACAAATCCTCAGGGGTGTGAGCGTTTCGAGATGAGTCGTATACATGTAAATGTTGATCGTCAGTGACCGTGTGGTCTAATGGATAAGGCGTCGGACTTCGTATCTGAAGATTACAGGTTCGAATGCTGTCACGCTTGTGTTTTTTCAGTTCTGAAAAAGAAACATACCGTTTTAATGTAGCAATTGAGCAGTACGAAACCGTCTGAATGTTGCTGTTGACCATTTTTTGCTTGGAGATGCTCTTGAGCTTGAAACACACACAGCAAGACCGGTGTTAACTAACGAAATGGTCGGCAGAGTGCCGACACCGCGAGTTTTGACTGACACTTGCACATCTAAAACAACGTCGGAAAGTAACTCGTTCGGCTTTTGAGTCACATAAAGTATGTGTGTTAATTTTGACGCCACTAGCTCTGCTTGTTGTCATGCAATTTCTTTGCCTCTCAGAAATGATTATGACATAAAAGTGAAGTACGTGACGAGTGTGACGTTAGGAAAACATTAGGCAGCATGGAGAGATTCTGTATGGGACCACCCAACCCAAACGAGTACTGTGTGACGTGCTACCCGGCAAGTATTCACCGTGGTAGCCGGCTATCTCAGTCGGTAGAGCGTCAGACTCTTAATCCCAGGGTCGTGGGTTCGAGCCAGACGCTGGGCGGAACGGAATTTTGTTCCGCTGCAGGTGTAAATTACCGTTTTTCTGATTAACGAGATTTAATGGAAATAGCAACTTTAAACTTTGCCTACGTCTCTGTCAGTCGCAAGGAAACTGTATTTGAAGGTGAAGGTGATTTTGTAGACATGTGTGAAAGACATGTTCTGAAAAGCAAGTGTTGTGGTTTGGAGAGCACATCGGTTACGTGTCAGATGTGTAGCCAAGCAGTAATTTGTCGCCATAGCTGCAAATATTAGCCGGTAATATGAAGTGTTGTCAGCTAAAGTCTGATGGTGCAGACGACCGTAAGGACGAAGTACCCAAGAGTACCGCTAGGCCGCGCCTCTTTAGCTCAGTGGTAGAGCACTGGTCTAATAAACCAGGGGTTGTAAGTTCCATCCTCACAGGAGAAAGATGAATTTTGGAAATCAGTTGCGCGTCGTGGCCGTATAGCAAACAGTACCTGTGATTACGAACAATTAGCGACAGGCGTTTTTTTAAGATTTACTCTCAGATGTGATTAAGGCGAATGGCGCAGATAAAGCATTTGCCAAAGCGGTACAGCATAAGGTGGGACGAGGCAGTCTGAATTACATTTTATAGATGTATTTCTCACATATCTCAGAGTCTCTCGCGATCTTCGTCGTCGTCGTCGTCGTCGTCGTCGTCGTCGTCGTCGTCGTCGTCGTCGTCGCCGCCGCTTCTGCAGAAGTAGCAAATGGCCATCGTAGCAAATGCGGCGAGGGACGGCCTGCCTTCGATTCCGAATGCACAAATTGTGTGGTCTTGTTTCTCAGTCTATATTTGGTCGGTCTCGTCAGAGGTTGAATGTAACGAATGGGTGGGAAAGAGCAAGGGGCAGCGGCTGTGTAGAACGAAAACACAAATCCTCAGGGGTGTGAGCGTTTCGAGATGAGTCGTATACATGTAAATGTTGGTCGTCAGTGACCGTGTGGCCTAATGGATAAGGCGTCGGACTTCGGCTCTGAAGATTACAGGTCCGAATGCTGTCACGCTTGTGTTTTTCCAGTTCTGAAAAAGAAACATACCGTTTTAATGTAGCAATTGAGCAGTACGAAACCGTCTGAATGTTGCTGTTGACCATTTTTTGCTTGGAGATGCTCTTGAGCTTGAAACACACACAGCAAGACCGGTGTTAACTAACGAAATGGTCGGCAGAGTGCCGACACCGCGAGTTTTGACTGGCACTTGCACATCTAAAACAACGTCGGAAAGTAACTCGTTCGGCTTTTGAGTCACATAAAGTATGTGTGTTAATTTTGACGCCACTAGCTCTGCTTGTTGTCATGCAATTTCTTTGCCTCTCAGAAATGATTATGACATAAAAGTGAAGTACGTGACGAGTGTGACGTTAGGAAAACATTAGGCAGCATGGAGAGATTCTGTATGGGACCACCCAACCCAAACGAGTACTGTGTGACGTGCTACCCGGCAAGTATTCACCGAGGTAGCCGGCTATCTCAGTCGGTAGAGCGTCAGACTCTTAATCCCAGGGTCGTGGGTTCGAGCCAGACGCTGGGCGGAACGGAATTTTGTTCCGCTGCAGGTGTAAATTACCGTTTTTCTGATTAACGAGATTTAATGGAAATAGCAACTTTAAACTTTGCCTACGTCTCTGACAGTCGCAAGGAAACTGTATTTGAAGGTGAAGGTGATTTTGTAGACATGTGTGAAAGACATGTTCTGAAAAGCAAGTGTTGTGGTTTGGAGAGCACATCGGTTACGTGTCAGATGTGTAGCCAAGCAGTAATTTGTCGCCATAGCTGCAAATATTAGCCGGTAATATGAAGTGTTGTCAGCTAAAGTCTGATGGTGCAGACGACCGTAAGGACGAAGTACCCAAGAGTACCGCTAGGCCGCGCCTCTTTAGCTCAGTGGTAGAGCACTGGTCTAATAAACCAGGGGTTGTAAGTTCCATCCTCACAGGAGAAAGATGAATTTTGGAAATCAGTTGCGCGTCGTGGCCGTATAGCAAACAGTACCTGTGATGACGAACAATTAGCGACAGGCGTTTTTTTAAGATTTACTCTCAGATGTGATTAAGGCGAATGGCGCAGATAAAGCATTTGCCAACGCGGTACAGCATAAGGTGGGACGAGGCAGTCTGAATTACATTTTATAGATGTATTTCTCACATATCTCAGAGTCTCTCGCGATCTTCGTCGTCGTCGTCGTCGTCGTCGTCGTCGTCGTCGCCGCCGCCGCTTCTGCAGAAGTAGCAAATGGCCATCGTAGCAAATGCGGCGAGGGACGGCCTGCCTTCGATTCCGAATGCACAAATTGTGTGGTCTTGTTTCTCAGTCTATATTTGGTCGGTCTCGTCAGAGGTTGAATGTAACGAATGGGTGGGAAAGAGCAAGGGGCAGCGGCTGTGTAGAACGAAAACACAAATCCTCAGGGGTGTGAGCGTTTCGAGATGAGTCGTATACATGTAAATGTTGGTCGTCAGTGACCGTGTGGCCTAATGGATAAGGCGTCGGACTTCGGCTCTGAAGATTACAGGTCCGAATGCTGTCACGCTTGTGTTTTTCCAGTTCTGAAAAAGAAACATACCGTTTTAATGTAGCAATTGAGCAGTACGAAACCGTCTGAATGTTGCTGTTGACCATTTTTTGCTTGGAGATGCTCTTGAGCTTGAAACACACACAGCAAGACCGGTGTTAACTAACGAAATGGTCGGCAGAGTGCCGACACCGCGAGTTTTGACTGGCACTTGCACATCTAAAACAACGTCGGAAAGTAACTCGTTCGGCTTTTGAGTCACATAAAGTATGTGTGTTAATTTTGACGCCACTAGCTCTGCTTGTTGTCATGCAATTTCTTTGCCTCTCAGAAATGATTATGACATAAAAGTGAAGTACGTGACGAGTGTGACGTTAGGAAAACATTAGGCAGCATGGAGAGATTCTGTATGGGACCACCCAACCCAAACGAGTACTGTGTGACGTGCTACCCGGCAAGTATTCACCGAGGTAGCCGGCTATCTCAGTCGGTAGAGCGTCAGACTCTTAATCCCAGGGTCGTGGGTTCGAGCCAGACGCTGGGCGGAACGGAATTTTGTTCCGCTGCAGGTGTAAATTACCGTTTTTCTGATTAACGAGATTTAATGGAAATAGCAACTTTAAACTTTGCCTACGTCTCTGACAGTCGCAAGGAAACTGTATTTGAAGGTGAAGGTGATTTTGTAGACATGTGTGAAAGACATGTTCTGAAAAGCAAGTGTTGTGGTTTGGAGAGCACATCGGTTACGTGTCAGATGTGTAGCCAAGCAGTAATTTGTCGCCATAGCTGCAAATATTAGCCGGTAATATGAAGTGTTGTCAGCTAAAGTCTGATGGTGCAGACGACCGTAAGGACGAAGTACCCAAGAGTACCGCTAGGCCGCGCCTCTTTAGCTCAGTGGTAGAGCACTGGTCTAATAAACCAGGGGTTGTAAGTTCCATCCTCACAGGAGAAAGATGAATTTTGGAAATCAGTTGCGCGTCGTGGCCGTATAGCAAACAGTACCTGTGATGACGAACAATTAGCGACAGGCGTTTTTTTAAGATTTACTCTCAGATGTGATTAAGGCGAATGGCGCAGATAAAGCATTTGCCAACGCGGTACAGCATAAGGTGGGACGAGGCAGTCTGAATTACATTTTATAGATGTATTTCTCACATATCTCAGAGTCTCTCGCGATCTTCGTCGTCGTCGTCGTCGTCGTCGTCGTCGTCGTCGCCGCCGCCGCTTCTGCAGAAGTAGCAAATGGCCATCGTAGCAAATGCGGCGAGGGACGGCCTGCCTTCGATTCCGAATGCACAAATTGTGTGGTCTTGTTTCTCAGTCTATATTTGGTCGGTCTTGTCAGAGGTTGAATGTAACGAATGGGTGGGAAAGAGCAAGGGGCAGCGGCTGTGTAGAACGAAAACACAAATCCTCAGGGGTGTGAGCGTTTCGAGATGAGTCGTATACATGTAAATGTTGATCTTCAGTGACCGTGTGGTCTAATGGATAAGGCGTCGGACTTCGTATCTGAAGATTACAGGTTCGAATGCTGTCACGCTTGTGTTTTTCCAGTTCTGAAAAAGAAACATACCGTTTTAATGTAGCAATTGAGCAGTACGAAACCGTCTGAATGTTGCTGTTGACCATTTTTTGCTTGGAGATGCTCTTGAGCTTGAAACACACACAGCAAGACCGGTGTTAACTAACGAAATGGTCGGCAGAGTGCCGACACCGCGAGTTTTGACTGGCACTTGCACATCTAAAACAACGTCGGAAAGTAACTCGTTCGGCTTTTGAGTCACATAAAGTATGTGTGTTAATTTTGACGCCACTAGCTCTGCTTGTTGTCATGCAATTTCTTTGCCTCTCAGAAATGATTATGACATAAAAGTGAAGTACGTGACGAGTGTGACGTTAGGAAAACATTAGGCAGCATGGAGAGATTCTGTATGGGACCACCCAACCCAAACGAGTACTGTGTGACGTGCTACCCGGCAAGTATTCACCGAGGTAGCCGGCTATCTCAGTCGGTAGAGCGTCAGACTCTTAATCCCAGGGTCGTGGGTTCGAGCCAGACGCTGGGCGGAACGGAATTTTGTTCCGCTGCAGGTGTAAATTACCGTTTTTCTCACTAACGAGATTTAATGGAAATAGCAACTTTAAACTTTGCCTACGTCTCTGTCAGTCGCAAGGAAACTGTATTTGAAGGTGAAGGTGATTTTGTAGACATGTGTGAAAGACATGTTCTGGAAAGCAAGTGTTGTGGTTTGGAGAGCACATCGGTTACGTGTCAGATGTGTAGCCAAGCAGTAATTTGTCGCCATAGCTGCAAATATTAGCCGGTAATATGAAGTGTTGTCAGCTAAAGTCTGATGGTGCAGACGACCGTAAGGACGAAGTACCCAAGAGTACCGCTAGGCCGCGCCTCTTTAGCTCAGTGGTAGAGCACTGGTCTAATAAACCAGGGGTTGTAAGATCCATCCTCACAGGAGAAAGATGAATTTTGGAAATCAGTTGCGCGTCGTGGCCGTATAGCAAACAGTACCTGTGATGACGAACAATTAGCGACAGGCGTTTTTTTTAAGATTTACTCTCAGATGTGATTAAGGCGAATGGCGCAGATAAAGCATTTGCCAAAGCGATACAGCATAAGGTGGGACGAGGCAGTCTGAATTACATTTTATAGATGTATTTCTCACATATCTCAGAGTCTCTCGCGATCTTCGTCGTCGTCGTCGTCGTCGTCGTCGTCGTCGTCGTCGTCGCCGCCGCCGCTTCTGCAGAAGTAGCAAATGGCCATCGTAGCAAATGCGGCGAGGGACGGCCTGCCTTCGATTCCGAATGCACAAATTGTGTGGTCTTGTTTCTCAGTCTATATTTGGTCGGTCTTGTCAGAGGTTGAATGTAACGAATGGGTGGGAAAGAGCAAGGGGCAGCGGCTGTGTAGAACGAAAACACAAATCCTCAGGGGTGTGAGCGTTTCGAGATGAGTCGTATACATGTAAATGTTGATCGTCAGTGACCGTGTGGTCTAATGGATAAGGCGTCGGACTTCGTATCTGAAGATTACAGGTTCGAATGCTGTCACGCTTGTGTTTTTCCAGTTCTGAAAAAGAAACATACCGTTTTAATGTAGCAATTGAGCAGTACGAAACCGTCTGAATGTTGCTGTTGACCATTTTTTGCTTGGAGATGCTCTTGAGCTTGAAACACACACAGCAAGACCGGTGTTAACTAACGAAATGGTCGGCAGAGTGCCGACACCGCGAGTTTTGACTGGCACTTGCACATCTAAAACAACGTCGGAAAGTAACTCGTTCGGCTTTTGAGTCACATAAAGTATGTGTGTTAATTTTGACGCCACTAGCTCTGCTTGTTGTCATGCAATTTCTTTGCCTCTCAGAAATGATTATGACATAAAAGTGAAGTACGTGACGAGTGTGACGTTAGGAAAACATTAGGCAGCATGGAGAGATTCTGTATGGGACCACCCAACCCAAACGAGTACTGTGTGACGTGCTACCCGGCAAGTATTCACCGAGGTAGCCGGCTATCTCAGTCGGTAGAGCGTCAGACTCTTAATCCCAGGGTTGTGGGTTCGAGCCAGACGCTGGGCGGAACGGGATTTTGTTCCGCTGCAGGTGTAAATTACCGTTTTTCTGATTAACGAGATTTAATGGAAATAGCAACTTTAAACTTTGCCTACGTCTCTGTCAGTCGCAAGGAAACTGCATTTGAAGGTGAAGGTGATTTTGTAGACATGTGTGAAAGACATGTTCTGAAAAGCAAGTGTTGTGGTTTGGAGAGCACATCGGTTACGTGTAAGATGTGTAGCCAAGCAGTAATTTGTCGCCATAGCTGCAAATATTAGCCGGTAATATGAAGTGTTGTCAGCTAAAGTCTGATGGTGCAGACGACCGTAAGGACGAAGTACCCAAGAGTACCGCTAGGCCGCGCCTCTTTAGCTCAGTGGTAGAGCACTGGTCTAATAAACCAGGGGTTGTAAGATCCATCCTCACAGGAGAAAGATGAATTTTGGAAATCAGTTGCGCGTCGTGGCCGTATAGCAAACAGTACCTGTGATGACGAACAATTAGCGACAGGCGTTTTTTTAAGATTTACTCTCAGATGTGATTAAGGCGAATGGCGCAGATAAAGCATTTGCCAAAGCGGTACAGCATAAGGTGGGACGAGGCAGTCTGAATTACATTTTATAGATGTATTTCTCACATATCTCAGAGTCTCTCGCGATCTTCGTCGTCGTCGTCGTCGTCGTCGTCGTCGTCGTCGTCGTCGCCGCCGCCGCTTCTGCAGAAGTAGCAAATGGCCATCGTAGCAAATGCGGCGAGGGACGGCCTGCCTTCGATTCCGAATGCACAAATTGTGTGGTCTTGTTTCTCAGTCTATATTTGGTCGGTCTCGTCAGAGGTTGAATGTAACGAATGGGTGGGAAAGAGCAAGGGGCAGCGGCTGTGTAGAACGAAAACACAAATCCTCAGGGGTGTGAGCGTTTCGAGATGAGTCGTATACATGTAAATGTTGATCGTCAGTGACCGTGTGGTCTAATGGATAAGGCGTCGGACTTCGTATCTGAAGATTACAGGTTCGAATGCTGTCACGCTTGTGTTTTTCCAGTTCTGAAAAAGAAACATACCGTTTTAATGTAGCAATTGAGCAGTACGAAACCGTCTGAATGTTGCTGTTGACCATTTTTTGCTTGGAGATGCTCTTGAGCTTGAAACACACACAGCAAGACCGGTGTTAACTAACGAAATGGTCGGCAGAGTGCCGACACCGCGAGTTTTGACTGGCACTTGCACATCTAAAACAACGTCGGAAAGTAACTCGTTCGGCTTTTGAGTCACATAAAGTATGTGTGTTAATTTTGACGCCACTAGCTCTGCTTGTTGTCATGCAATTTCTTTGCCTCTCAGAAATGATTATGACATAAAAGTGAAGTACGTGACGAGTGTGACGTTAGGAAAACATTAGGCAGCATGGAGAGATTCTGTATGGGACCACCCAACCCAAACGGGTACTGTGTGACGTGCTACCCGGCAAGTATTCACCGAGGTAGCCGGCTATCTCAGTCGGTAGAGCGTCAGACTCTTAATCCCAGGGTTGTGGGTTCGAGCCAGACGCTGGGCGGAACGGAATTTTGTTCCGCTGCAGGTGTAAATTACCGTTTTTCTGATTAACGAGATTTAATGGAAATAGCAACTTTAAACTTTGCCTACGTCTCTGTCAGTCGCAAGGAAACTGTATTTGAAGGTGAAGGTGATTTTGTAGACATGTGTGAAAGACATGTTCTGAAAAGCAAGTGTTGTGGTTTGGAGAGCACATCGGTTACGTGTCAGATGTGTAGCCAAGCAGTAATTTGTCGCCATAGCTGCAAATATTAGCCGGTAATATGAAGTGTTGTCAGCTAAAGTCTGATGGTGCAGACGACCGTAAGGACGAAGTACCCAAGAGTACCGCTAGGCCGCGCCTCTTTAGCTCAGTGGTAGAGCACTGGTCTAATAAACCAGGGGTTGTAAGTTCCGTCCTCACAGGAGAAAGATGAATTTTGGAAATCAGTTGCGCGTCGTGGCCGTATAGCAAACAGTACCTGTGATGACGAACAATTAGCGACAGGCGTTTTTTTAAGATTTACTCTCAGATGTGATTAAGGCGAATGGCGCAGATAAAGCATTTGCCAAAGCGGTACAGCATAAGGTGGGACGAGGCAGTCTGAATTACATTTTATAGATGTATTTCTCACATATCTCAGAGTCTCTCGCGATCTTCGTCGTCGTCGTCGTCGTCGTCGTCGTCGTCGTCGCCGCCGCTTCTGCAGAAGTAGCAAATGGCCATCGTAGCAAATGCGGCGAGGGACGCCCTGCCTTCGATTCCGAATGCACAAAGTGTGTGGTCTTGTTTCTCAGTCTATATTTGGTCGGTCACGTCAGAGGTTGAATGTAACGAATGGGTGGGAAAGAGCAAGGGGCAGCGGCTGTGTAGAACGAAAACACAAATCCTCAGGGGTGTGAGCGTTTCGAGATGAGTCGTATACATGTAAACGTTGGTCGTCAGTGACCGTGTGGCCTAATGGATAAAGCGTCGGACTTCGGCTCTGAAGATTACAGGTTCGAATGCTGTCACGCTTGTGTTTTTCCAGTTCTGAAAAAGAAACATACCGTTTTAATGTAGCAATTGAGCAGTACGAAACCGTCTGAATGTTGCTGTTGACCATTTTTTGCTTGGAGATGCTCTTGAGCTTGAAACACACACAGCAAGACCGGTGTTAACTAACGAAATGGTCGGCAGAGTGCCGACACCGCGAGTTTTGACTGGCACTTGCACATCTAAAACAACGTCGGAAAGTAACTCGTTCGGCTTTTGAGTCACATAAAGTATGTGTGTTAATTTTGACGCCACTAGCTCTGCTTGTTGTCATGCAATTTCTTTGCCTCTCAGAAATGATTATGACATAAAAGTGAAGTACGTGACGAGTGTGACGTTAGGAAAACATTAGGCAGCATGGAGAGATTCTGTATGGGACCACCCAACCCAAACGAGTACTGTGTGACGTGCTACCCGGCAAGTATTCACCGAGGTAGCCGGCTATCTCAGTTGGTAGAGCGTCAGACTCTTAATCCCAGGGTTGTGGGTTCGAGCCAGACGCTGGGCGGAACGGAATTTTGTTCCGCTGCAGGTGTAAATTACCGTTTTTCTGATTAACGAGATTTAATGGAAATAGCAACTTTAAACTTTGCCTACGTCTCTGTCAGTCGCAAGGAAACTGCATTTGAAGGTGAAGGTGATTTTGTAGACATGTGTGAAAGACATGTTCTGAAAAGCAAGTGTTGTGGTTTGGAGAGCACATCGGTTACGTGTAAGATGTGTAGCCAAGCAGTAATTTGTCGCCATAGCTGCAAATATTAGCCGGTAATATGAAGTGTTGTCAGCTAAAGTCTGATGGTGCAGACGACCGTAAGGACGAAGTACCCAAGAGTACCGCTAGGCCGCGCCTCTTTAGCTCAGTGGTAGAGCACTGGTCTAATAAACCAGGGGTTGTAAGTTCCATCCTCACAGGAGAAAGATGAATTTTGGAAATCAGTTGCGCGTCGTGGCCGTATAGCAAACAGTACCTGTGATGACGAACAATAAGCGACAGGCGTTTTTTTAAGATTTACTCTCAGATGTGATTAAGGCGAATGGCGCAGATAAAGCATTTGCCAAAGCGGTACAGCATAAGGTGGGACGAGGCAGTCTGAATTACATTTTATAGATGTATTTCTCACATATCTCAGAGTCTCTCGCGATCTTCGTCGTCGTCGTCGTCGTCGTCGTCGTCGTCGTCGCCGCCGCTTCTGCAGAAGTAGCAAATGGCCATCGTAGCAAATGCGGCGAGGGACGCCCTGCCTTCGATTCCGAATGCACAAAGTGTGTGGTCTTGTTTCTCAGTCTATATTTGGTCGGTCACGTCAGAGGTGGAATGTAACGAATGGGTGGGAAAGAGCAAGGGGCAGCGGCTGTGTAGAACGAAAACACAAATCCTCAGGGGTGTGAGCGTTTCGAGATGAGTCGTATACATGTAAACGTTGGTCGTCAGTGACCGTGTGGCCTAATGGATAAGGCGTCGGACTTCGGCTCTGAAGATTACAGGTTCGAATGCTGTCACGCTTGTGTTTTTCCAGTTCTGAAAAAGAAACATACCGTTTTAATGTAGCAATTGAGCAGTACGAAACCGTCTGAATGTTGCTGTTGACCATTTTTTGCTTGGAGATGCTCTTGAGCTTGAAACACACACAGCAAGACCGGTGTTAACTAACGAAATGGTCGGCAGAGTGCCGACACCGCGAGTTTTGACTGGCACTTGCACATCTAAAACAACGTCGGAAAGTAACTCGTTCGGCTTTTGAGTCACATAAAGTATGTGTGTTAATTTTGACGCCACTAGCTCTGCTTGTTGTCATGCAATTTCTTTGCCTCTCAGAAATGATTATGACATAAAAGTGAAGTACGTGACGAGTGTGACGTTAGGAAAACATTAGGCAGCATGGAGAGATTCTGTATGGGACCACCCAACCCAAATGAGTACTGTGTGACGTGCTACCCGGCAAGTATTCACCGAGGTAGCCGGCTATCTCAGTCGGTAGAGCGTCAGACTCTTAATCCCAGGGTTGTGGGTTCGAGCCAGACGCTGGGCGGAACGGAATTTTGTTCCGCTGCAGGTGTAAATTACCGTTTTTCTGATTAACGAGATTTAATGGAAATAGCAACTTTAAACTTTGCCTACGTCTCTGTCAGTCGCAAGGAAACTGCATTTGAAGGTGAAGGTGATTTTGTAGACATGTGTGAAAGACATGTTCTGAAAAGCAAGTGTTGTGGTTTGGAGAGCACATCGGTTACGTGTAAGATGTGTAGCCAAGCAGTAATTTGTCGCCATAGCTGCAAATATTAGCCGGTAATATGAAGTGTTGTCAGCTAAAGTCTGATGGTGCAGACGACCGTAAGGACGAAGTACCCAAGAGTACCGCTAGGCCGCGCGTCTTTAGCTCAGTGGTAGAGCACTGGTCTAATAAACCAGGGGTTGTAAGTTCCATCCTCACAGGAGAAAGATGAATTTTGGAAATCAGTTGCGCGTCGTGGCCGTATAGCAAACAGTACCTGTGATGACGAACAATTAGCGACAGGCGTTTTTTTAAGATTTACTCTCAGATGTGATTAAGGCGAATGGCGCAGATAAAGCATTTGCCAAAGCGGTACAGCATAAGGTGGGACGAGGCAGTCTGAATTACATTTTATAGATGTATTTCTCACATATCTCAGAGTCTCTCGCGATCTTCGTCGTCGTCGTCGTCGTCGTCGTCGTCGTCGTCGTCGTCGTCGTCGTCGTCGTCGTCGCCGCCGCCGCTTCTGCAGAAGTAGCAAATGGCCATCGTAGCAAATGCGGCGAGGGACGGCCTGCCTTCGATTCCGAATGCACAAATTGTGTGGTCTTGTTTCTCAGTCTATATTTGGTCGGTCTCGTCAGAGGTTGAATGTAACGAATGGGTGGGAAAGAGCAAGGGGCAGCGGCTGTGTAGAACGAAAACACAAATCCTCAGGGGTGTGAGCGTTTCGAGATGAGTCGTATACATGTAAATGTTGATCGTCAGTGACCGTGTGGTCTAATGGATAAGGCGTCGGACTTCGTATCTGAAGATTACAGGTTCGAATGCTGTCACGCTTGTGTTTTTCCAGTTCTGAAAAAGAAACATACCGTTTTAATGTAGCAATTGAGCAGTACGAAACCGTCTGAATGTTGCTGTTGACCATTTTTTGCTTGGAGATGCTCTTGAGCTTGAAACACACACAGCAAGACCGGTGTTAACTAACGAAATGGTCGGCAGAGTGCCGACACCGCGAGTTTTGACTGGCACTTGCACATCTAAAACAACGTCGGAAAGTAACTCGTTCGGCTTTTGAGTCACAT
The DNA here is from genome assembly GCF_023897955.1 of Schistocerca gregaria. Taxonomy (NCBI): domain Eukaryota; kingdom Metazoa; phylum Arthropoda; class Insecta; order Orthoptera; family Acrididae; genus Schistocerca; species Schistocerca gregaria. Next base: position 9,900,592 of record NW_026061775.1, on the reverse strand, counting down.
AAAGTATGTGTGTTAATTTTGACGCCACTAGCTCTGCTTGTTGTCATGCAATTTCTTTGCCTCTCAGAAATGATTATGACATAAAAGTGAAGTACGTGACGAGTGTGACGTTAGGAAAACATTAGGCAGCATGGAGAGATTCTGTATGGGACCACCCAACCCAAACGAGTACTGTGTGACGTGCTACCCGGCAAGTATTCACCGAGGTAGCCGGCTATCTCAGTCGGTAGAGCGTCAGACTCTTAATCCCAGGGTTGTGGGTTCGAGCCAGACGCTGGGCGGAACGGAATTTTGTTCCGCTGCAGGTGTAAATTACCGTTTTTCTGATTAACGAGATTTAATGGAAATAGCAACTTTAAACTTTGCCTACGTCTCTGTCAGTCGCAAGGAAACTGTATTTGAAGGTGAAGGTGATTTTGTAGACATGTGTGAAAGACATGTTCTGAAAAGCAAGTGTTGTGGTTTGGAGAGCACATCGGTTACGTGTCAGATGTGTAGCCAAGCAGTAATTTGTCGCCATAGCTGCAAATATTAGCCGGTAATATGAAGTGTTGTCAGCTAAAGTCTGATGGTGCAGACGACCGTAAGGACGAAGTACCCAAGAGTACCGCTAGGCCGCGCCTCTTTAGCTCAGTGGTAGAGCACTGGTCTAATAAACCAGGGGTTGTAAGTTCCGTCCTCACAGGAGAAAGATGAATTTTGGAAATCAGTTGCGCGTCGTGGCCGTATAGCAAACAGTACCTGTGATGACGAACAATTAGCGACAGGCGTTTTTTTAAGATTTACTCTCAGATGTGATTAAGGCGAATGGCGCAGATAAAGCATTTGCCAAAGCGGTACAGCATAAGGTGGGACGAGGCAGTCTGAATTACATTTTATAGATGTATTTCTCACATATCTCAGAGTCTCTCGCGATCTTCGTCGTCGTCGTCGTCGTCGTCGCTTCTGCAGAAGTAGCAAATGGCCATCGTAGCAAATGCGGCGAGGGACGCCCTGCCTTCGATTCCGAATGCACAAAGTGTGTGGTCTTGTTTCTCAGTCTATATTTGGTCGGTCTCGTCAGAGGTTGAATGTAACGAATGGGTGGGAAAGAGCAAGGGGCAGCGGCTGTGTAGAACGAAAACACAAATCCTCAGGGGTGTGAGCGTTTCGAGATGAGTCGTATACATGTAAACGTTGGTCGTCAGTGACCGTGTGGCCTAATGGATAAAGCGTCGGACTTCGGCTCTGAAGATTACAGGTTCGAATGCTGTCACGCTTGTGTTTTTCCAGTTCTGAAAAAGAAACATACCGTTTTAATGTAGCAATTGAGCAGTACGAAACCGTCTGAATGTTGCTGTTGACCATTTTTTGCTTGGAGATGCTCTTGAGCTTGAAACACACACAGCAAGACCGGTGTTAACTAACGAAATGGTCGGCAGAGTGCCGACACCGCGAGTTTTGACTGGCACTTGCACATCTAAAACAACGTCGGAAAGTAACTCGTTCGGCTTTTGAGTCACATAAAGTATGTGTGTTAATTTTGACGCCACTAGCTCTGCTTGTTGTCATGCAATTTCTTTGCCTCTCAGAAATGATTATGACATAAAAGTGAAGTACGTGACGAGTGTGACGTTAGGAAAACATTAGGCAGCATGGAGAGATTCTGTATGGGACCACCCAACCCAAACGAGTACTGTGTGACGTGCTACCCGGCAAGTATTCACCGAGGTAGCCGGCTATCTCAGTTGGTAGAGCGTCAGACTCTTAATCCCAGGGTTGTGGGTTCGAGCCAGACGCTGGGCGGAACGGAATTTTGTTCCGCTGCAGGTGTAAATTACCGTTTTTCTGATTAACGAGATTTAATGGAAATAGCAACTTTAAACTTTGCCTACGTCTCTGTCAGTCGCAAGGAAACTGCATTTGAAGGTGAAGGTGATTTTGTAGACATGTGTGAAAGACATGTTCTGAAAAGCAAGTGTTGTGGTTTGGAGAGCACATCGGTTACGTGTAAGATGTGTAGCCAAGCAGTAATTTGTCGCCATAGCTGCAAATATTAGCCGGTAATATGAAGTGTTGTCAGCTAAAGTCTGATGGTGCAGACGACCGTAAGGACGAAGTACCCAAGAGTACCGCTAGGCCGCGCCTCTTTAGCTCAGTGGTAGAGCACTGGTCTAATAAACCAGGGGTTGTAAGTTCCATCCTCACAGGAGAAAGATGAATTTTGGAAATCAGTTGCGCGTCGTGGCCGTATAGCAAACAGTACCTGTGATGACGAACAATTAGCGACAGGCGTTTTTTTAAGATTTACTCTCAGATGTGATTAAGGCGAATGGCGCAGATAAAGCATTTGCCAAAGCGGTACAGCATAAGGTGGGACGAGGCAGTCTGAATTACATTTTATAGATGTATTTCTCACATATCTCAGAGTCTCTCGCGATCTTCGTCGTCGTCGTCGTCGTCGTCGTCGTCGTCGCCGCCGCCGCTTCTGCAGAAGTAGCAAATGGCCATCGTAGCAAATGCGGCGAGGGACGGCCTGCCTTCGATTCCGAATGCACAAATTGTGTGGTCTTGTTTCTCAGTCTATATTTGGTCGGTCTCGTCAGAGGTTGAATGTAACGAATGGGTGGGAAAGAGCAAGGGGCAGCGGCTGTGTAGAACGAAAACACAAATCCTCAGGGGTGTGAGCGTTTCGAGATGAGTCGTATACATGTAAATGTTGATCGTCAGTGACCGTGTGGTCTAATGGATAAGGCGTCGGACTTCGTATCTGAAGATTACAGGTTCGAATGCTGTCACGCTTGTGTTTTTCCAGTTCTGAAAAAGAAACATACCGTTTTAATGTAGCAATTGAGCAGTACGAAACCGTCTGAATGTTGCTGTTGACCATTTTTTGCTTGGAGATGCTCTTGAGCTTGAAACACACACAGCAAGACCGGTGTTAACTAACGAAATGGTCGGCAGAGTGCCGACACCGCGAGTTTTGACTGGCACTTGCACATCTAAAACAACGTCGGAAAGTAACTCGTTCGGCTTTTGAGTCACATAAAGTATGTGTGTTAATTTTGACGCCACTAGCTCTGCTTGTTGTCATGCAATTTCTTTGCCTCTCAGAAATGATTATGACATAAAAGTGAAGTACGTGACGAGTGTGACGTTAGGAAAACATTAGGCAGCATGGAGAGATTCTGTATGGGACCACCCAACCCAAACGAGTACTGTGTGACGTGCTACCCGGCAAGTATTCACCGAGGTAGCCGGCTATCTCAGTCGGTAGAGCGTCAGACTCTTAATCCCAGGGTTGTGGGTTCGAGCCAGACGCTGGGCGGAACGGAATTTTGTTCCGCTGCAGGTGTAAATTACCGTTTTTCTGATTAACGAGATTTAATGGAAATAGCAACTTTAAACTTTGCCTACGTCTCTGTCAGTCGCAAGGAAACTGTATTTGAAGGTGAAGGTGATTTTGTAGACATGTGTGAAAGACATGTTCTGAAAAGCAAGTGTTGTGGTTTGGAGAGCACATCGGTTACGTGTCAGATGTGTAGCCAAGCAGTAATTTGTCGCCATAGCTGCAAATATTAGCCGGTAATATGAAGTGTTGTCAGCTAAAGTCTGATGGTGCAGACGACCGTAAGGACGAAGTACCCAAGAGTACCGCTAGGCCGCGCCTCTTTAGCTCAGTGGTAGAGCACTGGTCTAATAAACCAGGGGTTGTAAGTTCCGTCCTCACAGGAGAAAGATGAATTTTGGAAATCAGTTGCGCGTCGTGGCCGTATAGCAAACAGTACCTGTGATGACGAACAATTAGCGACAGGCGTTTTTTTAAGATTTACTCTCAGATGTGATTAAGGCGAATGGCGCAGATAAAGCATTTGCCAAAGCGGTACAGCATAAGGTGGGACGAGGCAGTCTGAATTACATTTTATAGATGTATTTCTCACATATCTCAGAGTCTCTCGCGATCTTCGTCGTCGTCGTCGTCGTCGTCGTCGTCGTCGTCGCCGTCGCTTCTGCAGAAGTAGCAAATGGCCATCGTAGCAAATGCGGCGAGGGACGCCCTGCCTTCGATTCCGAATGCACAAAGTGTGTGGTCTTGTTTCTCAGTCTATATTTGGTCGGTCACGTCAGAGGTTGAATGTAACGAATGGGTGGGAAAGAGCAAGGGGCAGCGGCTGTGTAGAACGAAAACACAAATCCTCAGGGGTGTGAGCGTTTCGAGATGAGTCGTATACATGTAAACGTTGGTCGTCAGTGACCGTGTGGCCTAATGGATAAAGCGTCGGACTTCGGCTCTGAAGATTACAGGTTCGAATGCTGTCACGCTTGTGTTTTTCCAGTTCTGAAAAAGAAACATACCGTTTTAATGTAGCAATTGAGCAGTACGAAACCGTCTGAATGTTGCTGTTGACCATTTTTTGCTTGGAGATGCTCTTGAGCTTGAAACACACACAGCAAGACCGGTGTTAACTAACGAAATGGTCGGCAGAGTGCCGACACCGCGAGTTTTGACTGGCACTTGCACATCTAAAACAACGTCGGAAAGTAACTCGTTCGGCTTTTGAGTCACATAAAGTATGTGTGTTAATTTTGACGCCACTAGCTCTGCTTGTTGTCATGCAATTTCTTTGCCTCTCAGAAATGATTATGACATAAAAGTGAAGTACGTGACGAGTGTGACGTTAGGAAAACATTAGGCAGCATGGAGAGATTCTGTATGGGACCACCCAACCCAAACGAGTACTGTGTGACGTGCTACCCGGCAAGTATTCACCGAGGTAGCCGGCTATCTCAGTTGGTAGAGCGTCAGACTCTTAATCCCAGGGTTGTGGGTTCGAGCCAGACGCTGGGCGGAACGGAATTTTGTTCCGCTGCAGGTGTAAATTACCGTTTTTCTGATTAACGAGATTTAATGGAAATAGCAACTTTAAACTTTGCCTACGTCTCTGTCAGTCGCAAGGAAACTGCATTTGAAGGTGAAGGTGATTTTGTAGACATGTGTGAAAGACATGTTCTGAAAAGCAAGTGTTGTGGTTTGGAGAGCACATCGGTTACGTGTAAGATGTGTAGCCAAGCAGTAATTTGTCGCCATAGCTGCAAATATTAGCCGGTAATATGAAGTGTTGTCAGCTAAAGTCTGATGGTGCAGACGACCGTAAGGACGAAGTACCCAAGAGTACCGCTAGGCCGCGCCTCTTTAGCTCAGTGGTGGAGCACTGGTCTAATAAACCAGGGGTTGTAAGTTCCATCCCCACAGGAGAAAGATGAATTTTGGAAATCAGTTGCGCGTCGTGGCCGTATAGCAAACAGTACCTGTGATGACGAACAATTAGCGACAGGCGTTTTTTTAAGATTTACTCTCAGATGTGATTAAGGCGAATGGCGCAGATAAAGCATTTGCCAAAGCGGTACAGCATAAGGTGGGACGAGGCAGTCTGAATTACATTTTATAGATGTATTTCTCACATATCTCAGAGTCTCTCGCGATCTTCGTCGTCGTCGTCGTCGTCGTCGTCGTCGTCGCCGCCGCCGCTTCTGCAGAAGTAGCAAATGGCCATCGTAGCAAATGCGGCGAGGGACGGCCTGCCTTCGATTCCGAATGCACAAATTGTGTGGTCTTGTTTCTCAGTCTATATTTGGTCGGTCTCGTCAGAGGTTGAATGTAACGAATGGGTGGGAAAGAGCAAGGGGCAGCGGCTGTGTAGAACGAAAACACAAATCCTCAGGGGTGTGAGCGTTTCGAGATGAGTCGTATACATGTAAATGTTGATCGTCAGTGACCGTGTGGTCTAATGGATAAGGCGTCGGACTTCGTATCTGAAGATTACAGGTTCGAATGCTGTCACGCTTGTGTTTTTCCAGTTCTGAAAAAGAAACATACCGTTTTAATGTAGCAATTGAGCAGTACGAAACCGTCTGAATGTTGCTGTTGACCATTTTTTGCTTGGAGATGCTCTTGAGCTTGAAACACACACAGCAAGACCGGTGTTAACTAACGAAATGGTCGGCAGAGTGCCGACACCGCGAGTTTTGACTGGCACTTGCACATCTAAAACAACGTCGGAAAGTAACTCGTTCGGCTTTTGAGTCACATAAAGTATGTGTGTTAATTTTGACGCCACTAGCTCTGCTTGTTGTCATGCAATTTCTTTGCCTCTCAGAAATGATTATGACATAAAAGTGAAGTACGTGACGAGTGTGACGTTAGGAAAACATTAGGCAGCATGGAGAGATTCTGTATGGGACCACCCAACCCAAACGAGTACTGTGTGACGTGCTACCCGGCAAGTATTCACCGAGGTAGCCGGCTATCTCAGTCGGTAGAGCGTCAGACTCTTAATCCCAGGGTTGTGGGTTCGAGCCAGACGCTGGGCGGAACGGAATTTTGTTCCGCTGCAGGTGTAAATTACCGTTTTTCTGATTAACGAGATTTAATGGAAATAGCAACTTTAAACTTTGCCTACGTCTCTGTCAGTCGCAAGGAAACTGTATTTGAAGGTGAAGGTGATTTTGTAGACATGTGTGAAAGACATGTTCTGAAAAGCAAGTGTTGTGGTTTGGAGAGCACATCGGTTACGTGTCAGATGTGTAGCCAAGCAGTAATTTGTCGCCATAGCTGCAAATATTAGCCGGTAATATGAAGTGTTGTCAGCTAAAGTCTGATGGTGCAGACGACCGTAAGGACGAAGTACCCAAGAGTACCGCTAGGCCGCGCCTCTTTAGCTCAGTGGTAGAGCACTGGTCTAATAAACCAGGGGTTGTAAGTTCCGTCCTCACAGGAGAAAGATGAATTTTGGAAATCAGTTGCGCGTCGTGGCCGTATAGCAAACAGTACCTGTGATGACGAACAATTAGCGACAGGCGTTTTTTTAAGATTTACTCTCAGATGTGATTAAGGCGAATGGCGCAGATAAAGCATTTGCCAAAGCGGTACAGCATAAGGTGGGACGAGGCAGTCTGAATTACATTTTATAGATGTATTTCTCACATATCTCAGAGTCTCTCGCGATCTTCGTCGTCGTCGTCGTCGTCGTCGTCGTCGTCGCCGCCGCTTCTGCAGAAGTAGCAAATGGCCATCGTAGCAAATGCGGCGAGGGACGGCCTGCCTTCGATTCCGAATGCACAAAGTGTGTGGTCTTGTTTCTCAGTCTATATTTGGTCGGTCACGTCAGAGGTTGAATGTAACGAATGGGTGGGAAAGAGCAAGGGGCAGCGGCTGTGTAGAACGAAAACACAAATCCTCAGGGGTGTGAGCGTTTCGAGATGAGTCGTATACATGTAAATGTTGATCGTCAGTGACCGTGTGGTCTAATGGATAAGGCGTCGGACTTCGTATCTGAAGATTACAGGTTCGAATGCTGTCACGCTTGTGTTTTTCCAGTTCTGAAAAAGAAACATACCGTTTTAATGTAGCAATTGAGCAGTACGAAACAGTCTGAATGTTGCTGTTGACCATTTTTTGCTTGGAGATGCTCTTGAGCTTGAAACACACACAGCAAGACCGGTGTTAACTAACGAAATGGTCGGCAGAGTGCCGACACCGCGAGTTTTGACTGGCACTTGCACATCTAAAACAACGTCGGAAAGTAACTCGTTCGGCTTTTGAGTCACATAAAGTATGTGTGTTAATTTTGACGCCACTAGCTCTGCTTGTTGTCATGCAATTTCTTTGCCTCTCAGAAATGATTATGACATAAAAGTGAAGTACGTGACGAGTGTGACGTTAGGAAAACATTAGGCAGCATGGAGAGATTCTGTATGGGACCACCCAACCCAAACGAGTACTGTGTGACGTGCTACCCGGCAAGTATTCACCGAGGTAGCCGGCTATCTCAGTCGGTAGAGCGTCAGACTCTTAATCCCAGGGTTGTGGGTTCGAGCCAGACGCTGGGCGGAACGGAATTTTGTTCCGCTGCAGGTGTAAATTACCGTTTTTCTGATTAACGAGATTTAATGGAAATAGCAACTTTAAACTTTGCCTACGTCTCTGTCAGTCGCAAGGAAACTGTATTTGAAGGTGAAGGTGATTTTGTAGACATGTGTGAAAGACATGTTCTGAAAAGCAAGTGTTGTGGTTTGGAGAGCACATCGGTTACGTGTCAGATGTGTAGCCAAGCAGTAATTTGTCGCCATAGCTGCAAATATTAGCCGGTAATATGAAGTGTTGTCAGCTAAAGTCTGATGGTGCAGACGACCGTAAGGACGAAGTACCCAAGAGTACCGCTAGGCCGCGCCTCTTTAGCTCAGTGGTAGAGCACTGGTCTAATAAACCAGGGGTTGTAAGTTCCGTCCTCACAGGAGAAAGATGAATTTTGGAAATCAGTTGCGCGTCGTGGCCGTATAGCAAACAGTACCTGTGATGACGAACAATTAGCGACAGGCGTTTTTTTAAGATTTACTCTCAGATGTGATTAAGGCGAATGGCGCAGATAAAGCATTTGCCAAAGCGGTACAGCATAAGGTGGGACGAGGCAGTCTGAATTACATTTTATAGATGTATTTCTCACATATCTCAGAGTCTCTCGCGATCTTCGTCGTCGTCGTCGTCGTCGTCGTCGTCGTCGCCGCCGCTTCTGCAGAAGTAGCAAATGGCCATCGTAGCAAATGCGGCGAGGGACGGCCTGCCTTCGATTCCGAATGCACAAAGTGTGTGGTCTTGTTTCTCAGTCTATATTTGGTCGGTCACGTCAGAGGTTGAATGTAACGAATGGGTGGGAAAGAGCAAGGGGCAGCGGCTGTGTAGAACGAAAACACAAATCCTCAGGGGTGTGAGCGTTTCGAGATGAGTCGTATACATGTAAATGTTGATCGTCAGTGGACCGTGTGGTCTAATGGATAAGGCGTCGGACTTCGTATCTGAAGATTACAGGTTCGAATGCTGTCACGCTTGTGTTTTTCCAGTTCTGAAAAAGAAACATACCGTTTTAATGTAGCAATTGAGCAGTACGAAACAGTCTGAATGTTGCTGTTGACCATTTTTTGCTTGGAGATGCTCTTGAGCTTGAAACACACACAGCAAGACCGGTGTTAACTAACGAAATGGTCGGCAGAGTGCCGACACCGCGAGTTTTTGACTGGCACTTGCACATCTAAAACAACGTCGGAAAGTAACTCGTTCGGCTTTTGAGTCACATAAAGTATGTGTGTTAATTTTGACGCCACTAGCTCTGCTTGTTGTCATGCAATTTCTTTGCCTCTCAGAAATGATTATGACATAAAAGTGAAGTACGTGACGAGTGTGACGTTAGGAAAAACATTAGGCAGCATGGAGAGATTCTGTATGGGACCACCCAACCCAAACGAGTACTGTGTGACGTGCTACCCGGCAAGTATTCACCGAGGTAGCCGGCTATCTCAGTCGGTAGAGCGTCAGACTCTTAATCCCAGGGTTGTGGGTTCGAGCCAGACGCTGGGCGGAACGGAATTTTGTTCCGCTGCAGGTGTAAATTACCGTTTTTTCTGATTAACGAGATTTAATGGAAATAGCAACTTTAAACTTTGCCTACGTCTCTGTCAGTCGCAAGGAAACTGTATTTGAAGGTGAAGGTGATTTTGTAGACATGTGTGAAAGACATGTTCTGAAAAGCAAGTGTTGTGGTTTGGAGAGCACATCGGTTACGTGTCAGATGTGTAGCCAAGCAGTAATTTGTCGCCATAGCTGCAAATATTAGCCGGTAATATGAAGTGTTGTCAGCTAAAGTCTGATGGTGCAGACGACCGTAAGGACGAAGTACCCAAGAGTACCGCTAGGCCGCGCCTCTTTAGCTCAGTGGTAGAGCACTGGTCTAATAAACCAGGGGTTGTAAGTTCCGTCCTCACAGGAGAAAGATGAATTTTGGAAATCAGTTGCGCGTCGTGGCCGTATAGCAAACAGTACCTGTGATGACGAACAATTAGCGACAGGCGTTTTTTTAAGATTTACTCTCAGATGTGATTAAGGCGAATGGCGCAGATAAAGCATTTGCCAAAGCGGTACAGCATAAGGTGGGACGAGGCAGTCTGAATTACATTTTATAGATGTATTTCTCACATATCTCAGAGTCTCTCGCGATCTTCGTCGTCGTCGTCGTCGTCGTCGTCGTCGTCGCCGCCGCTTCTGCAGAAGTAGCAAATGGCCATCGTAGCAAATGCGGCGAGGGACGGCCTGCCTTCGATTCCGAATGCACAAAGTGTGTGGTCTTGTTTCTCAGTCTATATTTGGTCGGTCACGTCAGAGGTTGAATGTAACGAATGGGTGGGAAAGAGCAAGGTGCAGCGGCTGTGTAGAACGAAAACACAAATCCTCAGGGGTGTGAGCGTTTCGAGATGAGTCGTATACATGTAAATGTTGATCGTCAGTGACCGTGTGGTCTAATGGATAAGGCGTCGGACTTCGTATCTGAAGATTACAGGTTCGAATGCTGTCACGCTTGTGTTTTTCCAGTTCTGAAAAAGAAACATACCGTTTTAATGTAGCAATTGAGCAGTACGAAACAGTCTGAATGTTGCTGTTGACCATTTTTTGCTTGGAGATGCTCTTGAGCTTGAAACACACACAGCAAGACCGGTGTTAACTAACGAAATGGTCGGCAGAGTGCCGACACCGCGAGTTTTGACTGGCACTTGCACATCTAAAACAACGTCGGAAAGTAACTCGTTCGGCTTTTGAGTCACATAAAGTATGTGTGTTAATTTTGACGCCACTAGCTCTGCTTGTTGTCATGCAATTTCTTTGCCTCTCAGAAATGATTATGACATAAAAGTGAAGTACGTGACGAGTGTGACGTTAGGAAAACATTAGGCAGCATGGAGAGATTCTGTATGGGACCACCCAACCCAAACGAGTACTGTGTGACGTGCTACCCGGCAAGTATTCACCGAGGTAGCCGGCTATCTCAGTCGGTAGAGCGTCAGACTCTTAATCCCAGGGTTGTGGGTTCGAGCCAGACGCTGGGCGGAACGGAATTTTGTTCCGCTGCAGGTGTAAATTACCGTTTTTCTGATTAACGAGATTTAATGGAAATAGCAACTTTAAACTTTGCCTACGTCTCTGTCAGTCGCAAGGAAACTGTATTTGAAGGTGAAGGTGATTTTGTAGACATGTGTGAAAGACATGTTCTGAAAAGCAAGTGTTGTGGTTTGGAGAGCACATCGGTTACGTGTCAGATGTGTAGCCAAGCAGTAATTTGTCGCCATAGCTGCAAATATTAGCCGGTAATATGAAGTGTTGTCAGCTAAAGTCTGATGGTGCAGACGACCGTAAGGACGAAGTACCCAAGAGTACCGGTAGGCCGCGCCTCTTTAGCTCAGTGGTAGAGCACTGGTCTAATAAACCAGGGGTTGTAAGTTCCGTCCTCACAGGAGAAAGATGAATTTTGGAAATCAGTTGCGCGTCGTGGCCGTATAGCAAACAGTACCTGTGATGACGAACAATTAGCGACAGGCGTTTTTTTAAGATTTACTCTCAGATGTGATTAAGGCGAATGGCGCAGATAAAGCATTTGCCAAAGCGGTACAGCATAAGGTGGGACGAGGCAGTCTGAATTACATTTTATAGATGTATTTCTCACATATCTCAGAGTCTCTCGCGATCTTCGTCGTCGTCGTCGTCGTCGTCGTCGTCGGCGCCGCTTCTGCAGAAAACACGCGATCTAGTGTTAGCAAATGCGGCGAGGGACGGCCTGCCTTCGATTCCGAATGCACAAAGTGTGTGGTCTTGTTTCTCAGTCTATATTTGGTCGGTCACGTCAGAGGTTGAATGTAACGAATGGGTGGGAAAGAGCAAGGGGCAGCGGCTGTGTAGAACGAAAACACAAATCCTCAGGGGTGTGAGCGTTTCGTGATGAGTCGTATACATGTAAACGTTGGTCGTCAGTGACCGTGTGGCCTTATGGATAAGGCGTCGGACTTCGGCTCTGAAGATTACAGGTTCGAATGCTGTCACGCTTGTGTTTTTCCAGTTCTAAAAAAGAAACATACCGTTTTAATGTAGCAATTGAGCAGTACGAAACCGTCTGAATGTTGCTGTTGACCATTTTTTGCTTGGAGATGCTCTTGAGCTTGAAACACACACAGCAAGACCGGTGTTAACTAACGAAATGGTCGGCAGAGTGCCGACACCGCGAGTTTTGACTGGCACTTGCACATCTAAAACAACGTCGGAAAGTAACTCGTTCGGCTTTTGAGTCACATAAAGTATGTGTGTTAATTTTGACGCCACTAGCTCTGCTTGTTGTCATGCAATTTCTTTGCCTCTCAGAAATGATTATGACATAAAAGTGAAGTACGTGACGAGTGTGACGTTAGGAAAACATTAGGCAGCATGGAGAGATTCTGTATGGGACCACCCAACCCAAACGAGTACTGTGTGACGTGCTACCCGGCAAGTATTCACCGAGGTAGCCGGCTATCTCAGTCGGTAGAGCGTCAGACTCTTAATCCCAGGGTCGTGGGTTCGAGCCAGACGCTGGGCGGAACGGAATTTTGTTCCGCTGCCGGTGTAAATTACCGTTTTTCTGATTAACGAGATTTAATGGAAATAGCAACTTTAAACTTTGCCTACGTCTCTGTCAGTCGCAAGGAAACTGTATTTGAAGGTGAAGGTGATTTTGTAGACATGTGTGAAAGACATGTTCTGAAAAGCAAGTGTTGTGGTTTGGAGAGCACATCGGTTATGTGTCAGATGTGTAGCCAAGCAGTAATTTGTCGCCATAGCTGCAAATATTAGCCGGTAATATGAAGTGTTGTCAGCTAAAGTCTGATGGTGCAGACGACCGTAAGGACGAAGTACCCAAGAGTACCGCTAGGCCGCGCCTCTTTATGGGGTGAGGTACAACTGTAGGTGTCGTTCGTATGAGCTCAGCTGTTAAGCACGGGGGCGTTGTAACCAGGATATGCACATAGCCTCTAAGAGAAATAGTTTTGGTGTAATTGCAGTGCAGCGTGGCACGGGATAGCATTGAAGTTCCTGGTCGGATAGAACATAGTGTAGCGTCAGCCGTTTTTAAAGTTTTTAGAGGTCAGCGTTGTGGTGCCATAAGGTGGGACGAGGCAGTCTGAATTACATTTTATAGATGTATTTCTCACATATCTCAGAGTCTCTCGCGATCTTCGTCGTCGTCGTCGTCGTCGTCGTCGTCGTCGCCGCCGCCGCCGCCGCTTCTGCAGAAGTAGCAAATGGCCATCGTAGCAAATGCGGCGAGGGACGCCCTGCCTTCGATTCCGAATGCACAAAGTGTGTGGTCTTGTTTCTCAGTCTATATTTGGTCGGTCACGTCAGAGGTTGAGTGTAACGAATGGGTGGGAAAGAGCAAGGGGCAGCGGCTGTGTAGAACGAAAACACAAATCCTCAGGGGTGTGAGCGTTTCGAGATGAGTCGTATACATGTAAACGTTGGTCGTCAGTGACCGTGTGGCCTAATGGATAAGGCGTCGGACTTCGGCTCTGAAGATTACAGGTCCGAATGCTGTCACGCTTGTGTTTTTCCAGTTCTGAAAAAGAAACATACCGTTTTAATGTAGCAATTGAGCAGTACGAAACCGTCTGAATGTTGCTGTTGACCATTTTTTGCTTGGAGATGCTCTTGAGCTTGAAACACACACAGCAAGACTGGTGTTAACTAACGAAATGGTCGGCAGAGTGCCGACACCGCGAGTTTTGACTGGCACTTGCACATCTAAAACAACGTCGGAAAGTAACTCGTTCGGCTTTTGAGTCACATAAAGTATGTGTGTTAATTTTGACGCCACTAGCTCTGCCTGTTGTCATGCAATTTCTTTGCCTCTCAGAAATGATTATGACATAAAAGTGAAGTACGTGACGAGTGTGACGTTAGGAAAACATTAGGCAGCATGGAGAGATTCTGTATGGGACCACCCAACCCAAACGAGTACTGTGTGACGTGCTACCCGGCAAGTATTCACCGAGGTAGCCGGCTATCTCAGTCGGTAGAGCGTCAGACTCTTAATCCCAGGGTTGTGGGTTCGAGCCAGACGCTGGGCGGAACGGAATTTTGTTCCGCTGCAGGTGTAAATCACCGTTTTTCAGATTAACGAGATTTAATGGAAATAGCAACTTTAAACTTTGCCTACGTCTCTGTCAGTCGCAAGGAAACTGTATTTGAAGGTGAAGGTGATTTTGTAGACATGTGTGAAAGACATGTTCTGAAAAGCAAGTGTTGTGGTTTGGAGAGCACATCGGTTACGTGTCAGATGTGTAGCCAAGCAGTAATTTGTCGCCATAGCTGCAAATATTAGCCGGTAATATGAAGTGTTGTCAGCTAAAGTCTGATGGTGCAGACGACCGTAATGACGAAGTACCCAAGAGTACCGCTAGGCCGCGCCTCTTTAGCTCAGTGGTAGAGCACTGGTCTAATAAACCAGGGGTTGTAAGTTCCATCCTCACAGGAGAAAGATGAATTTTGGAAATCAGTTGCGCGTCGTGGCCGTATAGCAAACAGTACCTGTGATGACGAACAATTAGCGACAGGCGTTTTTTTAAGATTTACTCTCAGATGTGATTAAGGCGAATGGCGCAGATAAAGCATTTGCCAAAGCGGTACAGCATAAGGTGGGACGAGGCAGTCTGAATTACATTTTATAGATGTATTTCTCACATATCTCAGAGTCTCTCGCGATCTTCGTCGTCGTCGTCGTCGTCGTCGTCGTCGTCGTCGTCGTCGTCGCCGCCGCCGCCGCTTCTGCAGAAGTAGCAAATGGCCATCGTAGCAAATGCGGCGAGGGACGGCCTGCCTTCGATTCCGAATGCACAAATTGTGTGGTCTTGTTTCTCAGTCTATATTTGGTCGGTCTCGTCAGAGGTTGAATGTAACGAATGGGTGGGAAAGAGCAAGGGGCAGCGGCTGTGTAGAACGAAAACACAAATCCTCAGGGGTGTGAGCGTTTCGAGATGAGTCGTATACATGTAAATGTTGATCGTCAGTGACCGTGTGGTCTAATGGATAAGGCGTCGGACTTAGTATCTGAAGATTACAGGTTCGAATGCTGTCACGCTTGTGTTTTTCCTGTTCTGAAAAAGAAACATACCGTTTTAATGTAGCAATTGAGCAGTACGAAACCGTCTGAATGTTGCTGTTGACCATTTTTTGCTTGGAGATGCTCTTGAGCTTGAAACACACACAGCAAGACCGGTGTTAACTAACGAAATGGTCGGCAGAGTGCCGACACCGCGAGTTTTGACTGACACTTGCACATCTAAAACAACGTCGGAAAGTAACTTGTTCGGCTTTTGAGTCACATAAAGTATGTGTGTTAATTTTGACGCCACTAGCTCAGCTTGTTGTCATGCAATTTCTTTGCCTCTCAGAAATGATTATGACATAAAAGTGAAGTACGTGACGAGTGTGACGTTAGGAAAACATTAGGCAGCATGGAGAGATTCTGTATGGGACCACCCAACCCAAACGAGTACTGTGTGACGTGCTACCCGGCAAGTATTCACCGAGGTAGCCGGCTATCTCAGTCGGTAGAGCGTCAGACTCTTAATCCCAGGGTCGTGGGTTCGAGCCAGACGCTGGGCGGAACGGAATTTTGTTCCGCTGCAGGTGTAAATTACCGTTTTTCTGATTAACGAGATTTAATGGAAATAGCAACTTTAAACTTTGCCTACGTCTCTGTCAGTCGCAAGGAAACTGTATTTGAAGGTGAAGGTGATTTTGTAGACATGTGTGAAAGACATGTTCTGAAAAGCAAGTGTTGTGGTTTGGAGAGCACATCGGTTACGTGTCAGATGTGTAGCCAAGCAGTAATTTGTCGCCATAGCTGCAAATATTAGCCGGTAATATGAAGTGTTGTCAGCTAAAGTCTGATGGTGCAGACGACCGTAAGGACGAAGTACCCAAGAGTACCGCTAGGCCGCGCCTCTTTAGCTCAGTGGTAGAGCACTGGTCTAATAAACCAGGGGTTGTAAGTTCCATCCTCACAGGAGAAAGATGAATTTTGGAAATCAGTTGCGCGTCGTGGCCGTATAGCAAACAGTACCTGTGATGACGAACAATTAGCGACAGGCGTTTTTTTAAGATTTACTCTCAGATGTGATTAAGGCGAATGGCGCAGATAAAGCATTTGCCAAAGCGGTACAGCATAAGGTGGGACGAGGCAGTCTGAATTACATTTTATAGATGTATTTCTCACATATCTCAGAGTCTCTCGCGATCTTCGTCGTCGTCGTCGTCGTCGTCGTCGTCGTCGCCGCCGCCGCCGCTTCTGCAGAAGTAGCAAATGGCCATCGTAGCAAATGCGGCGAGGGACGCCCTGCCTTCGATTCCGAATGCACAAAGTGTGTGGTCTTGTTTCTCAGTCTATATTTGGTCGGTCACGTCAGAGGTTGAGTGTAACGAATGGGTGGGAAAGAGCAAGGGGCAGCGGCTGTGTAGAACGAAAACACAAATCCTCAGGGGTGTGAGCGTTTCGAGATGAGTCGTATACATGTAAACGTTGGTCGTCAGTGACCGTGTGGCCTAATGGATAAGGCGTCGGACTTCGGCTCTGAAGATTACAGGTCCGAATGCTGTCACGCTTGTGTTTTTCCAGTTCTGAAAAAGAAACATACCGTTTTAATGTAGCAATTGAGCAGTACGAAACCGTCTGAATGTTGCTGTTGACCATTTTTTGCTTGGAGATGCTCTTGAGCTTGAAACACACACAGCAAGACTGGTGTTAACTAACGAAATGGTCGGCAGAGTGCCGACACCGCGAGTTTTGACTGGCACTTGCACATCTAAAACAACGTCGGAAAGTAACTCGTTCGGCTTTTGAGTCACATAAAGTATGTGTGTTAATTTTGACGCCACTAGCTCTGCTTGTTGTCATGCAATTTCTTTGCCTCTCAGAAATGATTATGACATAAAAGTGAAGTACGTGACGAGTGTGACGTTAGGAAAACATTAGGCAGCATGGAGAGATTCTGTATGGGACCACCCAACCCAAACGAGTACTGTGTGACGTGCTACCCGGCAAGTATTCACCGAGGTAGCCGGCTATCTCAGTCGGTAGAGCGTCAGACTCTTAATCCCAGGGTTGTGGGTTCGAGCCAGACGCTGGGCGGAACGGAATTTTGTTCCGCTGCAGGTGTAAATTACCGTTTTTCTGATTAACGAGATTTAATGGAAATAGCAACTTTAAACTTTGCCTACGTCTCTGTCAGTCGCAAGGAAACTGTATTTGAAGGTGAAGGTGATTTTGTAGACATGTGTGAAAGACATGTTCTGAAAAGCAAGTGTTGTGGTTTGGAGAGCACATCGGTTACGTGTCAGATGTGTAGCCAAGCAGTAATTTGTCGCCATAGCTGCAAATATTAGCCGGTAATATGAAGTGTTGTCAGCTAAAGTCTGATGGTGCAGACGACCGTAAGGACGAAGTACCCAAGAGTACCGCTAGGCCGCGCCTCTTTAGCTCAGTGGTAGAGCACTGGTCTAATAAACCAGGGGTTGTAAGTTCCATCCTCACAGGAGAAAGATGAATTTTGGAAATCAGTTGCGCGTCGTGGCCGTATAGCAAACAGTACCTGTGATGACGAACAATTAGCGACAGGCGTTTTTTTAAGATTTACTCTCAGATGTGATTAAGGCGAATGGCGCAGATAAAGCATTTGCCAAAGCGATACAGCATAAGGTGGGACGAGGCAGTCTGAATTACATTTTATAGATGTATTTCTCACATATCTCAGAGTCTCTCGCGATCTTCGTCGTCGTCGTCGTCGTCGTCGTCGTCGTCGCCGCCGCCGCTTCTGCAGAAGTAGCAAATGGCCATCGTAGCAAATGCGGCGAGGGACGGCCTGCCTTCGATTCCGAATGCACAAATTGTGTGGTCTTGTTTCTCAGTCTATATTTGGTCGGTCTCGTCAGAGGTTGAATGTAACGAATGGGTGGGAAAGAGCAAGGGGCAGCGGCTGTGTAGAACGAAAACACAAATCCTCAGGGGTGTGAGCGTTTCGAGATGAGTCGTATACATGTAAATGTTGATCGTCAGTGACCGTGTGGTCTAATGGATAAGGCGTCGGACTTAGTATCTGAAGATTACAGGTTCGAATGCTGTCACGCTTGTGTTTTTCCAGTTCTGAAAAAGAAACATACCGTTTTAATGTAGCAATTGAGCAGTACGAAACCGTCTGAATGTTGCTGTTGACCATTTTTTGCTTGGAGATGCTCTTGAGCTTGAAACACACACAGCAAGACCGGTGTTAACTAACGAAATGGTCGGCAGAGTGCCGACACCGCGAGTTTTGACTGACACTTGCACATCTAAAACAACGTCGGAAAGTAACTCGTTCGGCTTTTGAGTCACATAAAGTATGTGTGTTAATTTTGACGCCACTAGCTCTGCTTGTTGTCATGCAATTTCTTTGCCTCTCAGAAATGATTATGACATAAAAGTGAAGTACGTGACGAGTGTGACGTTAGGAAAACATTAGGCAGCATGGAGAGATTCTGTATGGGACCACCCAACCCAAACGAGTACTGTGTGACGTGCTACCCGGCAAGTATTCACTGAGGTAGCCGGCTATCTCAGTCGGTAGAGCGTCAGACTCTTAATCCCAGGGTCGTGGGTTCGAGCCAGACGCTGGGCGGAACGGAATTTTGTTCCGCTGCAGGTGTAAATTACCGTTTTTCTGATTAACGAGATTTAATGGAAATAGCAACTTTAAACTTTGCCTACGTCTCTGTCAGTCGCAAGGAAACTGTATTTGAAGGTGAAGGTGATTTTGTAGACATGTGTGAAAGACATGTTCTGAAAAGCAAGTGTTGTGGTTTGGAGAGCACATCGGTTACGTGTCAGATGTGTAGCCAAGCAGTAATTTGTCGCCATAGCTGCAAATATTAGCCGGTAATATGAAGTGTTGTCAGCTAAAGTCTGATGGTGCAGACGACCGTAAGGACGAAGTACCCAAGAGTACCGCTAGGCCGCGCCTCTTTAGCTCAGTGGTAGAGCACTGGTCTAATAAACCAGGGGTTGTAAGTTCCATCCTCACAGGAGAAAGATGAATTTTGGAAATCAGTTGCGCGTCGTGGCCGTATAGCAAACAGTACCTGTGATGACGAACAATTAGCGACAGGCGTTTTTTTAAGATTTACTCTCAGATGTGATTAAGGCGAATGGCGCAGATAAAGCATTTGCCAAAGCGATACAGCATAAGGTGGGACGAGGCAGTCTGAATTACATTTTATAGATGTATTTCTCACATATCTCAGAGTCTCTCGCGATCTTCGTCGTCGTCGTCGTCGTCGTCGTCGTCGTCGTCGTCGCCGCCGCCGCTTCTGCAGAAGTAGCAAATGGCCATCGTAGCAAATGCGGCGAGGGACGCCCTGCCTTCGATTCCGAATGCACAAAGTGTGTGGTCTTTGTTTCTCAGTCTATATTTGGTCGGTCACGTCAGAGGTTGAATGTAACGAATGGGTGGGAAAGAGCAAGGGGCAGCGGCTGTGTAGAACGAAAACACAAATCCTCAGGGGTGTGAGCGTTTCGAGATGAGTCGTATACATGTAAACGTTGATCGTCAGTGACCGTGTGGTCTAATGGATAAGGCGTCGGACTTCGGCTCTGAAGATTACAGGTCCGAATGCTGTCACGCTTGTGTTTTTCCAGTTCTGAAAAAGAAACATACCGTTTTAATGTAGCAATTGAGCAGTACGAAACCGTCTGAATGTTGCTGTTTGACCATTTTTTGCTTGGAGATGCTCTTGAGCTTGAAACACACACAGCAAGACCGGTGTTAACTAACGAAATGGTCGGCAGAGTGCCGACACCGCGAGTTTTGACTGGCACTTGCACATCTAAAACAACGTCGGAAAGTAACTCGTTCGGCTTTTGAGTCACATAAAGTATGTGTGTTAATTTTGACGCCACTAGCTCTGCTTGTTGTCATGCAATTTCTTTGCCTCTCAGAAATGATTATGACATAAAAGTGAAGTACGTGACGAGTGTGACGTTAGGAAAACATTAGGCAGCATGGAGAGATTCTGTATGGGACCACCCAACCCAAACGAGTACTGTGTGACGTGCTACCCGGCAAGTATTCACCGAGGTAGCCGGCTATCTCAGTCGGTAGAGCGTCAGACTCTTAATCCCAGGGTTGTGGGTTCGAGCCAGACGCTGGGCGGAACGGAATTTTGTTCCGCTGCAGGTGTAAATTACCGTTTTTCTGATTAACGAGATTTAATGGAAATAGCAACTTTAAACTTTGCCTACGTCTCTGTCAGTCGCAAGGAAACTGTATTTGAAGGTGAAGGTGATTTTGTAGACATGTGTGAAAGACATGTTCTGAAAAGCAAGTGTTGTGGTTTGGAGAGCACATCGGTTACGTGTCAGATGTGTAGCCAAGCAGTAATTTGTCGCCATAGCTGCAAATATTAGCCGGTAATATGAAGTGTTGTCAGCTAAAGTCTGATGGTGCAGACGACCGTAAGGACGAAGTACCCAAGAGTACCGCTAGGCCGCGCCTCTTTAGCTCAGTGGTAGAGCACTGGTCTAATAAACCAGGGGTTGTAAGTTCCATCCTCACAGGAGAAAGTTGAATTTTGGAAATCAGTTGCGCGTCGTGGCCGTATAGCAAACAGTACCTGTGATGACGAACAATTAGCGACAGGCGTTTTTTTCAGATTTACTCTCAGATGTGATTAAGGCGAATGGCGCAGATAAAGCATTTGCCAAAGCGATACAGCATAAGGTGGGACGAGGCAGTCTGAATTACATTTTATAGATGTATTTCTCACATATCTCAGAGTCTCTCGCGATCTTCGTCGTCGTCGTCGTCGTCGTCGTCGTCGTCGCCGCCGCCGCTTCTGCAGAAGTAGCAAATGGCCATCGTAGCAAATGCGGCGAGGGACGGCCTGCCTTCGATTCCGAATGCACAAATTGTGTGGTCTTGTTTCTCAGTCTATATTTGGTCGGTCTCGTCAGAGGTTGAATGTAACGAATGGGTGGGAAAGAGCAAGGGGCAGCGGCTGTGTAGAACGAAAACACAAATCCTCAGGGGTGTGAGCGTTTCGAGATGAGTCGTATACATGTAAATGTTGATCGTCAGTGACCGTGTGGTCTAATGGATAAGGCGTCGGACTTCGTATCTGAAGATTACAGGTTCGAATGCTGTCACGCTTGTGTTTTTTCAGTTCTGAAAAAGAAACATACCGTTTTAATGTAGCAATTGAGCAGTACGAAACCGTCTGAATGTTGCTGTTGACCATTTTTTGCTTGGAGATGCTCTTGAGCTTGAAACACACACAGCAAGACCGGTGTTAACTAACGAAATGGTCGGCAGAGTGCCGACACCGCGAGTTTTGACTGACACTTGCACATCTAAAACAACGTCGGAAAGTAACTCGTTCGGCTTTTGAGTCACATAAAGTATGTGTGTTAATTTTGACGCCACTAGCTCTGCTTGTTGTCATGCAATTTCTTTGCCTCTCAGAAATGATTATGACATAAAAGTGAAGTACGTGACGAGTGTGACGTTAGGAAAACATTAGGCAGCATGGAGAGATTCTGTATGGGACCACCCAACCCAAACGAGTACTGTGTGACGTGCTACCCGGCAAGTATTCACCGAGGTAGCCGGCTATCTCAGTCGGTAGAGCGTCAGACTCTTAATCCCAGGGTCGTGTGTTCGAGCCAGACGCTGGGCGGAACGGAATTTTGTTCCGCTGCAGGTGTAAATTACCGTTTTTCTGATTAACGAGATTTAATGGAAATAGCAACTTTAAACTTTGCCTACGTCTCTGTCAGTCGCAAGGAAACTGTATTTGAAGGTGAAGGTGATTTTGTAGACATGTGTGAAAGACATGTTCTGAAAAGCAAGTGTTGTGGTTTGGAGAGCACATCGGTTACGTGTCAGATGTGTAGCCAAGCAGTAATTTGTCGCCATAGCTGCAAATATTAGCCGGTAATATGAAGTGTTGTCAGCTAAAGTCTGATGGTGCAGACGACCGTAAGGACGAAGTACCCAAGAGTACCGCTAGGCCGCGCCTCTTTAGCTCAGTGGTAGAGCACTGGTCTAATAAACCAGGGGTTGTAAGTTCCATCCTCACAGGAGAAAGATGAATTTTGGAAATCAGTTGCGCGTCGTGGCCGTATAGCAAACAGTACCTGTGATGACGAACAATTAGCGACAGGCGTTTTTTTAAGATTTACTCTCAGATGTGATTAAGGCGAATGGCGCAGATAAAGCATTTGCCAAAGCGGTACAGCATAAGGTGGGACGAGGCAGTCTGAATTACATTTTATAGATGTATTTCTCACATATCTCAGAGTCTCTCGCGATCTTCGTCGTCGTCGTCGTCGTCGTCGTCGTCGTCGTCGCCGCCGCCGCTTCTGCAGAAGTAGCAAATGGCCATCGTAGCAAATGCGGCGAGGGACGCCCTGCCTTCGATTCCGAATGCACAAAGTGTGTGGTCTTTGTTTCTCAGTCTATATTTGGTCGGTCACGTCAGAGGTTGAATGTAACGAATGGGTGGGAAAGAGCAAGGGGCAGCGGCTGTGTAGAACGAAAACACAAATCCTCAGGGGTGTGAGCGTTTCGAGATGAGTCGTATACATGTAAACGCTGATCGTCAGTGACCGTGTGGTCTAATGGATAAGGCGTCGGACTTCGGCTCTGAAGATTACAGGTCCGAATGCTGTCACGCTTGTGTTTTTCCAGTTCTGAAAAAGAAACATACCGTTTTAATGTAGCAATTGAGCAGTACGAAACCGTCTGAATGTTGCTGTTTGACCATTTTTTGCTTGGAGATGCTCTTGAGCTTGAAACACACACAGCAAGACCGGTGTTAACTAACGAAATGGTCGGCAGAGTGCCGACACCGCGAGTTTTGACTGGCACTTGCACATCTAAAACAACGTCGGAAAGTAACTCGTTCGGCTTTTGAGTCACATAAAGTATGTGTGTTAATTTTGACGCCACTAGCTCTGCTTGTTGTCATGCAATTTCTTTGCCTCTCAGAAATGATTATGACATAAAAGTGAAGTACGTGACGAGTGTGACGTTAGGAAAACATTAGGCAGCATGGAGAGATTCTGTATGGGACCACCCAACCCAAACGAGTACTGTGTGACGTGCTACCCGGCAAGTATTCACCGAGGTAGCCGGCTATCTCAGTCGGTAGAGCGTCAGACTCTTAATCCCAGGGTTCATTCTGGCTCTAGCTGCCGAAGCGTACGGACGTGTCACCGTTGCTGCGTGTAGTCAGTGTTTCGCCAGTGTATACCTTTGCGTTTCGGTGTTTTTGAGTTTTGTGATTTTCTTCGTGTGTAACTCGTGTTTTTTCTGCCTCATTTGTTCTGTTTTTGTGTTTTCTACCGACGATTATTTGTTGTTTGTGGAGTTTTCGGTAATTACCGGAATCTCCCCTTGATTACTGCATACCATGGCTACAACTGTGAGGAAGAATACGCTGGTTTTTGCCTTCGCTAAGGAAACACGACGTGTTCAGCCGACTGCTCTGGAAATTCATGATTGGCTTGATCAGGTACTTGGCATAAATTCTGATATGGTGCATACCACTCAGCTAGATACTGACAACTACTGTGTTTTCGTAAAGTTTTTGGATCCCGTTTCGGTCGATAAAATTATTGGAAAATTCGGGTATCATGTCGAATTTTTGCATAGAGACGGCTCTACAAGTAAAGTGGCTATCAGGAGAGCTGATGCTCTTTATAGATCTGTGCGGGTGTTAAATTTACCTATCGAGATAGATAATGAGAAAATCAAGGTTGCCCTGTCTCAATATGGTGAGGTAAAGGATATAGTTAACGAACGTTGGTCGAAGCAATTTAAAATTCAGAGCTTCAATGGTATTCGTTCGGTAGAGATGGAAGTAAAGACGAATATCCCGTCTCATATAACTGTTGACGGGCATAAAGCACACGTGATTTATACTGGTCAAACCCCTACGTGCCATATATGCAATGAATCGGGTCATTTAAGGCAGGACTGTCCCCGTCGTGTCTTTGTACTAAAAACAAATTTAGTCCAACGCCGCAAGATGACCTTGAGCGAAGTTTTGGCAACCGATAACACGGCCAAACAGGGTGAGGGTTCGGATCCTGTACTTAGTACTGGAACTATTGCTGTTGAAGGCAGTGATTTTCCACCCCTGGTACCACGCTTCAATTGTGATTCCTCTGCCCGTGAGTTAGACGTACTAACCAAGAAACGACCACTTGAACATACAGATGATCATTCTGATGATGACACCTCCCGACAATCTCCTGCTGTACGTAAACAGAAAGCTGGCGATGAAAATCTGCATGTGCCCCAAGACGAAATGCAAGTAGATTTAATTGCAGTTTCTGATACATCTCGCTCACTGCCAGAAAATGCAACGGCAGCTGCCGACAGCGAGAAAGTAGAAGTCCCCCAAGCAGTGTCAACTTGCCCAGCTGTAAACAGTGATAATCAGCTGTTTACCGACGGTAAGTTCGCGGAAGCGGTAGAACAACAACACCGCGACACCGCAACAGCACAGCAACCGGCACCAGAGTGTAAACAAGTGAAAGTGTTTACTCCTGAACCGGAAAATAAGCAAACACCGTCGCAAGCGTCACATCAACCGAAGGTAGCATGTAAACAGCAGGCAGTGTTTACAAACCAGGTCTCTCTAGACACTGCTGCTGAAGCGGCCGCGTCGAGTGTTGCCACAACAAAATCAGGTCAGGGTTTTCAGGGCGTCCACCGCCGTACGCTAAAACCACAACCGAATCTTACTGTTTCTCGCACCCAAGCCAAACAAAAAGCGGACAAGTCGGACGTAAAATCACAGAAAAATATACGATATGAAATTGTCAGAGAAGGTGCTCCAGATGAGCCTCCTGACACACTCAATGTAGAACAGCCCCTAAGTACTAAGGCGCGGGATGACAATGGCAGACAAACTAACGTTTAGCGACCGTGTTACTAGGACTGCTACCAAGTTCTGAATGACTGTAGTTCTAAACCGGATTTCAGCATACCAAAAGTAGGACAGACTTTTTTTTTTTTTTTTTTTTTTTTTTTTTTTTTTTTTTTTTTTTTGACCAACTTTGTCCGTGGCAAATAGCAAGTTAGGGATGCAAGCATACTCTATCACAACGATCAATATAAATAAAATTCGAACCTCATTAAAGCTAGCTGCTCTCAAGGAATTTTTGTATGACTCTGGAACCGATATCGCTTTGCTACAGGAGGTTGTAACGACGGAATTTGTAATACCAGGATACACCGCAATTGTTAACGTATCTTGTGACACACATACAGGAACAGCGGTTCTGCTCAGGGAAGGGATTCCCGTATCTCAAGTGGAGCGGTTGGAATCTGGAAGGGCAATTAGTATTAACGTTTTAGGTACCACATTGATTAACTTATACGCGCCCTCAGGAAATAGTAATAGACAGGACAGGGCAGCATTTTATAAAGAGGAACTTATATATTTATTACGTCGAAACCCAAACAGTTTTATAATGGGCGGTGATTTTAACTGCGTGTTAAATCGTAAAGATCAACAACCACATTTTAACGGTTCTTTAGAACTTAAACGCCTAGTAATCGACCTAAAAGTAAAGGACGCATGGGAACTAAAATATCCAACGAAGGTTGAATATACGTATATAACACAGACTTCGCGCAGTAGAATAGACAGAATCTATGTTTCCCAAAACTTGGAAAGATGTCTACTAAATTCAGAAATCGTACCTGTATATTTTAGTGACCACTGCAGTATGAAGGCGTGCATTAATTTAGCTCCACAGCCGATTCAGATTTTTAGGAACCAGTGGCAGCTAAATGTCTCTCTCTTAAAAGAGCAAGATTTGGCAGACGCGGTATCGGATGCGTGGACCTTATGTCTGCGATCGATCGAGAGGCACCCCACAGTATTAGACTGGTGGCTTAAGGTTGCAAAGCCGAGACTGAGAAAAGTGTGTATCAGATACAGCAGAGAAAGAGCGTGGGAGTTAAAAAACTGTATGGAATTTTATTACAGTTTGTTGCGAGACCTCTATGAACAGGCAAACGTGTCAACCATTAGATTACAAGACATCAGACACACCAAAGCGAAATTACTCGCCATTAAACGACAACAGATGGAAGGTTTAAAACTGAAGTCAAAGGCGAAGTCGGTGGTAGATGATGAAACAACATCCTTATATCATCTGCTTCGGCATGCAAAGAATAGGCGACGCACTGTTATTAGTGAACTTCAAACCCCCAATGTGACAACACTGACGTCTCAGAAGGAGATTCTAAATGCAGTATACCAGTACTACTATGCATTATATTCCTCCAGCCCACCTCACGAGGGGTCTCTGCAAGAGTTTCTCAGTGTTTTATCCCCACAGTTGACAAGTTCTGAAAACGACGAAATCCTTTCTGAAGTCAGTAACGAAGAGGTTCGTGAGACAATAACCAAGTCCCCGATGAATAAATCTGCTGGACCCGACGGACTCCCTGTAGAATTTTACAGAAAGTTCTGGTTTTTAATTGGTGACACGTTTACATGCATTGTCAATGAGATTTTTAACGAGCAGACGATACCTGCAGATTTTAAAGATAGCAAAATTGTACTTCTACCGAAAAACAAAGGGACGAAAAGTTTAAACAATTACCGCCCTATTTCACTTTTAAACTCTGACTACAAAATAGTATGCAGGATTTTAAAAAAGAGACTTTCCCCTCTGACCGACAAATTAATTAGTCAACATCAGTCATGTGCAGCAAATAGAAGTATTTTTAATACGATTTCTGAATATAGAGACATCATCGCCTTAGCATCGGTTTCTAATATCAAATGTGCTTTACTTTTTATAGATTTTACTAAGGCTTTCGACTCGGTGAATCACCGCTTCCTATTTGAGGTACTGACAAAAATGGGACTCGTCCACAAAACAGTTAATGTTATAAAAAACGTTGCTACTGGTCTGAACGCTAAATTAGCTGTCAACTGTCAGCTGACGCGGCAAATTCAAATAAACCGTGGCATCCCACAGGGAAGTCCATTATCTATGTTTTTGTTTGTTGTGTCGTTAGAGCCCTTTTTAAGAAGTGTTCATGAAAGGTTAAAGGGCATAACTATAACTGGCAGGAAAACTGTAGTGAGAGCCTATGCTGACGATGTTGGTGTCGTCATAAGAGGGCAAGATGATGTAATTCGACTAGGGGCCATTCTTCAAAACTACTGCCGCGCATCGGGTGCGACAACGAACGAAAATAAAAGTACAATCCTGGGAATGCGGGGTCTTGAACGGATACAAATCGATTGGGCGAAGTCAGTTACCACACATAAAACCCTGGGGACAATCCTGACGGCATGTCCAATGAGGATGACAGCCCTCAATTGGAAAGAGGTTTTAACAAAGATTCAAGGGGGACTTATTGAGAACTCACAACGACTTATGAACCAGGTTCAGAGGGTCAGGTTCATTAACTTATGCATTCTCTCAAAGGCATTCTATATGGCACAAGTTTTTCCCTTGCCGAAGTTGATAGCTCAGAAAATAATGTCGAGGGTTGCAAATTTCTTATGGAAGGGGGAAATCTTCAGGGTTAACCTAAGGACTGCGACTTTACATCCTAGAAATGGAGGCCTCGGACTGGTGGACATACGCAATAAAGCTTCTGCGCTTTTCATAAAAAGGTCTTTAAACATATTTCACGCCAACCCAGGCAGTATTACTACACAATTGTTTAAATGTGTCCAACCAGAAAGCCTTCAACCACCGGCAGACGTACAAAAAATTAACCCCCGACTGCGATACATTAGGATCTTATACACAGAATTGAGCTATGTTAACGAGAAACTCAGAACTTCACTGCACATTACAGCCAGAGATATCATGAGACAAAGACAACAATATGAAGGACAAAATAAAATTGCCACGAAATATATGAGTCACAACTGGGATGCAATTTGGGAGAATATTAGTTTTAACGGGCTCAATTCAGATGTGGTAACGGCATGGTACAAAGCCGTCAATAATATTGTCAGCACCAACGAGCGGCTTTATAAAATTGGGAAAGCTGAAACCCCCTTATGTCAGAAATGTAACCTAGTTGACACTGTGATTCATAGATTTACGTGTGCTGGAAATCTCAACAATTGG
The DNA here is from genome assembly GCF_023897955.1 of Schistocerca gregaria. Taxonomy (NCBI): domain Eukaryota; kingdom Metazoa; phylum Arthropoda; class Insecta; order Orthoptera; family Acrididae; genus Schistocerca; species Schistocerca gregaria. Next base: position 9,872,555 of record NW_026061775.1, on the reverse strand, counting down.
CATTGGCTCAGGAAAAGTCTTGCACTACTGCAACGAACGTCACCCAATTCCATTACTCCTATGGTGCTTTTCAGACCTGAAACTAAATATTACCCGAAAACCAAAAATAATGCAATACACTGGTTAATGGGACAGTTTGTCCATTACATTATCAATAAAATAGGTGGTGACGACGAAACGGAATTCAAGCTTTTTATGCAAATGGAGTACAGCCACATTCAGCAATATGCAGACCACAGGAAAATATATGGAAACATGTTGATCATTTTATTCGAACGAATAGGTGTTGGTTAAAGCGCACAGTCTAACACTAAATGTACTATTTTAGGGGTAATGAAGAAGTGAAGTATGAATCTACGTTCAAGATGAAGGAAATGCCTCTTCTTTTATCCATTCATGTTACGTCTGCCCCCCAATAAGTGTCTCATAAATGCTCGCTGTATATTGCAGTATAATCACATGTTTCTTAATCGAATGTCTGTTGACTGAAAACTCGAATGACGGCTTTGCAATGGGATCTCACCCCCAGATGTCGTACAATCAGTGCTCCTTACCACAATAAAGAGAGCAGGCGAAAAATAAAAAAAAAAAAAAAAAAAGTCGGTAGAGCGTCAGACTCTTAATCCCAGGTTTGTGGGTTCGAGCCAGACGCTGGGCGGAACGGAATTTTGTTCCGCTGCAGGTGTAAATTACCGTTTTTCTGATTAACGAGATTTAATGGAAATAGCAACTTTAAACTTTGCCTACGTCTCTGTCAGTCGCAAGGAAACTGTATTTGAAGGTGAAGGTGATTTTGTAGACATGTGTGAAAGACATGTTCTGAAAAGCAAGTGTTGTGGTTTGGAGAGCACATCGGTTACGTGTCAGATGTGTAGCCAAGCAGTAATTTGTCGCCATAGCTGCAAATATTAGCCGGTAATATGAAGTGTTGTCAGCTAAAGTCTGATGGTGCAGACGACCGTAAGGACGAAGTACCCAAGAGTACCGCTAGGCCGCGCCTCTTTAGCTCAGTGGTAGAGCACTGGTCTAATAAACCAGGGGTTGTAAGTTCCATCCTCACAGGAGAAAGATGAATTTTGGAAATCAGTTGCGCGTCGTGGCCGTATAGCAAACAGTACCTGTGATGACGAACAATTAGCGACAGGCGTTTTTTTAAGATTTACTCTCAGATGTGATTAAGGCGAATGGCGCAGATAAAGCATTTGCCAAAGCGGTACAGCATAAGGTGGGACGAGGCAGTCTGAATTACATTTTATAGATGTATTTCTCACATATCTCAGAGTCTCTCGCGATCTTCGTCGTCGTCGTCGTCGTCGTCGTCGTCGTCGTCGTCGTCGCCGCCGCCGCCGCTTCTGCAGAAGTAGCAAATGGCCATCGTAGCAAATGCGGCGAGGGACGGCCTGCCTTCGATTCCGAATGCACAAATTGTGTGGTCTTGTTTCTCAGTCTATATTTGGTCGGTCTCGTCAGAGGTTGAATGTAACGAATGGGTGGGAAAGAGCAAGGGGCAGCGGCTGTGTAGAACGAAAACACAAATCCTCAGGGGTGTGAGCGTTTCGAGATGAGTCGTATACATGTAAATGTTGATCGTCAGTGACCGTGTGGTCTAATGGATAAGGCGTCGGACTTCGTATCTGAAGATTACAGGTTCGAATGCTGTCACGCTTGTGTTTTTTCAGTTCTGAAAAAGAAACATACCGTTTTAATGTAGCAATTGAGCAGTACGAAACCGTCTGAATGTTGCTGTTGACCATTTTTTGCTTGGAGATGCTCTTGAGCTTGAAACACACACAGCAAGACCGGTGTTAACTAACGAAATGGTCGGCAGAGTGCCGACACCGCGAGTTTTGACTGACACTTGCACATCTAAAACAACGTCGGAAAGTAACTCGTTCGGCTTTTGAGTCACATAAAGTATGTGTGTTAATTTTGACGCCACTAGCTCAGCTTGTTGTCATGCAATTTCTTTGCCTCTCAGAAATGATTATGACATAAAAGTGAAGTACGTGACGAGTGTGACGTTAGGAAAACATTAGGCAGCATGGAGAGATTCTGTATGGGACCACCCAACCCAAACGAGTACTGTGTGACGTGCTACCCGGCAAGTATTCACCGAGGTAGCCGGCTATCTCAGTCGGTAGAGCGTCAGACTCTTAATCCCAGGGTTGTGGGTTCGAGCCAGACGCTGGGCGGAACGGAATTTTGTTCCGCTGCAGGTGTAAATCACCGTTTTTCAGATTAACGAGATTTAATGGAAATAGCAACTTTAAACTTTGCCTACGTCTCTGTCAGTCGCAAGGAAACTGTATTTGAAGGTGAAGGTGATTTTGTAGACATGTGTGAAAGACATGTTCTGAAAAGCAAGTGTTGTGGTTTGGAGAGCACATCGGTTACGTGTCAGATGTGTAGCCAAGCAGTAATTTGTCGCCATAGCTGCAAATATTAGCCGGTAATATGAAGTGTTGTCAGCTAAAGTCTGATGGTGCAGACGACCGTAAGGACGAAGTACCCAAGAGTACCGCTAGGCCGCGCCTCTTTAGCTCAGTGGTAGAGCACTGGTCTAATAAACCAGGGGTTGTGAGTTCCATCCTCACAGGAGAAAGATGAATTTTGGAAATCAGTTGCGCGTCGTGGCCGTATAGCAAACAGTACCTGTGATGACGAACAATTAGCGACAGGCGTTTTTTTAAGATTTACTCTCAGATGTGATTAAGGCGAATGGCGCAGATAAAGCATTTGCCAAAGCGGTACAGCATAAGGTGGGACGAGGCAGTATGAATTACATTTTATAGATGTATTTCTCACATATCTCAGAGTCTCTCGCGATCTTCGTCGTCGTCGTCGTCGTCGTCGTCGTCGCCGCCGCCGCTTCTGCAGAAGTAGCAAATGGCCATCGTAGCAAATGCGGCGAGGGACGGCCTGCCTTCGATTCCGAATGCACAAATTGTGTGGTCTTGTTTCTCAGTCTATATTTGGTCGGTCTCGTCAGAGGTTGAATGTAACGAATGGGTGGGAAAGAGCAAGGGGCAGCGGCTGTGTAGAACGAAAACACAAATCCTCAGGGGTGTGAGCGTTTCGAGATGAGTCGTATACATGTAAATGTTGATCGTCAGTGACCGTGTGGTCTAATGGATAAGGCGTCGGACTTAGTATCTGAAGATTACAGGTTCGAATGCTGTCACGCTTGTGTTTTTCCAGTTCTGAAAAAGAAACATACCGTTTTAATGTAGCAATTGAGCAGTACGAAACCGTCTGAATGTTGCTGTTGACCATTTTTTGCTTGGAGATGCTCTTGAGCTTGAAACACACACAGCAAGACCGGTGTTAACTAACGAAATGGTCGGCAGAGTGCCGACACCGCGAGTTTTGACTGACACTTGCACATCTAAAACAACGTCGGAAAGTAACTCGTTCGGCTTTTGAGTCACATAAAGTATGTGTGTTAATTTTGACGCCACTAGCTCAGCTTGTTGTCATGCAATTTCTTTGCCTCTCAGAAATGATTATGACATAAAAGTGAAGTACGTGACGAGTGTGACGTTAGGAAAACATTAGGCAGCATGGAGAGATTCTGTATGGGACCACCCAACCCAAACGAGTACTGTGTGACGTGCTACCCGGCAAGTATTCACCGAGGTAGCCGGCTATCTCAGTCGGTAGAGCGTCAGACTCTTAATCCCAGGGTTGTGGGTTCGAGCCAGACGCTGGGCGGAACGGAATTTTGTTCCGCTGCAGGTGTAAATTACCGTTTTTCTGATTAACGAGATTTAATGGAAATAGCAACTTTAAACTTTGCCTACGTCTCTGTCAGTCGCAAGGAAACTGTATTTGAAGGTGAAGGTGATTTTGTAGACATGTGTGAAAGACATGTTCTGAAAAGCAAGTGTTGTGGTTTGGAGAGCACATCGGTTACGTGTCAGATGTGTAGCCAAGCAGTAATTTGTCGCCATAGCTGCAAATATTAGCCGGTAATATGAAGTGTTGTCAGCTAAAGTCTGATGGTGCAGACGACCGTAAGGACGAAGTACCCAAGAGTACCGCTAGGCCGCGCCTCTTTAGCTCAGTGGTAGAGCACTGGTCTAATAAACCAGGGGTTGTAAGTTCCATCCTCACAGGAGAAAGATGAATTTTGGAAATCAGTTGCGCGTCGTGGCCGTATAGCAAACAGTACCTGTGATGACGAACAATTAGCGACAGGCGTTTTTTTAAGATTTACTCTCAGATGTGATTAAGGCGAATGGCGCAGATAAAGCATTTGCCAAAGCGGTACAGCATAAGGTAGGACGAGGCAGTCTGAATTACATTTTATAGATGTATTTCTCACATATCTCAGAGTCTCTCGCGATCTTCGTCGTCGTCGTCGTCGTCGTCGTCGCCGCCGCCGCTTCTGCAGAAGTAGCAAATGGCCATCGTAGCAAATGCGGCGAGGGACGGCCTGCCTTCGATTCCGAATGCACAAATTGTGTGGTCTTGTTTCTCAGTCTATATTTGGTCGGTCTCGTCAGAGGTTGAATGTAACGAATGGGTGGGAAAGAGCAAGGGGCAGCGGCTGTGTAGAACGAAAACACAAATCCTCAGGGGTGTGAGCGTTTCGAGATGAGTCGTATACATGTAAATGTTGATCGTCAGTGACCGTGTGGTCTAATGGATAAGGCGTCGGACTTCGTATCTGAAGATTACAGGTTCGAATGCTGTCACGCTTGTGTTTTTTCAGTTCTGAAAAAGAAACATACCGTTTTAATGTAGCAATTGAGCAGTACGAAACCGTCTGAATGTTGCTGTTGACCATTTTTTGCTTGGAGATGCTCTTGAGCTTGAAACACACACAGCAAGACCGGTGTTAACTAACGAAATGGTCGGCAGAGTGCCGACACCGCGAGTTTTGACTGACACTTGCACATCTAAAACAACGTCGGAAAGTAACTCGTTCGGCTTTTGAGTCACATAAAGTATGTGTGTTAATTTTGACGCCACTAGCTCAGCTTGTTGTCATGCAATTTCTTTGCCTCTCAGAAATGATTATGACATAAAAGTGAAGTACGTGACGAGTGTGACGTTAGGAAAACATTAGGCAGCATGGAGAGATTCTGTATGGGACCACCCAACCCAAACGAGTACTGTGTGACGTGCTACCCGGCAAGTATTCACCGAGGTAGCCGGCTATCTCAGTCGGTAGAGCGTCAGACTCTTAATCCCAGGGTTGTGGGTTCGAGCCAGACGCTGGGCGGAACGGAATTTTGTTCCGCTGCAGGTGTAAATCACCGTTTTTCAGATTAACGAGATTTAATGGAAATAGCAACTTTAAACTTTGCCTACGTCTCTGTCAGTCGCAAGGAAACTGTATTTGAAGGTGAAGGTGATTTTGTAGACATGTGTGAAAGACATGTTCTGAAAAGCAAGTGTTGTGGTTTGGAGAGCACATCGGTTACGTGTCAGATGTGTAGCCAAGCAGTAATTTGTCGCCATAGCTGCAAATATTAGCCGGTAATATGAAGTGTTGTCAGCTAAAGTCTGATGGTGCAGACGACCGTAAGGACGAAGTACCCAAGAGTACCGCTAGGCCGCGCCTCTTTAGCTCAGTGGTAGAGCACTGGTCTAATAAACCAGGGGTTGTGAGTTCCATCCTCACAGGAGAAAGATGAATTTTGGAAATCAGTTGCGCGTCGTGGCCGTATAGCAAACAGTACCTGTGATGACGAACAATTAGCGACAGGCGTTTTTTTAAGATTTACTCTCAGATGTGATTAAGGCGAATGGCGCAGATAAAGCATTTGCCAAAGCGGTACAGCATAAGGTGGGACGAGGCAGTATGAATTACATTTTATAGATGTATTTCTCACATATCTCAGAGTCTCTCGCGATCTTCGTCGTCGTCGTCGTCGTCGTCGTCGTCGCCGCCGCCGCTTCTGCAGAAGTAGCAAATGGCCATCGTAGCAAATGCGGCGAGGGACGGCCTGCCTTCGATTCCGAATGCACAAATTGTGTGGTCTTGTTTCTCAGTCTATATTTGGTCGGTCTCGTCAGAGGTTGAATGTAACGAATGGGTGGGAAAGAGCAAGGGGCAGCGGCTGTGTAGAACGAAAACACAAATCCTCAGGGGTGTGAGCGTTTCGAGATGAGTCGTATACATGTAAATGTTGATCGTCAGTGACCGTGTGGTCTAATGGATAAGGCGTCGGACTTAGTATCTGAAGATTACAGGTTCGAATGCTGTCACGCTTGTGTTTTTCCAGTTCTGAAAAAGAAACATACCGTTTTAATGTAGCAATTGAGCAGTACGAAACCGTCTGAATGTTGCTGTTGACCATTTTTTGCTTGGAGATGCTCTTGAGCTTGAAACACACACAGCAAGACCGGTGTTAACTAACGAAATGGTCGGCAGAGTGCCGACACCGCGAGTTTTGACTGACACTTGCACATCTAAAACAACGTCGGAAAGTAACTCGTTCGGCTTTTGAGTCACATAAAGTATGTGTGTTAATTTTGACGCCACTAGCTCAGCTTGTTGTCATGCAATTTCTTTGCCTCTCAGAAATGATTATGACATAAAAGTGAAGTACGTGACGAGTGTGACGTTAGGAAAACATTAGGCAGCATGGAGAGATTCTGTATGGGACCACCCAACCCAAACGAGTACTGTGTGACGTGCTACCCGGCAAGTATTCACCGAGGTAGCCGGCTATCTCAGTCGGTAGAGCGTCAGACTCTTAATCCCAGGGTTGTGGGTTCGAGCCAGACGCTGGGCGGAACGGAATTTTGTTCCGCTGCAGGTGTAAATTACCGTTTTTCTGATTAACGAGATTTAATGGAAATAGCAACTTTAAACTTTGCCTACGTCTCTGTCAGTCGCAAGGAAACTGTATTTGAAGGTGAAGGTGATTTTGTAGACATGTGTGAAAGACATGTTCTGAAAAGCAAGTGTTGTGGTTTGGAGAGCACATCGGTTACGTGTCAGATGTGTAGCCAAGCAGTAATTTGTCGCCATAGCTGCAAATATTAGCCGGTAATATGAAGTGTTGTCAGCTAAAGTCTGATGGTGCAGACGACCGTAAGGACGAAGTACCCAAGAGTACCGCTAGGCCGCGCCTCTTTAGCTCAGTGGTAGAGCACTGGTCTAATAAACCAGGGGTTGTAAGTTCCATCCTCACAGGAGAAAGATGAATTTTGGAAATCAGTTGCGCGTCGTGGCCGTATAGCAAACAGTACCTGTGATGACGAACAATTAGCGACAGGCGTTTTTTTAAGATTTACTCTCAGATGTGATTAAGGCGAATGGCGCAGATAAAGCATTTGCCAAAGCGGTACAGCATAAGGTAGGACGAGGCAGTCTGAATTACATTTTATAGATGTATTTCTCACATATCTCAGAGTCTCTCGCGATCTTCGTCGTCGTCGTCGTCGTCGTCGTCGCCGCCGCCGCTTCTGCAGAAGTAGCAAATGGCCATCGTAGCAAATGCGGCGAGGGACGGCCTGCCTTCGATTCCGAATGCACAAATTGTGTGGTCTTGTTTCTCAGTCTATATTTGGTCGGTCTCGTCAGAGGTTGAATGTAACGAATGGGTGGGAAAGAGCAAGGGGCAGCGGCTGTGTAGAACGAAAACACAAATCCTCAGGGGTGTGAGCGTTTCGAGATGAGTCGTATACATGTAAATGTTGATCGTCAGTGACCGTGTGGTCTAATGGATAAGGCGTCGGACTTCGTATCTGAAGATTACAGGTTCGAATGCTGTCACGCTTGTGTTTTTTCAGTTCTGAAAAAGAAACATACCGTTTTAATGTAGCAATTGAGCAGTACGAAACCGTCTGAATGTTGCTGTTGACCATTTTTTGCTTGGAGATGCTCTTGAGCTTGAAACACACACAGCAAGACCGGTGTTAACTAACGAAATGGTCGGCAGAGTGCCGACACCGCGAGTTTTGACTGACACTTGCACATCTAAAACAACGTCGGAAAGTAACTCGTTCGGCTTTTGAGTCACATAAAGTATGTGTGTTAATTTTGACGCCACTAGCTCAGCTTGTTGTCATGCAATTTCTTTGCCTCTCAGAAATGATTATGACATAAAAGTGAAGTACGTGACGAGTGTGACGTTAGGAAAACATTAGGCAGCATGGAGAGATTCTGTATGGGACCACCCAACCCAAACGAGTACTGTGTGACGTGCTACCCGGCAAGTATTCACCGAGGTAGCCGGCTATCTCAGTCGGTAGAGCGTCAGACTCTTAATCCCAGGGTTGTGGGTTCGAGCCAGACGCTGGGCGGAACGGAATTTTGTTCCGCTGCAGGTGTAAATCACCGTTTTTCAGATTAACGAGATTTAATGGAAATAGCAACTTTAAACTTTGCCTACGTCTCTGTCAGTCGCAAGGAAACTGTATTTGAAGGTGAAGGTGATTTTGTAGACATGTGTGAAAGACATGTTCTGAAAAGCAAGTGTTGTGGTTTGGAGAGCACATCGGTTACGTGTCAGATGTGTAGCCAAGCAGTAATTTGTCGCCATAGCTGCAAATATTAGCCGGTAATATGAAGTGTTGTCAGCTAAAGTCTGATGGTGCAGACGACCGTAAGGACGAAGTACCCAAGAGTACCGCTAGGCCGCGCCTCTTTAGCTCAGTGGTAGAGCACTGGTCTAATAAACCAGGGGTTGTGAGTTCCATCCTCACAGGAGAAAGATGAATTTTGGAAATCAGTTGCGCGTCGTGGCCGTATAGCAAACAGTACCTGTGATGACGAACAATTAGCGACAGGCGTTTTTTTAAGATTTACTCTCAGATGTGATTAAGGCGAATGGCGCAGATAAAGCATTTGCCAAAGCGGTACAGCATAAGGTGGGACGAGGCAGTATGAATTACATTTTATAGATGTATTTCTCACATATCTCAGAGTCTCTCGCGATCTTCGTCGTCGTCGTCGTCGTCGTCGTCGTCGTCGCCGCCGCCGCTTCTGCAGAAGTAGCAAATGGCCATCGTAGCAAATGCGGCGAGGGACGGCCTGCCTTCGATTCCGAATGCACAAATTGTGTGGTCTTGTTTCTCAGTCTATATTTGGTCGGTCTCGTCAGAGGTTGAATGTAACGAATGGGTGGGAAAGAGCAAGGGGCAGCGGCTGTGTAGAACGAAAACACAAATCCTCAGGGGTGTGAGCGTTTCGAGATGAGTCGTATACATGTAAATGTTGATCGTCAGTGACCGTGTGGTCTAATGGATAAGGCGTCGGACTTAGTATCTGAAGATTACAGGTTCGAATGCTGTCACGCTTGTGTTTTTCCAGTTCTGAAAAAGAAACATACCGTTTTAATGTAGCAATTGAGCAGTACGAAACCGTCTGAATGTTGCTGTTGACCATTTTTTGCTTGGAGATGCTCTTGAGCTTGAAACACACACAGCAAGACCGGTGTTAACTAACGAAATGGTCGGCAGAGTGCCGACACCGCGAGTTTTGACTGACACTTGCACATCTAAAACAACGTCGGAAAGTAACTCGTTCGGCTTTTGAGTCACATAAAGTATGTGTGTTAATTTTGACGCCACTAGCTCAGCTTGTTGTCATGCAATTTCTTTGCCTCTCAGAAATGATTATGACATAAAAGTGAAGTACGTGACGAGTGTGACGTTAGGAAAACATTAGGCAGCATGGAGAGATTCTGTATGGGACCACCCAACCCAAACGAGTACTGTGTGACGTGCTACCCGGCAAGTATTCACCGAGGTAGCCGGCTATCTCAGTCGGTAGAGCGTCAGACTCTTAATCCCAGGGTTGTGGGTTCGAGCCAGACGCTGGGCGGAACGGAATTTTGTTCCGCTGCAGGTGTAAATTACCGTTTTTCTGATTAACGAGATTTAATGGAAATAGCAACTTTAAACTTTGCCTACGTCTCTGTCAGTCGCAAGGAAACTGTATTTGAAGGTGAAGGTGATTTTGTAGACATGTGTGAAAGACATGTTCTGAAAAGCAAGTGTTGTGGTTTGGAGAGCACATCGGTTACGTGTCAGATGTGTAGCCAAGCAGTAATTTGTCGCCATAGCTGCAAATATTAGCCGGTAATATGAAGTGTTGTCAGCTAAAGTCTGATGGTGCAGACGACCGTAAGGACGAAGTACCCAAGAGTACCGCTAGGCCGCGCCTCTTTAGCTCAGTGGTAGAGCACTGGTCTAATAAACCAGGGGTTGTAAGTTCCATCCTCACAGGAGAAAGATGAATTTTGGAAATCAGTTGCGCGTCGTGGCCGTATAGCAAACAGTACCTGTGATGACGAACAATTAGCGACAGGCGTTTTTTTAAGATTTACTCTCAGATGTGATTAAGGCGAATGGCGCAGATAAAGCATTTGCCAAAGCGGTACAGCATAAGGTAGGACGAGGCAGTCTGAATTACATTTTATAGATGTATTTCTCACATATCTCAGAGTCTCTCGCGATCTTCGTCGTCGTCGTCGTCGTCGTCGTCGTCGCCGCCGCCGCTTCTGCAGAAGTAGCAAATGGCCATCGTAGCAAATGCGGCGAGGGACGGCCTGCCTTCGATTCCGAATGCACAAATTGTGTGGTCTTGTTTCTCAGTCTATATTTGGTCGGTCTCGTCAGAGGTTGAATGTAACGAATGGGTGGGAAAGAGCAAGGGGCAGCGGCTGTGTAGAACGAAAACACAAATCCTCAGGGGTGTGAGCGTTTCGAGATGAGTCGTATACATGTAAATGTTGATCGTCAGTGACCGTGTGGTCTAATGGATAAGGCGTCGGACTTCGTATCTGAAGATTACAGGTTCGAATGCTGTCACGCTTGTGTTTTTTCAGTTCTGAAAAAGAAACATACCGTTTTAATGTAGCAATTGAGCAGTACGAAACCGTCTGAATGTTGCTGTTGACCATTTTTTGCTTGGAGATGCTCTTGAGCTTGAAACACACACAGCAAGACCGGTGTTAACTAACGAAATGGTCGGCAGAGTGCCGACACCGCGAGTTTTGACTGACACTTGCACATCTAAAACAACGTCGGAAAGTAACTCGTTCGGCTTTTGAGTCACATAAAGTATGTGTGTTAATTTTGACGCCACTAGCTCAGCTTGTTGTCATGCAATTTCTTTGCCTCTCAGAAATGATTATGACATAAAAGTGAAGTACGTGACGAGTGTGACGTTAGGAAAACATTAGGCAGCATGGAGAGATTCTGTATGGGACCACCCAACCCAAACGAGTACTGTGTGACGTGCTACCCGGCAAGTATTCACCGAGGTAGCCGGCTATCTCAGTCGGTAGAGCGTCAGACTCTTAATCCCAGGGTCGTGGGTTCGAGCCAGACGCTGGGCGGAACGGAATTTTGTTCCGCTGCAGGTGTAAATTACCGTTTTTCTGATTAACGAGATTTAATGGAAATAGCAACTTTAAACTTTGCCTACGTCTCTGTCAGTCGCAAGGAAACTGTATTTGAAGGTGAAGGTGATTTTGTAGACATGTGTGAAAGACATGTTCTGAAAAGCAAGTGTTGTGGTTTGGAGAGCACATCGGTTACGTGTCAGATGTGTAGCCAAGCAGTAATTTGTCGCCATAGCTGCAAATATTAGCCGGTAATATGAAGTGTTGTCAGCTAAAGTCTGATGGTGCAGACGACCGTAAGGACGAAGTACCCAAGAGTACCGCTAGGCCGCGCCTCTTTAGCTCAGTGGTAGAGCACTGGTCTAATAAACCAGGGGTTGTAAGTTCCATCCTCACAGGAGAAAGATGAATTTTGGAAATCAGTTGCGCGTCGTGGCCGTATAGCAAACAGTACCTGTGATGACGAACAATTAGCGACAGGCGTTTTTTTAAGATTTACTCTCAGATGTGATTAAGGCGAATGGCGCAGATAAAGCATTTGCCAAAGCGGTACAGCATAAGGTAGGACGAGGCAGTCTGAATTACATTTTATAGATGTATTTCTCACATATCTCAGAGTCTCTCGCGATCTTCGTCGTCGTCGTCGTCGTCGTCGTCGCCGCCGCCGCTTCTGCAGAAGTAGCAAATGGCCATCGTAGCAAATGCGGCGAGGGACGGCCTGCCTTCGATTCCGAATGCACAAATTGTGTGGTCTTGTTTCTCAGTCTATATTTGGTCGGTCTCGTCAGAGGTTGAATGTAACGAATGGGTGGGAAAGAGCAAGGGGCAGCGGCTGTGTAGAACGAAAACACAAATCCTCAGGGGTGTGAGCGTTTCGAGATGAGTCGTATACATGTAAATGTTGATCGTCAGTGACCGTGTGGTCTAATGGATAAGGCGTCGGACTTCGTATCTGAAGATTACAGGTTCGAATGCTGTCACGCTTGTGTTTTTTCAGTTCTGAAAAAGAAACATACCGTTTTAATGTAGCAATTGAGCAGTACGAAACCGTCTGAATGTTGCTGTTGACCATTTTTTGCTTGGAGATGCTCTTGAGCTTGAAACACACACAGCAAGACCGGTGTTAACTAACGAAATGGTCGGCAGAGTGCCGACACCGCGAGTTTTGACTGACACTTGCACATCTAAAACAACGTCGGAAAGTAACTCGTTCGGCTTTTGAGTCACATAAAGTATGTGTGTTAATTTTGACGCCACTAGCTTAGCTTGTTGTCATGCAATTTCTTTGCCTCTCAGAAATGATTATGACATAAAAGTGAAGTACGTGACGAGTGTGACGTTAGGAAAACATTAGGCAGCATGGAGAGATTCTGTATGGGACCACCCAACCCAAACGAGTACTGTGTGACGTGCTACCCGGCAAGTATTCACCGAGGTAGCCGGCTATCTCAGTCGGTAGAGCGTCAGACTCTTAATCCCAGGGTTGTGGGTTCGAGCCAGACGCTGGGCGGAACGGAATTTTGTTCCGCTGCAGGTGTAAATTACCGTTTTTCTGATTAACGAGATTTAATGGAAATAGCAACTTTAAACTTTGCCTACGTCTCTGTCAGTCGCAAGGAAACTGTATTTGAAGGTGAAGGTGATTTTGTAGACATGTGTGAAAGACATGTTCTGAAAAGCAAGTGTTGTGGTTTGGAGAGCACATCGGTTACGTGTCAGATGTGTAGCCAAGCAGTAATTTGTCGCCATAGCTGCAAATATTAGCCGGTAATATGAAGTGTTGTCAGCTAAAGTCTGATGGTGCAGACGACCGTAAGGACGAAGTACCCAAGAGTACCGCTAGGCCGCGCCTCTTTAGCTCTGTGGTAGAGCACTGGTCTAATAAACCAGGGGTTGTAAGTTCCATCCTCACAGGAGAAAGATGAATTTTGGAAATCAGTTGCGCGTCGTGGCCGTATAGCAAACAGTACCTGTGATGACGAACAATTAGCGACAGGCGTTTTTTTAAGATTTACTCTCAGATGTGATTAAGGCGAATGGCGCAGATAAAGCATTTGCCAAAGCGGTACAGCATAAGGTAGGACGAGGCAGTCTGAATTACATTTTATAGATGTATTTCTCACATATCTCAGAGTCTCTCGCGATCTTCGTCGTCGTCGTCGTCGCCGCCGCCGCTTCTGCAGAAGTAGCAAATGGCCATCGTAGCAAATGCGGCGAGGGACGGCCTGCCTTCGATTCCGAATGCACAAATTGTGTGGTCTTGTTTCTCAGTCTATATTTGGTCGGTCTCGTCAGAGGTTGAATGTAACGAATGGGTGGGAAAGAGCAAGGGGCAGCGGCTGTGTAGAACGAAAACACAAATCCTCAGGGGTGTGAGCGTTTCGAGATGAGTCGTATACATGTAAATGTTGATCGTCAGTGACCGTGTGGTCTAATGGATAAGGCGTCGGACTTCGTATCTGAAGATTACAGGTTCGAATGCTGTCACGCTTGTGTTTTTTCAGTTCTGAAAAAGAAACATACCGTTTTAATGTAGCAATTGAGCAGTACGAAACCGTCTGAATGTTGCTGTTGACCATTTTTTGCTTGGAGATGCTCTTGAGCTTGAAACACACACAGCAAGACCGGTGTTAACTAACGAAATGGTCGGCAGAGTGCCGACACCGCGAGTTTTGACTGACACTTGCACATCTAAAACAACGTCGGAAAGTAACTCGTTCGGCTTTTGAGTCACATAAAGTATGTGTGTTAATTTTGACGCCACTAGCTCAGCTTGTTGTCATGCAATTTCTTTGCCTCTCAGAAATGATTATGACATAAAAGTGAAGTACGTGACGAGTGTGACGTTAGGAAAACATTAGGCAGCATGGAGAGATTCTGTATGGGACCACCCAACCCAAACGAGTACTGTGTGACGTGCTACCCGGCAAGTATTCACCGAGGTAGCCGGCTATCTCAGTCGGTAGAGCGTCAGACTCTTAATCCCAGGGTCGTGGGTTCGAGCCAGACGCTGGGCGGAACGGAATTTTGTTCCGCTGCAGGTGTAAATTACCGTTTTTCTGATTAACGAGATTTAATGGAAATAGCAACTTTAAACTTTGCCTACGTCTCTGTCAGTCGCAAGGAAACTGTATTTGAAGGTGAAGGTGATTTTGTAGACATGTGTGAAAGACATGTTCTGAAAAGCAAGTGTTGTGGTTTGGAGAGCACATCGGTTACGTGTCAGATGTGTAGCCAAGCAGTAATTTGTCGCCATAGCTGCAAATATTAGCCGGTAATATGAAGTGTTGTCAGCTAAAGTCTGATGGTGCAGACGACCGTAAGGACGAAGTACCCAAGAGTACCGCTAGGCCGCGCCTCTTTAGCTCTGTGGTAGAGCACTGGTCTAATAAACCAGGGGTTGTAAGTTCCATCCTCACAGGAGAAAGATGAATTTTGGAAATCAGTTGCGCGTCGTGGCCGTATAGCAAACAGTACCTGTGATGACGAACAATTAGCGACAGGCGTTTTTTTAAGATTTACTCTCAGATGTGATTAAGGCGAATGGCGCAGATAAAGCATTTGCCAAAGCGGTACAGCATAAGGTAGGACGAGGCAGTCTGAATTACATTTTATAGATGTATTTCTCACATATCTCAGAGTCTCTCGCGATCTTCGTCGTCGTCGTCGTCGCCGCCGCCGCTTCTGCAGAAGTAGCAAATGGCCATCGTAGCAAATGCGGCGAGGGACGGCCTGCCTTCGATTCCGAATGCACAAATTGTGTGGTCTTGTTTCTCAGTCTATATTTGGTCGGTCTCGTCAGAGGTTGAATGTAACGAATGGGTGGGAAAGAGCAAGGGGCAGCGGCTGTGTAGAACGAAAACACAAATCCTCAGGGGTGTGAGCGTTTCGAGATGAGTCGTATACATGTAAATGTTGATCGTCAGTGACCGTGTGGTCTAATGGATAAGGCGTCGGACTTCGTATCTGAAGATTACAGGTTCGAATGCTGTCACGCTTGTGTTTTTTCAGTTCTGAAAAAGAAACATACCGTTTTAATGTAGCAATTGAGCAGTACGAAACCGTCTGAATGTTGCTGTTGACCATTTTTTGCTTGGAGATGCTCTTGAGCTTGAAACACACACAGCAAGACCGGTGTTAACTAACGAAATGGTCGGCAGAGTGCCGACACCGCGAGTTTTGACTGACACTTGCACATCTAAAACAACGTCGGAAAGTAACTCGTTCGGCTTTTGAGTCACATAAAGTATGTGTGTTAATTTTGACGCCACTAGCTCAGCTTGTTGTCATGCAATTTCTTTGCCTCTCAGAAATGATTATGACATAAAAGTGAAGTACGTGACGAGTGTGACGTTAGGAAAACATTAGGCAGCATGGAGAGATTCTGTATGGGACCACCCAACCCAAACGAGTACTGTGTGACGTGCTACCCGGCAAGTATTCACCGAGGTAGCCGGCTATCTCAGTCGGTAGAGCGTCAGACTCTTAATCCCAGGGTCGTGGGTTCGAGCCAGACGCTGGGCGGAACGGAATTTTGTTCCGCTGCAGGTGTAAATTACCGTTTTTCTGATTAACGAGATTTAATGGAAATAGCAACTTTAAACTTTGCCTACGTCTCTGTCAGTCGCAAGGAAACTGTATTTGAAGGTGAAGGTGATTTTGTAGACATGTGTGAAAGACATGTTCTGAAAAGCAAGTGTTGTGGTTTGGAGAGCACATCGGTTACGTGTCAGATGTGTAGCCAAGCAGTAATTTGTCGCCATAGCTGCAAATATTAGCCGGTAATATGAAGTGTTGTCAGCTAAAGTCTGATGGTGCAGACGACCGTAAGGACGAAGTACCCAAGAGTACCGCTAGGCCGCGCCTCTTTAGCTCAGTGGTAGAGCACTGGTCTAATAAACCAGGGGTTGTAAGTTCCATCCTCACAGGAGAAAGATGAATTTTGGAAATCAGTTGCGCGTCGTGGCCGTATAGCAAACAGTACCTGTGATGACGAACAATTAGCGACAGGCGTTTTTTTAAGATTTACTCTCAGATGTGATTAAGGCGAATGGCGCAGATAAAGCATTTGCCAAAGCGGTACAGCATAAGGTGGGACGAGGCAGTCTGAATTACATTTTATAGATGTATTTCTCACATATCTCAGAGTCTCTCGCGATCTTCGTCGTCGTCGTCGTCGCCGCCGCCGCTTCTGCAGAAGTAGCAAATGGCCATCGTAGCAAATGCGGCGAGGGACGGCCTGCCTTCGATTCCGAATGCACAAATTGTGTGGTCTTGTTTCTCAGTCTATATTTGGTCGGTCTCGTCAGAGGTTGAATGTAACGAATGGGTGGGAAAGAGCAAGGGGCAGCGGCTGTGTAGAACGAAAACACAAATCCTCAGGGGTGTGAGCGTTTCGAGATGAGTCGTATACATGTAAATGTTGATCGTCAGTGACCGTGTGGTCTAATGGATAAGGCGTCGGACTTCGTATCTGAAGATTACAGGTTCGAATGCTGTCACGCTTGTGTTTTTTCAGTTCTGAAAAAGAAACATACCGTTTTAATGTAGCAATTGAGCAGTACGAAACCGTCTGAATGTTGCTGTTGACCATTTTTTGCTTGGAGATGCTCTTGAGCTTGAAACACACACAGCAAGACCGGTGTTAACTAACGAAATGGTCGGCAGAGTGCCGACACCGCGAGTTTTGACTGACACTTGCACATCTAAAACAACGTCGGAAAGTAACTCGTTCGGCTTTTGAGTCACATAAAGTATGTGTGTTAATTTTGACGCCACTAGCTCAGCTTGTTGTCATGCAATTTCTTTGCCTCTCAGAAATGATTATGACATAAAAGTGAAGTACGTGACGAGTGTGACGTTAGGAAAACATTAGGCAGCATGGAGAGATTCTGTATGGGACCACCCAACCCAAACGAGTACTGTGTGACGTGCTACCCGGCAAGTATTCACCGAGGTAGCCGGCTATCTCAGTCGGTAGAGCGTCAGACTCTTAATCCCAGGGTCGTGGGTTCGAGCCAGACGCTGGGCGGAACGGAATTTTGTTCCGCTGCAGGTGTAAATTACCGTTTTTCTGATTAACGAGATTTAATGGAAATAGCAACTTTAAACTTTGCCTACGTCTCTGTCAGTCGCAAGGAAACTGTATTTGAAGGTGAAGGTGATTTTGTAGACATGTGTGAAAGACATGTTCTGAAAAGCAAGTGTTGTGGTTTGGAGAGCACATCGGTTACGTGTCAGATGTGTAGCCAAGCAGTAATTTGTCGCCATAGCTGCAAATATTAGCCGGTAATATGAAGTGTTGTCAGCTAAAGTCTGATGGTGCAGACGACCGTAAGGACGAAGTACCCAAGAGTACCGCTAGGCCGCGCCTCTTTAGCTCAGTGGTAGAGCACTGGTCTAATAAACCAGGGGTTGTAAGTTCCATCCTCACAGGAGAAAGATGAATTTTGGAAATCAGTTGCGCGTCGTGGCCGTATAGCAAACAGTACCTGTGATGACGAACAATTAGCGACAGGCGTTTTTTTAAGATTTACTCTCAGATGTGATTAAGGCGAATGGCGCAGATAAAGCATTTGCCAAAGCGGTACAGCATAAGGTGGGACGAGGCAGTCTGAATTACATTTTATAGATGTATTTCTCACATATGTCAGAGTCTCTCGCGATCTTCGTCGTCGTCGTCGTCGTCGTCGTCGTCGTCGTCGTCGTCGCCGCCGCCGCTTCTGCAGAAGTAGCAAATGGCCATCGTAGCAAATGCGGCGAGGGACGGCCTGCCTTCGATTCCGAATGCACAAATTGTGTGGTCTTGTTTCTCAGTCTATATTTGGTCGGTCTCGTCAGAGGTTGAATGTAACGAATGGGTGGGAAAGAGCAAGGGGCAGCGGCTGTGTAGAACGAAAACACAAATCCTCAGGGGTGTGAGCGTTTCGAGATGAGTCGTATACATGTAAATGTTGATCGTCAGTGACCGTGTGGTCTAATGGATAAGGCGTCGGACTTCGTATCTGAAGATTACAGGTTCGAATGCTGTCACGCTTGTGTTTTTCCAGTTCTGAAAAAGAAACATACCGTTTTAATGTAGCAATTGAGCAGTACGAAACCGTCTGAATGTTGCTGTTGACCATTTTTTGCTTGGAGATGCTCTTGAGCTTGAAACACACACAGCAAGACCGGTGTTAACTAACGAAATGGTCGGCAGAGTGCCGACACCGCGAGTTTTGACTGACACTTGCACATCTAAAACAACGTCGGAAAGTAACTCGTTCGGCTTTTGAGTCACATAAAGTATGTGTGTTAATTTTGACGCCACTAGCTCTGCTTGTTGTCATGCAATTTCTTTGCCTCTCAGAAATGATTATGACATAAAAGTGAAGTACGTGACGAGTGTGACGTTAGGAAAACATTAGGCAGCATGGAGAGATTCTGTATGGGACCACCCAACCCAAACGAGTACTGTGTGACGTGCTACCCGGCAAGTATTCACCGAGGTAGCCGGCTATCTCAGTCGGTAGAGCGTCAGACTCTTAATCCCAGGGTCGTGGGTTCGAGCCAGACGCTGGGCGGAACGGAATTTTG
The DNA here is from genome assembly GCF_023897955.1 of Schistocerca gregaria. NCBI lineage: Eukaryota > Metazoa > Arthropoda > Insecta > Orthoptera > Acrididae > Schistocerca > Schistocerca gregaria. Next base: position 9,853,671 of record NW_026061775.1, on the reverse strand, counting down.
TTCCGCTGCAGGTGTAAATTACCGTTTTTCTGATTAACGAGATTTAATGGAAATAGCAACTTTAAACTTTGCCTACGTCTCTGTCAGTCGCAAGGAAACTGTATTTGAAGGTGAAGGTGATTTTGTAGACATGTGTGAAAGACATGTTCTGAAAAGCAAGTGTTGTGGTTTGGAGAGCACATCGGTTACGTGTCAGATGTGTAGCCAAGCAGTAATTTGTCGCCATAGCTGCAAATATTAGCCGGTAATATGAAGTGTTGTCAGCTAAAGTCTGATGGTGCAGACGACCGTAAGGACGAAGTACCCAAGAGTACCGCTGGGCCGCGCCTCTTTAGCTCAGTGGTAGAGCACTGGTCTAATAAACCAGGGGTTGTAAGTTCCATCCTCACAGGAGAAAGATGAATTTTGGAAATCAGTTGCGCGTCGTGGCCGTATAGCAAACAGTACCTGTGATGACGAACAATTAGCGACAGGCGTTTTTTTAAGATTTACTCTCAGATGTGATTAAGGCGAATGGCGCAGATAAAGCATTTGCCAAAGCGGTACAGCATAAGGTGGGACGAGGCAGTCTGAATTACATTTTATAGATGTATTTCTCACATATGTCAGAGTCTCTCGCGATCTTCGTCGTCGTCGTCGTCGTCGTCGTCGTCGCCGCCGCCGCTTCTGCAGAAGTAGCAAATGGCCATCGTAGCAAATGCGGCGAGGGACGGCCTGCCTTCGATTCCGAATGCACAAATTGTGTGGTCTTGTTTCTCAGTCTATATTTGGTCGGTCTCGTCAGAGGTTGAATGTAACGAATGGGTGGGAAAGAGCAAGGGGCAGCGGCTGTGTAGAACGAAAACAAAAATCCTCAGGGGTGTGAGCGTTTCGAGATGAGTCGTATACATGTAAATGTTGATCGTCAGTGACCGTGTGGTCTAATGGATAAGGCGTCGGACTTCGTATCTGAAGATTACAGGTTCGAATGCTGTCACGCTTGTGTTTTTCCAGTTCTGAAAAAGAAACATACCGTTTTAATGTAGCAATTGAGCAGTACGAAACCGTCTGAATGTTGCTGTTGACCATTTTTTGCTTGGAGATGCTCTTGAGCTTGAAACACACACAGCAAGACCGGTGTTAACTAACGAAATGGTCGGCAGAGTGCCGACACCGCGAGTTTTGACTGGCACTTGCACATCTAAAACAACGTCGGAAAGTAACTCGTTCGGCTTTTGAGTCACATAAAGTATGTGTGTTAATTTTGACGCCACTAGCTCTGCTTGTTGTCATGCAATTTCTTTGCCTCTCAGAAATGATTATGACATAAAAGTGAAGTACGTGACGAGTGTGACGTTAGGAAAACATTAGGCAGCATGGAGAGATTCTGTATGGGACCACCCAACCCAAACGAGTACTGTGTGACGTGCTACCCGGCAAGTATTCACCGAGGTAGCCGGCTATCTCAGTCGGTAGAGCGTCAGACTCTTAATCCCAGGGTCGTGGGTTCGAGCCAGACGCTGGGCGGAACGGAATTTTGTTCCGCTGCAGGTGTAAATTACCGTTTTTCTGATTAACGAGATTTAATGGAAATAGCAACTTTAAACTTTGCCTACGTCTCTGTCAGTCGCAAGGAAACTGTATTTGAAGGTGAAGGTGATTTTGTAGACATGTGTGAAAGACATGTTCTGAAAAGCAAGTGTTGTGGTTTGGAGAGCACATCGGTTACGTGTCAGATGTGTAGCCAAGCAGTAATTTGTCGCCATAGCTGCAAATATTAGCCGGTAATATGAAGTGTTGTCAGCTAAAGTCTGATGGTGCAGACGACCGTAAGGACGAAGTACCCAAGAGTACCGCTAGGCCGTGCCTCTTTAGCTCAGTGGTAGAGCACTGGTCTAATAAACCAGGGGTTGTAAGTTCCATCCTCACAGGAGAAAGATAAATTTTGGAAATCAGTTGCGCGTCGTGGCCGTATAGCAAACAGTACCTGTGATGACGAACAATTAGCGACAGGCGTTTTTTTAAGATTTACTCTCAGATGTGATTAAGGCGAATGGCGCAGATAAAGCATTTGCCAAAGCGGTACAGCATAAGGTGGGACGAGGCAGTCTGAATTACATTTTATAGATGTATTTCTCACATATCTCAGAGTCTCTCGCGATCTTCGTCGTCGTCGTCGTCGTCGTCATCGTCGTCGTCGTCGTCGTCGCCGCCGCCGCTTCTGCAGAAGTAGCAAATGGCCATCGTAGCAAATGCGGCGAGGGACGGCCTGCCTTCGATTCCGAATGCACAAATTGTGTGGTCTTGTTTCTCAGTCTATATTTGGTCGGTCTCGTCAGAGGTTGAATGTAACGAATGGGTGGGAAAGAGCAAGGGGCAGCGGCTGTGTAGAACGAAAACACAAATCCTCAGGGGTGTGAGCGTTTCGAGATGAGTCGTATACATGTAAATGTTGATCGTCAGTGACCGTGTGGTCTAATGGATAAGGCGTCGGACTTCGTATCTGAAGATTACAGGTTCGAATGCTGTCACGCTTGTGTTTTTTCAGTTCTGAAAAAGAAACATACCGTTTTAATGTAGCAATTGAGCAGTACGAAACCGTCTGAATGTTGCTGTTGACCATTTTTTGCTTGGAGATGCTCTTGAGCTTGAAACACACACAGCAAGACCGGTGTTAACTAACGAAATGGTCGGCAGAGTGCCGACACCGCGAGTTTTGACTGACACTTGCACATCTAAAACAACGTCGGAAAGTAACTCGTTCGGCTTTTGAGTCACATAAAGTATGTGTGTTAATTTTGACGCCACTAGCTCTGCTTGTTGTCATGCAATTTCTTTGCCTCTCAGAAATGATTATGACATAAAAGTGAAGTACGTGACGAGTGTGACGTTAGGAAAACATTAGGCAGCATGGAGAGATTCTGTATGGGACCACCCAACCCAAACGAGTACTGTGTGACGTGCTACCCGGCAAGTATTCACCGAGGTAGCCGGCTATCTCAGTCGGTAGAGCGTCAGACTCTTAATCCCAGGGTCGTGGGTTCGAGCCAGACGCTGGGCGGAACGGAATTTTGTTCCGCTGCAGGTGTAAATTACCGTTTTTCTGATTAACGAGATTTAATGGAAATAGCAACTTTAAACTTTGCCTACGTCTCTGTCAGTCGCAAGGAAACTGTATTTGAAGGTGAAGGTGATTTTGTAGACATGTGTGAAAGACATGTTCTGAAAAGCAAGTGTTGTGGTTTGGAGAGCACATCGGTTACGTGTCAGATGTGTAGCCAAGCAGTAATTTGTCGCCATAGCTGCAAATATTAGCCGGTAATATGAAGTGTTGTCAGCTAAAGTCTGATGGTGCAGACGACCGTAAGGACGAAGTACCCAAGAGTACCGCTAGGCCGTGCCTCTTTAGCTCAGTGGTAGAGCACTGGTCTAATAAACCAGGGGTTGTAAGTTCCATCCTCACAGGAGAAAGATGAATTTTGGAAATCAGTTGCGCGTCGTGGCCGTATAGCAAACAGTACCTGTGATGACGAACAATTAGCGACAGGCGTTTTTTTAAGATTTACTCTCAGATGTGATTAAGGCGAATGGCGCAGATAAAGCATTTGCCAAAGCGGTACAGCATAAGGTGGGACGAGGCAGTCTGAATTACATTTTATAGATGTATTTCTCACATATGTCAGAGTCTCTCGCGATCTTCGTCGTCGTCGTCGTCGTCGTCGTCGCCGCCGCCGCTTCTGCAGAAGTAGCAAATGGCCATCGTAGCAAATGCGGCGAGGGACGGCCTGCCTTCGATTCCGAATGCACAAATTGTGTGGTCTTGTTTCTCAGTCTATATTTGGTCGGTCTCGTCAGAGGTTGAATGTAACGAATGGGTGGGAAAGAGCAAGGGGCAGCGGCTGTGTAGAACGAAAACACAAATCCTCAGGGGTGTGAGCGTTTCGAGATGAGTCGTATACATGTAAACGTTGGTCGTCAGTGACCGTGTGGCCTAATGGATAAGGCGTCGGACTTCGGCTCTGAAGATTACAGGTTCGAATGCTGTCACGCTTGTGTTTTTCCAGTTCTGAAAAAGAAACATACCGTTTTAATGTAGCAATTGAGCAGTACGAAACCGTCTGAATGTTGCTGTTGACCATTTTTTGCTTGGAGATGCTCTTGAGCTTGAAACACACACAGCAAGACCGGTGTTAACTAACGAAATGGTCGGCAGAGTGCCGACACCGCCAGTTTTGACTGGCACTTGCACATCTAAAACAACGTCGGAAAGTAACTCGTTCGGCTTTTGAGTCACATAAAGTATGTGTGTTAATTTTGACGCCACTAGCTCTGCTTGTTGTCATGCAATTTCTTTGCCTCTCAGAAATGATTATGACATAAAAGTGAAGTACGTGACGAGTGTGACGTTAGGAAAACATTAGGCAGCATGGAGAGATTCTGTATGGGACCACCCAACCCAAACGAGTACTGTGTGACGTGCTACCCGGCAAGTATTCACCGAGGTAGCCGGCTATCTCAGTCGGTAGAGCGTCAGACTCTTAATCCCAGGGTTGTGGGTTCGAGCCAGACGCTGGGCGGAACGGAATTTTGTTCCGCTGCAGGTGTAAATTACCGTTTTTCTGATTAACGAGATTTAATGGAAATAGCAACTTTAAACTTTGCCTACGTCTCTGTCAGTCGCAAGGAAACTGTATTTGAAGGTGAAGGTGATTTTGTAGACATGTGTGAAAGACATGTTCTGAAAAGCAAGTGTTGTGGTTTGGAGAGCACATCGGTTACGTGTCAGATGTGTAGCCAAGCAGTAATTTGTCGCCATAGCTGCAAATATTAGCCGGTAATATGAAGTGTTGTCAGCTAAAGTCTGATGGTGCAGACGACCGTAAGGACGAAGTACCCAAGAGTACCGCTAGGCCGCGCCTCTTTAGCTCAGTGGTAGAGCACTGGTCTAATAAACCAGGGGTTGTAAGTTCCATCCTCACAGGAGAAAGATGAATTTTGGAAATCAGTTGCGCGTCGTGGCCGTATAGCAAACTGTACCTGTGATGACGAACAATTAGCGACAGGCGTTTTTTTAAGATTTACTCTCAGATGTGATTAAGGCGAATGGCGCAGATAAAGCATTTGCCAAAGCGGTACAGCATAAGGTGGGACGAGGCAGTCTGAATTACATTTTATAGATGTATTTCTCACATATCTCAGAGTCTCTCGCGATCTTCGTCGTCGTCGTCGTCGTCGTCGTCGCCGCCGCCGCTTCTGCAGAAGTAGCAAATGGCCATCGTAGCAAATGCGGCGAGGGACGGCCTGCCTTCGATTCCGAATGCACAAATTGTGTGGTCTTGTTTCTCAGTCTATATTTGGTCGGTCTCGTCAGAGGTTGAATGTAACGAATGGGTGGGAAAGAGCAAGGGGCAGCGGCTGTGTAGAACGAAAACACAAATCCTCAGGGGTGTGAGCGTTTCGAGATGAGTCGTATACATGTAAATGTTGATCGTCAGTGACCGTGTGGTCTAATGGATAAGGCGTCGGACTTAGTATCTGAAGATTACAGGTTCGAATGCTGTCACGCTTGTGTTTTTCCAGTTCTGAAAAAGAAACATACCGTTTTAATGTAGCAATTGAGCAGTACGAAACCGTCTGAATGTTGCTGTTGACCATTTTTTGCTTGGAGATGCTCTTGAGCTTGAAACACACACAGCAAGACCGGTGTTAACTAACGAAATGGTCGGCAGAGTGCCGACACCGCGAGTTTTGACTGACACTTGCACATCTAAAACAACGTCGGAAAGTAACTCGTTCGGCTTTTGAGTCACATAAAGTATGTGTGTTAATTTTGACGCCACTAGCTCTGCTTGTTGTCATGCAATTTCTTTGCCTCTCAGAAATGATTATGACATAAAAGTGAAGTACGTGACGAGTGTGACGTTAGGAAAACATTAGGCAGCATGGAGAGATTCTGTATGGGACCACCCAACCCAAACGAGTACTGTGTGACGTGCTACCCGGCAAGTATTCACTGAGGTAGCCGGCTATCTCAGTCGGTAGAGCGTCAGACTCTTAATCCCAGGGTCGTGGGTTCGAGCCAGACGCTGGGCGGAACGGAATTTTGTTCCGCTGCAGGTGTAAATTACCGTTTTTCTGATTAACGAGATTTAATGGAAATAGCAACTTTAAACTTTGCCTACGTCTCTGTCAGTCGCAAGGAAACTGTATTTGAAGGTGAAGGTGATTTTGTAGACATGTGTGAAAGACATGTTCTGAAAAGCAAGTGTTGTGGTTTGGAGAGCACATCGGTTACGTGTCAGATGTGTAGCCAAGCAGTAAGTTGTCGCCATAGCTGCAAATATTAGCCGGTAATATGAAGTGTTGTCAGCTAAAGTCTGATGGTGCAGACGACCGTAAGGACGAAGTACCCAAGAGTACCGCTAGGCCGCGCCTCTTTAGCTCAGTGGTAGAGCACTGGTCTAATAAACCAGGGGTTGTAAGTTCCATCCTCACAGGAGAAAGATGAATTTTGGAAATCAGTTGCGCGTCGTGGCCGTATAGCAAACAGTACCTGTGATGACGAACAATTAGCGACAGGCGTTTTTTTAAGATTTACTCTCAGATGTGATTAAGGCGAATGGCGCAGATAAAGCATTTGCCAAAGCGATACAGCATAAGGTGGGACGAGGCAGTCTGAATTACATTTTATAGATGTATTTCTCACATATCTCAGAGTCTCTCGCGATCTTCGTCGTCGTCGTCGTCGTCGTCGCCGCCGCCGCTTCTGCAGAAGTAGCAAATGGCCATCGTAGCAAATGCGGCGAGGGACGGCCTGCCTTCGATTCCGAATGCACAAATTGTGTGGTCTTGTTTCTCAGTCTATATTTGGTCGGTCTCGTCAGAGGTTGAATGTAACGAATGGGTGGGAAAGAGCAAGGGGCAGCGGCTGTGTAGAACGAAAACACAAATCCTCAGGGGTGTGAGCGTTTCGAGATGAGTCGTATACATGTAAATGTGATCGTCAGTGACCGTGTGGTCTAATGGATAAGGCGTCGGACTTCGTATCTGAAGATTACAGGTTCGAATGCTGTCACGCTTGTGTTTTTCCAGTTCTGAAAAAGAAACATACCGTTTTAATGTAGCAATTGAGCAGTACGAAACCGTCTGAATGTTGCTGTTGACCATTTTTTGCTTGGAGATGCTCTTGAGCTTGAAACACACACAGCAAGACCGGTGTTAACTAACGAAATGGTCGGCAGAGTGCCGACACCGCGAGTTTTGACTGACACTTGCACATCTAAAACAACGTCGGAAAGTAACTCGTTCGGCTTTTGAGTCACATAAAGTATGTGTGTTAATTTTGACGCCACTAGCTCTGCTTGTTGTCATGCAATTTCTTTGCCTCTCAGAAATGATTATGACATAAAAGTGAAGTACGTGACGAGTGTGACGTTGGGAAAACATTAGGCAGCATGGAGAGATTCTGTATGGGACCACCCAACCCAAACGAGTACTGTGTGACGTGCTACCCGGCAAGTATTCACTGAGGTAGCCGGCTATCTCAGTCGGTAGAGCGTCAGACTCTTAATCACAGGGTCGCGGGTTCGAGCCAGACGCTGGGCGGAACGGAATTTTGTTCCGCTGCAGGTGTAAATTACCGTTTTTCTGATTAACGAGATTTAATGGAAATAGCAACTTTAAACTTTGCCTACGTCTCTGTCAGTCGCAAGGAAACTGTATTTGAAGGTGAAGGTGATTTTGTAGACATGTGTGAAAGACATGTTCTGAAAAGCAAGTGTTGTGGTTTGGAGAGCACATCGGTTACGTGTCAGATGTGTAGCCAAGCAGTAATTTGTCGCCATAGCTGCAAATATTAGCCGGTAATATGAAGTGTTGTCAGCTAAAGTCTGATGGTGCAGACGACCGTAAGGACGAAGTACCTAAGAGTACCGCTAGGCGGCGCCTCTTTAGCTCAGTGGTAGAGCACTGGTCTAATAAACCAGGGGTTGTAAGTTCCATCCTCACAGGAGAAAGATGAATTTTGGAAATCAGTTGCGCGTCGTGGCCGTATAGCAAACAGTACCTGTGATGACGAACAATTAGCGACAGGCGTTTTTTTAAGATTTACTCTCAGATGTGATTAAGGCGAATGGCGCAGATAAAGCATTTGCCAAAGCGATACAGCATAAGGTGGGACGAGGCAGTCTGAATTACATTTTATAGATGTATTTCTCACATATCTCAGAGTCTCTCGCGATCTTCGTCGTCGTCGTCGTCGTCGTCGTCGTCGCCGCCGCCGCTTCTGCAGAAGTAGCAAATGGCCATCGTAGCAAATGCGGCGAGGGACGGCCTGCCTTCGATTCCGAATGCACAAATTGTGTGGTCTTGTTTCTCAGTCTATATTTGGTCGGTCTCGTCAGAGGTTGAATGTAACGAATGGGTGGGAAAGAGCAAGGGGCAGCGGCTGTGTAGAACGAAAACACAAATCCTCAGGGGTGTGAGCGTTTCGAGATGAGTCGTATACATGTAAATGTTGATCGTCAGTGACCGTGTGGTCTAATGGATAAGGCGTCGGACTTCGTATCTGAAGATTACAGGTTCGAATGCTGTCACGCTTGTGTTTTTCCAGTTCTGAAAAAGAAACATACCGTTTTAATGTAGCAATTGAGCAGTACGAAACCGTCTGAATGTTGCTGTTGACCATTTTTTGCTTGGAGATGCTCTTGAGCTTGAAACACACACAGCAAGACCGGTGTTAACTAACGAAATGGTCGGCAGAGTGCCGACACCGCGAGTTTTGACTGACACTTGCACATCTAAAACAACGTCGGAAAGTAACTCGTTCGGCTTTTGAGTCACATAAAGTATGTGTGTTAATTTTGACGCCACTAGCTCTGCTTGTTGTCATGCAATTTCTTTGCCTCTCAGAAATGATTATGACATAAAAGTGAAGTACGTGACGAGTGTGACGTTAGGAAAACATTAGGCAGCATGGAGAGATTCTGTATGGGACCACCCAACCCAAACGAGTACTGTGTGACGTGCTACCCGGCAAGTATTCACTGAGGTAGCCGGCTATCTCAGTCGGTAGAGCGTCAGACTCTTAATCCCAGGGTCGTGGGTTCGAGCCAGACGCTGGGCGGAACGGAATTTTGTTCCGCTGCAGGTGTAAATTACCGTTTTTCTGATTAACGAGATTTAATGGAAATAGCAACTTTAAACTTTGCCTACGTCTCTGTCAGTCGCAAGGAAACTGTATTTGAAGGTGAAGGTGATTTTGTAGACATGTGTGAAAGACATGTTCTGAAAAGCAAGTGTTGTGGTTTGGAGAGCACATCGGTTACGTGTCAGATGTGTAGCCAAGCAGTAATTTGTCGCCATAGCTGCAAATATTAGCCGGTAATATGAAGTGTTGTCAGCTAAAGTCTGATGGTGCAGACGACCGTAAGGACGAAGTACCCAAGAGTACCGCTAGGCCGCGCCTCTTTAGCTCAGTGGTAGAGCACTGGTCTAATAAACCAGGGGTTGTAAGTTCCATCCTCACAGGAGAAAGATGAATTTTGGAAATCAGTTGCGCGTCGTGGCCGTATAGCAAACAGTACCTGTGATGACGAACAATTAGCGACAGGCGTTTTTTTAAGATTTACTCTCAGATGTGATTAAGGCGAATGGCGCAGATAAAGCATTTGCCAAAGCGATACAGCATAAGGTGGGACGAGGCAGTCTGAATTACATTTTATAGATGTATTTCTCACATATCTCAGAGTCTCTCGCGATCTTCGTCGTCGTCGTCGTCGTCGTCGTCGCCGCCGCCGCTTCTGCAGAAGTAGCAAATGGCCATCGTAGCAAATGCGGCGAGGGACGGCCTGCCTTCGATTCCGAATGCACAAATTGTGTGGTCTTGTTTCTCAGTCTATATTTGGTCGGTCTCGTCAGAGGTTGAATGTAACGAATGGGTGGGAAAGAGCAAGGGGCAGCGGCTGTGTAGAACGAAAACACAAATCCTCAGGGGTGTGAGCGTTTCGAGATGAGTCGTATACATGTAAATGTTGATCGTCAGTGACCGTGTGGTCTAATGGATAAGGCGTCGGACTTCGTATCTGAAGATTACAGGTTCGAATGCTGTCACGCTTGTGTTTTTCCAGTTCTGAAAAAGAAACATACCGTTTTAATGTAGCAATTGAGCAGTACGAAACCGTCTGAATGTTGCTGTTGACCATTTTTTGCTTGGAGATGCTCTTGAGCTTGAAACACACACAGCAAGACCGGTGTTAACTAACGAAATGGTCGGCAGAGTGCCGACACCGCGAGTTTTGACTGACACTTGCACATCTAAAACAACGTCGGAAAGTAACTCGTTCGGCTTTTGAGTCACATAAAGTATGTGTGTTAATTTTGACGCCACTAGCTCTGCTTGTTGTCATGCAATTTCTTTGCCTCTCAGAAATGATTATGACATAAAAGTGAAGTACGTGACGAGTGTGACGTTAGGAAAACATTAGGCAGCATGGAGAGATTCTGTATGGGACCACCCAACCCAAACGAGTACTGTATGACGTGCTACCCGGCAAGTATTCACCGAGGTAGCCGGCTATCTCAGTCGGTAGAGCGTCAGACTCTTAATCCCAGGGTCGTGGGTTCGAGCCAGACGCTGGGCGGAACGGAATTTTGTTCCGCTGCAGGTGTAAATTACCGTTTTTCTGATTAACGAGATTTAATGGAAATAGCAACTTTAAACTTTGCCTACGTCTCTGTCAGTCGCAAGGAAACTGTATTTGAAGGTGAAGGTGATTTTGTAGACATGTGTGAAAGACATGTTCTGAAAAGCAAGTGTTGTGGTTTGGAGAGCACATCGGTTACGTGTCAGATGTGTAGCCAAGCAGTAATTTGTCGCCATAGCTGCAAATATTAGCCGGTAATATGAAGTGTTGTCAGCTAAAGTCTGATGGTGCAGACGACCGTAAGGACGAAGTACCCAAGAGTACCGCTAGGCCGCGCCTCTTTAGCTCAGTGGTAGAGCACTGGTCTAATAAACCAGGGGTTGTAAGTTCCATCCTCACAGGAGAAAGATGAATTTTGGAAATCAGTTGCGCGTCGTGGCCGTATAGCAAACAGTACCTGTGATGACGAACAATTAGCGACAGGCGTTTTTTTAAGATTTACTCTCAGATGTGATTAAGGCGAATGGCGCAGATAAAGCATTTGCCAAAGCGATACAGCATAAGGTGGGACGAGGCAGTCTGAATTACATTTTATAGATGTATTTCTCACATATCTCAGAGTCTCTCGCGATCTTCGTCGTCGTCGTCGTCGTCGTCGCCGCCGCCGCTTCTGCAGAAGTAGCAAATGGCCATCGTAGCAAATGCGGCGAGGGACGGCCTGCCTTCGATTCCGAATGCACAAATTGTGTGGTCTTGTTTCTCAGTCTATATTTGGTCGGTCTCGTCAGAGGTTGAATGTAACGAATGGGTGGGAAAGAGCAAGGGGCAGCGGCTGTGTAGAACGAAAACACAAATCCTCAGGGGTGTGAGCGTTTCGAGATAAGTCGTATACATGTAAATGTTGATCGTCAGTGACCGTGTGGTGTAATGGATAAGGCGTCGGACTTCGTATCTGAAGATTACAGGTTCGAATGCTGTCACGCTTGTGTTTTTCCAGTTCTGAAAAAGAAACATACCGTTTTAATGTAGCAATTGAGCAGTACGAAACCGTCTGAATGTTGCTGTTGACCATTTTTTGCTTGGAGATGCTCTTGAGCTTGAAACACACACAGCAAGACCGGTGTTAACTAACGAAATGGTCGGCAGAGTGCCGACACCGCGAGTTTTGACTGACACTTGCACATCTAAAACAACGTCGGAAAGTAACTCGTTCGGCTTTTGAGTCACATAAAGTATGTGTGTTAATTTTGACGCCACTAGCTCTGCTTGTTGTCATGCAATTTCCTTGCCTCTCAGAAATGATTATGACATAAAAGTGAAGTACGTGACGAGTGTGACGTTAGGAAAACATTAGGCAGCATGGAGAGATTCTGTATGGGACCACCCAACCCAAACGAGTACTGTGTGACGTGCTACCCGGCAAGTATTCACTGAGGTAGCCGGCTATCTCAGTCGGTAGAGCGTCAGACTCTTGATCCCAGGGTCGTGGGTTCGAGCCAGACGCTGGGCGGAACGGAATTTTGTTCCGCTGCAGGTGTAAATTACCGTTTTTCTGATTAACGAGATTTAATGGAAATAGCAACTTTAAACTTTGCCTACGTCTCTGTCAGTCGCAAGGAAACTGTATTTGAAGGTGAAGGTGATTTTGTAGACATGTGTGAAAGACATGTTCTGAAAAGCAAGTGTTGTGGTTTGGAGAGCACATCGGTTACGTGTCAGATGTGTAGCCAAGCAGTAATTTGTCGCCATAGCTGCAAATATTAGCCGGTAATATGAAGTGTTGTCAGCTAAAGTCTGATGGTGCAGACGACCGTAAGGACGAAGTACCCAAGAGTACCGCTAGGCCGCGCCTCTTTAGCTCAGTGGTAGAGCACTGGTCTAATAAACCAGGGGTTGTAAGTTCCATCCTCACAGGAGAAAGATGAATTTTGGAAATCAGTTGCGCGTCGTGGCCGTATAGCAAACAGTACCTGTGATGACGAACAATTAGCGACAGGCGTTTTTTTAAGATTTACTCTCAGATGTGATTAAGGCGAATGGCGCAGATAAAGCATTTGCCAAAGCGATACAGCATAAGGTGGGACGAGGCAGTCTGAATTACATTTTATAGATGTATTTCTCACATATCTCAGAGTCTCTCGCGATCTTCGTCGTCGTCGTAGTCGTCGTCGTCGTCGTCGCCGCCGCCGCTTCTGCAGAAGTAGCAAATGGCCATCGTAGCAAATGCGGCGAGGGACGGCCTGCCTTCGATTCCGAATGCACAAATTGTGTGGTCTTGTTTCTCAGTCTATATTTGGTCGGTCTCGTCAGAGGTTGAATGTAACGAATGGGTGGGAAAGAGCAAGGGGCAGCGGCTGTGTAGAACGAAAACACAAATCCTCAGGGGTGTGAGCGTTTCGAGATGAGTCGTATACATGTAAATGTTGATCGTCAGTGACCGTGTGGTCTAATGGATAAGGCGTCGGACTTCGTATCTGAAGATTACAGGTTCGAATGCTGTCACGCTTGTGTTTTTCCAGTTCTGAAAAAGAAACATACCGTTTTAATGTAGCAATTGAGCAGTACGAAACCGTCTGAATGTTGCTGTTGACCATTTTTTGCTTGGAGATGCTCTTGAGCTTGAAACACACACAGCAAGACCGGTGTTAACTAACGAAATGGTCGGCAGAGTGCCGACACCGCGAGTTTTGACTGACACTTGCACATCTAAAACAACGTCGGAAAGTAACTCGTTCGGCTTTTGAGTCACATAAAGTATGTGTGTTAATTTTGACGCCACTAGCTCAGCTTGTTGTCATGCAATTTCTTTGCCTCTCAGAAATGATTATGACATAAAAGTGAAGTACGTGACGAGTGTGACGTTAGGAAAACATTAGGCAGCATGGAGAGATTCTGTATGGGACCACCCAACCCAAACGAGTACTGTGTGACGTGCTACCCGGCAAGTATTCACCGAGGTAGCCGGCTATCTCAGTCGGTAGAGCGTCAGACTCTTAATCCCAGGGTCGTGGGTTCGAGCCAGACGCTGGGCGGAACGGAATTTTGTTCCGCTGCAGGTGTAAATTACCGTTTTTCTGATTAACGAGATTTAATGGAAATAGCAACTTTAAACTTTGCCTACGTCTCTGTCAGTCGCAAGGAAACTGTATTTGAAGGTGAAGGTGATTTTGTAGACATGTGTGAAAGACATGTTCTGAAAAGCAAGTGTTGTGGTTTGGAGAGCACATCGGTTACGTGTCAGATGTGTAGCCAAGCAGTAATTTGTCGCCATAGCTGCAAATATTAGCCGGTAATATGAAGTGTTGTCAGCTAAAGTCTGATGGTGCAGACGACCGTAAGGACGAAGTACCCAAGAGTACCGCTAGGCCGTGCCTCTTTAGCTCAGTGGTAGAGCACTGGTCTAATAAACCAGGGGTTGTAAGTTCCATCCTCACAGGAGAAAGATGAATTTTGGAAATCAGTTGCGCGTCGTGGCCGTATAGCAAACTGTACCTGTGATGACGAACAATTAGCGACAGGCGTTTTTTTAAGATTTACTCTCAGATGTGATTAAGGCGAATGGCGCAGATAAAGCATTTGCCAAAGCGGTACAGCATAAGGTGGGACGAGGCAGTCTGAATTACATTTTATAGATGTATTTCTCACATATCTCAGAGTCTCTCGCGATCTTCGTCGTCGTCGTCGTCGTCGTCGCCGCCGCCGCTTCTGCAGAAGTAGCAAATGGCCATCGTAGCAAATGCGGCGAGGGACGGCCTGCCTTCGATTCCGAATGCACAAATTGTGTGGTCTTGTTTCTCAGTCTATATTTGGTCGGTCTCGTCAGAGGTTGAATGTAACGAATGGGTGGGAAAGAGCAAGGGGCAGCGGCTGTGTAGAACGAAAACACAAATCCTCAGGGGTGTGAGCGTTTCGAGATGAGTCGTATACATGTAAATGTTGATCGTCAGTGACCGTGTGGTCTAATGGATAAGGCGTCGGACTTCGTATCTGAAGATTACAGGTTCGAATGCTGTCACGCTTGTGTTTTTCCAGTTCTGAAAAAGAAACATACCGTTTTAATGTAGCAATTGAGCAGTACGAAACCGTCTGAATGTTGCTGTTGACCATTTTTTGCTTGGAGATGCTCTTGAGCTTGAAACACACACAGCAAGACCGGTGTTAACTAACGAAATGGTCGGCAGAGTGCCGACACCGCGAGTTTTGACTGACACTTGCACATCTAAAACAACGTCGGAAAGTAACTCGTTCGGCTTTTGAGTCACATAAAGTATGTGTGTTAATTTTGACGCCACTAGCTCTGCTTGTTGTCATGCAATTTCTTTGCCTCTCAGAAATGATTATGACATAAAAGTGAAGTACGTGACGAGTGTGACGTTAGGAAAACATTAGGCAGCATGGAGAGATTCTGTATGGGACCACCCAACCCAAACGAGTACTGTATGACGTGCTACCCGGCAAGTATTCACCGAGGTAGCCGGCTATCTCAGTCGGTAGAGCGTCAGACTCTTAATCCCAGGGTCGTGGGTTCGAGCCAGACGCTGGGCGGAACGGAATTTTGTTCCGCTGCAGGTGTAAATTACCGTTTTTCTGATTAACGAGATTTAATGGAAATAGCAACTTTAAACTTTGCCTACGTCTCTGTCAGTCGCAAGGAAACTGTATTTGAAGGTGAAGGTGATTTTGTAGACATGTGTGAAAGACATGTTCTGAAAAGCAAGTGTTGTGGTTTGGAGAGCACATCGGTTACGTGTCAGATGTGTAGCCAAGCAGTAATTTGTCGCCATAGCTGCAAATATTAGCCGGTAATATGAAGTGTTGTCAGCTAAAGTCTGATGGTGCAGACGACCGTAAGGACGAAGTACCCAAGAGTACCGCTAGGCCGCGCCTCTTTAGCTCAGTGGTAGAGCACTGGTCTAATAAACCAGGGGTTGTAAGTTCCATCCTCACAGGAGAAAGATGAATTTTGGAAATCAGTTGCGCGTCGTGGCCGTATAGCAAACAGTACCTGTGATGACGAACAATTAGCGACAGGCGTTTTTTTAAGATTTACTCTCAGATGTGATTAAGGCGAATGGCGCAGATAAAGCATTTGCCAAAGCGATACAGCATAAGGTGGGACGAGGCAGTCTGAATTACATTTTATAGATGTATTTCTCACATATCTCAGAGTCTCTCGCGATCTTCGTCGTCGTCGTCGTCGTCGTCGCCGCCGCCGCTTCTGCAGAAGTAGCAAATGGCCATCGTAGCAAATGCGGCGAGGGACGGCCTGCCTTCGATTCCGAATGCACAAATTGTGTGGTCTTGTTTCTCAGTCTATATTTGGTCGGTCTCGTCAGAGGTTGAATGTAACGAATGGGTGGGAAAGAGCAAGGGGCAGCGGCTGTGTAGAACGAAAACACAAATCCTCAGGGGTGTGAGCGTTTCGAGATAAGTCGTATACATGTAAATGTTGATCGTCAGTGACCGTGTGGTGTAATGGATAAGGCGTCGGACTTCGTATCTGAAGATTACAGGTTCGAATGCTGTCACGCTTGTGTTTTTCCAGTTCTGAAAAAGAAACATACCGTTTTAATGTAGCAATTGAGCAGTACGAAACCGTCTGAATGTTGCTGTTGACCATTTTTTGCTTGGAGATGCTCTTGAGCTTGAAACACACACAGCAAGACCGGTGTTAACTAACGAAATGGTCGGCAGAGTGCCGACACCGCGAGTTTTGACTGACACTTGCACATCTAAAACAACGTCGGAAAGTAACTCGTTCGGCTTTTGAGTCACATAAAGTATGTGTGTTAATTTTGACGCCACTAGCTCTGCTTGTTGTCATGCAATTTCCTTGCCTCTCAGAAATGATTATGACATAAAAGTGAAGTACGTGACGAGTGTGACGTTAGGAAAACATTAGGCAGCATGGAGAGATTCTGTATGGGACCACCCAACCCAAACGAGTACTGTGTGACGTGCTACCCGGCAAGTATTCACTGAGGTAGCCGGCTATCTCAGTCGGTAGAGCGTCAGACTCTTGATCCCAGGGTCGTGGGTTCGAGCCAGACGCTGGGCGGAACGGAATTTTGTTCCGCTGCAGGTGTAAATTACCGTTTTTCTGATTAACGAGATTTAATGGAAATAGCAACTTTAAACTTTGCCTACGTCTCTGTCAGTCGCAAGGAAACTGTATTTGAAGGTGAAGGTGATTTTGTAGACATGTGTGAAAGACATGTTCTGAAAAGCAAGTGTTGTGGTTTGGAGAGCACATCGGTTACGTGTCAGATGTGTAGCCAAGCAGTAATTTGTCGCCATAGCTGCAAATATTAGCCGGTAATATGAAGTGTTGTCAGCTAAAGTCTGATGGTGCAGACGACCGTAAGGACGAAGTACCCAAGAGTACCGCTAGGCCGCGCCTCTTTAGCTCAGTGGTAGAGCACTGGTCTAATAAACCAGGGGTTGTAAGTTCCATCCTCACAGGAGAAAGATGAATTTTGGAAATCAGTTGCGCGTCGTGGCCGTATAGCAAACAGTACCTGTGATGACGAACAATTAGCGACAGGCGTTTTTTTAAGATTTACTCTCAGATGTGATTAAGGCGAATGGCGCAGATAAAGCATTTGCCAAAGCGATACAGCATAAGGTGGGACGAGGCAGTCTGAATTACATTTTATAGATGTATTTCTCACATATCTCAGAGTCTCTCGCGATCTTCGTCGTCGTCGTAGTCGTCGTCGTCGTCGTCGCCGCCGCCGCTTCTGCAGAAGTAGCAAATGGCCATCGTAGCAAATGCGGCGAGGGACGGCCTGCCTTCGATTCCGAATGCACAAATTGTGTGGTCTTGTTTCTCAGTCTATATTTGGTCGGTCTCGTCAGAGGTTGAATGTAACGAATGGGTGGGAAAGAGCAAGGGGCAGCGGCTGTGTAGAACGAAAACACAAATCCTCAGGGGTGTGAGCGTTTCGAGATGAGTCGTATACATGTAAATGTTGATCGTCAGTGACCGTGTGGTCTAATGGATAAGGCGTCGGACTTCGTATCTGAAGATTACAGGTTCGAATGCTGTCACGCTTGTGTTTTTTCAGTTCTGAAAAAGAAACATACCGTTTTAATGTAGCAATTGAGCAGTACGAAACCGTCTGAATGTTGCTGTTGACCATTTTTTGCTTGGAGATGCTCTTGAGCTTGAAACACACACAGCAAGACCGGTGTTAACTAACGAAATGGTCGGCAGAGTGCCGACACCGCGAGTTTTGACTGACACTTGCACATCTAAAACAACGTCGGAAAGTAACTCGTTCGGCTTTTGAGTCACATAAAGTATGTGTGTTAATTTTGACGCCACTAGCTCAGCTTGTTGTCATGCAATTTCTTTGCCTCTCAGAAATGATTATGACATAAAAGTGAAGTACGTGACGAGTGTGACGTTAGGAAAACATTAGGCAGCATGGAGAGATTCTGTATGGGACCACCCAACCCAAACGAGTACTGTGTGACGTGCTACCCGGCAAGTATTCACCGAGGTAGCCGGCTATCTCAGTCGGTAGAGCGTCAGACTCTTAATCCCAGGGTCGTGGGTTCGAGCCAGACGCTGGGCGGAACGGAATTTTGTTCCGCTGCAGGTGTAAATTACCGTTTTTCTGATTAACGAGATTTAATGGAAATAGCAACTTTAAACTTTGCCTACGTCTCTGTCAGTCGCAAGGAAACTGTATTTGAAGGTGAAGGTGATTTTGTAGACATGTGTGAAAGACATGTTCTGAAAAGCAAGTGTTGTGGTTTGGAGAGCACATCGGTTACGTGTCAGATGTGTAGCCAAGCAGTAATTTGTCGCCATAGCTGCAAATATTAGCCGGTAATATGAAGTGTTGTCAGCTAAAGTCTGATGGTGCAGACGACCGTAAGGACGAAGTACCCAAGAGTACCGCTAGGCCGTGCCTCTTTAGCTCAGTGGTAGAGCACTGGTCTAATAAACCAGGGGTTGTAAGTTCCATCCTCACAGGAGAAAGATGAATTTTGGAAATCAGTTGCGCGTCGTGGCCGTATAGCAAACTGTACCTGTGATGACGAACAATTAGCGACAGGCGTTTTTTTAAGATTTACTCTCAGATGTGATTAAGGCGAATGGCGCAGATAAAGCATTTGCCAAAGCGGTACAGCATAAGGTGGGACGAGGCAGTCTGAATTACATTTTATAGATGTATTTCTCACATATCTCAGAGTCTCTCGCGATCTTCGTCGTCGTCGTCGTCGTCGTCGCTGCCGCCGCTTCTGCAGAAGTAGCAAATGGCCATCGTAGCAAATGCGGCGAGGGACGGCCTGCCTTCGATTCCGAATGCACAAATTGTGTGGTCTTGTTTCTCAGTCTATATTTGGTCGGTCTCGTCAGAGGTTGAATGTAACGAATGGGTGGGAAAGAGCAAGGGGCAGCGGCTGTGTAGAACGAAAACACAAATCCTCAGGGGTGTGAGCGTTTCGAGATGAGTCGTATACATGTAAATGTTGATCGTCAGTGACCGTGTGGTCTAATGGATAAGGCTTCGGACTTAGTATCTGAAGATTACAGGTTCGAATGCTGTCACGCTTGTGTTTTTCCAGTTCTGAAAAAGAAACATACCGTTTTAATGTAGCAATTGAGCAGTACGAAACCGTCTGAATGTTGCTGTTGACCATTTTTTGCTTGGAGATGCTCTTGAGCTTGAAACACACACAGCAAGACCGGTGTTAACTAACGAAATGGTCGGCAGAGTGCCGACACCGCGAGTTTTGACTGACACTTGCACATCTAAAACAACGTCGGAAAGTAACTCGTTCGGCTTTTGAGTCACATAAAGTATGTGTGTTAATTTTGACGCCACTAGCTCTGCTTGTTGTCATGCAATTTCTTTGCCTCTCAGAAATGATTATGACATAAAAGTGAAGTACGTGACGAGTGTGACGTTAGGAAAACATTAGGCAGCATGGAGAGATTCTGTATGGGACCACCCAACCCAAACGAGTACTGTGTGACGTGCTACCCGGCAAGTATTCACCGAGGTAGCCGGCTATCTCAGTCGGTAGAGCGTCAGACTCTTAATCCCAGGGTCGTGGGTTCGAGCCAGACGCTGGGCGGAACGGAATTTTGTTCCGCTGCAGGTGTAAATTACCGTTTTTCTGATTAACGAGATTTAATGGAAATAGCAACTTTAAACTTTGCCTACGTCTCTGTCAGTCGCATGGAAACTGTATTTGAAGGTGAAGGTGATTTTGTAGACATGTGTGAAAGACATGTTCTGAAAAGCAAGTGTTGTGGTTTGGAGAGCACATCGGTTACGTGTCAGATGTGTAGCCAAGCAGTAATTTGTCGCCATAGCTGCAAATATTAGCCGGTAATATGAAGTGTTGTCAGCTAAAGTCTGATGGTGCAGACGACCGTAAGGACGAAGTAACCAAGAGAACCGCTAGGCCGTGCCTCTTTAGCTCAGTGGTAGAGCACTGGTCTAATAAACCAGGGGTTGTAAGTTCCATCCTCACAGGAGAAAGATGAATTTTGGAAATCAGTTGCGCGTCGTGGCCGTATAGCAAACTGTACCTGTGATGACGAACAATTAGCGACAGGCGTTTTTTTAAGATTTACTCTCAGATGTGATTAAGGCGAATGGCGCAGATAAAGCATTTGCCAAAGCGGTACAGCATAAGGTGGGACGAGGCAGTCTGAATTACATTTTATAGATGTATTTCTCACATATCTCAGAGTCTCTCGCGATCTTCGTCGTCGTCGTCGTCGTCGTCGCCGCCGCCGCTTCTGCAGAAGTAGCAAATGGCCATCGTAGCAAATGCGGCGAGGGACGGCCTGCCTTCGATTCCGAATGCACAAATTGTGTGGTCTTGTTTCTCAGTCTATATTTGGTCGGTCTCGTCAGAGGTTGAATGTAACGAATGGGTGGGAAAGAGCAAGGGGCAGCGGCTGTGTAGAACGAAAACACAAATCCTCAGGGGTGTGAGCGTTTCGAGATGAGTCGTATACATGTAAATGTTGATCGTCAGTGACCGTGTGGTCTAATGGATAAGGCGTCGGACTTCGTATCTGAAGATTACAGGTTCGAATGCTGTCACGCTTGTGTTTTTCCAGTTCTGAAAAAGAAACATACCGTTTTAATGTAGCAATTGAGCAGTACGAAACCGTCTGAATGTTGCTGTTGACCATTTTTTGCTTGGAGATGCTCTTGAGCTTGAAACACACACAGCAAGACCGGTGTTAACTAACGAAATGGTCGGCAGAGTGCCGACACCGCGAGTTTTGACTGACACTTGCACATCTAAAACAACGTCGGAAAGTAACTCGTTCGGCTTTTGAGTCACATAAAGTATGTGTGTTAATTTTGACGCCACTAGCTCTGCTTGTTGTCATGCAATTTCTTTGCCTCTCAGAAATGATTATGACATAAAAGTGAAGTACGTGACGAGTGTGACGTTAGGAAAACATTAGGCAGCATGGAGAGATTCTGTATGGGACCACCCAACCCAAACGAGTACTGTGTGACGTGCTACCCGGCAAGTATTCACCGAGGTAGCCGGCTATCTCAGTCGGTAGAGCGTCAGACTCTTAATCCCAGGGTCGTGGGTTCGAGCCAGACGCTGGGCGGAACGGAATTTTGTTCCGCTGCAGGTGTAAATTACCGTTTTTCTGATTAACGAGATTTAATGGAAATAGCAACTTTAAACTTTGCCTACGTCTCTGTCAGTCGCAAGGAAACTGTATTTGAAGGTGAAGGTGATTTTGTAGACATGTGTGAAAGACATGTTCTGAAAAGCAAGTGTTGTGGTTTGGAGAGCACATCGGTTACGTGTCAGATGTGTAGCCAAGCAGTAATTTGTCGCCATAGCTGCAAATATTAGCCGGTAATATGAAGTGTTGTCAGCTAAAGTCTGATGGTGCAGACGACCGTAAGGACGAAGTACCCAAGAGTACCGCTAGGCCGTGCCTCTTTAGCTCAGTGGTAGAGCACTGGTCTAATAAACCAGGGGTTGTAAGTTCCATCCTCACAGGAGAAAGATGAATTTTGGAAATCAGTTGCGCGTCGTGGCCGTATAGCAAACTGTACCTGTGATGACGAACAATTAGCGACAGGCGTTTTTTTAAGATTTACTCTCAGATGTGATTAAGGCGAATGGCGCAGATAAAGCATTTGCCAAAGCGGTACAGCATAAGGTGGGACGAGGCAGTCTGAATTACATTTTATAGATGTATTTCTCACATATCTCAGAGTCTCTCGCGATCTTCGTCGTCGTCGTCGTCGTCGTCGCCGCCGCCGCTTCTGCAGAAGTAGCAAATGGCCATCGTAGCAAATGCGGCGAGGGACGGCCTGCCTTCGATTCCGAATGCACAAATTGTGTGGTCTTGTTTCTCAGTCTATATTTGGTCGGTCTCGTCAGAGGTTGAATGTAACGAATGGGTGGGAAAGAGCAAGGGGCAGCGGCTGTGTAGAACGAAAACACAAATCCTCAGGGGTGTGAGCGTTTCGAGATGAGTCGTATACATGTAAATGTTGATCGTCAGTGACCGTGTGGTCTAATGGATAAGGCTTCGGACTTAATATCTGAAGATTACAGGTTCGAATGCTGTCACGCTTGTGTTTTTCCAGTTCTGAAAAAGAAACATACCGTTTTAATGTAGCAATTGAGCAGTACGAAACCGTCTGAATGTTGCTGTTGACCATTTTTTGCTTGGAGATGCTCTTGAGCTTGAAACACACACAGCAAGACCGGTGTTAACTAACGAAATGGTCGGCAGAGTGCCGACACCGCGAGTTTTGACTGACACTTGCACATCTAAAACAACGTCGGAAAGTAACTCGTTCGGCTTTTGAGTCACATAAAGTATGTGTGTTAATTTTGACGCCACTAGCTCTGCTTGTTGTCATGCAATTTCTTTGCCTCTCAGAAATGATTATGACATAAAAGTGAAGTACGTGACGAGTGTGACGTTAGGAAAACATTAGGCAGCATGGAGAGATTCTGTATGGGACCACCCAACCCAAACGAGTACTGTGTGACGTGCTACCCGGCAAGTATTCACCGAGGTAGCCGGCTATCTCAGTCGGTAGAGCGTCAGACTCTTAATCCCAGGGTCGTGGGTTCGAGCCAGACGCTGGGCGGAACGGAATTTTGTTCCGCTGCAGGTGTAAATTACCGTTTTTCTGATTAACGAGATTTAATGGAAATAGCAACTTTAAACTTTGCCTACGTCTCTGTCAGTCGCATGGAAACTGTATTTGAAGGTGAAGGTGATTTTGTAGACATGTGTGAAAGACATGTTCTGAAAAGCAAGTGTTGTGGTTTGGAGAGCACATCGGTTACGTGTCAGATGTGTAGCCAAGCAGTAATTTGTCGCCATAGCTGCAAATATTAGCCGGTAATATGAAGTGTTGTCAGCTAAAGTCTGATGGTGCAGACGACCGTAAGGACGAAGTACCCAAGAGAACCGCTAGGCCGTGCCTCTTTAGCTCAGTGGTAGAGCACTGGTCTAATAAACCAGGGGTTGTAAGTTCCATCCTCACAGGAGAAAGATGAATTTTGGAAATCAGTTGCGCGTCGTGGCCGTATAGCAAACTGTACCTGTGATGACGAATAATTAGCGACAGGCGTTTTTTTAAGATTTACTCTCAGATGTGATTAAGGCGAATGGCGCAGATAAAGCATTTGCCAAAGCGGTACAGCATAAGGTGGGACGAGGCAGTCTGAATTACATTTTATAGATGTATTTCTCACATATCTCAGAGTCTCTCGCGATCTTCGTCGTCGTCGTCGTCGTCGTCGCCGCCGCCGCTTCTGCAGAAGTAGCAAATGGCCATCGTAGCAAATGCGGCGAGGGACGGCCTGCCTTCGATTCCGAATGCACAAATTGTGTGGTCTTGTTTCTCAGTCTATATTTGGTCGGTCTCGTCAGAGGTTGAATGTAACGAATGGGTGGGAAAGAGCAAGGGGCAGCGGCTGTGTAGAACGAAAACACAAATCCTCAGGGGTGTGAGCGTTTCGAGATGAGTCGTATACATGTAAATGTTGATCGTCAGTGACCGTGTGGTCTAATGGATAAGGCGTCGGACTTCGTATCTGAAGATTACAGGTTCGAATGCTGTCACGCTTGTGTTTTTCCAGTTCTGAAAAAGAAACATACCGTTTTAATGTAGCAATTGAGCAGTACGAAACCGTCTGAATGTTGCTGTTGACCATTTTTTGCTTGGAGATGCTCTTGAGCTTGAAACACACACAGCAAGACCGGTGTTAACTAACGAAATGGTCGGCAGAGTGCCGACACCGCGAGTTTTGACTGGCACTTGCACATCTAAAACAACGTCGGAAAGTAACTCGTTCGGCTTTTGAGTCACATAAAGTATGTGTGTTAATTTTGACGCCACTAGCTCTGCTTGTTGTCATGCAATTTCTTTGCCTCTCAGAAATGATTATGACATAAAAGTGAAGTACGTGACGAGTGTGACGTTAGGAAAACATTAGGCAGCATGGAGAGATTCTGTATGGGACCACCCAACCCAAACGAGTACTGTGTGACGTGCTACCCGGCAAGTATTCACCGAGGTAGCCGGCTATCTCAGTCGGTAGAGCGTCAGACTCTTAATCCCAGGGTCGTGGGTTCGAGCCAGACGCAGGGCGGAACGGAATTTTGTTCCGCTGCAGGTGTAAATTACCGTTTTTCTGATTAACGAGATTTAATGGAAATAGCAACTTTAAACTTTGCCTACGTCTCTGTCAGTCGCAAGGAAACTGTATTTGAAGGTGAAGGTGATTTTGTAGACATGTGTGAAAGACATGTTCTGAAAAGCAAGTGTTGTGGTTTGGAGAGCACATCGGTTACGTGTCAGATGTGTAGCCAAGCAGTAATTTGTCGCCATAGCTGCAAATATTAGCCGGTAATATGAAGTGTTGTCAGCTAAAGTCTGATGGTGCAGACGACCGTAAGGACGAAGTAACCAAGAGTACCGCTAGGCCGCGCCTCTTTAGCTCTGTGGTAGAGCACTGGTCTAATAAACCAGGGGTTGTAAGTTCCATCCTCACAGGAGAAAGATGAATTTCGGAAATCAGTTGCGCGTCGTGGCCGTATAGCAAACAGTACCTGTGATGACGAACAATTAGCGACAGGCGTTTTTTTAAGATTTACTCTCAGATGTGATTAAGGCGAATGGCGCAGATAAAGCATTTGCCAAAGCGGTACAGCATAAGGTGGGACGAGGCAGTCTGAATTACATTTTATAGATGTATTTCTCACATATCTCAGAGCCTCTCGCGATCTTCGTCGTCGTCGTCGTCGTCGTCGCCGCCGCCGCTTCTGCAGAAGTAGCATATGGCCATCGTAGCAAATGCGGCGAGGGACGCCCTGCCTTCGATTCCGAATGCACAAAGTGTGTGGTCTTGTTTCTCAGTCTATATTTGGTCGGTCTCGTCAGAGGTTGAATGTAACGAATGGGTGGGAAAGAGCAAGGGGCAGCGGCTGTGTAGAACGAAAACACAAATCCTCAGGGGTGTGAGCGTTTCGAGATGAGTCGTATACATGTAAATGTTGGTCGTCAGTGACCGTGTGGCCTAATGGATAAGGCGTCGGACTTCGGCTCTGAAGATTACAGGTTCGAATGCTGTCACGCTTGTGTTTTTTCAGTTCTGAAAAAGAAACATACCGTTTTAATGTAGCAATTGAGCAGTACGAAACCGTCTGAATGTTGCTGTTGACCATTTTTTGCTTGGAGATGCTCTTGAGCTTGAAACACACACAGCAAGACCGGTGTTAACTAACGAAATGGTCGGCAGAGTGCAGACACCGCGAGTTTTGACTGGCACTTGCACATCTAAAACAACGTCGGAAAGTAACTCGTTCGGCTTTTGAGTCACATAAAGTATGTGTGTTAATTTTGACGCCACTAGCTCTGCTTGTTGTCATGCAATTTCTTTGCCTCTCAGAAATGATTATGACATAAAAGTGAAGTACGTGACGAGTGTGACGTTAGGAAAACATTAGGCAGCATGGAGAGATTCTGTATGGGACCACCCAACCCAAACGAGTACTGTGTGACGTGCTACCCGGCAAGTATTCACCGAGGTAGCCGGCTATCTCAGTCGGTAGAGCGTCAGACTCTTAATCCCAGGGTCGTGGGTTCGAGCCAGACGCTGGGCGGAACGGAATTTTGTTCCGCTGCAGGTGTAAATTACCGTTTTTCTGATTAACGAGATTTAATGGAAATAGCAACTTTAAACTTTGCCTACGTCTCTGTCAGTCGCATGGAAACTGTATTTGAAGGTGAAGGTGATTTTGTAGACATGTGTGAAAGACATGTTCTGAAAAGCAAGTGTTGTGGTTTGGAGAGCACATC
This sequence comes from Schistocerca gregaria, assembly GCF_023897955.1. Classification (NCBI taxonomy): domain Eukaryota; kingdom Metazoa; phylum Arthropoda; class Insecta; order Orthoptera; family Acrididae; genus Schistocerca; species Schistocerca gregaria. Next base: position 9,827,708 of record NW_026061775.1, on the reverse strand, counting down.
GGTTACGTGTCAGATGTGTAGCCAAGCAGTAATTTGTCGCCATAGCTGCAAATATTAGCCGGTAATATGAAGTGTTGTCAGCTAAAGTCTGATGGTGCAGACGACCGTAAGGACGAAGTACCCAAGAGAACCGCTAGGCCGTGCCTCTTTAGCTCAGTGGTAGAGCACTGGTCTAATAAACCAGGGGTTGTAAGTTCCATCCTCACAGGAGAAAGATGAATTTTGGAAATCAGTTGCGCGTCGTGGCCGTATAGCAAACTGTACCTGTGATGACGAACAATTAGCGACAGGCGTTTTTTTAAGATTTACTCTCAGATGTGATTAAGGCGAATGGCGCAGATAAAGCATTTGCCAAAGCGGTACAGCATAAGGTGGGACGAGGCAGTCTGAATTACATTTTATAGATGTATTTCTCACATATCTCAGAGTCTCTCGCGATCTTCGTCGTCGTCGTAGTCGTCGTCGCCGCCGCCGCTTCTGCAGAAGTAGCAAATGGCCATCGTAGCAAATGCGGCGAGGGACGGCCTGCCTTCGATTCCGAATGCACAAATTGTGTGGTCTTGTTTCTCAGTCTATATTTGGTCGGTCTCGTCAGAGGTTGAATGTAACGAATGGGTGGGAAAGAGCAAGGGGCAGCGGCTGTGTAGAACGAAAACACAAATCCTCAGGGGTGTGAGCGTTTCGAGATGAGTCGTATACATGTAAATGTTGATCGTCAGTGACCGTGTGGTCTAATGGATAAGGCGTCGGACTTCGTATCTGAAGATTACAGGTTCGAATGCTGTCACGCTTGTGTTTTTCCAGTTCTGAAAAAGAAACATACCGTTTTAATGTAGCAATTGAGCAGTACGAAACCGTCTGAATGTTGCTGTTGACCATTTTTTGCTTGGAGATGCTCTTGAGCTTGAAACACACACAGCAAGACCGGTGTTAACTAACGAAATGGTCGGCAGAGTGCCGACACCGCGAGTTTTGACTGGCACTTGCACATCTAAAACAACGTCGGAAAGTAACTCGTTCGGCTTTTGAGTCACATAAAGTATGTGTGTTAATTTTGACGCCACTAGCTCTGCTTGTTGTCATGCAATTTCTTTGCCTCTCAGAAATGATTATGACATAAAAGTGAAGTACGTGACGAGTGTGACGTTAGGAAAACATTAGGCAGCATGGAGAGATTCTGTATGGGACCACCCAACCCAAACGAGTACTGTGTGACGTGCTACCCGGCAAGTATTCACCGAGGTAGCCGGCTATCTCAGTCGGTAGAGCGTCAGACTCTTAATCCCAGGGTCGTGGGTTCGAGCCAGACGCAGGGCGGAACGGAATTTTGTTCCGCTGCAGGTGTAAATTACCGTTTTTCTGATTAACGAGATTTAATGGAAATAGCAACTTTAAACTTTGCCTACGTCTCTGTCAGTCGCAAGGAAACTGTATTTGAAGGTGAAGGTGATTTTGTAGACATGTGTGAAAGACATGTTCTGAAAAGCAAGTGTTGTGGTTTGGAGAGCACATCGGTTACGTGTCAGATGTGTAGCCAAGCAGTAATTTGTCGCCATAGCTGCAAATATTAGCCGGTAATATGAAGTGTTGTCAGCTAAAGTCTGATGGTGCAGACGACCGTAAGGACGAAGTAACCAAGAGTACCGCTAGGCCGCGCCTCTTTAGCTCAGTGGTAGAGCACTGGTCTAATAAACCAGGGGTTGTAAGTTCCATCCTCACAGGAGAAAGATGAATTTCGGAAATCAGTTGCGCGTCGTGGCCGTATAGCAAACAGTACCTGTGATGACGAACAATTAGCGACAGGCGTTTTTTTAAGATTTACTCTCAGATGTGATTAAGGCGAATGGCGCAGATAAAGCATTTGCCAAAGCGGTACAGCATAAGGTGGGACGAGGCAGTCTGAATTACATTTTATAGATGTATTTCTCACATATCTCAGAGCCTCTCGCGATCTTCGTCGTCGTCGTCGTCGTCGTCGTCGCCGCCGCCGCTTCTGCAGAAGTAGCATATGGCCATCGTAGCAAATGCGGCGAGGGACGCCCTGCCTTCGATTCCGAATGCACAAAGTGTGTGGTCTTGTTTCTCAGTCTATATTTGGTCGGTCTCGTCAGAGGTTGAATGTAACGAATGGGTGGGAAAGAGCAAGGGGCAGCGGCTGTGTAGAACGAAAACACAAATCCTCAGGGGTGTGAGCGTTTCGAGATGAGTCGTATACATGTAAATGTTGGTCGTCAGTGACCGTGTGGCCTAATGGATAAGGCGTCGGACTTCGGCTCTGAAGATTACAGGTTCGAATGCTGTCACGCTTATATTTTTTCAGTTCTGAAAAAGAAACATACCGTTTTAATGTAGCAATTGAGCAGTACGAAACCGTCTGAATGTTGCTGTTGACCATTTTTTGCTTGGAGATGCTCTTGAGCTTGAAACACACACAGCAAGACCGGTGTTAACTAACGAAATGGTCGGCAGAGTGCAGACACCGCGAGTTTTGACTGGCACTTGCACATCTAAAACAACGTCGGAAAGTAACTCGTTCGGCTTTTGAGTCACATAAAGTATGTGTGTTAATTTTGACGCCACTAGCTCTGCTTGTTGTCATGCAATTTCTTTGCCTCTCAGAAATGATTATGACATAAAAGTGAAGTACGTGACGAGTGTGACGTTAGGAAAACATTAGGCAGCATGGAGAGATTCTGTATGGGACCACCCAACCCAAACGAGTACTGTGTGACGTGCTACCCGGCAAGTATTCACCGAGGTAGCCGGCTATCTCAGTCGGTAGAGCGTCAGACTCTTAATCCCAGGGTCGTGGGTTCGAGCCAGACGCTGGGCGGAACGGAATTTTGTTCCGCTGCAGGTGTAAATTACCGTTTTTCTGATTAACGAGATTTAATGGAAATAGCAACTTTAAACTTTGCCTACGTCTCTGTCAGTCGCAAGGAAACTGTATTTGAAGGTGAAGGTGATTTTGTAGACATGTGTGAAAGACATGTTCTGAAAAGCAAGTGTTGTGGTTTGGAGAGCACATCGGTTACGTGTCAGATGTGTAGCCAAGCAGTAATTTGTCGCCATAGCTGCAAATATTAGCCGGTAATATGAAGTGTTGTCAGCTAAAGTCTGATGGTGCAGACGACCGTAAGGACGAAGTACCCAAGAGTACCGCTAGGCCGCGCCTCTTTAGCTCAGTGGTAGAGCACTGGTCTAATAAACCAGGGGTTGTAAGTTCCATCCTCACAGGAGAAAGATGAATTTTGGAAATCAGTTGCGCGTCGTGGCCGTATAGCAAACAGTACCTGTGATGACGAACAATTAGCGACGGGCGTTTTTTTAAGATTTACTCTCAGATGTGATTAAGGCGAATGGCGCAGATAAAGCATTTGCCAAAGCGGTACAGCATAAGGTGGGACGAGGCAGTCTGAATTACATTTTATAGATGTATTTCTCACATATCTCAGAGCCTCTCGCGATCTTCGTCGTCGTCGTCGTCGCCGCCGCCGCTTCTGCAGAAGTAGCAAATGGCTATCGTAGCAAATGCGGCGAGGGACGCCCTGCCTTCGATTCCGAATGCACAAAGTGTGTGGTCTTGTTTCTCAGTCTATATTTGGTCGGTCACGTCAGAGGTTGAATGTAACGAATGGGTGGGAAAGAGCAAGGGGCAGCGGCTGTGTAGAACGAAAACACAAATCCTCAGGGGTGTGAGCGTTTCGAGATGAGTCGTATACATGTAAATGTTGGTCGTCAGTGACCGTGTGGCCTAATGGATAAGGCGTCGGACTTCGGCTCTGAAGATTACAGGTTCGAATGCTGTCACGCTTGTGTTTTTCCAGTTCTGAAAAAGAAACATACCGTTTTAATGTAGCAATTGAGCAGTACGAAACCGTCTGAATGTTGCTGTTGACCATTTTTTGCTTGGAGATGCTCTTGAGCTTGAAACACACACAGCAAGACCGGTGTTAACTAACGAAATGGTCGGCAGAGTGCAGACACCGCGAGTTTTGACTGGCACTTGCACATCTAAAACAACGTCGGAAAGTAACTCGTTCGGCTTTTGAGTCACATAAAGTATGTGTGTTAATTTTGACGCCACTAGCTCTGCTTGTTGTCATGCAATTTCTTTGCCTCTCAGAAATGATTATGACATAAAAGTGAAGTACGTGACGAGTGTGACGTTAGGAAAACATTACGCAGCATGGAGAGATTCTGTATGGGACCACCCAACCCAAACGAGTACTGTGTGACGTGCTACCCGGCAAGTATTCACCGAGGTAGCCGGCTATCTCAGTCGGTAGAGCGTCAGACTCTTAATCCCAGGGTCGTGGGTTCGAGCCAGACGCTGGGCGGAACGGAATTTTGTTCCGCTGCAGGTGTAAATTACCGTTTTTCTGATTAACGAGATTTAATGGAAATAGCAACTTTAAACTTTGCCTACGTCTCTGTCAGTCGCAAGGAAACTGTATTTGAAGGTGAAGGTGATTTTGTAGACATGTGTGAAAGACATGTTCTGAAAAGCAAGTGTTGTGGTTTGGAGAGCACATCGGTTACGTGTCAGATGTGTAGCCAAGCAGTAATTTGTCGCCATAGCTGCAAATATTAGCCGGTAATATGAAGTGTTGTCAGCTAAAGTCTGATGGTGCAGACGACCGTAAGGACGAAGTACCCAAGAGTACCGCTAGGCCGCGCCTCTTTAGCTCAGTGGTAGAGCACTGGTCTAATAAACCAGGGGTTGTAAGTTCCATCCTCACAGGAGAAAGATGAATTTTGGAAATCAGTTGCGCGTCGTGGCCGTATAGCAAACAGTACCTGTGATGACGAACAATTAGCGACGGGCGTTTTTTTAAGATTTACTCTCAGATGTGATTAAGGCGAATGGCGCAGATAAAGCATTTGCCAAAGCGGTACAGCATAAGGTGGGACGAGGCAGTCTGAATTACATTTTATAGATGTATTTCTCACATATCTCAGAGCCTCTCGCGATCTTCGTCGTCGTCGTCGTCGCCGCCGCCGCTTCTGCAGAAGTAGCAAATGGCCATCGTAGCAAATGCGGCGAGGGACGCCCTGCCTTCGATTCCGAATGCACAAAGTGTGTGGTCTTGTTTCTCAGTCTATATTTGGTCGGTCACGTCAGAGGTTGAATGTAACGAATGGGTGGGAAAGAGCAAGGGGCAGCGGCTGTGTAGAACGAAAACACAAATCCTCAGGGGTGTGAGCGTTTCGAGATGAGTCGTATACATGTAAATGTTGGTCGTCAGTGACCGTGTGGCCTAATGGATAAGGCGTCGGACTTCGGCTCTGAAGATTACAGGTTCGAATGCTGTCACGCTTGTGTTTTTCCAGTTCTGAAAAAGAAACATACCGTTTTAATGTAGCAATTGAGCAGTACGAAACCGTCTGAATGTTGCTGTTGACCATTTTTTGCTTGGAGATGCTCTTGAGCTTGAAACACACACAGCAAGACCGGTGTTAACTAACGAAATGGTCGGCAGAGTGCAGACACCGCGAGTTTTGACTGGCACTTGCACATCTAAAACAACGTCGGAAAGTAACTCGTTCGGCTTTTGAGTCACATAAAGTATGTGTGTTAATTTTGACGCCACTAGCTCTGCTTGTTGTCATGCAATTTCTTTGCCTCTCAGAAATGATTATGACATAAAAGTGAAGTACGTGACGAGTGTGACGTTAGGAAAACATTACGCAGCATGGAGAGATTCTGTATGGGACCACCCAACCCAAACGAGTACTGTGTGACGTGCTACCCGGCAAGTATTCACCGAGGTAGCCGGCTATCTCAGTCGGTAGAGCGTCAGACTCTTAATCCCAGGGTCGTGGGTTCGAGCCAGACGCTGGGCGGAACGGAATTTTGTTCAGCTGCAGGTGTAAATTACCGTTTTTCTGATTAACGAGATTTAATGGAAATAGCAACTTTAAACTTTGCCTACGTCTCTGTCAGTCGCAAGGAAACTGTATTTGAAGGTGAAGGTGATTTTGTAGACATGTGTGAAAGACATGTTCTGAAAAGCAAGTGTTGTGGTTTGGAGAGCACATCGGTTACGTGTCAGATGTGTAGCCAAGCAGTAATTTGTCGCCATAGCTGCAAATATTAGCCGGTAATATGAAGTGTTGTCAGCTAAAGTCTGATGGTGCAGACGACCGTAAGGACGAAGTACCCAAGAGTACCGCTAGGCCGCGCCTCTTTAGCTCAGTGGTAGAGCACTGGTCTAATAAACCAGGGGTTGTAAGTTCCATCCTCACAGGAGAAAGATGAATTTTGGAAATCAGTTGCGCGTCGTGGCCGTATAGCAAACAGTACCTGTGATGACGAACAATTAGCGACGGGCGTTTTTTTAAGATTTACTCTCAGATGTGATTAAGGCGAATGGCGCAGATAAAGCATTTGCCAAAGCGGTACAGCATAAGGTGGGACGAGGCAGTCTGAATTACATTTTATAGATGTATTTCTCACATATCTCAGAGTCTCTCGCGATCTTCGTCGTCGTCGTCGTCGTCGTCGTCGTCGTCGTCGCCGCCGCCGCTTCTGCAGAAGTAGCAAATGGCCATCGTAGCAAATGCGGCGAGGGACGGCCTGCCTTCGATTCCGAATGCACAAAGTGTGTGGTCTTGTTTCTCAGTCTATATTTGGTCGGTCAAGTCAGAGGTTGAATGTAACGAATGGGTGGGAAAGAGCAAGGGGCAGCGGCTGTGTAGAACGGAAACACAAATCCTCAGGGGTGTGAGCGTTTCGAGATGAGTCGTATACATGTAAATGTTGGTCGTCAGTGACCGTGTGGCCTAATGGATAAGGCGTCGGACTTCGGCTCTGAAGATTACAGGTTAGAATGCTGTCACGCTTGTGTTTTTCCAGTTCTGAAAAAGAAACATACCGTTTTAATGTAGCAATTGAGCAGTACGAAACCGTCTGAATGTTGCTGTTGACCATTTTTTGCTTGGAGATGCTCTTGAGTTTGAAACACACACAGCAAGACCGGTGTTAACTAACGAAATGGTCGGCAGAGTGCAGACACCGCGAGTTTTGACTGGCACTTGCACATCTAAAACAACGTCGGAAAGTAACTCGTTCGGCTTTTGAGTCACATAAAGTATGTGTGTTAATTTTGACGCCACTAGCTCTGCTTGTTGTCATGCAATTTCTTTGCCTCTCAGAAATGATTATGACATAAAAGTGAAGTACGTGACGAGTGTGACGTTAGGAAAACATTAGGCAGCTTGGAGAGATTCTGTATGGGACCACCCAACCCAAACGAGTACTGTGTGACGTGCTACCCGGCAAGTATTCACCGAGGTAGCCGGCTATCTCAGTCGGTAGAGCGTCAGACTCTTAATCCCAGGGTCGTGGGTTCGAGCCAGACGCTGGGCGGAACGGAATTTTGTTCCGCTGCAGGTGTAAATTACCGTTTTTCTGATTAACGAGATTTAGTGGAAATAGCAACTTTAAACTTTGCCTACGTCTCTGTCAGTCGCAAGGAAACTGTGTTTGAAGGTGAAGGTGATTTTGTAGACATGTGTGAAAGACATGTTCTGAAAAGCAAGTGTTGTGGTTTGGAGAGCACATCGGTTACGTGTCAGATGTGTAGCCAAGCAGTAATTTGTCGCCATAGCTGCAAATATTAGCCGGTAATATGAAGTGTTGTCAGCTAAAGTCTGATGGTGCAGACGACCGTAAGGACGAAGTACCCAAGAGTACCGCTAGGCCGCGCCTCTTTAGCTCAGTGGTAGAGCACTGGTCTAATAAACCAGGGGTTGTAAGTTCCATCCTCACAAGAGAAAAATGAATTTTGGAAATCAGTTGCGCGTCGTGGCCGTATAGCAAACAGTACCTGTGATGACGAACAATTAGCGACGGGCGTTTTTTTAAGATTTACTCTCAGATGTGATTAAGGCGAATGGCGCAGATAAAGCATTTTTTTTTTTTAAAAAAAAAAAATTCTTTATTTCCATAAACAATGTTAATTTTACATCTAGCCCACTGCCTTATTTGATTAGTGGGCCAAGTTAGTTATACAAGGGTAATTAGCAGCTAATTCTAAGTTCTATGTAGTAACTAGTTAGTATATAAGTGAACAGTAAGCAATGGGCAACATTATTGTTAGTCTACTACAAACATTTAATCTTTAGACTAGTTACTAATCCTACAGCGTTACAGTTGTGTCAGCTAATTTATATAAACCTACTATAGAGCCTTGCTCATTGAGCTAACCCCAATGAGCGTGCCCCTGACACTGGGCAGGCCGAGATGGTGATCGCTGCAGGTTACTAATAATAATATCTAAAAACTAAGTCCTACAACTAACTTATCCTAATGTCAAGTCCGGTGCGTTGTCTGGTTTGGTAAGGCTGCACCCCACCCCCCCAGAATCCTGTGGCGCGGCGGATTCAGACTGAGGAAGTCGGCCTTTCCGCGCCCAGGCGGTTTGGGAGTAGGGTATCATACTCTATCTGTGTCCTGGTTTATCTCTTTTTTGTGCTACTATAGGTCTTTCAGGTAGTCCTTTAGGACTTTCTGAGATACCGCGTTAGCCAGTTTGTTTATGATGTCGAAAGTGTCGCGATGTCTGATTAGTCTAAAAGTGTCGTTGTGTGGTAGTTGGTCCCGCAGTACTGAGGCCACATCATTGAAAAGGGGGCACTCGTAGACTACATGGTCAGGAGTACCCTCCGGAACACCACAGTCACACGCAGGTGTCGCCTTTTTACCAAATCGACATAGATATGTCGAGTACGGTCCATGTCCAGTGAGGAAGTGGATGAGTCCCCGGGATGGATCGAAATGTGACATTTCCATCCTTTCCCTAACATCTGGTAGGAGCTCAAAGGTGCGACGCCCTGTTTCTTCGGTTTCCCACGAAAGTTGCCATAGCACCTCCCCTTTTTTCCTAATTTCTACTTTATTTTCTGTCCTGCTGCCCAGAATTTCCTCGGTTTTTTCCAAATTCCCCTTTTTAGTCCAGTACCAAGCGGCCTGCTCCCGAATTTTGATATCCAGGGGGCAAAGCCCCATAATAACTAACAGGGCTCCTCCCGGTGTAGTTCTGTATGCCCCCACTGATCTCAGGATCATATTTCTCTGCACTCTCCTCACTGTCATGGCGGGCACCACCCTCGTGAGCCTGTGTGCCCAGACTCCGGATCCGTAACCCACTATGGATGTTAGTATACTGTTATGATAGAGTTTGATGAGATGTGGTGGAAGATGAAACCGCTTATGCCCAATGGAGATGAGGTTGTTGAGTACCTGTAAAGCTCTTTGAGTTACGGTTTCGATGTGTCTACTAAAAGTCCACCTTTCATCAATGATGATACCTAGATAGCGTGTCTCACGTCGCCGAAGAACTGGTGATCCATCTATCCTAACAGTGGGGTTACGAGCTAATTGTCCCTTTAGAAGAAGATAGGTAGACTTGGCCGGTGAAATTGTCATTTTTGTCTTGCGGCACCACAGTTGGAGTGTGTTTATTGCTCTCTCGATCTTAGGCTCTATGTCCTCTCGGCTACGGCCGCCGACCAGTAGGAGGAGATCATCTGCGTAGGCTATCACCTCCAGCACTTCGTCACTTTGTTGTAATGTATCTAGTAAGGGTTCCATGTGGATGTCCCAGAACAGCGGACCCAGTACGGAACCCTGGGGACATCCCTTGGTGATAGTTTTCCTTACTCTTGTGCTAGCAGATGATAGCCAGACCTCCCGATCTTCACAATAGCTCCTCAGACAGCCATATAGCGGCCCTGGACACTCCTTCTCCCTTAAGCAGGAGAAGAGCGAAGGCCACCACAGGTTGTCGAAGGCGCCACTTATATCCACCATGATGCCAACAACGTACTTGTACGGGGTAGAGCCGCAGACCTCGGCCGCCAGGGCGATTGCATCAGATGCCGATCGTCCAGACCTGAAGCCAAACTGCCTGTTGCTCATTCCGCACAGCACTCGGTGTGCCGCCAGTCTATCAGCCAGAAGTCTCTCCAGAATCTTCCCAAGCAGATCAAGCAGGCAGATAGGTCTATAAGATTTGGTTTCTGCTGGGTCTTTGTCAGCCCCTTTCTTTATAATTACCACATTTGCCCTCTTCCATATTCGAGGGAACTTTTTCTGCCTGAGGCATTCGTTATATAAATGAGTTAGAGGGGCGACTATCTGGGGGGCCAGGAATTGCACCACTTCCGCCACAATACCGTCTGGCCCAGGAGCTTTTCCTCTCTTCAGGGAATTTATGTGGCCAGCTACCTCTTCTTCTGAGAATGGGTAGACTGCCATATCATTTTCATACGCATTGTTGTTAATCTCCCGCAGCTGCCGTTGTTCATCTGTCTCATCCGCTGTATCATCAGGCAACAGGGAGTGGAGAAGGACCTCAGCAGTTTCCTGCCAAGACCCCGTCATCCGGTCCCCATGCCTGACGGTTGAAAGCTCCATCGGAGAACGGATCTTTTCCCGGACAAGCCTGTAGGGAACTCCCCATGGGTCTAATGCTAGTTGGTTCAGAACAAAGTGTTCCCAACTTTTTGTTCTAACTTCCCGTAGCTGTTTTTGGAAGTTATCTTTGGCTTCCCGGTAAAGCTGCAGCCATCTTTGTCTTTCTTGCCAGACGACACTGCGCTGGTAGTGCCTCCTGAGCCTTCTGACCGACCGGCGCATCTCCTCTAGTTCAGCAGACCATGGTGATGGAGAGGCCGCCATGGCCCTCCTCCTAGTAGGTACGGCTGCCTTGACTGCTCGAGTTATTACTGAGACCAGTTCTTCGGCTCTGTTGTCAACGTCAAAGTGTCTGTGGTCGTCACCTTCTGATATCGGAGGAATGTCGCACTCCCCAGCAAGTCTCTCCCAGTCGGCTCTATTGTAGTTGTATTGTATCTCCCACCCCATGGCCCAGCGGCTCTCGCCATCTCCTATGTTGAAAGTAATGAGATTGTGGTCACTTGTAGTGGCATTCTCAACTACTTTCCATTGCTGGATTAGGTAAGCTGCGTTTGGCGTAGCCAGGGTCACGTCGATGTTTGTGCCTTGGCCCCCTCCCGCCGCATAGGTCGGAGGGTTGCCTGGCTTGTTAGCCACTACAAGCTGCAAGGCCATGATGGCTTCTTCTGCCTTCTCTCCATTGGGATCCCTGGTGCCGCTGTACCATAAGGGGGATTTGGCATTCATATCGGCAGTCACAAATGTTTTCCGCCCCCGCAACGCCGTGATAGCTGTGGTGAGATGAGCTAGGTGTCTTTCAATATCATCACCATATTGGAAGTATGTGTTGATCATAATAATAGCTCCTGCTGGAGATTGCAGCTCCACGACGTTGCAGTGGCTGGTTGTGAACTGCGTTAGAACTGTAGCCCTTATCAGTTTGTTAGTGATAATAATTGCCGCTTTTGGGTCTTCACCTCTGCAGACGACTTGCCAGGTCGCAGCTGTGAAAGCTATCTTCCCGTTTAGGGAGTACGGCTCCTGCAGACAGACCACATCCAGTCTCCTCTCCTCCACTTCCCTTCGCAACTCCTGCATGACAAGTCTGCTGTTATGGGTGTTGAGTTGGCCAATGGTGATTTCCGTCATGTAGTCGTCTATGGAGTGTATGTGTGAATCCTGTCATGAGGCCATGTTTTGTTCCAGTCAAATGTGATACGTCCATTTGCCAGAACAGCTTGTCGATAAATTTCATTCAGGTCGAATTTTTCTCCACGTCTGTCAAAGACTTTCTTTAGTAGGTCACGCAGGGCTCCGAAGTCAGTGGGGAGATTCACTGACTTGAGTTGAATTCTGTCCACAGCCTCCATTACCGAGAAGGTGACTCTCTGTCCATATTCATGTCCCACCCGAACCACATGTCTCAAGGCAGTGGTCAGGGTAGTCGGCTGCTCCAGCCTCGCCAGTTGCATGGTGAGTTCAAGGTTTGGATAGACTCTGACTGGATCGACAGGTGGCAGTCTCACTACAGGATCTTTTATTGCATCTGGTTCACTTGAACTAGTTATTTTATTTTCTTGAACTGGTTGTTTTGTTGTTATATTTAATTCTGCTGAGACTGCCACCGTCTCTGGTACAGGATGCCGTTGCCGTAGGTCTTTAGTCGGCCTTGTTTCCCTGCTTGGGGAGGAGGGGAGCGTGACTGCCAGAGGTCTCGTTTGTGTCCCTCTATCCGTAGTGGTAGAGTCGGTTTGAGTGCTTTTATCTACGGTTCTGGTTGTGGTGCCCATGTGCAACCTCAAGAAAAGCTTGAAGGCACTCGCCCTCAGGGCATCCCTCCTCCTTTTGCTAGGGGATTTCCTTTTGGGCATCCTGTTGGCTTTGGTTTGATCAGCCATAGTCTATTCTTGAAATAAGCCTTTGTTCCAGGAGTCTGTAGGTGGGGCAGCTACGTCCCGTGGTACCACAGGGCTTTTTACCCCGTCTCTTGCAGGGGATACAAACCGCAGCAGCCCTACAGTCCTTCCTGACGTGGCCATCCTCGCCACATTTCGAGCAGGCCGACCCCCTGGTACAGTGCCTCAAAACGTGGTCGAGATCTCCACAATTGTGGCAACGCGGTACGACCAGAAAGTCGCGTGTATTAATGGCGTGAAAGCCGACATATAGTCTGCCCATTGCTGTAATTCTTTTCCACATGTGAGCGGAGACCTCGGCAACGTGATGGACCACATCACGGTCCCGAGGCCCGGTTTTGAATCTCAAATTGAAGTTTGCTTTAAATTCTTCTTCTGTCATATCATCAAAATTCTGAGCCTTTATAGATTTTTGCAGTTCTTCATTCGTCATGACTGTTGGTACATCATACAAGATGACCAATGGGTTTCTTTTCCTCGGTGGCTCGCATTTGACCACCGAGTTTAGTTTTGCATTACTTAACAGTTTCTGTTTGTCTTCTTCTGAAGCTACTTCAACAATAACAGAGTTTCTGCTGGGTTTTACCTTATTTATTTTAATTTTGTCTTTAGCTGGATTGATAGTTGTCGTAAGCAATTCCTGTATTCTTTTTACGCTAGTGTCTTGACCTGGTAGGGTTCTTAGGAATACCGTTGTGTCAGATCTTTTAGTAACTTTTGCAATGGTATCCTTTGTAGTCTGCGGTTTTGGTGGCGCTTGTGCGACCACCGCCGCCCAGGTCTTTCCGGGTTGTTTCCTTAGTCTCTCATTTTCTTTTGTAAGTTCTTCCACTCGGCCCTCAAGCTTGGCGTTTGCGATAGCCCACGCCGCCAGTTCATTTTTGATTATAGTCAGAGCCGCTTGACTAATTTTACCATTTTTAATATGTTGCTCGAGGAGCAATGATATTCTCGTGTGTCTTTGTAGAACGTTTTCCTCAGTTGCCTGTCCCGACTCGTCCTGAGGAGCGGGTTCAGACATCACGGAAGCTCGCGTTGGCGCACTCGAATCACTCGTTTCTGGTGTAGCCATGATGAACGAGTGATAAAAAAAAAGGGGTGGGAGCCCGTCTCTTGCCCCGGACCGGCTCCTCTGGCATGGGGGGGGACTTCTGCAGCTCGCTCACCGACCTCGCCCCTAGGTCAAGAGCACTCCAGAGCTGCTGGGTTCAGCGCGCCGTTTCCAGCGCACTGGTCCCCCTCGGTGACTTCGTCATCGGCGATTTCACGCGACGCACCCCGGCAACTGCACCCCGCACTCCGGAGAGGCGGATGCACCTCTCGCCCTTCGCCGCCTACTTGCCCGAGTTTCCACCTCTCGGCCAGGGACCCACTCCTACTCAGGTGGCGGGCCGGTCCCCCAGGCGTTCGGCGGTCTGGACCCATCTAACCTGGCCCAGGCGATGTTACCACCACCTGGGTTTGGCAGAACGCGCCCCGGATACCCAGGGGCGCGGCGAAGCACCCTTGCCGACACGCGCCGCGATCCCACGCCGACAAACGAGATCGCCGGCATGCAGAGCACCTGTTGTTCTGTGCCCTGCGAAAAGAAGGGACTGATGTATGGTCCCTCGACACAGCTCCCCCTGTGCCATGCACCCTTCGCTTTCGCATCGGGTTGGGTCGCAGCTCTCCCTTTTGTCGCAAGGCAAAAAGCCAAGCTTAACGTCTGGCACCACGGGAAGGCGGAAAGAGCCACTTGGGAAGGAGAGGCTATAAGAGACGCGTCACTTCCCCTGTGAGGACTGCCGCGGCACGCCCGTCTGGAAGCGATACGCCCCAGTGCGAGCCTCCGTGCCTTACGGCGCGCCGGCTACGGGCGGGCCCGCGCCGAACGCGCCGTCAAGCGACCGACCTCACGCCAGACAGATAAAGCATTTGCCAAAGCGGTACAGCATAAGGTGGGACGAGGCAATCTGAATTACATTTTATAGATGTATTTCTCACATATCTCAGAGTCTCTCGCGATCTTCGTCGTCGTCGTCGTCGTCGTCGTCGCCGTCGTCGTCGTCGTCGCCGCCCCCGCTTCTGCAGAAGTAGCAAATGGCCATCGTAGCAAATGCGGCGAGGGACGGCCTGCCTTCGATTCCGAATGCACAAATTGTGTGGTCTTGTTTCTCAGTCTATATTTGGTCGGTCTCGTCAGAGGTTGAATGTAACGAATGGGTGGGAAAGAGCAAGGGGCAGCGGCTGTGTAGAACGAAAACACAAATCCTCAGGGGTGTGAGCGTTTCGAGATGAGTCGTATACATGTAAATGTTGATCGTCAGTGACCGTGTGGTCTAATGGATAAGGCGTCGGACTTCGTATCTGAAGATTACAGGTTCGAATGCTGTCACGCTTGTGTTTTTCCAGTTCTGAAAAAGAAACATACCGTTTTAATGTAGCAATTGAGCTGTACGAAACCGTCTGAATGTTGCTGTTGACCATTTTTTGCTTGGAGATGCTCTTGAGCTTGAAACACACACAGCAAGACCGGTGTTAACTAACGAAATGGTCGGCAGAGTGCCGACACCGCGAGTTTTGACTGGCACTTGCACATCTAAAACAACGTCGGAAAGTAACTCGTTCGGCTTTTGAGTCACATAAAGTATGTGTGTTAATTTTGACGCCACTAGCTCTGCTTGTTGTCATGCAATTTCTTTGCCTCTCAGAAATGATTATGACATAAAAGTGAAGTACGTGACGAGTGTGACGTTAGGAAAACATTAGGCAGCATGGAGAGATTCTGTATGGGACCACCCAACCCAAACGAGTACTGTGTGACGTGCTACCCGGCAAGTATTCACCGAGGTAGCCGGCTATCTCAGTCGGTAGAGCGTCAGACTCTTAATCCCAGGGTCGTGGGTTCGAGCCAGACGCTGGGCGGAACGGAATTTTGTTCCGCTGCAGGTGTAAATTACCGTTTTTCTGATTAACGAGATTTAATGGAAATAGCAACTTTAAACTTTGCCTACGTCTCTGTCAGTCGCAAGGAAACTGTATTTGAAGGTGAAGGTGATTTTGTAGACATGTGTGAAAGACATGTTCTGAAAAGCAAGTATTGTGGTTTGGAGAGCACATCGGTTACGTGTCAGATGTGTAGCCAAGCAGTAATTTGTCGCCATAGCTGCAAATATTAGCCGGTAATATGAAGTGTTGTCAGCTAAAGTCTGATGGTGCAGACGACCGTAAGGACGAAGTACCCAAGAGTACCGCTAGGCCGCGGCTCTTTAGCTCAGTGGTAGAGCACTGGTCTAATAAACCAGGGGTTGTAAGTTCCATCCTCACAGGAGAAAGATGAATTTCGGAAATCAGTTGCGCGTCGTGGCCGTATAGCAAACAGTACCTGTGATGACGAACAATTAGCGACAGGCGTTTTTTTAAGATTTACTCTCAGATGTGATTAAGGCGAATGGCGCAGATAAAGCATTTGCCAAAGCGGTACAGCATAAGGTGGGACGAGGCAGTCTGAATTACATTTTATAGATGTATTTCTCACATATCTCAGAGCCTCTCGCGATCTTCGTCGTCGTCGTCGTCGTCGTCGTCGTCGTCGTCGTCGTCGTCGTCGTCGCCGCCGCCGCTTCTGCAGAAGTAGCAAATGCCCATCGTAGCAAATGCGGCGAGGGACGCCCTGCCTTCGATTCCGAATGCACAAAGTGTGTGGTCTTGTTTCTCAGTCTATATTTGGTCGGTCACGTCAGAGGTTGAATGTAACGAATGGGTGGGAAAGAGCAAGGGGCAGCGGCTGTGTAGAACGAAAACACAAATCCTCAGGGGTGTGAGCGTTTCGAGATGAGTCGTATACAAGTAAATGTTGGTCGTCAGTGACCGTGTGGCCTAATGGATAAGGCGTCGGACTTCGGCTCTGAAGATTACAGGTTCGAATGCTGTCACGCTTGTGTTTTTCCAGTTCTGAAAAAGAAACATACCGTTTTAATGTAGCAATTGAGCAGTACGAAACCGTCTGAATGTTGCTGTTGACCATTTTTTGCTTGGAGATGCTCTTGAGCTTGAAACACACACAGCAAGACCGGTGTTAACTAACGAAATGGTCGGCAGAGTGCAGACACCGCGAGTTTTGACTGGCACTTGCACATCTAAAACAACGCCAGAAAGTAACTCGTTCGGCTTTTGAGTCACATAAAGTATGTGTGTTAATTTTGACGCCACTAGCTCTGCTTGTTGTCGTGCAATTTCTTTGCCTCTCAGAAATGATTATGACATAAAAGTGAAGTACGTGACGAGTGTGACGTTAGGAAAACATTAGGCAGCATGGAGAGATTCTGTATGGGACCACCCAACCCAAACGAGTACTGTGTGACGTGCTACCCGGCAAGTATTCACCGAGGTAGCCGGCTAACTCAGTCGGTAGAGCGTCAGACTCTTAATCCCAGGGTCGTGGGTTCGAGCCAGACGCTGGGCGGAACGGAATTTTGTTCCGCTGCAGGTGTAAATTACCGTTTTTCTGATTAACGAGATTTAATGGAAATAGCAACTTTAAACTTTGCCTACGTCTCTGTCAGTCGCAAGGAAACTGTATTTGAAGGTGAAGGTGATTTTGTAGACATGTGTGAAAGACATGTTCTGAAATGCAAGTGTTGTGGTTTGGAGAGCACATCGGTTACGTGTCAGATGTGTAGCCAAGCAGTAATTTGTCGCCATAGCTGCAAATATTAGCCGGTAATATGAAGTGTTGTCAGCTAAAGTCTGATGGTGCAGACGACCGTAAGGACGAAGTACCCAAGAGTACCGCTAGGCCGCGGCTCTTTAGCTCAGTGGTAGAGCACTGGTCTAATAAACCAGGGGTTGTAAGTTCCATCCTCACAGGAGAAAGATGAATTTTGGAAATCAGTTGCGCGTCGTGGCCGTATAGCAAACAGTACCTGTGATGACGAACAATTAGCGACAGGCGTTTTTTTAAGATTTACTCTCAGATGTGATTAAGGCGAATGGCGCAGATAAAGCATTTGCCAAAGCGGTACAGCATAAGGTGGGACGAGGCAGTCTGAATTACATTTTATAGATGTATTTCTCACATATCTCAGAGTCTCTCGCGATCTTCGTCGTCGTCGTCGTCGTCGTCGTCGTCGTCGCCGCCGCCGCTTCTGCAGAAGTAGCAAATGCCCATCGTAGCAAATGCGGCGAGGGACGGCCTGCCTTCGGTTCCGAATGCACAAATTGTGTGGTCTTGTTTCTCAGTCTATATTTGGTCGGTCTCGTCAGAGGTTGAATGTAACGAATGGGTGGGAAAGAGCAAGGGGCAGCGGCTGTGTAGAACGAAAACACAAATCCTCAGGGGTGTGAGCGTTTCGAGATGAGTCGTATACATGTAAATGTTGATCGTCAGTGACCGTGTGGTCTAATGGATAAGGCGTCGGACTTCGTATCTGAAGATTACAGGTTCGAATGCTGTCACGCTTGTGTTTTTCCAGTTCTGAAAAAGAAACATACCGTTTTAATGTAGCAATTGAGCAGTACGAAACCGTCTGAATGTTGCTGTTGACCATTTTTTGCTTGGAGATGCTCTTGAGCTTGAAACACACACAGCAAGACCGGTGTTAACTAACGAAATGGTCGGCAGAGTGCCGACACCGCGAGTTTTGACTGACACTTGCACATCTAAAACAACGTCGGAAAGTAACTCGTTCGGCTTTTGAGTCACATAAAGTATGTGTGTTAATTTTGACGCCACTAGCTCTGCTTGTTGTCATGCAATTTCTTTGCCTCTCAGAAATGATTATGACATAAAAGTGAAGTACGTGACGAGTGTGACGTTAGGAAAACATTAGGCAGCATGGAGAGATTCTGTATGGGACCACCCAACCCAAACGAGTACTGTGTGACGTGCTACCCGGCAAGTATTCACCGAGGTAGCCGGCTATCTCAGTCGGTAGAGCGTCAGACTCTTAATCCCAGGGTCGTGGGTTCGAGCCCGACGCAGGGCGGAACGGAATTTTGTTCCGCTGCAGGTGTAAATTACCGTTTTTCTGATTAACGAGATTTAATGGAAATAGCAACTTTAAACTTTGCCTACGTCTCTGTCAGTCGCAAGGAAACTGTATTTGAAGGTGAAGGTGATTTTGTAGACATGTGTGAAAGACATGTTCTGAAAAGCAAGTGTTGTGGTTTGGAGAGCACATCGGTTACGTGTCAGATGTGTAGCCAAGCAGTAATTTGTCGCCATAGCTGCAAATATTAGCCGGTAATATGAAGTGTTGTCAGCTAAAGTCTGATGGTGCAGACGACCGTAAGGACGAAGTACCCAAGAGTACCGCTAGGCCGCGCCTCTTTAGCTCAGTGGTAGAGCACTGGTCTAATAAACCAGGGGTTGTAAGTTCCATCCTCACAGGAGAAAGATGAATTTCGGAAATCAGTTGCGCGTCGTGGCCGTATAGCAAACAGTACCTGTGATGACGAACAATTAGCGACAGGCGTTTTTTCAAGATTTACTCTCAGATGTGATTAAGGCGAATGGCGCAGATAAAGCATTTGCCAAAGCGGTACAGCATAAGGTGGGACGAGGCAGTCTGAATTACATTTTATAGATGTATTTCTCACATATCTCAGAGCCTCTCGCGATCTTCGTCGTCGTCGTCGTCGTCGTCGTCGTCGTCGTCGCCGCCGCCGCTTCTGCAGAAGTAGCAAATGGCCATCGTAGCAAATGCGGCGAGGGACGCCCTGCCTTCGATTCCGAATGCACAAAGTGTGTGGTCTTGTTTCTCAGTCTATATTTGGTCGGTCACGCCAGAGGTTGAATGTAACGAATGGGTGGGAAAGAGCAAGGGGCAGCGGCTGTGTAGAACGAAAACACAAATCCTCAGGGGTGTGAGCGTTTCGAGATGAGTCGTATACATGTAAATGTTGGTCGTCAGTGACCGTGTGGCCTAATGGATAAGGCGTCGGACTTCGGCTCTGAAGATTACAGGTTCGAATGCTGTCACGCTTGTGTTTTTCCAGTTCTGAAAAAGAAACATACCGTTTTAATGTAGCAATTGAGCAGTACGAAACCGTCTGAATGTTGCTGTTGACCATTTTTTGCTTGCAGATGCTCTTGAGCTTGAAACACACACAGCAAGACCGGTGTTAACTAACGAAATGGTCGGCAGAGTGCAGACACCGCGAGTTTTGACTGGCACTTGCACATCTAATACAACGTCGGAAAGTAACTCGTTCGGCTTTTGAGTCACATAAAGTATGTGTGTTAATTTTGACGCCACTAGCTCTGCTTGTTGTCATGCAATTTCTTTGCCTCTCAGAAATGATTATGACATAAAAGTGAAGTACGTGACGAGTGTGACGTTAGGAAAACATTAGGCAGCATGGAGAGATTCTGTATGGGACCACCCAACCCAAACGAGTACTGTGTGACGTGCTACCCGGCAAGTATTCACCGAGGTAGCCGGCTAACTCAGTCGGTAGAGCGTCAGACTCTTAATCCCAGGGTCGTGGGTTCGAGCCAGACGCTGGGCGGAACGGAATTTTGTTCCGCTGCAGGTGTAAATTACCGTTTTTCTGATTAACGAGATTTAATGGAAATAGCAACTTTAAACTTTGCCTACGTCTCTGTCAGTCGCAAGGAAACTGTATTTGAAGGTGAAGGTGATTTTGTAGACATGTGTGAAAGACATGTTCTGAAAAGCAAGTGTTGTGGTTTGGAGAGCACATCGGTTACGTGTCAGATGTGTAGCCAAGCAGTAATTTGTCGCCATAGCTGCAAATATTAGCCGGTAATATGAAGTGTTGTCAGCTAAAGTCTGATGGTGCAGACGACCGTAAGGACGAAGTACCCAAGAGTACCGCTAGGCCGCGCCTCTTTAGCTCAGTGGTAGAGCACTGGTCTAATAAACCAGGGGTTGTAAGTTCCATCCTCACAGGAGAAAGATGAATTTTGGAAATCAGTTGCGCGTCGTGGCCGTATAGCAAACAGTACCTGTGATGACGAACAATTAGCGACGGGCGTTTTTTTAAGATTTACTCTCAGATGTGATTAAGGCGAATGGCGCAGATAAAGCATTTGCCAAAGCGGTACAGCATAAGGTGGGACGAGGCAGTCTGAATTACATTTTATAGATGTATTTCTCACATATCTCAGAGTCTCTCGCGATCTTCGTCGTCGTCGTCGTCGTCGTCGTCGTCGTCGTCGCCGTCGCCGCCGCCGCTTCTGCAGAAGTAGCAAATGGCCATCGTAGCAAATGCGGCGAGGGACGCCCTGCCTTCGATTCCGAATGCACAAAGTGTGTGGTCTTGTTTCTCAGTCTATATTTGGTCGGTCACGCCAGAGGTTGAATGTAACGAATGGGTGGGAAAGAGCAAGGGGCAGCGGCTGTGTAGAACGAAAACACAAATCCTCAGGGGTGTGAGCGTTTCGAGATGAGTCGTATACATGTAAATGTTGGTCGTCAGTGACCGTGTGGCCTAATGGATAAGGCGTCGGACTTCGGCTCTGAAGATTACAGGTTCGAATGCTGTCACGCTTGTGTTTTTCCAGTTCTGAAAAAGAAACATACCGTTTTAATGTAGCAATTGAGCAGTACGAAACCGTCTGAATGTTGCTGTTGACCATTTTTTGCTTGCAGATGCTCTTGAGCTTGAAACACACACAGCAAGACCGGTGTTAACTAACGAAATGGTCGGCAGAGTGCAGACACCGCGAGTTTTGACTGGCACTTGCACATCTAATACAACGTCGGAAAGTAACTCGTTCGGCTTTTGAGTCACATAAAGTATGTGTGTTAATTTTGACGCCACTAGCTCTGCTTGTTGTCATGCAATTTCTTTGCCTCTCAGAAATGATTATGACATAAAAGTGAAGTACGTGACGAGTGTGACGTTAGGAAAACATTAGGCAGCATGGAGAGATTCTGTATGGGACCACCCAACCCAAACGAGTACTGTGTGACGTGCTACCCGGCAAGTATTCACCGAGGTAGCCGGCTAACTCAGTCGGTAGAGCGTCAGACTCTTAATCCCAGGGTCGTGGGTTCGAGCCAGACGCTGGGCGGAACGGAATTTTGTTCCGCTGCAGGTGTAAATTACCGTTTTTCTGATTAACGAGATTTAATGGAAATAGCAACTTTAAACTTTGCCTACGTCTCTGTCAGTCGCAAGGAAACTGTATTTGAAGGTGAAGGTGATTTTGTAGACATGTGTGAAAGACATGTTCTGAAAAGCAAGTGTTGTGGTTTGGAGAGCACATCGGTTACGTGTCAGATGTGTAGCCAAGCAGTAATTTGTCGCCATAGCTGCAAATATTAGCCGGTAATATGAAGTGTTGTCAGCTAAAGTCTGATGGTGCAGACGACCGTAAGGACGAAGTACCCAAGAGTACCGCTAGGCCGCGCCTCTTTAGCTCAGTGGTAGAGCACTGGTCTAATAAACCAGGGGTTGTAAGTTCCATCCTCACAGGAGAAAGATGAATTTTGGAAATCAGTTGCGCGTCGTGGCCGTATAGCAAACAGTACCTGTGATGACGAACAATTAGCGACGGGCGTTTTTTTAAGATTTACTCTCAGATGTGATTAAGGCGAATGGCGCAGATAAAGCATTTGCCAAAGCGGTACAGCATAAGGTGGGACGAGGCAGTCTGAATTACATTTTATAGATGTATTTCTCACATATCTCAGAGTCTCTCGCGATCTTCGTCGTCGTCGTCGTCGTCGTCGCCGCCGCCGCTTCTGCAGAAGTAGCAAATGGCCATCGTAGCAAATGCGGCGACGGACGGCCTGCCTTCGATTCCGAATGCACAAATTGTGTGGTCTTGTTTCTCAGTCTATATTTGGTCGGTCTCGTCAGAGGTTGAATGTAACGAATGGGTGGGAAAGAGCAAGGGGCAGCGGCTGTGTAGAACGAAAACACAAATCCTCAGGGGTGTGAGCGTTTCGAGATGAGTCGTATACATGTAAATGTTGGTCGTCAGTGACCGTGTGGCCTAATGGATAAGGCGTCGGACTTCGGCTCTGAAGATTACAGGTTCGAATGCTGTCACGCTTGTGTTTTTCCAGTTCTGAAAAAGAAACATACCGTTTTAATGTAGCAATTGAGCAGTACGAAACCGTCTGAATGTTGCTGTTGACCATTTTTTGCTTGCAGATGCTCTTGAGCTTGAAACACACACAGCAAGACCGGTGTTAACTAACGAAATGGTCGGCAGAGTGCAGACACCGCGAGTTTTGACTGGCACTTGCACATCTAATACAACGTCGGAAAGTAACTCGTTCGGCTTTTGAGTCACATAAAGTATGTGTGTTAATTTTGACGCCACTAGCTCTGCTTGTTGTCATGCAATTTCTTTGCCTCTCAGAAATGATTATGACATAAAAGTGAAGTACGTGACGAGTGTGACGTTAGGAAAACATTAGGCAGCATGGAGAGATTCTGTATGGGACCACCCAACCCAAACGAGTAGTGTGTGACGTGCTACCCGGCAAGTATTCACCAAGGTAGCCGGCTAACTCAGTCGGTAGAGCGTCAGACTCTTAATCCCAGGGTCGTGGGTTCGAGCCAGACGCTGGGCGGAACGGAATTTTGTTCCGCTGCAGGTGTAAATTACCGTTTTTCTGATTAACGAGATTTAATGGAAATAGCAACTTTAAACTTTGCCTACGTCTCTGTCAGTCGCAAGGAAACTGTATTTGAAGGTGAAGGTGATTTTGTAGACATGTGTGAAAGACATGTTCTGAAAAGCAAGTGTTGTGGTTTGGAGAGCACATCGGTTACGTGTCAGATGTGTAGCCAAGCAGTAATTTGTCGCCATAGCTGCAAATATTAGCCGGTAATATGAAGTGTTGTCAGCTAAAGTCTGATGGTGCAGACGACCGTAAGGACGAAGTACCCAAGAGTACCGCTAGGCCGCGCCTCTTTAGCTCAGTGGTAGAGCACTGGTCTAATAAACCAGGGGTTGTAAGTTCCATCCTCACAGGAGAAAGATGAATTTTGGAAATCAGTTGCGCGTCGTGGCCGTATAGCAAACAGTACCTGTGATGACGAACAATTAGCGACGGGCGTTTTTTTAAGATTTACTCTCAGATGTGATTAAGGCGAATGGCGCAGATAAAGCATTTGCCAAAGCGGTACAGCATAAGGTGGGACGAGGCAGTCTGAATTACATTTTATAGATGTATTTCTCACATATCTCAGAGTCTCTCGCGATCTTCGTCGTCGTCGTCGTCGTCGTCGTCGTCGTCGTCGTCGCCGCCGCCGCTTCTGCAGAAGTAGCAAATGGCCATCGTAGCAAATGCGGCGACGGACGGCCTGCCTTCGATTCCGAATGCACAAATTGTGTGGTCTTGTTTCTCAGTCTATATTTGGTCGGTCTCGTCAGAGGTTGAATGTAACGAATGGGTGGGAAAGAGCAAGGGGCAGCGGCTGTGTAGAACGAAAACACAAATCCTCAGGGGTGTGAGCGTTTCGAGATAAGTCGTATACATGTAAATGTTGGTCGTCAGTGACCGTGTGGCCTAATGGATAAGGCGTCTTACTTCGTATCTGAAG
This sequence comes from Schistocerca gregaria, assembly GCF_023897955.1. NCBI lineage: Eukaryota > Metazoa > Arthropoda > Insecta > Orthoptera > Acrididae > Schistocerca > Schistocerca gregaria. The sequence continues at coordinate 9,803,873 of NW_026061775.1, read as the reverse complement.
ATTACAGGTTCGAATGCTGTCATGCTTGTGTTTTTCCAGTTCTGAAAAAGAAACATACCGTTTTAATGTAGCAATTGAGCAGTACGAAACCGTCTGAATGTTGCTGTTGACCATTTTTTGCTTGCAGATGCTCTTGAGCTTGAAACACACACAGCAAGACCGGTGTTAACTAACGAAATGGTCGGCAGAGTGCAGACACCGTGAGTTTTGACTGGCACTTGCACATCTAAAACAACGTCGGAAAGTAACTCGTTCGGCTTTTGAGTCACATAAAGTATGTGTGTTAATTTTGACGCCACTAGCTCTGCTTGTTGTCATGCAATTTCTTTGCCTCTCAGAAATGATTATGACATAAAAGTGAAGTACGTGACGAGTGTGACGTTAGGAAAACATTAGGCAGCATGGAGAGATTCTGTATGGGACCACCCAACCCAAACGAGTACTGTGTGACGTGCTACCCGGCAAGTATTCACCGAGGTAGCCGGCTAACTCAGTCGGTAGAGCGTCAGACTCTTAATCCCAGGGTCGTGGGTTCGAGCCAGACGCTGGGCGGAACGGAATTTTGTTCCGCTGCAGGTGTAAATTACCGTTTTTCTGATTAACGAGATTTAATGGAAATAGCAACTTTAAACTTTGCCTACGTCTCTGTCAGTCGCAAGGAAACTGTATTTGAAGGTGAAGGTGATTTTGTAGACATGTGTGAAAGACATGTTCTGAAAAGCAAGTGTTGTGGTTTGGAGAGCACATCGGTTACGTGTCAGATGTGTAGCCAAGCAGTAATTTGTCGCCATAGCTGCAAATATTAGCCGGTAATATGAAGTGTTGTCAGCTAAAGTCTGATGGTGCAGACGACCGTAAGGACGAAGTACCCAAGAGTACCGCTAGGCCGCGCCTCTTTAGCTCAGTGGTAGAGCACTGGTCTAATAAACCAGGGGTTGTAAGTTCCATCCTCACAGGAGAAAGATGAATTTCGGAAATCAGTTGCGCGTCGTGGCCGTATAGCAAACAGTACCTGTGATGACGAACAATTAGCGACAGGCGTTTTTTTAAGATTTACTCTCAGATGTGATTAAGGCGAATGGCGCAGATAAAGCATTTGCCAAAGCGGTACAGCATAAGGTGGGACGAGGCAGTCTGAATTACATTTTATAGATGTATTTCTCACATATCTCAGAGTCTCTCGCGATCTTCGTCGTCGTCGTCGTCGTCGTCGTCGTCGTCGTCGTCGTCGTCGCCGCCGCCGCTTCTGCAGAAGTAGCAAATGGCCATCGTAGCAAATGCGGCGAGGGACGGCCTGCCTTCGATTCCGAATGCACAAATTGTGTGGTCTTGTTTCTCAGTCTATATTTGGTCGGTCTCGTCAGAGGTTGAATGTAACGAATGGGTGGGAAAGAGCAAGGGGCAGCGGCTGTGCAGAACGAAAACACAAATCCTCAGGGGTGTGAGCGTTTCGAGATGAGTCGTATACATGTAAATGTTGATCGTCAGTGACCGTGCGGTCTAATGGATAAGGCGTCTTACTTCGTATCTGAAGATTACAGGTTCGAATGCTGTCACGCTTGTGTTTTTCCAGTTCTGAAAAAGAAACATACCGTTTTAATGTAGCAATTGAGCAGTACGAAACCGTCTGAATGTTGCTGTTGACCATTTTTTGCTTGGAGATACTCTTGAGCTTGAAACACACACAGCAAGACCGGTGTTAACTAACGAAATGGTCGGCAGAGTGCCGACACCGCGAGTTTTGACTGGCACTTGCACATCTAAAACAACGTCGGAAAGTAACTCGTTCGGCTTTTGAGTCACATAAAGTATGTGTGTTAATTTTGACGCCACTAGCTCTGCTTGTTGTCATGCAATTTCTTTGCCTCTCAGAAATGATTATGACATAAAAGTGAAGTACGTGACGAGTGTGACGTTAGGAAAACATTAGGCAGCATGGAGAGATTCTGTATGGGACCACCCAACCCAAACGAGTACTGTGTGACGTGCTACCCGGCAAGTATTCACCGAGGTAGCCGGCTATCTCAGTCGGTAGAGCGTCAGACTCTTAATCCCAGGGTCGTGGGTTCGAGCCAGACGCTGGGCGGAACGGAATTTTGTTCCGCTGCAGGTGTAAAGTACCGTTTTTCTGATTAACGAGATTTAATGGAAATAGCAACTTTAAACTTTGCCTACATCTCTGTCAGTCGCAAGGAAACTGTATTTGAAGGTGAAGGTGATTTTGTAGACATGTGTGAAAGACATGTTCTGAAAAGCAAGTGTTGTGGTTTGGAGAGCACATCGGTTACGTGTCAGATGTGTAGCCAAGCAGTAATTTGTCGCCATAGCTGCAAATATTAGCCGGTAATATGAAGTGTTGTCAGCTAAAGTCTGATGGTGCAAACGACCGTAAGGACGAAGTACCCAAGAGTACCGCTAGGCCGCGCCTCTTTAGCTCAGTGGTAGAGCACTGGTCTAATAAACCAGGGGTTGTAAGTTCCATCCTCACAGGAGAAAGATGAATTTTGGAAATCAGTTGCGCGTCGTGGCCGTATAGCAAACAGTACCTGTGATGACGAACAATTAGCGACAGGCGTTTTTTTAAGATTTACTCTCAGATGTGATTAAGGCGAATGGCGCAGATAAAGCATTTGCCAAAGCGGTACAGCATAAGGTGGGACGAGGCAGTCTGAATTACATTTTATAGATGTATTTCTCACATATCTCAGAGCCTCTCGCGATCTTCGTCGTCGTCGTCGTCGTCGTCGCCGCCGCCGCTTCTGCAGAAGTAGCAAATGGCCATCGTAGCAAATGCGGCGAGGGACGCCCTGCCTTCGATTCCGAATGCACAAAGTGTGTGGTCTTGTTTCTCAGTCTATATTTGGTCGGTCACGTCAGAGGTTGAATGTAACGAATGGGTGGGAAAGAGCAAGGGGCAGCGGCTGTGTAGAACGAAAACACAAATCCTCAGGGGTGTGAGCGTTTCGAGATGAGTCGTATACAAGTAAATGTTGGTCGTCAGTGACCGTGTGGCCTAATGGATAAGGCGTCGGACTTCGGCTCTGAAGATTACAGGTTCGAATGCTTTCACGCTTGTGTTTTTCCAGTTCTGAAAAAGAAACATACCGTTTTAATGTAGCAATTGAGCAGTACGAAACCGTCTGAATGTTGCTGTTGACCATTTTTTGCTTGGAGATGCTCTTGAGCTTGAAACACACACAGCAAGACCGGTGTTAACTAACGAAATGGTCGGCAGAGTGCCGACACCGCGAGTTTTGACTGGCACTTGCACATCTAAAACAACGTCGGAAAGTAACTCGTTCGGCTTTTGAGTCACATAAAGTATGTGTGTTAATTTTGACGCCACTAGCTCTGCTTGTTGTCATGCAATTTCTTTGCCTCTCAGAAATGATTATGACATAAAAGTGAAGTACGTGACGAGTGTGACGTTAGGAAAACATTAGGCAGCATGGAGAGATTCTGTATGGGACCACCCAACCCAAACGAGTACTGTGTGACGTGCTACCCGGCAAGTATTCACCGAGGTAGCCGGCTATCTCAGTCGGTAGAGCGTCAGACTCTTAATCCCAGGGTCGTGGGTTCGAGCCAGACGCTGGGCGGAACGGAATTTTGTTCCGCTGCAGGTGTAAATTACCGTTTTTCTGATTAACGAGATTTAATGGAAATAGCAACTTTAAACTTTGCCTACGTCTCTGTCAGTCGCAAGGAAACTGTATTTGAAGGTGAAGGTGATTTTGTAGACATGTGTGAAAGACATGTTCTGAAAAGCAAGTGTTGTGGTTTGGAGAGCACATCGGTTACGTGTCAGATGTGTAGCCAAGCAGTAATTTGTCGCCATAGCTGCAAATATTAGCCGGTAATATGAAGTGTTGTCAGCTAAAGTCTGATGGTGCAGACGACCGTAAGGACGAAGTACCCAAGAGTACCGCTAGGCCGCGGCTCTTTAGCTCAGTGGTAGAGCACTGGTCTAATAAACCAGGGGTTGTAAGTTCCATCCTCACAGGAGAAAGATGAATTTTGGAAATCAGTTGCGCGTCGTGGCCGTATAGAAAACAGTACCTGTGATGACGAACAATTAGCGACGGGCGTTTTTTTAAGATTTACTCTCAGATGTGATTAAGGCGAATGGCGCAGATAAAGCATTTGCCAAAGCGGTACAGCATAAGGTGGGACGAGGCAGTCTGAATTACATTTTATAGATGTATTTCTCACATATCTCAGAGTCTCTCGCGATCTTCGTCGTCGTCGTCGTCGTCGTCGTCGCCGCCGCCGCTTCTGCAGAAGTAGCAAATGGCCATCGTAGCAAATGCGGCGAGGGACGGCCTGCCTTCGATTCCGAATGCACAAATTGTGTGGTCTTGTTTCTCAGTCTATATTTGGTCGGTCTCGTCAGAGGTTGAATGTAACGAATGGGTGGGAAAGAGCAAGGGGCAGCGGCTGTGTAGAACGAAAACACAAATCCTCAGGGGTGTGAGCGTTTCGAGATGAGTCGTATACATGTAAATGTTGATCGTCAGTGACCGTGTGGTCTAATGGATAAGGCGTCGGACTTCGTATCTGAAGATTACAGGTTCGAATGCTGTCACGCTTGTGTTTTTCCAGTTCTGAAAAAGAAACATACCGTTTTAATGTAGCAATTGAGCAGTACGAAACCGTCTGAATGTTGCTGTTGACCATTTTTTGCTTGGAGATGCTCTTGAGCTTGAAACACACACAGCAAGACCGGTGTTAACTAACGAAATGGTCGGCAGAGTGCCGACACCGCGAGTTTTGACTGGCACTTGCACATCTAAAACAACGTCGGAAAGTAACTCGTTCGGCTTTTGAGTCACATAAAGTATGTGTGTTAATTTTGACGCCACTAGCTCTGCTTGTTGTCATGCAATTTCTTTGCCTCTCAGAAATGATTATGACATAAAAGTGAAGTACGTGACGAGTGTGACGTTAGGAAAACATTAGGCAGCATGGAGAGATTCTGTATGGGACCACCCAACCCAAACGAGTACTGTGTGACGTGCTACCCGGCAAGTATTCACCGAGGTAGCCGGCTATCTCAGTCGGTAGAGCGTCAGACTCTTAATCCCAGGGTCGTGGGTTCGAGCCAGACGCTGGGCGGAACGGAATTTTGTTCCGCTGCAGGTGTAAATTACCGTTTTTCTGATTAACGAGATTTAATGGAAATAGCAACTTTAAACTTTGCCTACATCTCTGTCAGTCGCAAGGAAACTGTATTTGAAGGTGAAGGTGATTTTGTAGACATGTGTGAAAGACATGTTCTGAAAAGCAAGTGTTGTGGTTTGGAGAGCACATCGGTTACGTGTCAGATGTGTAGCCAAGCAGTAATTTGTCGCCATAGCTGCAAATATTAGCCGGTAATATGAAGTGTTGTCAGCTAAAGTCTGATGGTGCAAACGACCGTAAGGACGAAGTACCCAAGAGTACCGCTAGGCCGCGCCTCTTTAGCTCAGTGGTAGAGCACTGGTCTAATAAACCAGGGGTTGTAAGTTCCATCCTCACAGGAGAAAGATGAATTTTGGAAATCAGTTGCGCGTCGTGGCCGTATAGCAAACAGTACCTGTGATGACGAACAATTAGCGACAGGCGTTTTTTTAAGATTTACTCTCAGATGTGATTAAGGCGAATGGCGCAGATAAAGCATTTGCCAAAGCGGTACAGCATAAGGTGGGACGAGGCAGTCTGAATTACATTTTATAGATGTATTTCTCACATATCTCAGAGCCTCTCGCGATCTTCGTCGTCGTCGTCGTCGTCGTCGTCGTCGTCGTCGCCGCCGCCGCCGCTTCTGCAGAAGTAGCAAATGGCCATCGTAGCAAATGCGGCGAGGGACGCCCTGCCTTCGATTCCGAATGCACAAAGTGTGTGGTCTTGTTTCTCAGTCTATATTTGGTCGGTCACGTCAGAGGTTGAATGTAACGAATGGGTGGGAAAGAGCAAGGGGCAGCGGCTGTGTAGAACGAAAACACAAATCCTCAGGGGTGTGAGCGTTTCGAGATGAGTCGTATACAAGTAAATGTTGGTCGTCAGTGACCGTGTGGCCTAATGGATAAGGCGTCGGACTTCGGCTCTGAAGATTACAGGTTCGAATGCTGTCACGCTTGTGTTTTTCCAGTTCTGAAAAAGAAACATACCGTTTTAATGTAGCCGTTGAGCAGCACGAAACCTTCTGAATGTTGCTGTTGACCATTTTTTGCTTGGAGATGCTCTTGAGCTTGAAACACACACAGCAAGACCGGTGTTAACTAACGAAATGGTCGGCAGAGTGCAGACACCGCGAGTTTTGACTGGCACTTGCACATCTAAAACAACGTCGGAAAGTAACTCGTTCGGCTTTTGAGTCACATAAAGTATGTGTGTTAATTTTGACGCCACTAGCTCTGCTTGTTGTCATGCAATTTCTTTGCCTCTCAGAAATGATTATGACATAAAAGTGAAGTACGTGACGAGTGTGACGTTAGGAAAACATTAGGCAGCATGGAGAGATTCTATATGGGACCACCCAACCCAAACGAGTACTGTGTGACGTGCTACCCGGCAAGTATTCACCGAGGTAGCCGGCTAACTCAGTCGGTAGAGCGTCAGACTCTTAATCCCAGGGTCGTGGGTTCGAGCCAGACGCTGGGCGGAACGGAATTTTGTTCCGCTGCAGGTGTAAATTACCGTTTTTCTGATTAACGAGATTTAATGGAAATAGCAACTTTAAACTTTGCCTACGTCTCTGTCAGTCGCAAGGAAACTGTATTTGAAGGTGAAGGTGATTTTGTAGACATGTGTGAAAGACATGATCTGAAATGCAAGTGTTGTGGTTTGGAGAGCACATCGGTTACGTGTCAGATGTGTAGCCAAGCAGTAATTTGTCGCCATAGCTGCAAATATTAGCCGGTAATATGAAGTGTTGTCAGCTAAAGTCTGATGGTGCAGACGACCGTAAGGACGAAGTACCCAAGAGTACCGCTAGGCCGCGGCTCTTTAGCTCAGTGGTAGAGCACTGGTCTAATAAACCAGGGGTTGTAAGTTCCATCCTCACAGGAGAAAGATGAATTTTGGAAATCAGTTGCGCGTCGTGGCCGTATAGCAAACAGTACCTGTGATGACGAACAATTAGCGACAGGCGTTTTTTTAAGATTTACTCTCAGATGTGATTAAGGCGAATGGCGCAGATAAAGCATTTGCCAAAGCGGTACAGCATAAGGTGGGACGAGGCAGTCTGAATTACATTTTATAGATGTATTTCTCACATATCTCAGAGTCTCTCGCGATCTTCGTCGTCGTCGTCGTCGTCGTCGTCGTCGCCGCCGCCGCCGCTTCTGCAGAAGTAGCAAATGGCCATCGTAGCAAATGCGGCGAGGGACGGCCTGCCTTCGATTCCGAATGCACAAATTGTGTGGTCTTGTTTCTCAGTCTATATTTGGTCGGTCTCGTCAGAGGTTGAATGTAACGAATGGGTGGGAAAGAGCAAGGGGCAGCGGCTGTGTAGAACGAAAACACAAATCCTCAGGGGTGTGAGCGTTTCGAGATGAGTCGTATACATGTAAATGTTGATCGTCAGTGACCGTGTGGTCTAATGGATAAGGCGTCTTACTTCGTATCTGAAGATTACAGGTTCGAGTGCTGTCACGCTTGTGTTTTTCCAGTTCTGAAAAAGAAACATACCGTTTTAATGTAGCAATTGAGCAGTACGAAACCGTCTGAATGTTGCTGTTGACCATTTTTTGCTTGGAGATGCTCTTGAGCTTGAAACACACACAGCAAGACCGGTGTTAACTAACGAAATGGTCGGCAGAGTGCCGACACCGCGAGTTTTGACTGGCACTTGCACATCTAAAACAACGTCGGAAAGTAACTCGTTCGGCTTTTGAGTCACATAAAGTATGTGTGTTAATTTTGACGCCACTAGCTCTGCTTGTTGTCATGCAATTTCTTTGCCTCTCAGAAATGATTATGACATAAAAGTGAAGTACGTGACGAGTGTGACGTTAGGAAAACATTAGGCAGCATGGAGAGATTCTGTATGGGACCACCCAACCCAAACGAGTACTGTGTGACGTGCTACCCGGCAAGTATTCACCGAGGTAGCCGGCTAACTCAGTCGGTAGAGCGTCAGACTCTTAATCCCAGGGTCGTGGGTTCGAGCCAGACGCTGGGCGGAACGGAATTTTGTTCCGCTGCAGGTGTAAATTACCGTTTTTCTGATTAACGAGATTTAATGGAAATAGCAACTTTAAACTTTGCCTACGTCTCTGTCAGTCGCAAGGAAACTGTATTTGAAGGTGAAGGTGATTTTGTAGACATGTGTGAAAGACATGTTCTGAAATGCAAGTGTTGTGGTTTGGAGAGCACATCGGTTACGTGTCAGATGTGTAGCCAAGCAGTAATTTGTCGCCATAGCTGCAAATATTAGCCGGTAATATGAAGTGTTGTCAGCTAAAGTCTGATGGTGCAGACGACCGTAAGGACGAAGTACCCAAGAGTACCGCTAGGCCGCGCCTGTTTAGCTCAGTGGTAGAGCACTGGTCTAATAAACCAGGGGTTGTAAGTTCCATCCTCACAGGAGAAAGATGAATTTTGGAAATCAGTTGCGCGTCGTGGCCGTATAGCAAACAGTACCTGTGATGACGAACAATTAGCGACAGGCGTTTTTTTTAAGATTTACTCTCAGATGTGATTAAGGCGAATGGCGCAGATAAAGCATTTGCCAAAGCGGTACAGCATAAGGTGGGACGAGGCAGTCTGAATTACATTTTATAGATGTATTTCTCACATATCTCAGAGTCTCTCGCGATCTTCGTCGTCGTCGTAGTCGTCGTCGTCGTCGTCGTCGTCGTCGCCGCCGCCGCTTCTGCAGAAGTAGCAAATGGCCATCGTAGCAAATGCGGCGAGGGACGGCCTGCCTTCGATTCCGAATGCACAAATTGTGTGGTCTTGTTTCTCAGTCTATATTTGGTCGGTCTCGTCGGAGGTTGAATGTAACGAATGGGTGGGAAAGAGCAAGGGGCAGCGGCTGTGTAGAACGAAAACACAAATCCTCAGGGGTGTGAGCGTTTCGAGATGAGTCGTATACATGTAAATGTTGATCGTCAGTGACCGTGTGGTCTAATGGATAAGGCGTCTTACTTCCTATCTGAAGATTACAGGTTCGAATGCTGTCACGCTTGTGTTTTTCCAGTTCTGAAAAAGAAACATACCGTTTTAATGTAGCAATTGAGCAGTACGAAACCGTCTGAATGTTGCTGTTGACCATTTTTTGCTTGGAGATGCTCTTGAGCTTGAAACACACACAGCAAGACCGGTGTTAACTAACGAAATGGTCGGCAGAGTGCCGACACCGCGAGTTTTGACTGGCACTTGCACATCTAAAACAACGTCGGAAAGTAACTCGTTCGGCTTTTGAGTCACATAAAGTATGTGTGTTAATTTTGACGCCACTAGCTCTGCTTGTTGTCATGCAATTTCTTTGCCTCTCAGAAATGATTATGACATAAAAGTGAAGTACGTGACGAGTGTGACGTTAGGAAAACATTAGGCAGCATGGAGAGATTCTGTATGGGACCACCCAACCCAAACGAGTACTGTGTGACGTGCTACCCGGCAAATATTCACCGAGGTAGCCGGCTATCTCAGTCGGTAGAGCGTCAGACCCTTAATCCCAGGGTCGCGGGTTCGACCCAGACGCTGGGCGGAATGGAATTTTGTTCCGCTGCAGGTGTAAATTACCGTTTTTCTGATTAACGAGATTTAATGGAAATAGCAACTTTAAACTTTGCCTACGTCTCTGTCAGTCGCAAGGAAACTGTATTTGAAGGTGAAGGTGATTTTGTAGACATGTGTGAAAGACATGTTCTGAAAAGCAAGTGTTGTGGTTCCGAGAGCACATCGGTTACGTGTCAGATGTGTAGCCAAGCAGTAATTTGTCGCCATAGCTGCAAATATTAGCCGGTAATATGAAGTGTTGTCAGCTAAAGTCTGATGGTGCAGACGACCGTAAGGACGAAGTACCCAAGAGTACCGCTAGGCCGTGGCTCTTTAGCTCAGTGGTAGAGCACTGGACTAATAAACCAGGGGTTGTAAGTTCCATCCTCACAGGAGAAAGATGAATTTTGGAAATCAGTTGCGCGTCGTGGCCGTATAGCAAACAGTACCTGTGATGACGAACAATTAGCGACAGGCGTTTTTTTAAGATTTACTCTCAGATGTGATTAAGGCGAATGGCGCAGATAAAGCATTTGCCAAAGCGGTACAGCATAAGGTGGGACGAGGCAGTCTGAATTACATTTTATAGATGTATTTCTCACATATCTCAGAGTCTCTCGCGATCTTCGTCGTCGTCGTCGTCGTCGTCGTCGTCGTCGTCGTCGTCGTCGTCGCCGCTTCTGCAGAAGTAGCAAATGGCCATCGTAGCAAATGCGGCGAGGGACGGCCTGCCTTCGATTCCGAATGCACAAATTGTGTGGTCTTGTTTCTCAGTCTATATTTGGTCGGTCTCGTCAGAGGTTGAATGTAACGAATGGGTGGGAAAGAGCAAGGGGCAGCGGCTGTGTAGAACGAAAACACAAATCCTCAGGGGTGTGAGCGTTTCGAGATGAGTCGTATACATGTAAATGTTGGTCGTCAGTGACCGTGTGGCCTAATGGATAAGGCGTCGGACTTCGGCTCTGAAGATTACAGGTTCGAATGCTGTCACGCTTGTGTTTTTCCAGTTCTGAAAAAGAAACATACCGTTTTAATGTAGCAATTGAGCAGTACGAAACCGTCTGAATGTTGCTGTTGACCATTTTTTGCTTGGAGATGCTCTTGAGCTTGAAACACACACAGCAAGACCGGTGTTAACTAGCGAAATGGTCGGCAGAGTGCCGACACCGCGAGTTTTGACTGGCATTTGCACATCTAAAACAACGTCGGAAAGTAACTCGTTCGGCTTTTGAGTCACATAAAGTATGTGTGTTAATTTTGACGCCACTAGCTCTGCTTGTTGTCATGCAATTTCTTTGCCTCTCAGAAATGATTATGACATAAAAGTGAAGTACGTGACGAGTGTGACGTTAGGAAAACATTAGGCAGCATGGAGAGATGCTGTATGGGACCACCCAACCCAAACGAGTACTGTGTGACGTGCTACCCGGCAAGTATTCACCGAGGTAGCCGGCTATCTCAGTCGGTAGAGCGTCAGACACTTAATCCCAGGATCGTGGGTTCGAGCCAGACGCTGGGCGAAACGGAAATTTGTTCCGCTGCAGGTGTAAATTACCGTTTTTCTGATTAACGAGATTTAATGGAAATAGCAACTTTAAACTTTGCCTACGTCTCTGTCAGTCGCAAGGAAACTGTATTTGAAGGTGAAGGTGATTTTGTAGACATGTATAAAGACATGTTCTGAAATGCAAGTGTTGTGGTTTGGAGAGCACATCGGTTACGTGTCAGAAGTGTAGCCAAGCAGTAATTTGTCGCCATAGCTGCAAATATTAGCCGATAATATGAATTGTTGTCAGCTAAAGTCTGATGATGCAGACGACCGTAAGGACGAAGTACCCAAGAGTACCGCTAGGCCGCGCCTCTTTAGCTCAGTGGTAGAGCACTGGTCTAATAAACCAGGGGTCGTAAGTTCCATCCTCACAGGAGAAACATGAATTTTGGAAATCAGTTGCGCGTCGTGGCCGTATAGCAAACAGTACCTGTGATGACGAACAATTAGCGACGGGCGTTTTTTTAAGATTTACTCTCAGATGTGATTAAGGCGAATGGCGCAGATAAAGCATTTGCCAAAGCGGTACAGCATAAGGTGGGACGAGGCAGTCTGAATTACATTTTATAGATGTATTTCTCACATATCTCAGAGTCTCTCGCGATCTTCGTCGTCGTCGTCGTCGTCGTCGTCGCCGCCGCCGCTTCTGCAGAAGTAGCAAATGGCCATCGTAGCAAATGCGGCGAGGGACGGCCTGCCTTCGATTCCGAATGCACAAATTGTGTGGTCTTGTTTCTCAGTCTATATTTGGTCGGTCTCGTCAGAGGTTGAATGTAACGAATGGGTGGGAAAGAGCAAGGGGCAGCGGCTGTGTAGAACGAAAACACAAATCCTCAGGGGTGTGAGCGTTTCGAGATGAGTCGTATACATGTAAATGTTGATCGTCAGTGACCGTGTGGTCTAATGGATAAGGCGTCGGACTTCGTATCTGAAGATTACAGGTTCGAATGCTGTCACGCTTGTGTTTTTCCAGTTCTGAAAAAGAAACATACCGTTTTAATGTAGCAATTGAGCAGTACGAAACCGTCTGAATGTTGCTGTTGACCATTTTTTGCTTGGAGATGCTCTTGAGCTTGAAACACACACAGCAAGACCGGTGTTAACTAACGAAATGGTCGGCAGAGTGCCGACACCGCGAGTTTTGACTGGCACTTGCACATCTAAAACAACGTCGGAAAGTAACTCGTTCGGCTTTTGAGTCACATAAAGTATGTGTGTTAATTTTGACGCCACTAGCTCTGCTTGTTGTCATGCAATTTCTTTGCCTCTCAGAAATGATTATGACATAAAAGTGAAGTACGTGACGAGTGTGACGTTAGGAAAACATTAGGCAGCATGGAGAGATTCTGTATGGGACCACCCAACCCAAACGAGTACTGTGTGACGTGCTACCCGGCAAGTATTCACCGAGGTAGCCGGCTATCTCAGTCGGTAGAGCGTCAGACTCTTAATCCCAGGGTCGTGGGTTCGAGCCAGACGCTGGGCGGAACGGAATTTTGTTCCGCTGCAGGTGTAAATTACCGTTTTTCTGATTAACGAGATTTAATGGAAATAGCAACTTTAAACTTTGCCTACGTCTCTGTCAGTCGCAAGGAAACTGTATTTGAAGGTGAAGGTGATTTTGTAGACATGTGTGAAAGACATGTTCTGAAAAGCAAGTGTTGTGGTTTGGAGAGCACATCGGTTACGTGTCAGATGTGTAGCCAAGCAGTAATTTGTCGCCATAGCTGCAAATATTAGCCGGTAATATGAAGTGTTGTCAGCTAAAGTCTGATGGTGCAGACGACCGTAAGGACGAAGTACCCAAAAGTACCGCTAGGCCGCGGCACTTTAGCTCAGTGGTAGAGCACTGGTCTAATAAACCAGGGGTTGTAAGTTCCATCCTCACAGGAGAAAGATGAATTTTGGAAATCAGTTGCGCGTCGTGGCCGTATAGCAAACAGTACCTGTGATGACGAACAATTAGCGACAGGCGTTTTTTTAAGATTTACTCTCAGATGTGATTAAGGCGAATGGCGCAGATAAAGCATTTGCCAAAGCGGTACAGCATAAGGTGGGACGAGGCAGTCTGAATTACATTTTATAGATGTATTTCTCACATATCTCAGAGCCTCTCGCGATCTTCGTCGTCGTCGTCGTCGTCGTCGTCGTCGTCGTCGTCGCCGCCGCCGCTTCTGCAGAAGTAGCAAATGGCCATCGTAGCAAATGCAGCGAGGGACGCCCTGCCTTCGATTCCGAATGCACAAAGTGTGTGGTCTTGTTTCTCAGTCTATATTTGGTCGGTCACGTCAGAGGTTGAATGTAACGAATGGGTGGGAAAGAGCAAGGGGCAGCGGCTGTGTAGAACGAAAACACAAATCCTCAGGGGTGTGAGCGTTTCGAGATGAGTCGTATACATGTAAATGTTGGTCGACAGTGACCGTGTGGCCTAATGGATAAGGCGTCGGACTTCGGCTCTGAAGATTGCAGGTTCGAATGCTGTCACGCTTGTGTTTTTCCAGTTCTGAAAAAGAAACATACCGTTTTAATGTAGCAATTGAGCAGTACGAAACCGTCTGAATGTTGCTGTTGACCATTTTTTGCTTGGAGATGCTCTTGAGCTTGAAACACACACAGCAAGACCGGTGTTAACTAACGAAATGGTCGGCAGAGTGCAGACACCGCGAGTTTTGACTGGCACTTGCACATCTAAAACAACGTCGGAAAGTAACTCGTTCGGCTTTTGAGTCACATAAAGTATGTGTGTTAATTTTGACGCCACTAGCTCTGCTTGTTGTCATGCAATTTCTTTGCCTCTCAGAAATGATTATGACATAAAAGTGAAGTACGTGACGAGTGTGACGTTAGGAAAACATTAGGCAGCATGGAGAGATTCTGTATGGGACCACCCAACCCAAACGAGTACTGTGTGACGTGCTACCCGGCAAGTATTCACCGAGGTAGCCGGCTATCTCAGTCGGTAGAGCGTCAGACTCTTAATCCCAGGGTCGTGGGTTCGAGCCAGACTCTGGGCGGAACGGAATTTTGTTCCGCTGCAGGTGTAAATTACCGTTTTTCTGATTAACGAGATTTAATGGAAATAGCAACTTTAAACTTTGCCTACGTCTCTGTCAGTCGCAAGGAAACTGTATTTGAAGGTGAAGGTGATTTTGTAGACATGTGTGAAAGACATGTTCTGAAAAGCAAGTGTTGTGGTTCCGAGAGCACATCGGTTACGTGTAAGATGTGTAGCCAAGCAGTAATTTGTCGCCATAGCTGCAAATATTAGCCGGTAATATGAAGTGTTGTCAGCTAAAGTCTGATGGTGCAGACGACCGTAAGGACGAAGTACCCAAGAGTACCGCTAGGCCGTGGCTCTTTAGCTCAGTGGTAGAGCACTGGACTAATAAACCAGGGGTTGTAAGTTCCATCCTCACAGGAGAAAGATGAATTTTGGAAATCAGTTGCGCGTCGTGGCCGTATAGCAAACAGTACCTGTGATGACGAACAATTAGCGACAGGCGTTTTTTTAAGATTTACTCTCAGATGTGATTAAGGCGAATGGCGCAGATAAAGCATTTGCCAAAGCGGTACAGCATAAGGTGGGACGAGGCAGTCTGAATTACATTTTATAGATGTATTTCTCACATATCTCAGAGTCTCTCGCGATCTTCGTCGTCGTCGTCGTCGTCGTCGTCGCCGCCGCCGCTTCTGCAGAAGTAGCAAATGGCCATCGTAGCAAATGCGGCGAGGGACGGCCTGCCTTCGATTCCGAATGCACAAATTGTGTGGTCTTGTTTCTCAGTCTATATTTGGTCGGTCTCGTCAGAGGTTGAATGTAACGAATGGGTGGGAAAGAGCAAGGGGCAGCGGCTGTGTAGAACGAAAACACAAATCCTCAGGGGTGTGAGCGTTTCGAGATGAGTCGTATACATGTAAATGTTGATCGTCAGTGACCGTGTGGTCTAATGGATAAGGCGTCGGACTTCGTATCTGAAGATTACAGGTTCGAATGCTGTCACGCTTGTGTTTTTCCAGTTCTGAAAAAGAAACATACCGTTTTAATGTAGCAATTGAGCAGTACGAAACCGTCTGAATGTTGCTGTTGACCATTTTTTAACACGCGATCTAGTGTAGCTTGAAACACACACAGCAAGACCGGTGTTAACTAACGAAATGGTCGGCAGAGTGCCGACACCGCGAGTTTTGACTGGCACTTGCACATCTAAAACAACGTCGGAAAGTAACTCGTTCGGCTTTTGAGTCACATAAAGTATGTGTGTTAATTTTGACGCCACTAGCTCTGCTTGTTGTCATGCAATTTCTTTGCCTCTCAGAAATGATTATGACATAAAAGTGAAGTACGTGACGAGTGTGACGTTAGGAAAACATTAGGCAGCATGGAGAGATTCTGTATGGGACCACCCAACCCAAACGAGTACTGTGTGACGTGCTACCCGGCAAGTATTCACCGAGGTAGCCGGCTATCTCAGTCGGTAGAGCGTCAGACTCTTAATCCCAGGGTCGTGGGTTCGAGCCAGACGCTGGGCGGAACGGAATTTTGTTCCGCTGCAGGTGTAAATTACCGTTTTTCTGATTAACGAGATTTAATGGAAATAGCAACTTTAAACTTTGCCTACGTCTCTGTCAGTCGCAAGGAAACTGTATTTGAAGGTGAAGGTGATTTTGTAGACATGTGTGAAAGACATGTTCTGAAAAGCAAGTGTTGTGGTTCCGAGAGCACATCGGTTACGTGTAAGATGTGTAGCCAAGCAGTAATTTGTCGCCATAGCTGCAAATATTAGCCGGTAATATGAAGTGTTGTCAGCTAAAGTCTGATGGTGCAGACGACCGTAAGGACGAAGTACCCAAGAGTACCGCTAGGCCGTGGCTCTTTAGCTCAGTGGTAGAGCACTGGACTAATAAACCAGGGGTTGTAAGTTCCATCCTCACAGGAGAAAGATGAATTTTGGAAATCAGTTGCGCGTCGTGGCCGTATAGCAAACAGTACCTGTGATGACGAACAATTAGCGACAGGCGTTTTTTTAAGATTTACTCTCAGATGTGATTAAGGCGAATGGCGCAGATAAAGCATTTGCCAAAGCGGTACAGCATAAGGTGGGACGAGGCAGTCTGAATTACATTTTATAGATGTATTTCTCACATATCTCAGAGTCTCTCGCGATCTTCGTCGTCGTCGTCGTCGTCGTCGTCGTCGTCGTCGTCGTCGTCGCCGCTTCTGCAGAAGTAGCAAATGGCCATCGTAGCAAATGCGGCGAGGGACGGCCTGCCTTCGATTCCGAATGCACAAATTGTGTGGTCTTGTTTCTCAGTCTATATTTGGTCGGTCTCGTCAGAGGTTGAATGTAACGAATGGGTGGGAAAGAGCAAGGGGCAGCGGCTGTGTAGAACGAAAACACAAATCCTCAGGGGTGTGAGCGTTTCGAGATGAGTCGTATACATGTAAATGTTGGTCGTCAGTGACCGTGTGGCCTAATGGATAAGGCGTCGGACTTCGGCTCTGAAGATTACAGGTTCGAATGCTGTCACGCTTGTGTTTTTCCAGTTCTGAAAAAGAAACATACCGTTTTAATGTAGCAATTGAGCAGTACGAAACAGTCTGAATGTTGCTGTTGACCATTTTTTGCTTGGAGATGCTCTTGAGCTTGAAACACACACAGCAAGACCGGTGTTAACTAGCGAAATGGTCGGCAGAGTGCCGACACCGCGAGTTTTGACTGGCATTTGCACATCTAAAACAACGTCGGAAAGTAACTCGTTCGGCTTTTGAGTCACATAAAGTATGTGTGTTAATTTTGACGCCACTAGCTCTGCTTGTTGTCATGCAATTTCTTTGCCTCTCAGAAATGATTATGACATAAAAGTGAAGTACGTGACGAGTGTGACGTTAGGAAAACATTAGGCAGCATGGAGAGATGCTGTATGGGACCACCCAACCCAAACGAGTACTGTGTGACGTGCTACCCGGCAAGTATTCACCGAGGTAGCCGGCTATCTCAGTCGGTAGAGCGTCAGACACTTAATCCCAGGATCGTGGGTTCGAGCCAGACGCTGGGCGAAACGGAAATTTGTTCCGCTGCAGGTGTAAATTACCGTTTTTCTGATTAACGAGATTTAATGGAAATAGCAACTTTAAACTTTGCCTACGTCTCTGTCAGTCGCAAGGAAACTGTATTTGAAGGTGAAGGTGATTTTGTAGACATGTGTAAAAGACATGTTCTGAAAAGCAAGTGTTGTGGTTTGGAGAGCACATCGGTTACGTGTCAGATGTGTAGCCAAGCAGTAATTTGTCGCCATAGCTGCAAATATTAGCCGATAATATGAATTGTTGTCAGCTAAAGTCTGATGATGCAGACGACCGTAAGGACGAAGTACCCAAGAGTACCGCTAGGCCGCGCCTCTTTAGCTCAGTGGTAGAGCACTGGTCTAATAAACCAGGGGTCGTAAGTTCCATCCTCACAGGAGAAACATGAATTTTGGAAATCAGTTGCGCGTCGTGGCCGTATAGCAAACAGTACCTGTGATGACGAACAATTAGCGACGGGCGTTTTTTTAAGATTTACTCTCAGATGTGATTAAGGCGAATGGCGCAGATAAAGCATTTGCCAAAGCGGTACAGCATAAGGTGGGACG
This sequence comes from Schistocerca gregaria, assembly GCF_023897955.1. NCBI lineage: Eukaryota > Metazoa > Arthropoda > Insecta > Orthoptera > Acrididae > Schistocerca > Schistocerca gregaria. The sequence goes on along the minus strand of NW_026061775.1, from coordinate 9,785,983 downwards.
AGGCAGTCTGAATTACATTTTATAGATGTATTTCTCACATATCTCAGAGTCTCTCGCGATCTTCGTCGTCGTCGTCGTCGTCGTCGTCGTCGCCGCCGCCGCTTCTGCAGAAGTAGCAAATGGCCATCGTAGCAAATGCGGCGAGGGACGGCCTGCCTTCGATTCCGAATGCACAAATTGTGTGGTCTTGTTTCTAAGTCTATATTTGGTCGGTCTCGTCAGAGGTTGAATGTAACGAATGGGTGGGAAAGAGCAAGGGGCAGCGGCTGTGTAGAACGAAAACACAAATCCTCAGGGGTGTGAGCGTTTCGAGATGAGTCGTATACATGTAAATGTTGATCGTCAGTGACCGTGTGGTCTAATGGATAAGGCGTCGGACTTCGTATCTGAAGATTACAGGTTCGAATGCTGTCACGCTTGTGTTTTTCCAGTTCTGAAAAAGAAACATACCGTTTTAATGTAGCAATTGAGCAGTACGAAACCGTCTGAATGTTGCTGTTGACCATTTTTTGCTTGGAGATGCTCTTGAGCTTGAAACACACACAGCAAGACCGGTGTTAACTAACGAAATGGTCGGCAGAGTGCCGACACCGCGAGTTTTGACTGGCACTTGCACATCTAAAACAACGTCGGAAAGTAACTCGTTCGGCTTTTGAGTCACATAAAGTATGTGTGTTAATTTTGACGCCACTAGCTCTGCTTGTTGTCATGCAATTTCTTTGCCTCTCAGAAATGATTATGACATAAAAGTGAAGTACGTGACGAGTGTGACGTTAGGAAAACATTAGGCAGCATGGAGAGATTCTGTATGGGACCACCCAACCCAAACGAGTACTGTGTGACGTGCTACCCGGCAAGTATTCACCGAGGTAGCCGGCTATCTCAGTCGGTAGAGCGTCAGACTCTTAATCCCAGGGTCGTGGGTTCGAGCCAGACGCTGGGCGGAACGGAATTTTGTTCCGCTGCAGGTGTAAATTACCGTTTTTCTGATTAACGAGATTTAATGGAAATAGCAACTTTAAACTTTGCCTACGTCTCTGTCAGTCGCAAGGAAACTGTATTTGAAGGTGAAGGTGATTTTGTAGACATGTGTGAAAGACATGTTCTGAAAAGCAAGTGTTGTGGTTTGGAGAGCACATCGGTTACGTGTCAGATGTGTAGCCAAGCAGTAATTTGTCGCCATAGCTGCAAATATTAGCCGGTAATATGAAGTGTTGTCAGCTAAAGTCTGATGGTGCAGACGACCGTAAGGACGAAGTACCCAAAAGTACCGCTAGGCCGCGGCACTTTAGCTCAGTGGTAGAGCACTGGTCTAATAAACCAGGGGTTGTAAGTTCCATCCTCACAGGAGAAAGATGAATTTTGGAAATCAGTTGCGCGTCGTGGCCGTATAGCAAACAGTACCTGTGATGACGAACAATTAGCGACAGGCGTTTTTTTAAGATTTACTCTCAGATGTGATTAAGGCGAATGGCGCAGATAAAGCATTTGCCAAAGCGGTACAGCATAAGGTGGGACGAGGCAGTCTGAATTACATTTTATAGATGTATTTCTCACATATCTCAGAGCCTCTCGCGATCTTCGTCGTCGTCGTCGTCGTCGTCGTCGTCGCCGCCGCCGCTTCTGCAGAAGTAGCAAATGGCCATCGTAGCAAATGCAGCGAGGGACGCCCTGCCTTCGATTCCGAATGCACAAAGTGTGTGGTCTTGTTTCTCAGTCTATATTTGGTCGGTCACGTCAGAGGTTGAATGTAACGAATGGGTGGGAAAGAGCAAGGGGCAGCGGCTGTGTAGAACGAAAACACAAATCCTCAGGGGTGTGAGCGTTTCGAGATGAGTCGTATACATGTAAATGTTGGTCGACAGTGACCGTGTGGCCTAATGGATAAGGCGTCGGACTTCGGCTCTGAAGATTGCAGGTTCGAATGCTGTCACGCTTGTGTTTTTCCAGTTCTGAAAAAGAAACATACCGTTTTAATGTAGCAATTGAGCAGTACGAAACCGTCTGAATGTTGCTGTTGACCATTTTTTGCTTGGAGATGCTCTTGAGCTTGAAACACACACAGCAAGACCGGTGTTAACTAACGAAATGGTCGGCAGAGTGCAGACACCGCGAGTTTTGACTGGCACTTGCACATCTAAAACAACGTCGGAAAGTAACTCGTTCGGCTTTTGAGTCACATAAAGTATGTGTGTTAATTTTGACGCCACTAGCTCTGCTTGTTGTCATGCAATTTCTTTGCCTCTCAGAAATGATTATGACATAAAAGTGAAGTACGTGACGAGTGTGACGTTAGAAAAACATTAGGCAGCATGGAGAGATTCTGTATGGGACCACCCAACCCAAACGAGTACTGTGTGACGTGCTACCCGGCAAGTATTCATCGAGGTAGCCGGCTATCTCAGTCGGTAGAGCGTCAGACTCTTAATCCCAGGGTCGTGGGTTCGAGCCAGACGCTGGGCGGAACGGAATTTTGTTCCGCTGCAGGTGTAAATTACCGTTTTTCTGATTAACGAGATTTAATGGAAATAGCAACTTTAAACTTTGCCTACGTCTCTGTCAGTCGCAAGGAAACTGTATTTGAAGGTGAAGGTGATTTTGTAGACATGTGTGAAAGACATGTTCTGAAAAGCAAGTGTTGTGGTTTGGAGAGCACATCGGTTACGTGTCAGATGTGTAGCCAAGCAGTAATTTGTCGCCATAGCTGCAAATATTAGCCGGTAATATGAAGTGTTGTCAGCTAAAGTCTGATGGTGCAGACGACCGTAAGGACGAAGTACCCAAAAGTACCGCTAGGCCGCGGCACTTTAGCTCAGTGGTAGAGCACTGGTCTAATAAACCAGGGGTTGTAAGTTCCATCCTCACAGGAGAAAGATGAATTTTGGAAATCAGTTGCGCGTCGTGGCCGTATAGCAAACAGTACCTGTGATGACGAACAATTAGCGACAGGCGTTTTTTTAAGATTTACTCTCAGATGTGATTAAGGCGAATGGCGCAGATAAAGCATTTGCCAAAGCGGTACAGCATAAGGTGGGACGAGGCAGTCTGAATTACATTTTATAGATGTATTTCTCACATATCTCAGAGCCTCTCGCGATCTTCGTCGTCGTCGTCGTCGTCGTCGTCGTCGTCGTCGTCGCCGCCGCCGCTTCTGCAGAAGTAGCAAATGGCCATCGTAGCAAATGCAGCGAGGGACGCCCTGCCTTCGATTCCGAATGCACAAAGTGTGTGGTCTTGTTTCTCAGTCTATATTTGGTCGGTCACGTCAGAGGTTGAATGTAACGAATGGGTGGGAAAGAGCAAGGGGCAGCGGCTGTGTAGAACGAAAACACAAATCCTCAGGGGTGTGAGCGTTTCGAGATGAGTCGTATACATGTAAATGTTGGTCGACAGTGACCGTGTGGCCTAATGGATAAGGCGTCGGACTTCGGCTCTGAAGATTGCAGGTTCGAATGCTGTCACGCTTGTGTTTTTCCAGTTCTGAAAAAGAAACATACCGTTTTAATGTAGCAATTGAGCAGTACGAAACCGTCTGAATGTTGCTGTTGACCATTTTTTGCTTGGAGATGCTCTTGAGCTTGAAACACACACAGCAAGACCGGTGTTAACTAACGAAATGGTCGGCAGAGTGCCGACACCGCGAGTTTTGACTGGCACTTGCACATCTAAAACAACGTCGGAAAGTAACTCGTTCGGCTTTTGAGTCACATAAAGTATGTGTGTTAATTTTGACGCCACTAGCTCTGCTTGTTGTCATGCAATTTCTTTGCCTCTCAGAAATGATTATGACATAAAAGTGAAGTACGTGACGAGTGTGACGTTAGGAAAACATTAGGCAGCATGGAGAGATTCTGTATGGGACCACCCAACCCAAACGAGTACTGTGTGACGTGCTACCCGGCAAGTATTCACCGAGGTAGCCGGCTATCTCAGTCGGTAGAGCGTCAGACTCTTAATCCCAGGGTCGTGGGTTCGAGCCAGACGCTGGGCGGAACGGAATTTTGTTCCGCTGCAGGTGTAAATTACCGTTTTTCTGATTAACGAGATTTAATGGAAATAGCAACTTTAAACTTTGCCTACGTCTCTGTCAGTCGCAAGGAAACTGTATTTGAAGGTGAAGGTGATTTTGTAGACATGTGTGAAAGACATGTTCTGAAAAGCAAGTGTTGTGGTTTGGAGAGCACATCGGTTACGTGTCAGATGTGTAGCCAAGCAGTAATTTGTCGCCATAGCTGCAAATATTAGCCGGTAATATGAAGTGTTGTCAGCTAAAGTCTGATGGTGCAGACGACCGTAAGGACGAAGTACCCAAGAGTACCGCTAGGCCGCGCCTCTTTAGCTCAGTGGTAGAGCACTGGTCTAATAAACCAGGGGTTGTAAGTTCCATCCTCACAGGAGAAAGATGAATTTTGGAAATCAGTTGCGCGTCGTGGCCGTATAGCAAACAGTACCTGTGATGACGAACAATTAGCGACGGGCGTTTTTTTAAGATTTACTCTCAGATGTGATTAAGGCGAATGGCGCAGATAAAGCATTTGCCAAAGCGGTACAGCGTAAGGTGGGACGAGGCAGTCTGAATTACATTTTATAGATGTATTTCTCACATATCTCAGAGTCTCTCGCGATCTTCGTCGTCGTCGTCGTCGTCGTCGTCGTCGCCGCCGCCGCTTCTGCAGAAGTAGCAAATGCGGCGAGGGACGGCCTGCCTTCGATTCCGAATGCACAAATTGTGTGGTCTTGTTTCTCAGTCTATATTTGGTCGGTCTCGTCAGAGGTTGAATGTAACGAATGGGTGGGAAAGAGCAAGGGGCAGCGGCTGTGTAGAACGAAAACACAAATCCTCAGGGGTGTGAGCGTTTCGAGATGAGTCGTATACATGTAAATGTTGATCGTCAGTGACCGTGTGGTCTAATGGATAAGGCGTCGGACTTCGTATCTGAAGATTACAGGTTCGAATGCTGTCACGCTTGTGTTTTTCCAGTTCTGAAAAAGAAACATACCGTTTTAATGTAGCAATTGAGCAGTACGAAACCGTCTGAATGTTGCTGTTGACCATTTTTTGCTTGGAGATGCTCTTGAGCTTGAAACACACACAGCAAGACCGGTGTTAACTAACGAAATGGTCGGCAGAGTGCCGACACCGCGAGTTTTGACTGGCACTTGCACATCTAAAACAACGTCGGAAAGTAACTCGTTCGGCTTTTGAGTCACATAAAGTATGTGTGTTAATTTTGACGCCACTAGCTCTGCTTGTTGTCATGCAATTTCTTTGCCTCTCAGAAATGATTATGACATAAAAGTGAAGTACGTGACGAGTGTGACGTTAGGAAAACATTAGGCAGCATGGAGAGATTCTGTATGGGACCACCCAACCCAAACGAGTACTGCGTGACGTGCTACCCGGCAAGTATTCACCGAGGTAGCCGGCTATCTCAGTCGGTAGAGCGTCAGACTCTTAATCCCAGGGTTGTGGGTTCGAGCCAGACGCTGGGCGGAACGGAATTTTGTTCCGCTGCAGGTGTAAATTACCGTTTTTCTGATTAACGAGATTTAATGGAAATAGCAACTTTAAACTTTGCCTACGTCTCTGTCAGTCGCAAGGAAACTGTATTTGAAGGTGAAGGTGATTTTGTAGACATGTGTGAAAGACATGTTCTGAAATGCAAGTGTTGTGGTTTGGAGAGCACATCGGTTACGTGTCAGATGTGTAGCCAAGCAGTAATTTGTCGCCATAGCTGCAAATATTAGCCGGTAATATGAAGTGTTGTCAGCTAAAGTCTGATGGTGCAGACGACCGTAAGGACGAAGTACCCAAGAGTACCGCTAGGCCGCGGCTCTTTAGCTCAGTGGTAGAGCACTGGTCTAATAAACCAGGGGTTGTAAGTTCCATCCTCACAGGAGAAAGATGAATTTTGGAAATCAGTTGCGCGTCGTGGCCGTATAGCAAACAGTACCTGTGATGACGAACAATTAGCGACAGGCGTTTTTTTAAGATTTACTCTCAGATGTGATTAAGGCGAATGGCGCAGATAAAGCATTTGCCAAAGCGGTACAGCATAAGGTGGGACGAGGCAGTCTGAATTACATTTTATAGATGTATTTCTCACATATCTCAGAGCCTCTCGCGATCTTCGTCGTCGTCGTCGTCGTCGTCGTCGTCGTCGTCGTCGCCGCTTCTGCAGAAGTAGCAAATGGCCATCGTAGCAAATGCGGCGAGGGACGCCCTGCCTTCGATTCCGAATGCACAAAGTGTGTGGTCTTGTTTCTCAGTCTATATTTGGTCGGTCACGTCAGAGGTTGAATGTAACGAATGGGTGGGAAAGAGCAAGGGGCAGCGGCTGTGTAGAACGAAAACACAAATCCTCAGGGGTGTGAGCGTTTCGAGATGAGTCGTATACACGTAAATGTTGGTCGTCAGTGACCGTGTGGCCTAATGGATAAGGCGTCGGACTTCGGCTCTGAAGATTACAGGTTCGAATGCTGTCACGCTTGTGTTTTTCCAGTTCTGAAAAAGAAACATACCGTTTTAATGTAGCAATTGAGCAGTACGAAACCGTCTGAATGTTGCTGTTGACCATTTTTTGCTTGGAGATGCTCTTGAGCTTGAAACACACACAGCAAGACCGGTGTTAACTAACGAAATGGTCGGCAGAGTGCAGACACCGCGAGTTTTGACTGGCACTTGCACATCTAAAACAACGTCGGAAAGTAACTCGTTCGGCTTTTGAGTCACATAAAGTATGTGTGTTAATTTTGACGCCACTAGCTCTGCTTGTTGTCATGCAATTTCTTTGCCTCTCAGAAATGATTATGACATAAAAGTGAAGTACGTGACGAGTGTGACGTTAGGAAAACATTAGGCAGCATGAAGAGATTCTGTATGGGACCACCCAACCCAAACGAGTACTGTGTGACGTGCTACCCGGCAAGTATTCACCGAGGTAGCCGGCTAACTCAGTCGGTAGAGCGTCAGACTCTTAATCCCAGGGTCGTGGGTTCGAGCCAGACGCTGGGCGGAACGGAATTTTGTTCCGCTGCAGGTGTAAATTACCGTTTTTCTGATTAACGAGATTTAATGGAAATAGCAACTTTAAACTTTGCCTACGTCTCTGTCAGTCGCAAGGAAACTGTATTTGAAGGTGAAGGTGATTTTGTAGACATGTGTGAAAGACATGTTCTGAAATGCAAGTGTTGTGGTCTGGAGAGCACATCGGTTACGTGTCAGATGTGTAGCCAAGCAGTAATTTGTCGCCATAGCTGCAAATATTAGCCGGTAATATGAAGTGTTGTCAGCTAAAGTCTGATGATGCAGACGACCGTAAGGACGAAGTACCCAAGAGTACCGCTAGGCCGCGCCTCTTTAGCTCAGTGGTAGAGCACTGGTGTAATAAACCAGGGGTCGTAAGTTCCATCCTTACGGGAGAAAGATGAATTTTGGAAATCAGTTGCGCGTCGTGGCCGTATTGCAAACAGTACCTGTGATGACGAACAATTAGCGACAGGCGTTTTTTTAAGAATTACTCTCAGATGCGATTAAGGCGAATGGCGCAGATAAAGCATTTGCCAAAGCGGTACAGCATAAGTTGGGACGAGGCAGTCTGAATTACATTTTATAGATGTATTTCTCACATATCTCAGAGCCTCTCGCGATATTCGTCGTCGTCGTCGTCGTCGTCGTCGCCGCCGCCGCTTCTGCAGAAGTAGCAAATGCGGCGAGGGACGGCCTGCCTTCGATTCCGAATGCACAAATTGTGTGGTCTTGTTTCTCAGTCTATATTTGGTCGGTCACGTCAGAGGTTGAATGTAACGAATGGGTGGGAAAGAGCAAGGGGCAGCGGCTGTGTTGAACGAAAACACAAATCCTCAGGGGTGTGAGCGTTTCGAGATGAGTCGTATACACGTAAATGTTGGTCGTCAGTGACCGTGTGGCCTAATGGATAAGGCGTCGGACTTCGGCTCTGAAGATTACAGGTTCGAATGCTGTCACGCTTGTGTTTTTCCAGTTCTGAAAAAGAAACATACCGTTTTAATGTAGCAATTGAGCAGTACGAAACCGTCTGAATGTTGCTGTTGACCATTTTTTGCTTGGAGATGCTCTTGAGCTTGAAACACACACAGCAAGACCGGTGTTAACTAACGAAATGGTCGGCAGAGTGCAGACACCGCGAGTTTTGACTGGCACTTGCACATCTAAAACAACGTCGGAAAGTAACTCGTTCGGCTTTTGAGTCACATAAAGTATGTGTGTTAATTTTGACGCCACTAGCTCTGCTTGTTGTCATGCAATTTCTTTGCCTCTCAGAAATGATTATGACATAAAAGTGAAGTACGTGACGAGTGTGACGTTAGGAAAACATTAGGCAGCATGAAGAGATTCTGTATGGGACCACCCAACCCAAACGAGTACTGTGTGACGTGCTACCCGGCAAGTATTCACCGAGGTAGCCGGCTAACTCAGTCGGTAGAGCGTCAGACTCTTAATCCCAGGGTCGTGGGTTCGAGCCAGACGCTGGGCGGAACGGAATTTTGTTCCGCTGCAGGTGTAAATTACCGTTTTTCTGATTAACGAGATTTAATGGAAATAGCAACTTTAAACTTTGCCTACGTCTCTGTCAGTCGCAAGGAAACTGTATTTGAAGGTGAAGGTGATTTTGTAGACATGTGTGAAAGACATGTTCTGAAATGCAAGTGTTGTGGTCTGGAGAGCACATCGGTTACGTGTCAGATGTGTAGCCAAGCAGTAATTTGTCGCCATAGCTGCAAATATTAGCCGGTAATATGAAGTGTTGTCAGCTAAAGTCTGATGATGCAGACGACCGTAAGGACGAAGTACCCAAGAGTACCGCTAGGCCGCGCCTCTTTAGCTCAGTGGTAGAGCACTGGTGTAATAAACCAGGGGTCGTAAGTTCCATCCTTACGGGAGAAAGATGAATTTTGGAAATCAGTTGCGCGTCGTGGCCGTATTGCAAACAGTACCTGTGATGACGAACAATTAGCGACAAGCGTTTTTTTAAGAATTACTCTCAGATGCGATTAAGGCGAATGGCGCAGATAAAGCATTTGCCAAAGCGGTACAGCATAAGTTGGGACGAGGCAGTCTGAATTACATTTTATAGATGTATTTCTCACATATCTCAGAGCCTCTCGCGATATTCGTCGTCGTCGTCGTCGTCGTCGTCGTCGTCGTCGTCGTCGTCGCCGCCGCCGCTTCTGCAGAAGTAGCAAATGGCCATCGTAGCAAATGCGGCGAGGGACGCCCTGCCTTCGATTCCGAATGCACAAAGTGTGTGGTCTTGTTTCTCAGTCTATATTTGGTCGGTCACGTCAGAGGTTGAATGTAACGAATGGGTGGGAAAGAGCAAGGGGCAGCGGCTGTGTAGAACGAAAACACAAATCCTCAGGGGTGTGAGCGTTTCGAGATGAGTCGTATACACGTAAATGTTGGTCGTCAGTGACCGTGTGGTCTAATGGATAAGGCGTCGGACTTCGGCTCTGAAGATTACAGGTTTGAATGCTGTCACGCTTGTGTTTTTCCAGTTCTGAAAAAGAAACATACCGTTTTAATGTAGCACTTGAGCAGTACGAAACCGTCTGAATGTTGCTGTTGACCATTTTTTGCTTGGAGATGCTCTTGAGCTTGAAACACACACAGCAAGACCGGTGTTAACTAACGAAATGGTCGGCAGAGTGCAGACACCGCGAGTTTTGACTGGCACTTGCACATCTAAAACAACGTCGGAAAGTAACTCGTTCGGCTTTTGAGTCACATAAAGTATGTGTGTTAATTTTGACGCCACTAGCTCTGCTTGTTGTCATGCAATTTCTTTGCCTCTCAGAAATGATTATGACATAAAAGTGAAGTACGTGACGAGTGTGACGTTAGGAAAACATTAGGCAGCATGAAGAGATTCTGTATGGGACCACCCAACCCAAACGAGTACTGTGTGACGTGCTACCCGGCAAGTATTCACCGAGGTAGCCGGCTAACTCAGTCGGTAGAGCGTCAGACTCTTAATCCCAGGGTCGTGGGTTCGAGCCAGACGCTGGGCGGAACGGAATTTTGTTCCGCTGCAGGTGTAAATTACCGTTTTTCTGATTAACGAGATTTAATGGAAATAGCAACTTTAAACTTTGCCTACGTCTCTGTCAGTCGCAAGGAAACTGTATTTGAAGGTGAAGGTGATTTTGTAGACATGTGTGAAAGACATGTTCTGAAATGCAAGTGTTGTGGTCTGGAGAGCACATCGGTTACGTGTCAGATGTGTAGCCAAGCAGTAATTTGTCGCCATAGCTGCAAATATTAGCCGGTAATATGAAGTGTTGTCAGCTAAAGTCTGATGATGCAGACGACCGTAAGGACGAAGTACCCAAGAGTACCGCTAGGCCGCGCCTCTTTAGCTCAGTGGTAGAGCACTGGTGTAATAAACCAGGGGTCGTAAGTTCCATCCTTACGGGAGAAAGATGAATTTTGGAAATCAGTTGCGCGTCGTGGCCGTATTGCAAACAGTACCTGTGATGACGAACAATTAGCGACAGGCGTTTTTTTAAGAATTACTCTCAGATGCGATTAAGGCGAATGGCGCAGATAAAGCATTTGCCAAAGCGGTACAGCATAAGTTGGGACGAGGCAGTCTGAATTACATTTTATAGATGTATTTCTCACATATCTCAGAGCCTCTCGCGATATTCGTCGTCGTCGTCGTCGTCGTCGTCGCCGCCGCCGCTTCTGCAGATGTAGCAAATGCGGCGAGGGACGGCCTGCCTTCGATTCCGAATGCACAAATTGTGTGGTCTTGTTTCTCAGTCTATATTTGGTCGGTCACGTCAGAGGTTGAATGTAACGAATGGGTGGGAAAGAGCAAGGGGCAGCGGCTGTGTAGAACGAAAACACAAATCCTCAGGGGTGTGAGCGTTTCGAGATGAGTCGTATACACGTAAATGTTGGTCGTCAGTGACCGTGTGGCCTAATGGATAAGGCGTCGGACTTCGGCTCTGAAGATTACAGGTTCGAATGCTGTCACGCTTGTGTTTTTCCAGTTCTGAAAAAGAAACATACCGTTTTAATGTAGCAATTGAGCAGTACGAAACCGTCTGAATGTTGCTGTTGACCATTTTTTGCTTGGAGATGCTCTTGAGCTTGAAACACACACAGCAAGACCGGTGTTAACTAACGAAATGGTCGGCAGAGTGCAGACACCGCGAGTTTTCACTGACACTTGCACATCTAAAACAACGTCGGAAAGTAACTCGTTCGGCTTTTGAGTCACATAAAGTATGTGTGTTAATTTTGACGCCACTAGCTCTGCTTGTTGTCATGCAATTTCTTTGCCTCTCAGAAATGATTATGACATAAAAGTGAAGTACGTGACGAGTGTGACGTTAGGAAAACATTAGGCAGCATGGAGAGATTCTGTATGGGACCACCCAACCCAAACGAGTACTGTGTGACGTGCTACCCGGCAAGTATTCACCGAGGTAGCCGGCTAACTCAGTCGGTAGACCGTCAGACTCTTAATCCCAGGGTCGTGGGTTCGAGCCAGACGCTGGGCGGAACGGAATTTTGTTCCGCTGCAGGTGTAAATTACCGTTTTTCTGATTAACGAGATTTAATGGAAATAGCAACTTTAAACTTTGCCTACGTCTCTGTCAGTCGCAAGGAAACTGTATTTGAAGGTGAAGGTGATTTTGTAGACATGTGTGAAAGACATGTTCTGAAATGCAAGTGTTGTGGTCTGGAGAGCACATCGGTTACGTGTCAGATGTGTAGCCAAGCAGTAATTTGTCGCCATAGCTGCAAATATTAGCCGGTAATATGAAGTGTTGTCAGCTAAAGTCTGATGATGCAGACGACCGTAAGGACGAAGTACCCAAGAGTACCGCTAGGCCGCGCCTCTTTAGCTCAGTGGTAGAGCACTGGTGTAATAAACCAGGGGTCGTAAGTTCCATCCTTACGGGAGAAAGATGAATTTTGGAAATCAGTTGCGCGTCGTGGCCGTATTGCAAACAGTACCTGTGATGACGAACAATTAGCGACAGGCGTTTTTTTAAGAATTACTCTCAGATGCGATTAAGGCGAATGGCGCAGATAAAGCATTTGCCAAAGCGGTACAGCATAAGTTGGGACGAGGCAGTCTGAATTACATTTTATAGATGTATTTCTCACATATCTCAGAGCCTCTCGCGATATTCGTCGTCGTCGTCGTCGTCGTCGTCGCCGCCGCCGCTTCTGCAGAAGTAGCAAATGCGGCGAGGGACGGCCTGCCTTCGATTCCGAATGCACAAATTGTGTGGTCTTGTTTCTCAGTCTATATTTGGTCGGTCTCGTCAGAGGTTGAATGTAACGAATGGGTGGGAAAGAGCAAGGGGCAGCGGCTGTGTAGAACGAAAACACAAATCCTCAGGGGTGTGAGCGTTTCGAGATGAGTCGTATACATGTAAATGTTGATCGTCAGTGACCGTGTGGTCTAATGGATAAGGCGTCGGACTTCGTATCTGAAGATTACAGGTTCGAATGCTGTCACGCTTGTGTTTTTCCAGTTCTGAAAAAGAAACATACCGTTTTAATGTAGCAATTGAGCAGTACGAAACCGTCTGAATGTTGCTGTTGACCATTTTTTGCTTGGAGATGCTCTTGAGCTTGAAACACACACAGCAAGACCGGTGTTAACTAACGAAATGGTCGGCAGAGTGCCGACACCGCGAGTTTTGACTGGCACTTGCACATCTAAAACAACGTCGGAAAGTAACTCGTTCGGCTTTTGAGTCACATAAAGTATGTGTGTTAATTTTGACGCCACTAGCTCTGCTTGTTGTCATGCAATTTCTTTGCCTCTCAGAAATGATTATGACATAAAAGTGAAGTACGTGACGAGTGTGACGTTAGGAAAACATTAGGCAGCATGGAGAGATTCTGTATGGGACCACCCAACCCAAACGAGTACTGTGTGACGTGCTACCCGGCAAGTATTCACCGAGGTAGCCGGCTATCTCAGTCGGTAGAGCGTCAGACTCTTAATCCCAGGGTCGTGGGTTCGAGCCAGACGCTGGGCGGAACGGAATTTTGTTCCGCTGCAGGTGTAAATTACCGTTTTTCTGATTAACGAGATTTAATGGAAATAGCAACTTTAAACTTTGCCTACGTCTCTGTCAGTCGCAAGGAAACTGTATTTGAAGGTGAAGGTGATTTTGTAGACATGTGTGAAAGGCATGTTCTGAAAAGCATGTGTTGTGGTTTGGAGAGCACATCGGTTACGTGTCAGATGTGTAGCCAAGCAGTAATTTGTCGCCATAGCTGCAAATATTAGCCGGTAATATGAAGTGTTGTCAGCTAAAGTCTGATGGTGCAGACGACCGTAAGGACGAAGTACCCAAGAGTACCGCTAGGCCGCGCCTCTTTAGCTCAGTGGTAGAGCACTGGTCTAATAAACCAGGGGTTGTAAGTTCCATCCTCACAGGAGAAAGATGAATTTTGGAAATCAGTTGCGCGTCGTGGCCGTATAGCAAACAGTACCTGTGATGACGAACAATTAGCGACAGGCGTTTTTTTAAGATTTACTCTCAGATGTGATTAAGGCGAATGGCGCAGATAAAGCATTAGCCAAAGCGGTACAGCATAAGGTGGGACGAGGCAGTCTGAATTACATTTTATAGATGTATTTCTCACATATCTCAGAGCCTCTCGCGATCTTCGTCGTCGTCGTCGTCGTCGTCGTCGTCGTCGTCGTCGTCGTCGCCGCCGCTTCTGCAGAAGTAGCAAATGGCCATCGTAGCAAATGCGGCGAGGGACGGCCTGCCTTCGATTCCGAATGCACAAATTGTGTGGTCTTGTTTCTCAGTCTATATTTGGTCGGTCTCGTCAGAGGTTGAATGTAACGAATGGGTGGGAAAGGGCAAGGGGCAGCGGCTGTGTAGAACGAAAACACAAATCCTCAGGGGTGTGAGCGTTTCGAGATGAGTCGTATACATGTAAATGTTGATCGTCAGTGACCGTGTGGTCTAATGGATAAGGCGTCGGACTTCGTATCTGAAGATTACAGGTTCGAATGCTGTCACGCTTGTGTTTTTCCAGTTCTGAAAAAGAAACATACCGTTTTAATGTAGCAATTGAGCAGTACGAAACCGTCTGAATGTTGCTGTTGACCATTTTTTGCTTGGAGATGCTCTTGAGCTTGAAACACACACAGCAAGACCGGTGTTAACTAACGAAATGGTCGGCAGAGTGCCGACACCGCGAGTTTTGACTGGCACTTGCACATCTAAAACAACGTCGGAAAGTAACTCGTTCGGCTTTTGAGTCACATAAAGTATGTGTGTTAATTTTGACGCCACTAGCTCTGCTTGTTGTCATGCAATTTCTTTGCCTCTCAGAAATGATTATGACATAAAAGTGAAGTACGTGACGAGTGTGACGTTAGGAAAACATTAGGCAGCATGGAGAGATTCTGTATGGGACCACCCAACCCAAACGAGTACTGTGTGACGTGCTACCCGGCAAGTATTCACCGAGGGAGCCGGCTATCTCAGTCGGTAGAGCGTCAGACTCTTAATCCCAGGGTCGTGGGTTCGAGCCAGACGCTGGGCGGAACGGAATTTTGTTCCGCTGCAGGTGTAAATTACCGTTTTTCTGATTAACGAGATTTAATGGAAATAGCAACTTTAAACTTTGCCTACGTCTCTGTCAGTCGCAAGGAAACTGTATTTGAAGGTGAAGGTGATTTTGTAGACATGTGTGAAAGGCATGTTCTGAAAAGCAAGTGTTGTGGTTTGGAGAGCACATCGGTTACGTGTCAGATGTGTAGCCAAGCAGTAATTTGTCGCCATAGCTGCAAATATTAGCCGGTAATATGAAGTGTTGTCAGCTAAAGTCTGATGGTGCAGACGACCGTAAGGACGAAGTACCCAAGAGTACCGCTAGGCCGCGCCTCTTTAGCTCAGTGGTAGAGCACTGGTCTAATAAACCAGGGGTTGTAAGTTCCATCCTCACAGGAGAAAGATGAATTTTGGAAATCAGTTGCGCGTCGTGGCCGTATAGCAAACAGTACCTGTGATGACGAACAATTAGCGACAGGCGTTTTTTTAAGATTTACTCTCAGATGTGATTAAGGCGAATGGCGCAGATAAAGCATTTGCCAAAGCGGTACAGCATAAGGTGGGACGAGGCAGTCTGAATTACATTTTATAGATGTATTTCTCACATATCTCAGAGCCTCTCGCGATCTTCGTCGTCGTCGTCGTCGTCGTCGTCGTCGTCGCCGCCGCCGCTTCTGCAGAAGTAGCAAATGGCCATCGTAGCAAATGCGGCGAGGGACGCCCTGCCTTCGATTCCGAATGCACAAAGTGTGTGGTCTTGTTTCTCAGTCTATATTTGGTCGGTCACGTCAGAGGTTGAATGTAACGAATGGGTGGGAAAGAGCAAGGGGCAGCGGCTGTGTAGAACGAAAACACAAATCCTCAGGGGTGTGAACGTTTCGAGATGAGTCGTATACACGTAAATGTTGGTCGTCAGTGACCGTGTGGCCTAATGGATAAGGCGTCGGACTTCGGCTCTGAAGATTACAGGTTCGAATGCTGTCACACTTGTGTTTTTCCAGTTCTGAAAAAGAAACATACCGTTTTAATGTAGCAATTGAGCAGTACGAAACCGTCTGAATGTTGCTGTTGACCATTTTTTGCTTGGAGATGCTCTTGAGCTTGAAACACACACAGCAAGACCGGTGTTAACTAACGAAATGGTCGGCAGAGTGCAGACACCGCGAGTTTTGACTGGCACTTGCACATCTAAAACAACGTCGGAAAGTAACTCGTTCGGCTTTTGAGTCACATAAAGTATGTGTGTTAATTTTGACGCCACTAGCTCTGCTTGTTGTCATGCAATTTCTTTGCCTCTCAGAAATGATTATGACATAAAAGTGAAGTACGTGACGAGTGTGACGTTAGGAAAACATTAGGCAGCATGGAGAGATTCTGTATGGGACCACCCAACCCAAACGAGTACTGTGTGACGTGCTACCCGGCAAGTATTCACCGAGGTAGCCGGCTAACTCAGTCGGTAGAGCGTCAGACTCTTAATCCCAGGGTCGTGGGTTCGAGCCAGACGCTGGGCGGAACGGAATTTTGTTCCGCTGCAGGTGTAAATTACCGTTTTTCTGATTAACGAGATTTAATGGAAATAGCAACTTTAAACTTTGCCTACGTCTCTGTCAGTCGCAAGGAAACTGTATTTGAAGGTGAAGGTGATTTTGTAGACATGTGTGAAAGACATGTTCTGAAATGCAAGTGTTGTGGTTTGGAGAGCACATCGGTTACGTGTCAGATGTGTAGCCAAGCAGTAATTTGTCGCCATAGCTGCAAATATTAGCCGGTAATATGAAGTGTTGTCAGCTAAAGACTGATGGTGCAGACGACCGTAAGGACGAAGTACCCAAGAGTACCGCTAGGCCGCGCCTCTTTAGCTCAGTGGTAGAGCACTGGTCTAATAAACCAGGGGTTGTAAGTTCCATCCTCACAGGAGAAAGATGAATTTTGGAAATCAGTTGCGCGTCGTGGCCGTATAGCAAACAGTACCTGTGATGACGAACAATTAGCGACAGGCGTTTTTTTAAGATTTACTCTCAGATGTGATTAAGGCGAATGGCGCAGATAAAGCATTTGCCAAAGCGGTACAGCATAAGGTGGGACGAGGCAGTCTGAATTACATTTTATAGATGTATTTCTCACATATCTCAGAGCCTCTCGCAATCTTCGTCGTCGTCGTCGTCGTCGTCGTCGCCGCCGCTTCTGCAGAAGTAGCAAATGGCCATCGTAGCAAATGCGGCGAGGGACGGCCTGCCTTCGATTCCGAATGCACAAATTGTGTGGTCTTGTTTCTCAGTCTATATTTGGTCGGTCTCGTCAGAGGTTGAATGTAACGAATGGGTGGGAAAGAGCAAGGGGCAGCGGCTGTGTAGAACGAAAACACAAATCCTCAGGGGTGTGAGCGTTTCGAGATGAGTCGTATACATGTAAATGTTGATCGTCAGTGACCGTGTGGTCTAATGGATAAGGCGTCGGACTTCGTATCTGAAGATTACAGGTTCGAATGCTGTCACGCTTGTGTTTTTCCAGTTCTGAAAAAGAAACATACCGTTTTAATGTAGCAATTGAGCAGTACGAAACCGTCTGAATGTTGCTGTTGACCATTTTTTGCTTGGAGATGCTCTTGAGCTTGAAACACACACAGCAAGACCGGTGTTAACTAACGAAATGGTCGGCAGAGTGCCGACACCGCGAGTTTTGACTGGCACTTGCACATCTAAAACAACGTCGGAAAGTAACTCGTTCGGCTTTTGAGTCACATAAAGTATGTGTGTTAATTTTGACGCCACTAGCTCTGCTTGTTGTCATGCAATTTCTTTGCCTCTCAGAAATGATTATGACATAAAAGTGAAGTACGTGACGAGTGTGACGTTAGGAAAACATTAGGCAGCATGGAGAGATTCTGTATGGGACCACCCAACCCAAACGAGTACTGTGTGACGTGCTACCCGGCAAGTATTCACCGAGGTAGCCGGCTATCTCAGTCGGTAGAGCGTCAGACTCTTAATCCCAGGGTCGTGGGTTCGAGCCAGACGCTGGGCGGAACGGAATTTTGTTCCGCTGCAGGTGTAAATTACCGTTTTTCTGATTAACGAGATTTAATGGAAATAGCAACTTTAAACTTTGCCTACGTCTCTGTCAGTCGCAAGGAAACTGTATTTGAAGGTGAAGGTGATTTTGTAGACATGTGTGAAAGGCATGTTCTGAAAAGCAAGTGTTGTGGTTTGGAGAGCACATCGGTTACGTGTCAGATGTGTAGCCAAGCAGTAATTTGTCGCCATAGCTGCAAATATTAGCCGGTAATATGAAGTGTTGTCAGCTAAAGTCTGATGGTGCAGACGACCGTAAGGACGAAGTACCCAAGAGTACCGCTAGGCCGCGCCTCTTTAGCTCAGTGGTAGAGCACTGGTCTAATAAACCAGGGGTTGTAAGTTCCATCCTCACAGGAGAAAGATGAATTTTGGAAATCAGTTGCGCGTCGTGGCCGTATAGCAAATAGTACCTGTGATGACGAACAATTAGCGACAGGCGTTTTTTTAAGATTTACTCTCAGATGTGATTAAGGCGAATGGCGCAGATAAAGCATTTGCCAAAGCGGTACAGCATAAGGTGGGACGAGGCAGTCTGAATTACATTTTATAGATGTATTTCTCACATATCTCAGAGCCTCTCGCGATCTTCGTCGTCGTCGTCGTCGTCGTCGTCGTCGTCGTCGTCGTCGCTGCCGCCGCTTCTGCAGAAGTAGCAAATGGCCATCGTAGCAAATGCGGCGAGGGACGCCCTGCCTTCGATTCCGAATGCACAAAGTGTGTGGTCTTGTTTCTCAGTCTATATTTGGTCGGTCACGTCAGAGGTTGAATGTAACGAATGGGTGGGAAAGAGCAAGGGGCAGCGGCTGTGTAGAACGAAAACACAAATCCTCAGGGGTGTGAGCGTTTCGAGATGAGTCGTATACACGTAAATGTTGGTCGTCAGTGACCGTGTGGCCTAATGGATAAGGCGTCGGACTTCGGCTCTGAAGATTACAGGTTCGAATGCTGTCACGCTTGTGTTTTTCCAGTTCTGAAAAAGAAACATACCGTTTTAATGTAGCAATTGAGCAGTACGAAACCGTCTGAATGTTGCTGTTGACCATTTTTTGCTTGGAGATGCTCTTGAGCTTGAAACACACACAGCAAGACCGGTGATAACTAACGAAATGGTCGGCAGAGTGCAGACACCGCGAGTTTTGACTGGCACTTACACATCTGAAACAATGTCGGAAAGTAACTCGTTCGGCTTTTGAGTCACATAAAGTATGTGTGTTAATTTTGACGCCACTAGCTCTGCTTGTTGTCATGCAATTTCTTTGCCTCTCAGAAATGATTATGACATAAAAGTGAAGTACGTGACGAGTGTGACGTTAGGAAAACATTAGGCAGCATGGAGAGATTCTGTATGGGACCACCCAACCCAAACGAGTACTGTGTGACGTGCTACCCGGCAAGTATTCACCGAGGTAGCCGGCTAACTCAGTCGGTAGAGCGTCAGACTCTTAATCCCAGGGTCGTGGGTTCGAGCCAGACGCTGGGCGGAACGGAATTTTGTTCCGCTGCAGGTGTAAATTACCGTTTTTCTGATTAACGAGATTTAATGGAAATAGCAACTTTAAACTTTGCCTACGTCTCTGTCAGTCGCAAGGAAACTGTATTTGAAGGTGAAGGTGATTTTGTAGACATGTGTGAAAGACATGTTCTGAAATGCAAGTGTTGTGGTTTGGAGAGCACATCGGTTACGTGTCAGATGTGTAGCCAAGCAGTAATTTGTCGCCATAGCTGCAAATATTAGCCGGTAATATGAAGTGTTGTCAGCTAAAGTCTGATGGTGCAGACGACCGTAAGGACGAAGTACCCAAGAGTACCGCTAGGCCGCGGCTCTTTAGCTCAGTGGTAGAGCACTGGTCTAATAAACCAGGGGTTGTAAGTTCCATCCCCACAGGAGAAAGATGAATTTTGGAAATCAGTTGCGCGTCGTGGCCGTATAGCAAACAGTACCTGTGATGACGAACAATTAGCGACAGGCGTTTTTTTAAGATTTACTCTCAGATGTGATTAAGGCGAATGGCGCAGATAAAGCATTTGCCAAAGCGGTACAGCATAAGGTGGGACGAGGCAGTCTGAATTACATTTTATAGATGTATTTCTCACATATCTCAGAGCCTCTCGCAATCTTCGTCGTCGTCGTCGTCGTCGTCGTCGTCGTCGTCGTCGTCGCCGCCGCTTCTGCAGAAGTAGCAAATGGCCATCGTAGCAAATGCGGCGAGGGACGGCCTGCCTTCGATTCCGAATGCACAAATTGTGTGGTCTTGTTTTTCAGTCTATATTTGGTCGGTCTCGTCAGAGGTTGAATGTAACGAATGGGTGGGAAAGAGCAAGGGGCAGCGGCTGTGTAGAACGAAAACACAAATCCTCAGGGGTGTGAGCGTTTCGAGATGAGTCGTATTCATGTAAATGTTGATCGTCAGTGACCGTGTGGTCTAATGGATAAGGCGTCGGACTTCGTATCTGACGATTACAGGTTCGAATGCTGTCACGCTTGTGTTTTTCCAGTTCTGAAAAAGAAACATACCGTTTTAATGTAGCAATTGAGCAGTACGAAACCGTCTGAATGTTGCTGTTGACCATTTTTTGCTTGGAGATGCTCTTGAGCTTGAAACACACACAGCAAGACCGGTGTTAACTAACGAAATGGTCGGCAGAGTGCAGACACCGCGAGTTTTGACTGGCACTTGCACATCTGAAACAACGTCGGAAAGTAACTCGTTCGGCTTTTGAGTCACATAAAGTATGTGTGTTAATTTTGACGCCACTAGCTCTGCTTGTTGTCATGCAATTTCTTTGCCTCTCAGAAATGATTATGACATAAAAGTGAAGTACGTGACGAGTGTGACGTTAGGAAAACATTAGGCAGCATGGAGAGATTCTGTATGGGACCACCCAACCCAAACGAGTACTGTGTGACGTGCTACCCGGCAAGTATTCACCGAGGTAGCCGGCTAACTCAGTCGGTAGAGCGTCAGACTCTTAATCCCAGTGTCGTGGGTTCGAGCCAGACGCTGGGCGGAACGGAATTTTGTTCCGCTGCAGGTGTAAATTACCGTTTTTCTGATTAACGAGATTTAATGGAAATAGCAACTTTAAACTTTGCCTACGTCTCTGTCAGTCGCAAGGAAACTGTATTTGAAGGTGAAGGTGATTTTGTAGACATGTGTGAAAGACATGTTCTGAAATGCAAGTGTTGTGGTTTGGAGAGCACATCGGTTACGTGTCAGATGTGTAGCCAAGCAGTAATTTGTCGCCATAGCTGCAAATATTAGCCGGTAATATGAAGTGTTGTCAGCTAAAGTCTGATGGTGCAGACGACCGTAAGGACGAAGTACCCAAGAGTACCGCTAGGCCGCGGCTCTTTAGCTCAGTGGTAGAGCACTGGTCTAATAAACCAGGGGTTGTAAGTTCCATCCTCACAGGAGAAAGATGAATTTTGGAAATCAGTTGCGCGTCGTGGCCGTATAGCAAACAGTACCTGTGATGACGAACAATTAGCGACAGGCGTTTTTTTAAGATTTACTCTCAGATATGATTAAGGCGAATGGCGCAGATAAAGCATTTGCCAAAGCGGTACAGCATAAGGTGGGACGAGGCAGTCTGAATTACATTTTATAGATGTATTTCTCACATATCTCAGAGCCTCTCGCAATCTTCGTCGTCGTCGTCGTCGTCGTCGTCGTCGTCGTCGCCGCCGCTTCTGCAGAAGTAGCAAATGGCCATCGTAGCAAATGCGGCGAGGGACGGCCTGCCTTCGATTCCGAATGCACAAATTGTGTGGTCTTGTTTCTCAGTCTATATTTGGTCAGTCTCGTCAGAGGTTGAATGTAACGAATGGGTGGGAAAGAGCAAGGGGCAGCGGCTGTGTAGAACGAAAACACAAATCCTCAGGGGTGTGAGCGTTTCGAGATGAGTCGTATACATGTAAATGTTGATCGTCAGTGACCGTGTGGTCTAATGGATAAGGCGTCGGACTTCGTATCTGAAGATTACAGGTTCGAATGCTGTCACGCTTGTGTTTTTCCAGTTCTGAAAAAGAAACATACCGTTTTAATGTAGCAATTGAGCAGTACGAAACCGTCTGAATGTTGCTGTTGACCATTTTTTGCTTGGAGATGCTCTTGAGCTTGAAACACACACAGCAAGACCGGTGTTAACTAACGAAATGGTCGGCAGGGTGCCGACACCGCGAGTTTTGACTGGCACTTGCACATCTAAAACAACGTCGGAAAGTAACTCGTTCGGCTTTTGAGTCACATAAAGTATGTGTGTTAATTTTGACGCCACTAGCTCTGCTTGTTGTCATGCAATTTCTTTGCCTCTCAGAAATGATTATGACATAAAAGTGAAGTACGTGACGAGTGTGACGTTAGGAAAACATTAGGCAGCATGGAGAGATTCTGTATGGGACCACCCAACCCAAACGAGTACTGTGTGACGTGCTACCCGGCAAGTATTCACCGAGGTAGCCGGCTATCTCAGTCGGTAGAGCGTCAGACTCTTAATCCCAGGGTCGTGGGTTCGAGCCA
Organism: Schistocerca gregaria; assembly: GCF_023897955.1. Taxonomy (NCBI): domain Eukaryota; kingdom Metazoa; phylum Arthropoda; class Insecta; order Orthoptera; family Acrididae; genus Schistocerca; species Schistocerca gregaria. The sequence goes on along the minus strand of NW_026061775.1, from coordinate 9,763,797 downwards.
GACGCTGGGCGGAACGGAATTTTGTTCCGCTGCAGGTGTAAATTACCGTTTTTCTGATTAACGAGATTTAATGGAAATAGCAACTTTAAACTTTGCCTACGTCTCTGTCAGTCGCAAGGAAACTGTATTTGAAGGTGAAGGTGATTTTGTAGACATGTGTGAAAGACATGTTCTGAAAAGCAAGTGTTGTGGTTTGGAGAGCACATCGGTTACGTGTAAGATGTGTAGCCAAGCAGTAATTTGTCGCCATAGCTGCAAATATTAGCCGGTAATATGAAGTGTTGTCAGCTAAAGTCTGATGGTGCAGACGACCGTAAGGACGAAGTACCCAAGAGTACCGCTAGGCCGCGCCTCTTTAGCTCAGTGGTAGAGCACTGGTCTAATAAACCAGGGGTTGTAAGTTCCATCCTCACAGGAGAAAGATGAATTTTGGAAATCAGTTGCGCGTCGTGGCCGTATAGCAAACAGTACCTGTGATGACGAACAATTAGCGACAGGCGTTTTTTTAAGATTTACTCTCAGATGTGATTAAGGCGAATGGCGCAGATAAAGCATTTGCCAAAGCGGTACAGCATAAGGTGGGACGAGGCAGTCTGAATTACATTTTATAGATGTATTTCTCACATATCTCAGAGTCTCTCGCGATCGTCGTCGTCGTCGTCGTCGTCGTCGTCGTCGTCGTCGTCGTCGTCGTCGTCGTCGTCGTCGCCGCCGCCGCTTCTGCAGAAGTAGCAAATGGCCATCGTAGCAAATGCAGCGATGGACGCCCTGCCTTCGATTCCGAATGCACAAAGTGTGTGGTCTTGTTTCTCAGTCTATATTTGGTCGGTCTCGTCAGAGGTTGAATGTAACGAATGGGTGGGAAAGAGCAAGGGGCAGCGGCTGTGTAGAACGAAAACACAAATCCTCAGGGGTGTGAGCGTTTCGAGATGACTCGTATACATGTAAATGTTGGTCGTCAGTGACCGTGTGGCCTAATGGATAAGGCGTCGGACTTCGGCTCTGAAGATTACAGGTTCGAATGCTGTCACGCTTGTGTTTTTCCAGTTCTGAAAAAGAAACATACCGTTTTAATGTAGCAATTGAGCAGTACGAAACCGTCTGAATGTTGCTGTTGACCATTTTTTGCTTGGAGATGCTCTTGAGCTTGAAACACACACAGCAAGACCGGTGTTAACTAGCGAAATGGTCGGCAGAGTGCCGACACCGCGAGTTTTGACTGGCACTTGCACATCTAAAACAACGTCGGAAAGTAACTCGTTCGGCTTTTGAGTCACATAAAGTATGTGTGTTAATTTTGACGCCACTAGCTCTGCTTGTTGTCATGCAATTTCTTTGCCTCTCAGAAATGATTATGACATAAAAGTGAAGTACGTGACGAGTGTGACGTTAGGAAAACATTAGGCAGCATGGAGAGATGCTGTATGGGACCACCCAACCCAAACGAGTACTGTGTGACGTGCTACCCGGCAAGTATTCACCGAGGTAGCCGACTATCTCAGTCAGTAGAGCGTCAGACACTTAATCCCAGGGTCGTGGGTTCGAGCCAGACGCTGGGCGAAACGGAATTTTGTTCCGCTGCAGGTGTAAATTACCGTTTTTCTGATTAACGAGATTTAATGGAAATAGCAACTTTAAACTTTGCCTACGTCTCTGTCAGTCGCAAGGAAACTGTATTTGAAGGTGAAGGTGATTTTGTAGACATGTGTAAAAGACATGTTCTGAAATGCAAGTGTTGTGGTTTGGAGAGCACATCGGTTACGTGTCAGATGTGTAGCCAAGCAGTAATTTGTCGCCATAGCTGCAAATATTAGCCGATAATATGAATTGTTGTCAGCTAAAGTCTGATGATGCAGACGACCGTAAGGACGAAGTACCCAAGAGTACCGCTAGGCCGCGCCTCTTTAGCTCAGTGGTAGAGCACTGGTCTAATAAACCAGGGGTCGTAAGTTCCATCCTCACAGGAGAAAGATGAATTTTGGAAATCAGTTGCGCGTCGTGGCCGTATAGCAAACAGTACCTGTGATGACGAACAATTAGCGACAGGAGTTTTCTTAAGATTTACTCTCAGATGTGATTAAGGCGAAAGGCGCAGATAAAGCATTTGCCAAAGCGGTACAGCATAAGGTGGGACGAGGCAGTCTGAATTACATTTTATAGATGTATTTCTCACATATCTCAGAGTCTCTCGCGATCTTCGTCGTCGTCGTCGTCGTCGTCGTCGTCGTCGCCGTCGCCGCCGCCGCTTCTGCAGAAGTAGCAAATGGCCATCGTAGCAAATGCGGCGAGGGACTGCCTGCCTTCGATTCCGAATGCACAAATTGTGTGGTCTTGTTTCTCAGTCTATATTTGGTCGGTCTCGTCAGAGGTTGAATGTAACGAATGGGTGGGAAAGAGCAAGGGGCAGCGGCTGTGTAGAACGAAAACACAAATCCTCAGGGGTGTGAGCGTTTCGAGATGAGTCGTATACATGTAAATGTTGGTCCTCAGTGACCGTGTGGCCTAATGGATAAGGCGTCGGACTTCGGCTCTGAAGATTACAGGTTCGAATGCTGTCACGCTTGTGTTTTTCCAGTTCTGAAAAAGAAACATACCGTTTTAATGTAGCAATTGAGCAGTACGAAACCGTCTGAATGTTGCTGTTGACCATTTTTTGCTTGGAGATGCTCTTGAGCTTGAAACACACACAGCAAGACCGGTGTTAACTAACGAAATGGTCGGCAGAGTGCCGACACCGCGAGTTTTGACTGGCACTTGCACATCTAAAACAACGTCGGAAAGTAACTCGTTCGGCTTTTGAGTCACATAAAGTATGTGTGTTAATTTTGACGCCACTAGCTCTGCTTGTTGTCATGCAATTTCTTTGCCTCTCAGAAATGATTATGACATAAAAGTGAAGTACGTGACGAGTGTGACGTTAGGAAAACATTAGGCAGCATGGAGAGATTCTGTATGGGACCACCCAACCCAAACGAGTACTGTGTGACGTGCTACCCGGCAAGTATTCACCGAGGTAGCCGGCTATCTCAGTCGGTAGAGCGTCAGACTCTTAATCCCAGGGTCGTGGGTTCGAGCCAGACGCTGGGCGGAACGGAATTTTGTTCCGCTGCAGGTGTAAATTACCGTTTTTCTGATTAACGAGATTTAATGGAAATAGCAACTTTAAACTTTGCCTACGTCTCTGTCAGTCGCAAGGAAACTGTATTTGAAGGTGAAGGTGATTTTGTAGACATGTGTAAAAGACATGTTCTGAAATGCAAGTGTTGTGGTTTGGAGAGCACATCGGTTACGTGTCAGATGTGTAGCCAAGCAGTAATTTGTCGCCATAGCTGCAAATATTAGCCGATAATATGAATTGTTGTCAGCTAAAGTCTGATGATGCAGACGACCGTAAGGACGAAGTACCCAAGAGTACCGCTAGGCCGCGCCTCTTTAGCTCAGTGGTAGAGCACTGGTCTAATAAACCAGGGGTCGTAAGTTCCATCCTCACAGGAGAAAGATGAATTTTGGAAATCAGTTGCGCGTCGTGGCCGTATAGCAAACAGTACCTGTGATGACGAACAATTAGCGACAGGCGTTTTTTTAAGATTTACTCTCAGATGTGATTAAGGCGAATGGCGCAGATAAAGCATTTGCCAAAGCGGTACAGCATAAGGTGGGACGAGGCAGTCTGAATTACATTTTATAGATGTATTTCTCACATATCTCAGAGCCTCTCGCGATCTTCGTCGTCGTCGTCGTCGTCGTCGTCGTCGTCGTCGTCGTCGTCGTCGTCGTCGCCGCCGCCGCCGCTTCTGCAGAAGTAGCAAATGGCCATCGTAGCAAATGCGGCGAGGGACGCCCTGCCTTCGATTCCGAATGCACAAAGTGTGTGGTCTTGTTTCTCAGTCTATATTTGGTCGGTCTCGTCAGAGGTTGAATGTAACAAATAAGTGGGAAAGAGCAAGGGGCAGCGGCTGTGTAGAACGAAAACACAAATCCTCAGGGGTGTGAGCGTTTCGAGATGAGTCGTATACATGTAAATGTTGGTCGTCAGTGACCGTGTGGCCTAATGGATAAGGCGTCGGACTTCGGCTCTGAAGATTACAGGTTCGAATGCTGTCACGCTTGTGTTTTTCCAGTTCTGAAAAAGAAACATACCGTTTTAATGTAGCAATTGAGCAGTACGAAACCGTCTGAATGTTGCTGTTGACCATTTTTTGCTTGGAGATGCTCTTGAGCTTGAAACACACACAGCAAGACCGGTGTTAACTAGCGAAATGGTCGGCAGAGTGCCGACACCGCGAGTTTTGACTGGCACTTGCACATCTAAAACAACGTCGGAAAGTAACTCGTTCGGCTTTTGAGTCACATAAAGTATGTGTGTTAATTTTGACGCCACTAGCTCTGCTTGTTGTCATGCAATTTCTTTGCCTCTCAGAAATGATTATGACATAAAAGTGAAGTGCGTGACGAGTGTGACGTTAGGAAAACTTTAGGCAGCATGGAGAGATGCTGTATGGGACCACCCAACCCAAACGAGTACTGTGTGACGTGCTACCCGGCAAATATTCACCGAGGTAGCCGGCTATCTCAGTCGGTAGAGCGTCAGACACTTAATCCCAAGATCGTGGGTTCGAGCCAGACGCTGGGCGAAACGGAATTTTATTCCGCTGCAGGTGTAAATTACCGTTTTTCTGATTACCGAGATTTAATGGAAATAGCAACTTTAAACTTTGCCTACGTCTCTGTCAGTCGCAAGGAAACTGTATTTGAAGGTGAAGGTGATTTTGTAGACATGTGTAAAAGACATGTTCTGAAATGCAAGTGTTGTGGTTTGGAGAGCACATCGGTTACGTGTCAGATGTGTAGCCAAGCAGTAATTTGTCGCCATAGCTGCAAATATTAGCCGATAATATGAATTGTTGTCAGCTAAAGTCTGATGATGCAGACGACCGTAAGGACGAAGTACCCAAGAGTACCGCTAGGCCGCGCCTCTTTAGCTCAGTGGTAGAGCACTGGTCTAATAAACCAGGGGTCGTAAGTTCCATCCTCACAGGAGAAAGATGAATTTTGGAAATCATTTGCGCGTCGTGGCCGTATAGCAAACAGTACCTGTGATGACGAACAATTAGCGACAGGAGTTTTTTTAAGATTTACTCTCAGATGTGATTAAGGCGAATGGCGCAGATAAAGCATTTGCCAAAGCGGTACAGCATAAGGTGGGACGAGGCAGTCTGAATTACATTTTATAGATGTATTTCTCACATATCTCAGAGTCTCTCGCGATCTTCGTCGTCGTCGTCGTCGTCGTCGTCGTCGTCGTCGCCGTCGCCGCCGCCGCTTCTGCAGAAGTAGCAAATGGCCATCGTAGCAAATGCGGCGAGGGACTGCCTGCCTTCGATTCCGAATGCACAAATTGTGTGGTCTTGTTTCTCAGTCTATATTTGGTCGGTCTCGTCAGAGGTTGAATGTAACGAATGGGTGGGAAAGAGCAAGGGGCAGCGGCTGTGTAGAACGAAAACACAAATCCTCAGGGGTGTGAGCGTTTCGAGATGAGTCGTATACATGTAAATGTTGGTCCTCAGTGACCGTGTGGCCTAATGGATAAGGCGTCGGACTTCGGCTCTGAAGATTACAGGTTCGAATGCTGTCACGCTTGTGTTTTTCCAGTTCTGAAAAAGAAACATACCGTTTTAATGTAGCAATTGAGCAGTACGAAACCGTCTGAATGTTGCTGTTGACCATTTTTTGCTTGGAGATGCTCTTGAGCTTGAAACACACACAGCAAGACCGGTGTTAACTAACGAAATGGTCGGCAGAGTGCCGACACCGCGAGTTTTGACTGGCACTTGCACATCTAAAACAACGTCGGAAAGTAACTCGTTCGGCTTTTGAGTCACATAAAGTATGTGTGTTAATTTTGACGCCACTAGCTCTGCTTGTTGTCATGCAATTTCTTTGCCTCTCAGAAATGATTATGACATAAAAGTGAAGTACGTGACGAGTGTGACGTTAGGAAAACATTAGGCAGCATGGAGAGATTCTGTATGGGACCACCCAACCCAAACGAGTACTGTGTGACGTGCTACCCGGCAAGTATTCACCGAGGTAGCCGGCTATCTCAGTCGGTAGAGCGTCAGACTCTTAATCCCAGGGTCGTGGGTTCGAGCCAGACGCTGGGCGGAACGGAATTTTGTTCCGCTGCAGGTGTAAATTACCGTTTTTCTGATTAACGAGATTTAATGGAAATAGCAACTTTAAACTTTGCCTACGTCTCTGTCAGTCGCAAGGAAACTGTATTTGAAGGTGAAGGTGATTTTGTAGACATGTGTAAAAGACATGTTCTGAAATGCAAGTGTTGTGGTTTGGAGAGCACATCGGTTACGTGTCAGATGTGTAGCCAAGCAGTAATTTGTCGCCATAGCTGCAAATATTAGCCGATAATATGAATTGTTGTCAGCTAAAGTCTGATGATGCAGACGACCGTAAGGACGAAGTACCCAAGAGTACCGCTAGGCCGCGCCTCTTTAGCTCAGTGGTAGAGCACTGGTCTAATAAACCAGGGGTCGTAAGTTCCATCCTCACAGGAGAAAGATGAATTTTGGAAATCAGTTGCGCGTCGTGGCCGTATAGCAAACAGTACCTGTGATGACGAACAATTAGCGACAGGCGTTTTTTTAAGATTTACTCTCAGATGTGATTAAGGCGAATGGCGCAGATAAAGCATTTGCCAAAGCGGTACAGCATAAGGTGGGACGAGGCAGTCTGAATTACATTTTATAGATGTATTTCTCACATATCTCAGAGCCTCTCGCGATCTTCGTCGTCGTCGTCGTCGTCGTCGTCGTCGTCGTCGTCGCCGCCGCCGCCGCTTCTGCAGAAGTAGCAAATGGCCATCGTAGCAAATGCGGCGAGGGACGCCCTGCCTTCGATTCCGAATGCACAAAGTGTGTGGTCTTGTTTCTCAGTCTATATTTGGTCGGTCTCGTCAGAGGTTGAATGTAACAAATAAGTGGGAAAGAGCAAGGGGCAGCGGCTGTGTAGAACGAAAACACAAATCCTCAGGGGTGTGAGCGTTTCGAGATGAGTCGTATACATGTAAATGTTGGTCGTCAGTGACCGTGTGGCCTAATGGATAAGGCGTCGGACTTCGGCTCTGAAGATTACAGGTTCGAATGCTGTCACGCTTGTGTTTTTCCAGTTCTGAAAAAGAAACATACCGTTTTAATGTAGCAATTGAGCAGTACGAAACCGTCTGAATGTTGCTGTTGACCATTTTTTGCTTGGAGATGCTCTTGAGCTTGAAACACACACAGCAAGACCGGTGTTAACTAGCGAAATGGTCGGCAGAGTGCCGACACCGCGAGTTTTGACTGGCACTTGCACATCTAAAACAACGTCGGAAAGTAACTCGTTCGGCTTTTGAGTCACATAAAGTATGTGTGTTAATTTTGACGCCACTAGCTCTGCTTGTTGTCATGCAATTTCTTTGCCTCTCAGAAATGATTATGACATAAAAGTGAAGTGCGTGACGAGTGTGACGTTAGGAAAACTTTAGGCAGCATGGAGAGATGCTGTATGGGACCACCCAACCCAAACGAGTACTGTGTGACGTGCTACCCGGCAAATATTCACCGAGGTAGCCGGCTATCTCAGTCGGTAGAGCGTCAGACACTTAATCCCAAGATCGTGGGTTCGAGCCAGACGCTGGGCGAAACGGAATTTTATTCCGCTGCAGGTGTAAATTACCGTTTTTCTGATTACCGAGATTTAATGGAAATAGCAACTTTAAACTTTGCCTACGTCTCTGTCAGTCGCAAGGAAACTGTATTTGAAGGTGAAGGTGATTTTGTAGACATGTGTAAAAGACATGTTCTGAAATGCAAGTGTTGTGGTTTGGAGAGCACATCGGTTACGTGTCAGATGTGTAGCCAAGCAGTAATTTGTCGCCATAGCTGCAAATATTAGCCGATAATATGAATTGTTGTCAGCTAAAGTCTGATGATGCAGACGACCGTAAGGACGAAGTACCCAAGAGTACCGCTAGGCCGCGCCTCTTTAGCTCAGTGGTAGAGCACTGGTCTAATAAACCAGGGGTCGTAAGTTCCATCCTCACAGGAGAAAGATGAATTTTGGAAATCAGTTGCGCGTCGTGGCCGTATAGCAAACAGTACCTGTGATGACGAACAATTAGCGACAGGAGTTTTTTTAAGATTTACTCTCAGATGTGATTAAGGCGAATGGCGCAGATAAAGCATTTGCCAAAGCGGTACAGCATAAGGTGGGACGAGGCAGTCTGAATTACATTTTATAGATGTATTTCTCACATATCTCAGAGTCTCTCGCGATCTTCGTCGTCGTCGCCGCCGCCTCTTCTGCAGAAGTAGCAAATGGCCATCGTAGCAAATGCGGCGAGGGACTGCCTGCCTTCGATTCCGAATGCACAAATTGTGTGGTCTTGTTTCTCAGTCTATATTTGGTCGGTCTCGTCAGAGGTTGAATGTAACGAATGGGTGGGAAAGAGCAAGGGGCAGCGGCTGTGTAGAACGAAAACACAAATCCTCAGGGGTGTGAGCGTTTCGAGATGAGTCGTATACATGTAAATGTAGGTCCTCAGTGACTGCGTGGCCTAATGGATAAGGCGTCGGACTTCGGCTCTGAAGATTACAGGTTCGAATGCTGTCACGCTTGTGTTTTTCCAGTTCTGAAAAAGAAACATACCGTTTTAATGTAGCAATTGAGCAGTACGAAACCGTCTGAATGTTGCTGTTGACCATTTTTTGCTTGGAGATGCTCTTGAGCTTGAAACACACACAGCAAGACCGGTGTTAACTAGCGAAATGGTCGGCAGAGTGCCGACACCGCGAGTTTTGACTGGCACTTGCACATCTAAAACAACGTCGGAAAGTAACTCGTTCGGCTTTTGAGTCACATAAAGTATGTGTGTTAATTTTGACGCCACTAGCTCTGCTTGTTGTCATGCAATTTCTTTGCCTCTCAGAAATGATTATGACATAAAAGTGAAGTACGTGACGAGTGTGACGTTAGGAAAACATTAGGCAGCATGGAGAGATTCTGTATGGGACCACCCAACCCAAACGAGTACTGTGTGACGTGCTACCCGGCAAGTATTCACCGAGGTAGCCGGCTATCTCAGTCGGTAGAGCGTCAGACTCTTAATCCCAGGGTCGTGGGTTCGAGCCAGACGCTGGGCGGAACGGAATTTTGTTCCGCTGCAGGTGTAAATTACCGTTTTTCTGATTAACGAGATTTAATGGAAATAGCAACTTTAAACTTTGCCTACGTCTCTGTCAGTCGCAAGGAAACTGTATTTGAAGGTGAAGGTGATTTTGTAGACATGTGTGAAAGACATGTTCTGAAATGCAAGTGTTGTGGTTTGGAGAGCACATCGGTTACGTGTCAGATGTGTAGCCAAGCAGTAATTTGTCGCCATAGCTGCAAATATTAGCCGGTAATATGAAGTGTTGTCAGCTAAAGTCTGATGGTGCAGACGACCGTAAGGACGAAGTACCCAAGAGTACCGCTAGGCCGCGCCTCTTTAGCTCAGTGGTAGAGCACTGGTCTAATAAACCAGGGGTCGTAAGTTCCATCCTCACAGGAGAAAGATGAATTTTGGAAATCAGTTGCGCGTCGTGGCCGTATAGCAAACAGTACCTGTGATGACGAACAATTAGCGACAGGCGTTTTTTTAAGATTTACTCTCAGATGTGATTAAGGCGAATGGCGCAGATAAAGCATTTGCCAAAGCGGTACAGCATAAGGTGGGACGAGGCAGTCTGAATTACATTTTATAGATGTATTTCTCACATATCTCAGAGTCTCTCGCGATCGTCGTCGTCGTCGTCGTCGTCGTCGTCGTCGCCGCCGCCGCTTCTGCAGAAGTAGCAAATGGCCATCGTAGCAAATGCGGCGAGGGACGGCCTGCCTTCGATTCCGAATGCACAAAGTGTGTGGTCTTGTTTCTCAGTCTATATTTGGTCGGTCTCGTCAGAGGTTGAATGTAACAAATAAGTGGGAAAGAGCAAGGGGCAGCGGCTGTGTAGAACGAAAACACAAATCCTCAGGGGTGTGAGCGTTTCGAGATGAGTCGTATACATGTAAATGTTGGTCGTCAGTGACCGTGTGGCCTAATGGATAAGGCGTCGGACTTCGGCTCTGAAGATTACAGGTTCGAATGCTGTCACGCTTGTGTTTTTCCAGTTCTGAAAAAGAAACATACCGTTTTAATGTAGCAATTGAGCAGTACGAAACCGTCTGAATGTTGCTGTTGACCATTTTTTGCTTGGAGATGCTCTTGAGCTTGAAACACACACAGCAAGACCGGTGTTAACTAGCGAAATGGTCGGCAGAGTGCCGACACCGCGAGTTTTGACTGGCACTTGCACATCTAAAACAACGTCGGAAAGTAACTCGTTCGGCTTTTGAGTCACATAAAGTATGTGTGTTAATTTTGACGCCACTAGCTCTGCTTGTTGTCATGCAATTTCTTTGCCTCTCAGAAATGATTATGACATAAAAGTGAAGTGCGTGACGAGTGTGACGTTAGGAAAACTTTAGGCAGCATGGAGAGATTCTGTATGGGACCACCCAACCCAAACGAGTACTGTGTGACGTGCTACCCGGCAAATATTCACCGAGGTAGCCGGCTATCTCAGTCGGTAGAGCGTCAGACACTTAATCCCAGGAGCGTGGGTTCGAGCCAGACGCTGGGCGAAACGGAATTTTATTCCGCTGCAGGTGTAAATTACCGTTTTTCTGATTACCGAGATTTAATGGAAATAGCAACTTTAAACTTTGCCTACGTCTCTGTCAGTCGCAAGGAAACTGTATTTGAAGGTGAAGGTGATTTTGTAGACATGTGTAAAAGACATGTTCTGAAATGCAAGTGTTGTGGTTTGGAGAGCACATCGGTTACGTGTCAGATGTGTAGCCAAGCAGTAATTTGTCACCATAGCTGCAAATATTAGCCGATAATATGAATTGTTGTCAGCTAAAGTCTGATGATGCAGACGACCGTAAGGACGAAGTACCCAAGAGTACCGCTAGGCCGCGCCTCTTTAGCTCAGTGGTAGAGCACTGGTCTAATAAACCAGGGGTCGTAAGTTCCATCCTCACAGGAGAAAGATGAATTTTGGAAATCAGTTGCGCGTCGTGGCCGTATAGCAAACAGTACCTGTGATGACGAACAATTAGCGACAGGCGTTTTTTTAAGATTTACTCTCAGATGTGATTAAGGCGAATGGCGCAGATAAAGCATTTGCCAAAGCGGTACAGCATAAGGTGGGACGAGGCAGTCTGAATTACATTTTATAGATGTATTTCTCACATATCTCAGAGTCTCTCGCGATCTTCGTCGTCGTCGTCGTCGTCGTCGTCGCCGTCGCCGCCGCCGCTTCTGCAGAAGTAGCAAATGGCCATCGTAGCAAATGCGGCGAGGGACTGCCTGCCTTCGATTCCGAATGCACAAATTGTGTGGTCTTGTTTCTCAGTCTATATTTGGTCGGTCTCGTCAGAGGTTGAATGTAACGAATGGGTGGGAAAGAGCAAGGGGCAGCGGCTGTGTAGAACGAAAACACAAATCCTCAGGGGTGTGAGCGTTTCGAGATGAGTCGTATACATGTAAATGTTGGTCGTCAGTGACCGTGTGGCCTAATGGATAAGGCGTCGGACTTCGGCTCTGAAGATTACAGGTTCGAATGCTGTCACGCTTGTGTTTTTCCAGTTCTGAAAAAGAAACATACCGTTTTAATGTAGCAATTGAGCAGTACGAAACCGTCTGAATGTTGCTGTTGACCATTTTTTGCTTGGAGATGCTCTTGAGCTTGAAACACACACAGCAAGACCGGTGTTAACTAGCGAAATGGTCGGCAGAGTGCCGACACCGCGAGTTTTGACTGGCACTTGCACATCTAAAACAACGTCGGAAAGTAACTCGTTCGGCTTTTGAGTCACATAAAGTATGTGTGTTAATTTTGACGCCACTAGCTCTGCTTGTTGTCATGCAATTTCTTTGCCTCTCAGAAATGATTATGACATAAAAGTGAAGTGCGTGACGAGTGTGACGTTAGGAAAACTTTAGGCAGCATGGAGAGATTCTGTATGGGACCACCCAACCCAAACGAGTACTGTGTGACGTGCTACCCGGCAAATATTCACCGAGGTAGCCGGCTATCTCAGTCGGTAGAGCGTCAGACACTTAATCCCAGGAGCGTTGGTTCGAGCCAGACGCTGGGCGAAACGGAATTTTATTCCGCTGCAGGTGTAAATTACCGTTTTTCTGATTACCGAGATTTAATGGAAATAGCAACTTTAAACTTTGCCTACGTCTCTGTCAGTCGCAAGGAAACTGTATTTGAAGGTGAAGGTGATTTTGTAGACATGTGTAAAAGACATGTTCTGAAATGCAAGTGTTGTGGTTTGGAGAGCACATCGGTTACGTGTCAGATGTGTAGCCAAGCAGTAATTTGTCGCCATAGCTGCAAATATTAGCCGATAATATGAATTGTTGTCAGCTAAAGTCTGATGATGCAGACGACCGTAAGGACGAAGTACCCAAGAGTACCGCTAGGCCGCGCCTCTTTAGCTCAGTGGTAGAGCACTGGTCTAATAAACCAGGGGTCGTAAGTTCCATCCTCACAGGAGAAAGATGAATTTTGGAAATCAGTTGCGCGTCGTGGCCGTATAGCAAACAGTACCTGTGATGACGAACAATTAGCGACAGGCGTTTTTTTAAGATTTACTCTCAGATGTGATTAAGGCGAATGGCGCAGATAAAGCATTTGCCAAAGCGGTACAGCATAAGGTGGGACGAGGCAGTCTGAATTACATTTTATAGATGTATTTCTCACATATCTCAGAGTCTCTCGCGATCTTCGTCGTCGTCGTCGTCGTCGCCGTCGCCGCCGCCGCTTCTGCAGAAGTAGCAAATGGCCATCGTAGCAAATGCGGCGAGGGACTGCCTGCCTTCGATTCCGAATGCACAAATTGTGTGGTCTTGTTTCTCAGTCTATATTTGGTCGGTCTCGTCAGAGGTTGAATGTAACGAATGGGTGGGAAAGAGCAAGGGGCAGCGGCTGTGTAGAACGAAAACACAAATCCTCAGGGGTGTGAGCGTTTCGAGATGAGTCGTATACATGTAAATGTTGGTCCTCAGTGACCGTGTGGCCTTATGGATAAGGCGTCGGACTTCGGCTCTGAAGATTACAGGTTCGAATGCTGTCACGCTTGTGTTTTTCCAGTTCTGAAAAAGAAACATACCGTTTTAATGTAGCAATTGAGCAGTACGAAACCGTCTGAATGTTGTTGTTGACCATTTTTTGCTTGGAGATGCTCTTGAGCTTGAAACACACACAGCAAGACCGGTGTTAACTAACGAAATGGTCGGCAGAGTGCCGACACCGCGAGTTTTGACTGGCACTTGCACATCTAAAACAACGTCGGAAAGTAACTCGTTCGGCTTTTGAGTCACATAAAGTATGTGTGTTAATTTTGACGCCACTAGCTCTGCTTGTTGTCATGCAATTTCTTTGCCTCTCAGAAATGATTATGACATAAAAGTGAAGTGCGTGACGAGTGTGACGTTAGGAAAACATTAGGCAGCATGGAGAGATTCTGTATGGGACCACCCAACCCAAACGAGTACTGTGTGACGTGCTACCCGGCAAGTATTCACCGAGGTAGCCGGCTATCTCAGTCGGTAGAGCGTCAGACTCTTAATCCCAGGGTCGTGGGTTCGAGCCAGACGCTGGGCGAAACGGAATTTTGTTCCGCTGCAGGTGTAAATTACCGTTTTTCTGATTAACGAGATTTAATGGAAATAGCAACTTTAAACTTTGCCTACGTCTCTGTCAGTCGCAAGGAAACTGTATTTGAAGGTGAAGGTGATTTTGTAGACATGTGTAAAAGACATGTTCTGAAATGCAAGTGTTGTGGTTTGGAGAGCACATCGGTTACGTGTCAGATGTGTAGCCAAGCAGTAATTTGTCGCCATAGCTGCAAATATTAGCCGATAATATGAATTGTTGTCAGCTAAAGTCTGATGATGCAGACGACCGTAAGGACGAAGTACCCAAGAGTACCGCTAGGCCGCGCCTCTTTAGCTCAGTGGTAGAGCACTGGTCTAATAAACCAGGGGTCGTAAGTTCCATCCTCACAGGAGAAAGATGAATTTTGGAAATCAGTTGCGCGTCGTGGCCGTATAGCAAACAGTACCTGTGATGACGAACAATTAGCGACAGGCGTTTTTTTAAGATTTACTCTCAGATGTGATTAAGGCGAATGGCGCAGATAAAGCATTTGCCAAAGCGGTACAGCATAAGGTGGGACGAGGCAGTCTGAATTACATTTTATAGATGTATTTCTCACATATCTCAGAGTCTCTCGCGATCGTCGTCGTCGTCGTCGTCGTCGTCGTCGTCGCTTCTGCAGAAGTAGCAAATGGCCATCGTAGCAAATGCGGCGAGGGACGGCCTGCCTTCGATTCCGAATGCACAAATAGTGTGGTCTTGTTTCTCAGTCTATATTTGGTCGGTCTCGTCAGAGGTTGAATGTAACGAATGGGTGGGAAAGAGCAAGGGGCAGCGGCTGTGTAGAACGAAAACACAAATCCTCAGGGGTGTGAGCGTTTCGAGATGAGTCGTATACATGTAAATGTTGATCGTCAGTGACCGTGTGGTCTAATGGATAAGGCGTCGGACTTCATATCTGAAGATTACAGGTTCGAATGCTGTCACGCTTGTGTTTTTCCAGTTCTGAAAAAGAAACTTACCGTTTTAATGTAGCAATTGAGCAGTACGAAACCGTCTGAATGTTGCTGTTGACCATTTTTTGCTTGGAGATGCTCTTGAGCTTGAAACACACACAGCAAGACCGGTGTTAACTAACGAAATGGTCGGCAGAGTGCCGACACCGCGAGTTTTGACTGGCATTTGCACATCTAAAACAACGTCGGAAAGTAACTCGTTCGGCTTTTGAGTCACATAAAGTATGTGTGTTAATTTTGACGCCACTAGCTCTGCTTGTTGTCATGCAATTTCTTTGCCTCTCAGAAATGATTATGACATAAAAGTGAAGTACGTGACGAGTGTGACGTTAGGAAAACATTAGGCAGCATGGAGAGATGCTGTATGGGACCACCCAACCCAAACGAGTACTGTGTGACGTGCTACCCGGCAAGTATTCACCGAGGTAGCCGGCTATCTCAGTCGGTAGAGCGTCAGACACTTAATCCCCAGGTCGTGGGTTCGAGCCAGACGCTGGGCGAAACGGAATTTTGTTCCGCTGCAGGTGTAAATTACCGTTTTTCTGATTAACGAGATTTAATGGAAATAGCAACTTTAAACTTTGCCTACGTCTCTGTCAGTCGCAAGGAAACTGTATTTGAAGGTGAAGGTGATTTTGTAGACATGTGTAAAAGACATGTTCTGAAATGCAAGTGTTGTGGTTTGGAGAGCACATCGGTTACGTGTCAGATGTGTAGCCAAGCAGTAATTTGTCGCCATAGCTGCAAATATTAGCCGGCAATATGAAGTGTTGTCAGCTAAAGTCTGATGGTGCAGACGACCGTAAGGACGAAGTACCCAAGAGTACCGCTAGGCCGCGCCTCTTTAGCACAGTGGTAGAGCACTGGTTTAATAAACCAGGGGTTGTAAGTTCCATCCTCACAGGAGACAGATGAATTTTGGAAATCAGTTGCGCGTCGTGGCCGTATAGCAAACAGTACCTGTGATGACGAACAATTAGCGACAGGCGTTTTTTTAAGATTTACTCTCAGATGTGATTAAGGCGAATGGCGCAGATAAAGCATTTGCCAAAGCGGTACAGCATAAGGTGGGACGAGGCAGTCTGAATTACATTTTATAGATGTATTTCTCACATATCTCAGAGTCTCTCGCGATCTTCGTCGTCGTCGTCGTCGTCGTCGCTTCTGCAGAAGTAGCAAATGGCCATCGTAGCAAATGCGGCGAGGGACGGCCTGCCTTCGATTCCGAATGCACAAATTGTGTGGTCTTGTTTCTCAGTCTATATTTGGTCGGTCTCGTCAGAGGTTGAATGTAACGAATGGGTGGGAAAGAGCAAGGGGCAGCGGCTGTGTAGAACGAAAACACAAATCCTCAGGGGTGTGAGCGTTTCGAGATGAGTCTTATACATGTAAATGTTGATCGTCAGTGACCGTGTGGTCTAATGGATAAGGCGTCGGACTTCATATCTGAAGATTACAGGTTCGAATGCTGTCACGCTTGTGTTTTTCCAGTTCTGAAAAAGAAACTTACCATTTTAATGTAGCAATTGAGCAGTACGAAACCGTCTGAATGTTGCTGTTGACCATTTTTTGCTTGGAGATGCTCTTGAGCTTGAAACACACACAGCAAGACCGGTGTTAACTAACGAAATGGTCGGCAGAGTGCCGACACCGCGAGTTTTGACTGGCACTTGCACATCTAAAACAACGTCGGAAAGTAACTCGTTCGGCTTTTGAGTCACATAAAGTATGTGTGTTAATTTTGACGCCACTAGCTCTGCTTGTTGTCATGCAATTTCTTTGCCTCTCAGAAATGATTATGACATAAAAGTGAAGTACGTGACGAGTGTGACGTTAGGAAAACATTAGGCAGCATGGAGAGATTCTGTCTGGGACCACCCAACCCAAACGAGTACTGTGTGACGTGCTACCCGGCAAGTATTCACCGAGGTAGCCGGCTATCTCAGTCGGTAGAGCGCCAGACTCTTATTCCCAGGGTCGTGGGTTCGAGCCAGACGCTGGGCGGAACGGGATTTTGTTCCGCTGCAGGTGTAAATTACCGTTTTTCTGATTAACGAGATTTAATGGAAATAGCAACTTTAAACTTTGCCTACGTCTCTGTCAGTCGCAAGGAAACTGTATTTGAAGGTGAAGGTGATTTTGTAGACATGTGTGAAAGACATGTTCTGAAATGCAAGTGTTGTGGTTTGGAGAGCACATCGGTTACGTGTCAGATGTGTAGCCAAGCAGTAATTTGTCGCCATAGCTGCAAATATTAGCCGGCAATATGAAGTGTTGTCAGCTAAAGTCTGATGGTGCAGACGACCGTAAGGACGAAGTACCCAAGAGTACCGCTAGGCCGCGCCTCTTTAGCTCAGTGGTAGAGCACTGGTCTAATAAACCAGGGGTCGTAAGTTCCATCCTCACAGGAGAAAGATGAATTTTGGAAATCAGTTGCGCGTCGTGGCCGTATAGCAAACAGTACCTGTGATGACGAACAATTAGCGACAGGCGTTTTTTTAAGATTTACTCTCAGATGTGATTAAGGCGAATGGCGCAGATAAAGCATTTGCCAAAGCGGTACAGCATAAGGTGGGACGAGGCAGTCTGAATTACATTTTATAGATGTATTTCTCACATATCTCAGAGTCTCTCGCGATCTTCGTCGTCGTCGTCGTCGTCGTCGTCGCCGCCGCTTCTGCAGAAGTAGCAAATGGCCATCGTAGCAAATGCGGCGAGGGACTGCCTGCCTTCGATTCCGAATGCACAAATTGTGTGGTCTTGTTTCTCAGTCTATATTTGGTCGGTCTCGTCAGAGGTTGAATGTAACGAATGGGTGGGAAAGAGCAAGGGGCAGCGGCTGTGTAGAACGAAAACACATATCCTCAGGGGTGTGAGCGTTTCGAGATGAGTCGTATACATGTAAATGTTGGTCGTCAGTGACTGTGTGGCCTAATGGATAAGGCGTCGGACTTCGGCTCTGAAGATTACAGGTTCGAATGCTGTCACGCTTGTGTTTTTCCAGCTCTGAAAAAGAAACATACCGTTTTAATGTAGCAATTGAGCAGTACGAAACCGTCTGAATGTTGCTGTTGACCATTTTTTGCTTGGAGATGCTCTTGAGCTTGAAACACACACAGCAAGACCGGTGTTAACTAGCGAAATGGTCGGCAGAGTGCCGACACCGCGAGTTTTGACTGGCATTTGCACATCTAAAACAACGTCGGAAAGTAACTCGTTCGGCTTTTGAGTCACATAAAGTATGTGTGTTAATTTTGACGCCACTAGCTCTGCTTGTTGTCATGCAATTTCTTTGCCTCTCAGAAATGATTATGACATAAAAGTGAAGTACGTGACGAGTGTGACGTTAGGAAAACATTAGGCAGCATGGAGAGATGCTGTATGGGACCACCCAACCCAAACGAGTACTGTGTGACGTGCTACCCGGCAAGTATTCACCGAGGTAGCCGGCTATCTCAGTCGGTAGAGCGTCAGACACTTAATCCCAGGGTCGTGGGTTCGAGCCAGACGCTGGGCGAAACGGAATTTTGTTCCGCTGCAGGTGTAAATAACCGTTTTTCTGATTAACGAGATTTAATGGAAATAGCAACTTTAAACTTTGCCTACGTCTCTGTCAGTCGCAAGGAAACTGTATTTGAAGGTGAAGGTGATTTTGTAGACATGTGTAAAAGACATGTTCTGAAATGCAAGTGTTGTGGTTTGGAGAGCACATCGGTTACGTGTCAGATGTGTAGCCAAGCAGTAATTTGTCGCCATAGCTGCAAATATTAGCCGATAATATGAATTGTTGTCAGCTAAAGTCTGATGATGCAGACGACCGTAAGGACGAAGTACCCAAGAGTACCGCTAGGCCGCGCCTCTTTAGCTCAGTGGTAGAGCACTGGTCTAATAAACCAGGGGTCGTAAGTTCCATCCTCACAGGAGAAAGATGAATTTTGGAAATCAGTTGCGCGTCGTGGCCGTATAGCAAACAGTACCTGTGATGACGAACAATTAGCGACAGGCGTTTTTTTAAGATTTACTCTCAGATGTGATTAAGGCGAATGGCGCAGATAAAGCATTTGCCAAAGCGGTACAGCATAAGGTGGGACGAGGCAGTCTGAATTACATTTTATAGATGTATTTCTCACATATCTCAGAGTCTCTCGCGATCTTCGTCGTCGTCGTCGTCGCCGCCGCTTCTGCAGAAGTAGCAAATGGCCATCGTAGCAAATGCGGCGAGGGACTGCCTGCCTTCGATTCCGAATGCACAAATTGTGTGGTCTTGTTTCTCAGTCTATATTTGGTCGGTCTCGTCAGAGGTTGAATGTAACGAATGGGTGGGAAAGAGCAAGGGGCAGCGGCTGTGTAGAACGAAAACACAAATCCTCAGGGGTGTGAGCGTTTCGAGATGAGTCGTATACATGAAAATGTTGATCGTCAGTGACCGTGTGGTCTAATGGATAAGGCGTCTTACTTCCTATCTGAAGATTACAGGTTCGAATCCTGTCACGCTTGTGTTTTTCCAGTTCTGAAAAAGAAACATACCGTTTTAATGTAGCAATTGAGCAGTACGAAACCGTCTGAATGTTGCTGTTGACCATTTTTTGCTTGGAGATGCTCTTGAGCTTGAAACACACACAGCAAGACCGGTGTTAACTAGCGAAATGGTCGGCAGAGTGCCGACACCGCGAGTTTTGACTGGCACTTGCACATCTAAAACAACGTCGGAAAGTAACTCGTTCGGCTTTTGAGTCACATAAAGTATGTGTGTTAATTTTGACGCCACTAGCTCTGCTTGTTGTCATGCAATTTCTTTGCCTCTCAGAAATGATTATGACATAAAAGTGAAGTGCGTGACGAGTGTGACGTTAGGAAAACATTAGGCAGCATGGAGAGATGCTGTATGGGACCACCCAACCCTAACGAGTACTGTGTGACGTGCTACCCGGCAAATATTCACCGAGGTAGCCGGCTATCTCAGTCGGTAGAGCGTCAGACACTTAATCGCAGGGTCGTGGGTTCGAGCCAGACGCTGGGCGAAACGGAATTTTGTTCCGCTGCAGGTGTAAATTACCGTTTTTCTGATTAACGAGATTTAATGGAAATAGCAACTTTAAACTTTGCCTATGTCTCTGTCAGTCGCAAGGAAACTGTATTTGAAGGTGAAGGTGATTTTGTAGACATGTGTAAAAGACATGTTCTGAAATGCAAGTGTTGTGGTTTTGAGAGCACATCGGTTACGTGTCAGATGTGTAGCCAAGCAGTAATTTGTCGCCATAGCTGCAAATATTAGCAGATAATATGAATTGTTGTCAGCTAAAGTCTGATGATGCAGACGACCGTAAGGACGAAGTACCCAAGAGTACCGCTAGGCCGCGCCTATTTAGCTCAGTGGTAGAGCACTGGTCTAATAAACCAGGGGTCGTAAGTTCCATCCTCACAGGAGAAAGATGAATTTTGGAAATCAGTTGCGCGTCGTGGCCGTATAGCAAACAGTACCTGTGATGACGAACAATTAGCGACAGGCGTTTTTTTAAGATTTACTCTCAGATGTGATTAAGGCGAATGGCGCAGATAAAGCAGTTGCCAAAGCGGTACAGCATAAGGTGGGACGAGGCAGTCTGAATTACATTTTATAGATGTATTTCTCACATATCTCAGAGTCTCTCGCGATCGTCGTCGTCGTCGTCGCCGCCACCGCCGCTTCTGCAGAAGTAGCAAATGGCCATCGTAGCAAATGCGGCGAGGGACGGCCTGCCTTCGATTCCGAATGCACAAAGTGTGTGGTCTTGTTTCTCAGTCTATATTTGGTCGGTCTCGTCAGAGGTTGAATGTAACGAATAAGTGGGAAAGAGCAAGGGGCAGCGGCTGTGTAGAACGAAAACACAAATCCTCAGGGGTGTGAGCGTTTCGAGATGAGTCGTATACATGTAAATGTTGGTCGTCAGTGACTGTGTGGCCTAATGGATAAGGCGTCGGACTTCGGCTCTGAAGATTACAGGTTCGAATGCTGTCACGCTTGTGTTTTTCCAGTTCTGAAAAAGAAACATACCGTTTTAATGTAGCAATTGAGCAGTACGAAACCGTCTGAATGTTGCTGTTGACCATTTTTTGCTTGGAGATGCTCTTGAGCTTGAAACACACACAGCAAGACCGGTGTTAACTAGCGAAATGGTCGGCAGAGTGCCGACACCGCGAGTTTTGACTGTCATTTGCACATCTAAAACAACGTTGGAAAGTAACTCGTTCGGCTTTTGAGTCACATAAAGTATGTGTGTTAATTTTGACGCCACTAGCTCTGCTTGTTGTCATGCAATTTCTTTGCCTCTCAGAAATGATTATGACATAAAAGTGAAGTACGTGACTTGTGTGACGTTAGGAAAACATTAGGCAGCATGGAGAGATGCTGTATGGGACCACCCAACCCAAACGAGTACTGTGTGACGTGCTACCCGGCAAGTATTCACCGAGGTAGCCGGCTATCTCAGTCGGTAGAGCGTCAGACACTTAATCCCAGGGTCGTGGGTTCGAGCCAGACGCTGGGCGAAACGGAATTTTGTTCCGCTGCAGGTGTAAATAACCGTTTTTCTGATTAACGAGATTTAATGGAAATAGCAACTTTAAACTTTGCCTACGTCTCTGTCAGTCGCAAGGAAACTGTATTTGAAGGTGAAGGTGATTTTGTAGACATGTGTAAAAGACATGTTCTGAAATGCAAGTGTTGTGGTTTGGAGAGCACATCGGTTACGTGTCAGATGTGTAGCCAAGCAGTAATTTGTCGCCATAGCTGCAAATATTAGCCGATAATATGAATTGTTGTCAGCTAAAGTCTGATGATGCAGACGACCGTAAGGACGAAGTACCCAAGAGTACCGCTAGGCCGCGCCTCTTTAGCTCAGTGGTAGAGCACTGGTCTAATAAACCAGGGGTCGTAAGTTCCATCCTCACAGGAGAAAGATGAATTTTGGAAATCAGTTGCGCGTCGTGGCCGTATAGCAAACAGTACCTGTGATGACGAACAATTAGCGACAGGCGTTTTTTTAAGATTTACTCTCAGATGTGATTAAGGCGAATGGCGCAGATAAAGCATTTGCCAAAGCGGTACAGCATAAGGTGGGACGAGGCAGTCTGAATTACATTTTATAGATGTATTTCTCACATATCTCAGAGTCTCTCGCGATCTTCGTCGTCGTCGTCGTCGTCGTCGTCGTCGCCGCCGCTTCTGCAGAAGTAGCAAATGGCCATCGTAGCAAATGCGGCGAGGGACTGCCTGCCTTCGATTCCGAATGCACAAATTGTGTGGTCTTGTTTCTCAGTCTATATTTGGTCGGTCTCGTCAGAGGTTGAATGTAACGAATGGGTGGGAAAGAGCAAGGGGCAGCGGCTGTGTAGAACGAAAACACATATCCTCAGGGGTGTGAGCGTTTCGAGATGAGTCGTATACATGTAAATGTTGGTCGTCAGTGACTGTGTGGCCTAATGGATAAGGCGTCGGACTTCGGCTCTGAAGATTACAGGTTCGAATGCTGTCACGCTTGTGTTTTTCCAGTTCTGAAAAAGAAACATACCGTTTTAATGTAGCAATTGAGCAGTACGAAACCGTCTGAATGTTGCTGTTGACCATTTTTTGCTTGGAGATGCTCTTGAGCTTGAAACACACACAGCAAGACCGGTGTTAACTAGCGAAATGGTCGGCAGAGTGCCGACACCGCGAGTTTTGACTGGCATTTGCACATCTAAAACAACGTCGGAAAGTAACTCGTTCGGCTTTTGAGTCACATAAAGTATGTGTGTTAATTTTGACGCCACTAGCTCTGCTTGTTGTCATGCAATTTCTTTGCCTCTCAGAAATGATTATGACATAAAAGTGAAGTACGTGACGAGTGTGACGTTAGGAAAACATTAGGCAGCATGGAGAGATGCTGTATGGGACCACCCAACCCAAACGAGTACTGTGTGACGTGCTACCCGGCAAGTATTCACCGAGGTAGCCGGCTATCTCAGTCGGTAGAGCGTCAGACACTTAATCCCAGGGTCGTGGGTTCGAGCCAGACGCTGGGCGAAACGGAATTTTGTTCCGCTGCAGGTGTAAATTACCGTTTTTCTGATTAACGAGATTTAATGGAAATAGCAACTTTAAACTTTGCCTACGTCTCTGTCAGTCGCAAGGAAACTGTATTTGAAGGTGAAGGTGATTTTGTAGACATGTGTAAAAGACATGTTCTGAAATGCAAGTGTTGTGGTTTGGAGAGCACATCGGTTACGTGTCAGATGTGTAGCCAAGCAGTAATTTGTCGCCATAGCTGCAAATATTAGCCGATAATATGAATTGTTGTCAGCTAAAGTCTGATGATGCAGACGACCGTAAGGACGAAGTACCCAAGAGTACCGCTAGGCCGCGCCTCTTTAGCTCAGTGGTAGAGCACTGGTCTAATAAACCAGGGGTCGTAAGTTCCATCCTCACAGGAGAAAGATGAATTTTGGAAATCAGTTGCGCGTCGTGGCCGTATAGCAAACAGTACCTGTGATGACGAACAATTAGCGACAGGCGTTTTTTTAAGATTTACTCTCAGATGTGATTAAGGCGAATGGCGCAGATAAAGCATTTGCCAAAGCGGTACAGCATAAGGTGGGACGAGGCAGTCTGAATTACATTTTATAGATGTATTTCTCACATATCTCAGAGTCTCTCGCGATCTTCGTCGTCGTCGTCGTCGCCGCCGCTTCTGCAGAAGTAGCAAATGGCCATCGTAGCAAATGCGGCGAGGGACTGCCTGCCTTCGATTCCGAATGCACAAATTGTGTGGTCTTGTTTCTCAGTCTATATTTGGTCGGTCTCGTCAGAGGTTGAATGTAACGAATGGGTGGGAAAGAGCAAGGGGCAGCGGCTGTGTAGAACGAAAACACATATCCTCAGGGGTGTGAGCGTTTCGAGATGAGTCGTATACATGTAAATGTTGGTCGTCAGTGACTGTGTGGCCTAATGGATAAGACGTCGGACTTCGGCTCTGAAGATTACAGGTTCGAATGCTGTCACGCTTGTGTTTTTCCAGTTCTGAAAAAGAAACATACCGTTTTAATGTAGCAATTGAGCAGTACGAAACCGTCTGAATGTTGCTGTTGACCATTTTTTGCTTGGAGATGCTCTTGAGCTTTAAACACACACAGCAAGACCGGTGTTAACTAGCGAAATGGTCGGCAGAGTGCCGACACCGCGAGTTTTGACTGGCATTTGCACATCTAAAACAACGTCGGAAAGTAACTCGTTCGGCTTTTGAGTCACATAAAGTATGTGTGTTAATTTTGACGCCACTAGCTCTGCTTGTTGTCATGCAATTTCTTTGCCTCTCAGAAATGATTATGACATAAAAGTGAAGTACGTGACGAGTGTGACGTTAGGAAAACATTAGGCAGCATGGAGAGATGCTGTATGGGACCACCCAACCCAAACGAGTACTGTGTGACGTGCTACCCGGCAAGTATTCACCGAGGTAGCCGGCTATCTCAGTCGGTAGAGCGTCAGACACTTAATCCCAGGGTCGTGGGTTCGAGCCAGACGCTGGGCGAAACGGAATTTTGTTCCGCTGCAGGTGTAAATAACCGTTTTTCTGATTAACGAGATTTAATGGAAATAGCAACTTTAAACTTTGCCTACGTCTCTGTCAGTCGCAAGGAAACTGTATTTGAAGGTGAAGGTGATTTTGTAGACATGTGTAAAAGACATGTTCTGAAATGCAAGTGTTGTGGTTTGGAGAGCACATCGGTTACGTGTCAGATGTGTAGCCAAGCAGTAATTTGTCGCCATAGCTGCAAATATTAGCCGATAATATGAATTGTTGTCAGCTAAAGTCTGATGATGCAGACGACCGTAAGGACGAAGTACCCAAGAGTACCGCTAGGCCGCGCCTCTTTTGCTCAGTGGTAGAGCACTGGTCTAATAAACCAGGGGTCGTAAGTTCCATCCTCACAGGAGAAAGATGAATTTTGGAAATCAGTTGCGCGTCGTGGCCGTATAGCAAACAGTACCTGTGATGACGAACAATTAGCGACAGGCGTTTTTTTAAGATTTACTCTCAGATGTGATTAAGGCGAATGGCGCAGATAAAGCATTTGCCAAAGCGGTACAGCATAAGGTGGGACGAGGCAGTCTGAATTACATTTTATAGATGTATTTCTCACATATCTCAGAGTCTCTCGCGATCTTCGTCGTCGTCGTCGTCGCCGCCGCTTCTGCAGAATTAGCAAATGGCCATCGTAGCAAATGCGGCGAGGGACTGCCTGCCTTCGATTCCGAATGCACAAATTGTGTGGTCTTGTTTCTCAGTCTATATTTGGTCGGTCTCGTCAGAGGTTGAATGTAACGAATGGGTGGGAAAGAGCAAGGGGCAGCGGCTGTGTAGAACGAAAACACATATCCTCAGGGGTGTGAGCGTTTCGAGATGAGTCGTATACATGTAAATGTTGGTCGTCAGTGACTGTGTGGCCTAATGGATAAGACGTCGGACTTCGGCTCTGAAGATTACAGGTTCGAATGCTGTCACGCTTGTGTTTTTCCAGTTCTGAAAAAGAAACATACCGTTTTAATGTAGCAATTGAGCAGTACGAAACCGTCTGAATGTTGCTGTTGACCATTTTTTGCTTGGAGATGCTCTTGAGCTTTAAACACACACAGCAAGACCGGTGTTAACTAGCGAAATGGTCGGCAGAGTGCCGACACCGCGAGTTTTGACTGGCATTTGCACATCTAAAACAACGTCGCAAAGTAACTCGTTCGGCTTTTGAGTCACATAAAGTATGTGTGTTAATTTTGACGCCACTAGCTCTGCTTGTTGTCATGCAATTTCTTTGCCTCTCAGAAATGATTATGACATAAAAGTGAAGTACGTGACGAGTGTGACGTTAGGAAAACATTAGGCAGCATGGAGAGATGCTGTATGGGACCACCCAACCCAAACGAGTACTGTGTGACGTGCTACCCGGCAAGTATTCACCGAGGTAGCCGGCTATCTCAGTCGGTAGAGCGTCAGACACTTAATCCCAGGGTCGTGGGTTCGAGCCAGACGCTGGGCGAAACGGAATTTTGTTCCGCTGCAGGTGTAAATAACCGTTTTTCTGATTAACGAGATTTAATGGAAATAGCAACTTTAAACTTTGCCTACGTCTCTGTCAGTCGCAAGGAAACTGTATTTGAAGGTGAAGGTGATTTTGTAGACATGTGTAAAAGACATGTTCTGAAATGCAAGTGTTGTGGTTTGGAGAGCACATCGGTTACGTGTCAGATGTGTAGCCAAGCAGTAATTTGTCGCCATAGCTGCAAATATTAGCCGATAATATGAATTGTTGTCAGCTAAAGTCTGATGATGCAGACGACCGTAAGGACGAAGTACCCAAGAGTACCGCTAGGCCGCGCCTCTTTTGCTCAGTGGTAGAGCACTGGTCTAATAAACCAGGGGTCGTAAGTTCCATCCTCACAGGAGAAAGATGAATTTTGGAAATCAGTTGCGCGTCGTGGCCGTATAGCAAACAGTACCTGTGATGACGAACAATTAGCGACAGGCGTTTTTTTAAGATTTACTCTCAGATGTGATTAAGGCGAATGGCGCAGATAAAGCATTTGCCAAAGCGGTACAGCATAAGGTGGGACGAGGCAGTCTGAATTACATTTTATAGATGTATTTCTCACATATCTCAGAGTCTCTCGCGATCTTCGTCGTCGTCGTCGTCGCCGCCGCTTCTGCAGAATTAGCAAATGGCCATCGTAGCAAATGCGGCGAGGGACTGCCTGCCTTCGATTCCGAATGCACAAATTGTGTGGTCTTGTTTCTCAGTCTATATTTGGTCGGTCTCGTCAGAGGTTGAATGTAACGAATGGGTGGGAAAGAGCAAGGGGCAGCGGCTGTGTAGAACGAAAACACATATCCTCAGGGGTGTGAGCGTTTCGAGATGAGTCGTATACATGTAAATGTTGGTCGTCAGTGACTGTGTGGCCTAATGGATAAGACGTCGGACTTCGGCTCTGAAGATTACAGGTTCGAATGCTGTCACGCTTGTGTTTTTCCAGTTCTGAAAAAGAAACATACCGTTTTAATGTAGCAATTGAGCAGTACGAAACCGTCTGAATGTTGCTGTTGACCATTTTTTGCTTGGAGATGCTCTTGAGCTTTAAACACACACAGCAAGACCGGTGTTAACTAGCGAAATGGTCGGCAGAGTGCCGACACCGCGAGTTTTGACTGGCATTTGCACATCTAAAACAACGTCGCAAAGTAACTCGTTCGGCTTTTGAGTCACATAAAGTATGTGTGTTAATTTTGACGCCACTAGCTCTGCTTGTTGTCATGCAATTTCTTTGCCTCTCAGAAATGATTATGACATAAAAGTGAAGTACGTGACGAGTGTGACGTTAGGAAAACATTAGGCAGCATGGAGAGATGCTGTATGGGACCACCCAACCCAAACGAGTACTGTGTGACGTGCTACCCGGCAAGTATTCACCGAGGTAGCCGGCTATCTCAGTCGGTAGAGCGTCAGACACTTAATCCCAGGGTCGTGGGTTCGAGCCAGACGCTGGGCGAAACGGAATTTTGTTCCGCTGCAGGTGTAAATAACCGTTTTTCTGATTAACGAGATTTAATGGAAATAGCAACTTTAAACTTTGCCTACGTCTCTGTCAGTCGCAAGGAAACTGTATTTGAAGGTGAAGGTGATTTTGTAGACATGTGTAAAAGACATGTTCTGAAATGCAAGTGTTGTGGTTTGGAGAGCACATCGGTTACGTGTCAGATGTGTAGCCAAGCAGTAATTTGTCGCCATAGCTGCAAATATTAGCCGATAATATGAATTGTTGTCAGCTAAAGTCTGATGATGCAGACGACCGTAAGGACGAAGTACCCAAGAGTACCGCTAGGCCGCGCCTCTTTAGCTCAGTGGTAGAGCACTGGTCTAATAAACCAGGGGTCGTAAGTTCCATCCTCACAGGAGAAAGATGAATTTTGGAAATCAGTTGCGCGTCGTGGCCGTATAGCAAACAGTACCTGTGATGACGAACAATTAGCGACAGGCGTTTTTTTAAGATTTACTCTCAGATGTGATTAAGGCGAATGGCGCAGATAAAGCATTTGCCAAAGCGGTACAGCATAAGGTGGGACGAGGCAGTCTGAATTACATTTTATAGATGTATTTCTCACATATCTCAGAGTCTCTCGCGATCTTCGTCGTCGTCGTCGTCGCCGCCGCTTCTGCAGAAGTAGCAAATGGCCATCGTAGCAAATGCGGCGAGGGACTGCCTGCCTTCGATTCCGAATGCACAAATTGTGTGGTCTTGTTTCTCAGTCTATATTTGGTCGGTCTCGTCAGAGGTTGAATGTAACGAATGGGTGGGAAAGAGCAAGGGGCAGCGGCTGTGTAGAACGAAAACACAAATCCTCAGGGGTGTGAGCGTTTCGAGATGAGTCGTATACATGTAAATGTTGATCGTCAGTGACCGTGTGGTCTAATGGATAAGGCGTCTTACTTCCTATCTGAAGATTACAGGTTCGAATGCTGTCACGCTTGTGTTTTTCCAGTTCTGAAAAAGAAACATACCGTTTTAATGTAGCAATTGAGCAGTACGAAACCGTCTGAATGTTGCTGTTGACCATTTTTTGCTTGGAGATGCTCTTGAGCTTGAAACACACACAGCAAGACCGGTGTTAACTAGCGAAATGGTCGGCAGAGTGCCGACACCGCGAGTTTTGACTGGCACTTGCACATCTAAAACAACGTCGGAAAGTAACTCGTTCGGCTTTTGAGTCACATAAAGTATGTGTGTTAATTTTGACGCCACTAGCTCTGCTTGTTGTCATACAATTTCTTTGCCTCTCAGAAATGATTATGACATAAAAGTGAAGTGCGTGACGAGTGTGACGTTAGGAAAACATTAGGCAGCATGGAGAGATGCTGTATGGGACCACCCAACCCTAACGAGTACTGTGTGACGTGCTACCCGTCAAATATTCACCGAGGTAGCCGGCTATCTCAGTCGGTAGAGCGTCAGACACTTAATCCCAGGGTCGTGGGTTCGAGCCAGACGCTGGGCGAAACGGAATTTTGTTCCGCTGCAGGTGTAAATTACCGTTTTTCTGATTAACGAGATTTAATGGAAATAGCAACTTTAAACTTTGCCTACGTCTCTGTCAGTCGCAAGGAAACTGTATTTGAAGGTGAAGGTGATTTTGTAGACATGTGTAAAAGACATGTTCTGAAATGCAAGTGTTGTGGTTTGGAGAGCACATCGGTTACGTGTCAGATGTGTAGCCAAGCAGTAATTTGTCGCCATAGCTGCAAATATTAGCCGATAATATGAATTGTTGTCAGCTAAAGTCTGATGATGCAGACGACCGTAAGGACGAAGTACCCAAGAGTACCGCTAGGCCGCGCCTATTTAGCTCAGTGGTAGAGCACTGGTCTAATAAACCAGGGGTCGTAAGTTCCATCCTCACAGGAGAAAGATGAATTTTGGAAATCAGTTGCGCGTCGTGGCCGTATAGCAAACAGTACCTGTGATGACGAACAATTAGCGACAGGCGTTTTTTTAAGATTTACTCTCAGATGTGATTAAGGCGAATGGCGCAGATAAAGCAGTTGCCAAAGCGGTACAGCATAAGGTGGGACGAGGCAGTCTGAATTACATTTTATAGATGTATTTCTCACATATCTCAGAGTCTCTAGCGATCGTCGTCGTCGTCGTCGCCGCCACCGCCGCTTCTGCAGAAGTAGCAAATGGCCATCGTAGCAAATGCGGCGAGGGACGGCCTGCCTTCGATTCCGAATGCACAAAGTGTGTGGTCTTGTTTCTCAGTCTATATTTGGTCGGTCTCGTCAGAGGTTGAATGTAACGAATAAGTGGGAAAGAGCAAGGGGCAGCGGCTGTGTAGAACGAAAACAGAAATCCTCAGGGGTGTGAGCGTTTCGAGATGAGTCGTATACAT
The DNA here is from genome assembly GCF_023897955.1 of Schistocerca gregaria. Classification (NCBI taxonomy): domain Eukaryota; kingdom Metazoa; phylum Arthropoda; class Insecta; order Orthoptera; family Acrididae; genus Schistocerca; species Schistocerca gregaria. The sequence continues at coordinate 9,734,082 of NW_026061775.1, read as the reverse complement.
GTAAATGTTGGTCGTCAGTGACCGTGTGGCCTAATGGATAAGGCGTCGGACTTCGGCTCTGAAGATTACAGGTTCGAATGCTGTAACGCTTGTGTTTTTCCAGTTCTGAAAAAGAAACATACCGTTTTAATGTAGCAATTGAGCAGTACGAAACAGTCTGAATGTTGCTGTTGACCATTTTTTGCTTGGAGATGCTCTTGAGCTTGAAACACACACAGCAAGACCGGTGTTAACTAGCGAAATGGTCGGCAGAGTGCCGACACCGCGAGTTTTGACTGGCACTTGCACATCTAAAACAACGTCGGAAAGTAACTCGTTCGGCTTTTGAGTCACATAAAGTATGTGTGTTAATTTTGACGCCACTAGCTCTGCTTGTTGTCATGCAATTTCTTGGCCTCTCAGAAATGATTATGACATAAAAGTGAAGTGCGTGACGAGTGTGACGTTAGGAAAACATTAGGCAGCATGGAGAGATGCTGTATGGGACCACCCAACCCAAACGAGTACTGTGTGACGTGCTACCCGGCAAATATTCACCGAGGTAGCCGGCTATCTCAGTCGGTAGAGCGTCAGACACTTAATCCCAGGGTCGTGGGTTCGAGCCAGACGCTGGGCGAAACGGAATTTTGTTCCGCTGCAGGTGTAAATTACCGTTTTTCTGATTAACGAGATTTAATGGAAATAGCAACTTTAAACTTTGCCTACGTCTCTGTCAGTCGCAAGGAAACTGTATTTGAAGGTGAAGGTGATTTTGTAGACATGTGTAAAAGACATGTTCTGAAATGCAAGTGTTGTGGTTTGGAGAGCACATCGGTTACGTGTCAGATGTGTAGCCAAGCAGTAATTTGTCGCCATAGCTGCAAATATTAGCCGATAATATGAATTGTTGTCAGCTAAAGTCTGATGATGCAGACGACCGTAAGGACGAAGTACCCAAGAGTACCGCTAGGCCGCGCCTCTTTAGCTCAGTAGTAGAGCACTGGTCTAATAAACCAGGGGTCGTAAGTTCCATCCTCACAGGAGAAAGATGAATTTTGGAAATCAGTTGCGCGTCGTGGCCGTATAGCAAACAGTACCTGTGATGACGAACAATTAGCGACAGGCGTTTTTTTAAGATTTACTCTCAGATGTGATTAAGGCGAAAGGCGCAGATAAAGCATTTGCCAAAGCGGTACAGCATAAGGTGGGACGAGGCAGTCTGAATTACATTTTATAGATGTATTTCTCACATATCTCAGAGTCTCTCGCGATCTTCGTCGTCGTCGTCGTCGTCGTCGTTGTCGTCGTCGTCGTCGCCGCCGCTTCTGCAGAAGTAGCAAATGGCCATCGTAGCAAATGCGGCGAGGGACTGCCTGCCTTCGATTCCGAATGCACAAATTGTGTGGTCTTGTTTCCCAGTCTATATTTGGTCGGTCTCGTCAGAGGTTGAATGTAACGAATGGGTGGCAAAGAGCAAGGGGCAGCGGCTGTGTAGAACGAAAACACATATCCTCAGGGGTGTAAGCGTTTCGAGATGAGTCGTATACATGTAAATGTTGGTCGTCAGTGACCGTGTGGCCTAATGGATCATTCTGGCTTTAGCCGTCGCCGCGGTCGGACGTGCTTGTTGTTTACTCCGCGTACGTTAGCGCTATCGCCGGTGTTTGGTGTTTACGTGAAGTTAGCTGTACATTTTCGCTGTTATTTTTTGAGTGGTGTCTCTGATAAGTGTTTTTATAGTGCTTTCGTCCGTTCCACGTTTCGTGCTTCGCCGCAATTTCGGTTGTTGCCGGAATTTCGTCGGAACCGACGACCATGTCTGACACCGTCAGGAAGAATACTTTAGTCTTCTCGTTCGAGAAAGGAACACGGCCGGTCCAACCCACTGCGCTGGAAATCCACGATTGGCTGACTGAGGTAATCGGTATTAATTCTGACTCTGTTCATACCACGCAATTAGATGCTGAAAAATACTGTGTTTTTGTTAAATTTCTGAACTCAGTGACAGTCGATAAGTTGCTTGCAAAATGGGGTAATTCCGTCGAATTTGTTCATCGAGACGGTTCAAAAAGTAATGTCTCTGTACGAAAAGCTGATATCATGTACACCAATGTCAGGATTTTGAATGTTCCAATTGAAATTGATAATCAGTTGATCAAGGACGCTCTATCTAAATATGGCGAAGTTAAATCTATCTATAACGAAAGATGGTCGAAGCTATACAAGATACAGTGTTTTAATGGCATTAGATCCGTTGAAATGGAGGTGAAAGCCAACATCCCGTCCCATATATCCGTTGCAGGCCATAAAGCACATGTTGTGTATTCTGGTCAGGAGCGCACGTGCAATATTTGCAATGAGACAGGTCATTTCCGACAAGATTGTCCGCGCCGTGTTTTTGTTCTTCGGAACAATCTAACACAGCGTCAAAAACTGACCCTCAGCGATGTCTTACCAAATAGCACTTCCCTTCTTTCGGTTAACGACAGTGGTGCAGTGCCCGCCATAACTACTACGGAGTTCCCTCCCCTGAGCGTCATTACATCACACCCTTCTGTCCCCGATTGCGATCTCCAGAATAAGAAGCGACCGTTGGAAACGACCGATGACGGCTCGGACGGCGAGTCCGCCCGTAATTCGCCTTCCACCCGCAAGCAGAAGCAGTGTAATGCGGATGTGCTCGAGGAAACAAACAGTACATGTATTGACGTGACGACAGCCGCTGAGGCAACCCGGCCGCTGTCGGCGGCTGAACAGGTACAAACGGTCCACGGAGGGGACGCAGTAACGATTGTCGCGGAGACGGAAGAGGCGCACTCCGAAGCACAAGAGGTGACGGAGCGGAACCCAACTCAAGAACTTACAGACCCACAAACCGCCGACTCAGTCAGTGCTCTGGAGCTAGTGACGGAAGAACAAGGAAATGGCACTCGTAAAAAGGACGCTGTTGAGGCAGCTTCGGTCACAACGGTGGTAAAGATAGACAATCCGAATGACGGCGCGTTGAACCAAGATGTCCGAAGACGCCGACTCAAACCGCTACCTACTCTCAAAGCTTCCCGTAACCAAAGCAAACAACAACCAGCACAAGAGGAAGCGACGGCCAAGAACGTCTTGTATGAAATCATCACGGAAAGACCTAAGGAGGTACCTTCAAGTGACATTAGTGATGCAAAGCCCCTCGGTAAAACTAAAACCCGAGATGTTCGGAATCCTGCACCAAAATGAGGCTGTAAGATGAAAAAAAAAAAAAGGGATTTTGTTGAACCAGTTTCATTTCTAATTGTACTACTGTCTTAGTCATATTTCAGAGGAACCAGATGAAGTGTTTACCGAGCTTCAAATACTGACTATTCTTTTAGATGTTTGTTTAAGCGGAGTCGTTTCTCTCTTCTAGAAGCTGCACATCTCTTTTCTTTTTTTTTTTTTGTTATCTTTTTCATCACTTATTTACTTTTTATGCAAACTAAATGTCCCAGGCATATACAATTACGACTATCAATATTAACAGGATTACATCCGTGACTAAAGTTACAGCGCTCAAGGATTATTTATATGAGTCAGGGACGGACATTGCTTTCCTACAGGAAGTAGTGCTGACTAATCTTACAGTGCCTGGATATTTGGCGATTTTAAATGTCTCACTTGACACCAACGTCGGTACAGCAATTTTAGTCAGGGAGGGGATTCCTGTCTCGGATATCGAGAGGTTGGACTCCGGCAGAGCGATAGGTATAAAAGTCTTTGGTTCTACCCTTATCAATCTGTATGCCCCTTCTGGCACATCCAATAGAATGGAAAGAGCACAGTTCTATAAAGAAGAAATCATTTATTTATTACGGAAAAACCCAAAAGATCTTATAATAGGCGGTGATTTTAATTGTGTGATAAATAAGAAAGACCAGGTTCCGAATTTTAATAACTGCAGTGAACTGAAGCGTTTCGTCACTGTTTTACAGCTTAAAGATGCTTGGGAAATAATGTATCCCACTTTTGTGGCATTTACATTCCTAGGTCCTCACTCACGTAGCAGGATCGACAGACTCTACATATCGCAAAGTCTAGTTAGCTCCTTCATTAAAGCAGAGGCGATTCCAGTTTACTTTTCTGATCATAGCTCCGTGCTAGCTTCCATCAACCTTACTGCGCAACCCACTCGCCGTTTTAGAAGTTCATGGCACCTTAATACGTCACTGATGCAGGACGACGGATTAGAAGAAAGTTTGACAGAAGCGTGGGCATTGTGCCTCCGCTCTGCAGATAGACACGTCTCAGTACTAGACTGGTGGTGCAACAGGGCAAAGCCTAAACTGAGAAAAGTTCTCATCCAGTATAGTGTACAACGATCGAAAGACTTGAAAAATTCCATCGAATTTTATTATACCATGCTGCGAAATTTATATGAGCAGGCAAACACTTCCAACGTCCGTCTGGCAGATATCAAGCAAACTAAGGCCAAATTGCTCAGTCTTAAAAGACAGCAGATGGAGGGTCTGAAATTAAAATCCAAGGCTAAGACAGTCGTGGAGGATGAACATGCTTCCTTGTACCATCTACTGAAGCACGAAAGAAACAGGAGACGCACCTTCATTGATGGACTTCAGTCTGAAACTGGCGAGACACTCACGACTCAGAGAGACATCGTCAATGCAGTGCACAAATATTACGAAGACCTATACACTGCCAACCCGGTATGTGAAGAGTCCTTCGATGAGTTCCTTAGTTACATAGCTCCACAGGTCTCGGACGAGGAAAACGAAGACCTTCTCGTTGAGTGTACTAACGAAGATATCCACAGAATCATCTGCAAATCTCCTCTGAGGAAATCGCCGGGACCGGATGGTTTGCCTGTTGAATTTTATAAACGATACTGGCCACTGATTGGTGACATGTTTACCCGAATGACGAACGAGGTGCTTCAGGGAAAGCATTTACCTGCTGTTTTTTAAAGAGAGCACAATAGTACTAATCCCAAAAAATGCTGCAAAAAGAAACCTCAACAACTTTCGTCCTATCTCCCTGTTAAACTCTGATTATAAAATCATCAGCAGAATTTTAAACAACAGACTCTCTCAGTTGGCTAAAAAGATAGTAAGTCCATACCAGTCCTGTGTGCCTACCAAGAGCATTTTCAAAAGCATAGCTGAATATAGAGATATAATTGCCATCACTGCTGTGACCACCATAAAATGTGCTATCATGTTTATTGACTTCCAGAAAGCATTTGATCGTGTGGATCATAGATTCCTTAGTGCCACACTGAACAAAATAGGTTTTAATGAGCGAGTCGTAAGTGTGATCAGCAATGTTGCAACAGGCATCAGCGCTTGTATATCAGTTAACTGCCAGAGGACAAAGCAGATTCAGATCAGGCGCGGCGTTCCTCAAGGAAGCCCCCTCTCCATGTTCCTATTCGTGCTTTCATTAGAACCTTTCCTCCGCAGTGTTCATGCCACTCTAACTGGCATCACATTATCTGGTCACCGAACAGTCATAAACGCCTATGCCGATGATGTCGGAGTCGTCCTGCGAAATCCCGATGACATTTTGAAATTGGAAACGCTAATTAAAAAGTACTGTAGAGTCTCCGGAGCAGGTGTCAACGCAAACAAAAGCAAACTCCTAAACCTGCGGGGTTTTCAACATACCACCTTAGCCTGGGCCACAATGGTCACCCAATGCAAAGTACTAGGAATAACACTGACACCTTGTCCGTTAAAAATGGCAGCTATCAATTGGAGAAATACGTCGGGACAACTTCTTGGAACAACAAGGGAAAACCTCCACCGTAACATGAACCAAGTTCAGAGGGTGATTTTCATTAACCACTGCATTCTCTCCAGGAGTTACTTTATAGCACAGATCTTCCCACTACCGAAAATGATTGGAAAAAAGATAATGTCTACCATTGCCAGCTATCTTTGGAGAGGGGATATATTCAGAGTCGACGCAAAAACTGCGACCTTAGATCCCAGGAATGGAGGTTTGGGTTTAGTTGACATCAGAAATAAGGCGTCTGCGCTTTTTATAAAAAGGACCGCCACTATCCTTAGCGACCACGCTGATAGCATTACAACTAAATTATTTGAAGTTGTCAGGCCTGCCAGTTTACAGGCGCCGGTGAATGTGCAAAAAATAAATAACCGGCTCCAGTACGTTCGTGTATATTTTGTGGAATTCAGCTATCTCGGCGGTGTCATCATCAACTCACGACGGATCACGGCCCGCGATATTCTGTGCCATCGAAAGAAAATGGAGGGGAGAAACAAATTGGAAAGTAAATACCCACACACTGATTGGGACGCCATATGGAAAAATATTAATATGCGTGGTCTACCATCGGACGTCAAGTCAGCGTGGTATAAAACAGTGAATGAGACCGTAAGCACCAATGAAAGGTTACATGCAATCGGCGTTAGCGACACGAACCTATGTCTCAAATGTAAATTGATCGACACGTTAGTGCACAGATTCACGTGCGGTGGCAATCTACAACTCTGTAATTGGATTAGGGAACAACTGGCTTTTCTTACGAGATCTTCGGTGGAAAATTTTCCCCCTGTTACTTTCCTCAGGCCTCAGACTTGCTATTTTCCAGCAGCAAAAAACAACTCGGTCCATTGGTTAATGGGACACTATGTGAATTACGTAATTAATCACCTGGGAAATGACAATTCCACTGATTTTTACATGTACTTGAAGTGTGCTTTTTATAACGCCCTGAAATATAAAGACCACAAGAAAAACTACGGCAATATGCTTAAAATTGTATTCGAGCGACTGGGCATTGGTTGACAAGCCAACGAGATAAACAAAAATCGTTTATTTAAGCGAAACGACGCTTAAACAAAAACAATTGGGGAGAAGTACAATTTTACAGTTTCATATTACAATCACTTATCCTCTGCTGGCAAAGAAGGCTATTTTGTTTATTGCACAGAAGAAGCCGAAGCCGAAAGCCAGTATCGCAGGGTTAAAGATAAATTGTTTTCTTATACATTCATTTTATGACTGAGAAGGAAGTCTCATTTGTTTCCATGGAAGGGAACATACTTTTTTATTATTATTATTAATCTCAAGAAGGAAAGGAGGCTATGGAATTAGTGCCTTAACATAAAATTCCTTCTTCACATTCCATGAAGATTTTTCTTTTACAATAAAAAAAAATAACAAACAAACAAAAATAATAATAATAACAATAAAAAAACTAAACAGAAATTAAAAAAAATAATATACAGGTTCAGGGTCCACTACTTCCTACAACTTTATTATATATTACAAAGAAGTATGCTAGGTTGCCGAGAAGCAGTGGACGAGAAAAAAAAAAAAAAAAAAAAAAAAAAAAAAAAAAAATGGATAAGGCGTCGGACTTCGGCTCTGAAGATTACAGGTTCGAATGCTGTCACGCTTGTGTTTTTCCAGTTCTGAAAAAGAAACATACCGTTTTAATGTAGCAATTGAGCAGTACGAAACCGTCTGAATGTTGCTGTTGACCATTTTTTGCTTGGAGATGCTCTTGAACTTGAAACACACACAGCAAGACCGGTGTTAACTAGCGAAATGGTCGGCAGAGTGCCGACACCGCGAGTTTTGACTGGCACTTGCACATCTAAAACAACGTCGGAAAGTAACTCGTTCGGCTTTTGAGTCACATAAAGTATGTGTGTTAATTTTGACGCCACTAGCACTGCTTGTTGTCATGCAATTTCTTTGCCTCTCAGAAATGATTATGACATAAAAGTGAAGTGCGTGACGAGTGTGACGTTAGGAAAACTTTAGGCTGCATGGAGAGATGCTGTATGGGACCACCCAACCCTAACGAGTACTGTGTGACGTGCTACCCGTCAAATATTCACCGAGGTAGCCGGCTATCTCAGTCGGTACAGCGTCAGACACTTAATCCCAGGGTCGTGGTTTCGAGCCAGACGCTGGGCGAAACGGAATTTTGTTCCGCTGCAGGTGTAAATTACCGTTTTTCTGATTAACGAGATTTAATGGAAATAGCAACTTTAAACTTTGCCTACGTCTCTGTCAGTCGCAAGGAAACTGTATTTGAAGGTGAAGGTGATTTTGTAGACATGTGTAAAAGACATGTTCTGAAATGCAAGTGTTGTGGTTTGGAGAGCACATCGGTTACGTGTCAGATGTGTAGCCAAGCAGTAATTTGTCGCCATAGCTGCAAATATTAGCCGATAATATGAATTGTTGTCAGCTAAAGTCTGATGATGCAGACGACCGTAAAGACGAAGTACCCAAGAGTACCGCTAGGCCGCACCTCTTTAGCTCAGTGGTAGAGCACTGGTCTAATAAACCAGGGGTCGTAAGTTCCATCCTCACAGGAGAAAGATGAATTTTGGAAATCTGTTGCGCGTCGTGGCCGTATAGCAAACAGTACCTGTGATGACGAACAATTAGCGACAGGCGTTTTTTTAAGATTTACTCTCAGATGTGATTAAGGCGAATGGCGCAGATAAAGCATTTGCCAAAGCGGTACAGCATAAGGTGGGACGAGGCAGTCTGAATTACATTTTATAGATGTATTTCTCACATATCTCAGAGTCTCTCGTGATCTTCGTCGTCGTCGTCGTCGTCGTCGTCGTCGTCGTCGTCGCCGCCGCTTCTGCAGAAGTAGCAAATGGCCATCGTAGCAAATGCGGCGAGGGACTGCCTGCCTTCGATTCCGAATGCACAAATTGTGTGGTCTTGTTTCTCAGTCTATATTTGGTCGGTCTCGTCAGAGGTTGAATGTAACGAATGGGTGGGAAAGAGCAAGGGGCAGCGGCTGTGTAGAACGAAAACACAAATCCTCAGGGGTGTGAGCGTTTCGAGATGAGTCGTATACATGTAAATGTTGGTCGTCAGTGACCGTGTGGCCTAATGGATAAGGCGTCGGACTTCGGCTCTGAAGATTACAGGTTCGAATGCTGTCACGCTTGTGTTTTTCCAGTTCTGAAAAAGAAACATACCGTTTTAATGTAGCAATTGAGCAGTACGAAACCGTCTGAATGTTGCTGTTGACCATTTTTTGCTTGGAGATGCTCTTGAGCTTGAAACACACACAGCAAGACCGGTGTTAACTAGCGAAATGGTCGGCAGAGTGCCGACACCGCGAGTTTTGACTGGCACTTGCACATCTAAAACAACGTCGGAAAGTAACTCGTTCGGCTTTTGAGTCACATAAAGTATGTGTGTTAATTTTGACGCCACTAGCACTGCTTGTTGTCATGCAATTTCTTTGCCTCTCAGAAATGATTATGACATAAAAGTGAAGTGCGTGACGAGTGTGACGTTAGGAAAACATTAGGCAGCATGGAGAGATGCTGTATGGGACCACCCAACCCTAACGAGTACTGTGTGACGTGCTACCCGTCAAATATTCACCGAGGTAGCCGGCTATCTCAGTCGGTAGAGCGTCAGACACTTAATCCCAGGGTCGTGGGTTCGAGCCAGACGCTGGGCGAAACGGAATTTTGTTCCGCTGCAGGTGTAAATTACCGTTTTTCTGATTAACGAGATTTAATGGAAATAGCAACTTTAAACTTTGCCTACGTCTCTGTCAGTCGCAAGGAAACTGTATTTGAAGGTGAAGGTGATTTTGAAGACATGTGTAAAAGACATGTTCTGAAATGCAAGTGTTGTGGTTTTGAGAGCACATCGGTTACGTGTCAGATGTGTAGCCAAGCAGTAATTTGTCGCCATAGCTGCAAATATTAGCCGATAATATGAATTGTTGTCAGCTAAAGTCTGATGATGCAGACGTCCGTAAAGACGAAGTACCCAAGAGTACCGCTAGGCCGCGCCCCTTTAGCTCAGTGGTAGAGCACTGGTCTAATAAACCAGGGGTCGTAAGTTCCATCCTCACAGGAGAAAGATGAATTTTGGAAATCAGTTGCGCGTCGTGGCCGTATAGCAAACAGTACCTGTGATGACGAACAATTAGCGACAGGCGTTTTTTTAAGATTTACTCTCAGATGTGATTAAGGCGAATGGCGCAGATAAAGCATTTGCCAAAGCGGTACAGCATAAGGTGGGACGAGGCAGTCTGAATTACATTTTATAGATGTATTTCTCACATATCTCAGAGTCTCTCGCGATCTTCGTCGTCGTCGTCGTCGTCGTCGTCGTCGTCGTCGTCGCCGCCGCTTCTGCAGAAGTAGCAAATGGCCATCGTAGCAAATGCGGCGAGGGACTGCCTGCCTTCGATTCCGAATGCACAAATTGTGTGGTCTTGTTTCTCAGTCTATATTTGGTCGGTCTCGTCAGAGGTTGAATGTAACGAATGGTGGGAAAGAGCAAGGGGCAGCGGCTGTGTAGAACGAAAACACAAATCCTCAGGGGTGTGAGCGTTTCGAGATGAGTCGTATACATGTAAATGTTGGTCGTCAGTGACCGTGTGGCCTAATGGATAAGGCGTCGGACTTCGGCTCTGAAGATTACAGGTTCGAATGCTGTCACGCTTGTGTTTTTCCAGTTCTGAAAAAGAAACATACCGTTTTAATGTAGCAATTGAGCAGTACGAAACCGTCTGAATGTTGCTGTTGACCATTTTTTGCTTGGAGATGCTCTTGAGCTTGAAACACACACAGCAAGACCGGTGTTAACTAGCGAAATGGTCGGCAGAGTGCCGACACCGCGAGTTTTGACTGGCACTTGCACATCTAAAACAACGTCGGAAAGTAACTCGTTCGGCTTTTGAGTCACATAAAGTATGTGTGTTAATTTTGACGCCACTAGCACTGCTTGTTGTCATGCAATTTCTTTGCCTCTCAGAAATGATTATGACATAAAAGTGAAGTGGGTGACGAGTGTGACGTTAGGAAAACATTAGGCAGCATGGAGAGATGCTGTATGGGACCACCCAACCCTAACGAGTACTGTGTGACGTGCTACCCGCCAAATATTCACCGATGTAGCCGGCTATCTCAGTCGGTAGAGCGTCAGACACTTAATCCCAGGGTCGTGGGTTCGAGCCAGACGCTGGGCGAAACGGAATTTTGTTCCGCTGCAGGTGTAAATTACCGTTTTTCTGATTAACGAGATTTAATGGAAATAGCAACTTTAAACTTTGCCTACGTCTCTGTCAGTCGCAAGGAAACTGTATTTGAAGGTGAAGGTGATTTTGTAGACATGTGTAAAAGACATGTTCTGAAAAGCAAGTGTTGTGGTTTGGAGAGCACATCGGTTACGTGTCAGATGTGTAGCCAAGCAGTAATTTGTCGCCATAGCTGCAAATATTAGCCGATAATATGAATTGTTGTCAGCTAAAGTCTGATGATGCAGACGACCGTAAGGACGAAGTACCCAAGAGTACCGCTTGGCCGCGCCTCTTTAGCTCAGTGGTAGAGCACTGGTCTAATAAACCAGGGATCGTAAGTTCCATCCTCACAGGAGAAAGATGAATTTTGGAAATCAGTTGCGCGTCGTGGCCGTATAGCAAACAGTACCTGTGATGACGAACAATTAGCGACAGGCGTTTTTTTAAGATTTACTCTCAGATGTGATTAAGGCGAATGGCGTAGATAAAGCATTTGCCAAAGCGGTACAGCATAAGGTGGGACGAGGCAGTCTGAATTACATTTTATAGATGTATTTCTCACATATCTCAGAGTCTCTCGCGATCGTCGTCGTCGTCGTCGTCGTCGTCGTCGTCGTCGTCGCCGCCGCTTCTGCAGAAGTAGCAAATGGCCATCGTAGCAAATGCGGCGAGGGACGGCCTGCCTTCGATTCCGAATGCACAAATTGTGTGGTCTTGTTTCTCAGTCTATATTTGGTCGGTCTCGTCAGAGGTTGAATGTAACGAATGGGTGGGAAAGAGCAAGGGGCAGCGGCTGTGTAGAACGAAAACACAAATCCTCAGGGGTGTGAGCGTTTCGAGATGAGTCGTATACATGTAAATGTTGATCGTCAGTGACCGTGTGGTCTAATGGATAAGGCGTCGGACTTCGTATCTGAAGATTACAGGTTCGAATGCTGTCACGCTTGTGTTTTTCCAGTTCTGAAAAAGAAACATACCGTTTTAATGTAGCAATTGAGCAGTACGAAACCGTCTGAATGTTGCTGTTGACCATTTTTTGCTTGGAGATGCTCTTGAGCTTGAAACACACACAGCAAGACCGGTGTTAACTAACGAAATGGTCGGCAGAGTGCCGACACCGCGAGTTTTGACTGGCACTTGCACATCTAAAACAACGTCGGAAAGTAACTCGTTCGGCTTTTGAGTCACATAAAGTATGTGTGTTAATTTTGACGCCACTAGCTCTGCTTGTTGTCATGCAATTTCTTAGCCTCTCAGAAATGATTATGACATAAAAGTGAAGTACGTGACGAGTGTGACGTTAGGAAAACATTAGGCAGCATGGAGAGATTCTGTATGGGACCACCCAACCCAAACGAGTACTGTGTGACGTGCTACCCGGCAAGTATTCACCGAGGTAGCCGGCTATCTCAGTCGGTAGAGCGTCAGACTCTTATTCCCAGGGTCGTGGGTTCGAGCCAGACGCTGCGCGGAACGGAATTTTGTTCCGCTGCAGGTGTAAATTACCGTTTTTCTGATTACCGAGATTTAATGGAAATAGCAACTTTAAACTTTGCCTACGTCTCTGTCAGTCGCAAGGAAACTGTATTTGAAGGTGAAGGTGATTTTGTAGACATGTGTAAAAGACATGTTCTGAAATGCAAGTGTTGTGGTTTGGAGAGCACATCGGTTACGTGTCAGATGTGTAGCCAAGCAGTAATTTGTCGCCATAGCTGCAAATATTAGCCGATAATATGAATTGTTGTCAGCTAAAGTCTGATGATGCAGACGACCGTAAAGACGAAGTACCCAAGAGTACCGCTAGGCCGCGCCTCTTTAGCTCAGTGGTAGAGCACTGGTCTAATAAACCAGGGGTCGTAAGTTCCATCCTCACAGGAGAAAGATGAATTTTGGAAATCAGTTGCGCGTCGTGGCCGTATAGCAAACACTACCTGTGATGACGAACAATTAGCGACAGGCGTTTTTTTAAGATTTACTCTCAGATGTGATTAAGGCGAATGGCGCAGATAAAGCATTTGCCAAAGCGGTACAGCATAAGGTGGGACGAGGCAGTCTGAATTACATTTTATAGATGTATTTCTCACATATCTCAGAGTCTCTCGCGATCTTCGTCGTCGTCGTCGTCGTCGTCGTCGTCGTCGCCGCCGCTTCTGCAGAAGTAGCAAATGGCCATCGTAGCAAATGCGGCGAGGGACTGCCTGCCTTCGATTCCGAATGCACAAATTGTGTGGTCTTGCTCCTCAGTCTATATTTGGTCGGTCTCGTCAGAGGTTGAATGTAACGAATGGGTGGGAAAGAGCAAGGGGCAGCGGCTGTGTAGAACGAAAACACAAATCCTCAGGGGTGTGAGCGTTTCGAGATGAGTCGTATACATGTAAATGTTGGTCGTCAGTGACCGTGTGGCCTAATGGATAAGGCGTCGGACTTCGGCTCTGAAGATTACAGGTTCGAATGCTGTCACGCTTGTGTTTTTCCAGTTCTGAAAAAGAAACATACCGTTTTAATGTAGCAATTGAGCAGTACGAAACCGTCTGAATGTTGCTGTTGACCATTTTTTGCTTGGAGATGCTCTTGAGCTTGAAACACACACAGCAAGACCGGTGTTAACTAGCGAAATGGTCGGCAGAGTGCCGACACCGCGAGTTTTGAGTGGCACTTGCACATCTAAAACAACGTCGGAAAGTAACTCGTTCGGCTTTTGAGTCACATAAAGTATGTGTGTTAATTTTGACGCCACTAGCACTGCTTGTTGTCATGCAATTTCTTTGCCTCTCAGAAATGATTATGACATAAAAGTGAAGTGGGTGACGAGTGTGACGTTAGGAAAACATTAGGCAGCATGGAGAGATGCTGTATGGGACCACCCAACCCTAACGAGTACTGTGTGACGTGCTACCCGTCAAATATTCACCGAGGTAGGCGGCTATCTCAGTCGGTAGAGCGTCAGACACTTAATCCCAGGGTCGTGGGTTCGAGCCAGACGCTGGGCGAAACGGAATTTTGTTCCGCTGCAGGTGTAAATTACCGTTTTTCTGATTAACGAGATTTAATGGAAATAGCAACTTTAAACTTTGCCTACGTCTCTGTCAGTCGCAAGGAAACTGTATTTGAAGGTGAAGGTGATTTTGTAGACATGTGTAAAAGACATGTTCTGAAATGCAAGTGTTGTGGTTTGGAGAGCACATCGGTTACGTGTCAGATGTGTAGCCAAGCAGTAATTTGTCGCCATAGCTGCAAATATTAGCCGATAATATGAATTGTTGTCAGCTAAAGTCTGATGATGCAGACGACCGTAAGGACGAAGTAACCAAGAGTACCGCTAGGCCGCGCCTCTTTAGCTCAGTGGTAGAGCACTGGTCTAATAAACCAGGGGTCGTAAGTTCCATCCTCACAGGAGAAAGATGAATTTTGGAAATCAGTTGCGCGTCGTGGCCGTATAGCAAACAGTACCTGTGATGACGAACAATTAGCGACAGGCGTTTTTTTAAGATTTACTCTCAGATGTGATTAAGGCGAATGGCGTAGATAAAGCATTTGCCAAAGCGGTACAGCATAAGGTGGGACGAGGCAGTCTGAATTACATTTTATAGATGTATTTCTCACATATCTCAGAGTCTCTCGCGATCGTCGTCGTCGTCGTCGTCGTCGTCGTCGTCGCCGCCGCCGCTTCTGCAGAAGTAGCAAATGGCCATCGTAGCAAATGCGGCGAGGGACGGCCTGCCTTCGATTCCGAATGCACAAATTGTGTGGTCTTGTTTCTCAGTCTATATTTGGTCGGTCTCGTCAGAGGTTGAATGTAACGAATGGGTGGGAAAGAGCAAGGGGCAGCGGCTGTGTAGAACGAAAACACAAATCCTCAGGGGTGTGAGCGTTTCGAGATGAGTCGTATACATGTAAATGTTGGTCGTCAGTGACCGTGTGGCCTAATGGATAAGGCGTCGGACTTCGGCTCTGAAGATTACAGGTTCGAATGCTGTCACGCTTGTGTTTTTCCAGTTCTGAAAAAGAAACATACCGTTTTAATGTAGCAATTGAGCAGTACGAAACCGTCTGAATGTTGCTGTTGACCATTTTTTGCTTGGAGATGCTCTTGAGCTTGAAACACACACAGCAAGACCGGTGTTAACTAGCGAAATGGTCGGCAGAGTGCCGACACCGCGAGTTTTGACTGGCACTTGCACATCTAAAACAACGTCGGAAAGTAACTCGTTCGGCTTTTGAGTCACATAAAGTATGTGTGTTAATTTTGACGCCACTAGCACTGCTTGTTGTCATGCAATTTCATTGCCTCTCAGAAATGATTATGACATAAAAGTGAAGTGCGTGACGAGTGTGACGTTAGGAAAACATTAGGCAGCATGGAGAGATGCAGTATGGGACCACCCAACCCTAACGAGTACTGTGTGACGTGCTACCCGTCAAA
The DNA here is from genome assembly GCF_023897955.1 of Schistocerca gregaria. Taxonomy (NCBI): domain Eukaryota; kingdom Metazoa; phylum Arthropoda; class Insecta; order Orthoptera; family Acrididae; genus Schistocerca; species Schistocerca gregaria. The sequence goes on along the minus strand of NW_026061775.1, from coordinate 9,718,645 downwards.
TATTCACCGAGGTAGCCGGCTATCTCAGTCGGTAGAGCGTCAGACACTTAATCCCAGGGTCGTGGGTTCGAGCCAGACGCTGGGCGAAACGGAATTTTGTTCCGCTGCAGGTGTAAATTACCGTTTTTCTGATTAACGAGATTTAATGGAAATAGCAACTTTAAACTTTGCCTACGTCTCTGTCAGTCGCAAGGAAACTGTATTTGAAGGTGAAGGTGATTTTGTAGACATGTGTAAAAGACATGTTCTGAAATGCAAGTGTTGTGGTTTGGAGAGCACATCGGTTACGTGTCAGATGTGTAGCCAAGCAGTAATTTGTCGCCATAGCTGCAAATATTAGCCGATAATATGAATTGTTGTCAGCTAAAGTCTGATGATGCAGACGACCGTAAAGACGAAGTATCCAAGAGTACCGCTAGGCCGCGCCTCTTTAGCTCAGTGGTAGAGCACTGGTCTAATAAACCAGGGGTCGTAAGTTCCATCCTCACAGGAGAAAGATGAATTTTGGAAATCAGTTGCGCGTCGTGGCCGTATAGCAAACAGTACCTGTGATGACGAACAATTAGCGACAGGCGTTTTTTTAAGATTTACTCTCAGATGTGATTAAGGCGAATGGCGCAGATAAAGCATTTGCCAAAGCGGTACAGCATAAGGTGGGACGAGGCAGTCTGAATTACATTTTATAGATGTATTTCTCACATATCTCAGAGTCTCTCGCGATCTTCGTCGTCGTCGTCGTCGTCGTCGCCGCCGCTTCTGCAGAAGTAGCAAATGGCCATCGTAGCAAATGCGGCGAGGGACTGCCTGCCTTCGATTCCGAATGCACAAATTGTGTGGTCTTGTTTCTCAGTCTATATTTGGTCGGTCTCGTCAGAGGTTGAATGTAACGAATGGGTGGGAAAGAGCAAGGGGCAGCGGCTGTGTAGAACGAAAACACAAATCCTCAGGGGTGTGAGCGTTTCGAGATGAGTCGTATACATGTAAATGTTGGTCGTCAGTGACCGTGTGGCCTAATGGATAAGGCGTCGGACTTCGGCTCTGAAGATTACAGGTTCGAATGCTGTCACGCTTGTGTTTTTCCAGTTCTGAAAAAGAAACATACCGTTTTAATGTAGCAATTGAGCAGTACGAAACCGTCTGAATGTTGCTGTTGACCATTTTTTGCTTGGAGATGCTCTTGAGCTTGAAACACACACAGCAAGACCGGTGTTAACTAGCGAAATGGTCGGCAGAGTGCCGACACCGCGAGTTTTGACTGGCACTTGTACATCTAAAACAACGTCGGAAAGTAACTCGTTCGGCTTTTGAGTCACATAAAGTATGTGTGTTAATTTTGACGCCACTAGCACTGCTTGTTGTCATGCAATTTCTTTGCCTCTCAGAAATGATTATGACATAAAAGTGAAGTGCGTGACGAGTGTGACGTTAGGAAAACATTAGGCAGCATGGAGAGATGCTGTATGGGACCACCCAACCCTAACGAGTACTGTGTGACGTGCTACCCGTCAAATATTCACCGAGGTAGCCGGCTATCTCAGTCGGTAGAGCGTCAGACACTTAATCCCAGGGTCGTGGGTTCGAGCCAGACGCTGGGCGAAACGGAATTTTGTTCCGCTGCAGGTGTAAATTACCGTTTTTCTGATTAACGAGATTTAATGGAAATAGCAACTTTAAACTTTGCCTACGTCTCTGTCAGTCGCAAGGAAACTGTATTTGAAGGTGAAGGTGATTTTGTAGACATGTGTAAAAGACATGTTCTGAAATGCAAGTGTTGTGGTTTGGAGAGCACATCGGTTACGTGTCAGATGTGTAGCCAAGCAGTAATTTGTCGCCATAGCTGCAAATACTAGCCGATAATATGAATTGTTGTCAGCTAAAGTCTGATGATGCAGACGACCGTAAGGACGAAGTAACCAAGAGTACCGCTAGGCCGCGCCTCTTTAGCTCAGTGGTAGAGCACTGGTCTAATAAACCAGGGGTCGTAAGTTCCATCCTCACAGGAGAAAGATGAATTTTGGAAATCAGTTGCGCGTCGTGGCCGTATAGCAAACAGTACCTGTGATGACGAACAATTAGCGACAGGCGTTTTTTTAAGATTTACTCTCAGATGTGATTAAGGCGAATGGCGTAGATAAAGCATTTGCCAAAGCGGTACAGCATAAGGTGGGACGAGGCAGTCTGAATTACATTTTATAGATGTATTTCTCACATATCTCAGAGTCTCTCGCGATCGTCGTCGTCGTCGTCGTCGTCGTCGTCGTCGCCGCCGCCGCTTCTGCAGAAGTAGCAAATGGCCATCGTAGCAAATGCGGCGAGGGACGGCCTGCCTTCGATTCCGAATGCACAAATTGTGTGGTCTTGTTTCTCAGTCTATATTTGGTCGGTCTCGTCAGAGGTTGAATGTAACGAATGGGTGGGAAAGAGCAAGGGGCAGCGGCTGTGTAGAACGAAAACACAAATCCTCAGGGGTGTGAGCGTTTCGAGATGAGTCGTATACATGTAAATGTTGGTCGTCAGTGACCGTGTGGCCTAATGGATAAGGCGTCGGACTTCGGCTCTGAAGATTACAGGTTCGAATGCTGTCACGCTTGTGTTTTTCCAGTTCTGAAAAAGAAACATACCGTTTTAATGTAGCAATTGAGCAGTACGAAACCGTCTGAATGTTGCTGTTGACCATTTTTTGCTTGGAGATGCTCTTGAGCTTGAAACACACACAGCAAGACCGGTGTTAACTAGCGAAATGGTCGGCAGAGTGCCGACACCGCGAGTTTTGACTGGCACTTGCACATCTAAAACAACGTCGGAAAGTAACTCGTTCGGCTTTTGAGTCACATAAAGTATGTGTGTTAATTTTGACGCCACTAGCACTGCTTGTTGTCATGCAATTTCTTTGCCTCTCAGAAATGATTATGACATAAAAGTGAAGTGCGTGACGAGTGTGACGTTAGGAAAACATTAGGCAGCATGGAGAGATGCAGTATGGGACCACCCAACCCTAACGAGTACTGTGTGACGTGCTACCCGTCAAATATTCACCGAGGTAGCCGGCTATCTCAGTCGGTAGAGCGTCAGACACTTAATCCCAGGGTCGTGGGTTCGAGCCAGACGCTGGGCGAAACGGAATTTTGTTCCGCTGCAGGTGTAAATTACCGTTTTTCTGATTAACGAGATTTAATGGAAATAGCAACTTTAAACTTTGCCTACGTCTCTGTCAGTCGCAAGGAAACTGTATTTGAAGGTGAAGGTGATTTTGTAGACATGTGTAAAAGACATGTTCTGAAATGCAAGTGTTGTGGTTTGGAGAGCACATCGGTTACGTGTCAGATGTGTAGCCAAGCAGTAATTTGTCGCCATAGCTGCAAATATTAGCCGATAATATGAATTGTTGTCAGCTAAAGTCTGATGATGCAGACGACCGTAAAGACGAAGTACCCAAGAGTACCGCTAGGCCGCGCCTCTGTAGCTCAGTGGTAGAGCACTGGTCTAATAAACCAGGGGTCGTAAGTTCCATCCTCACAGGAGAAAGATGAATTTTGGAAATCAGTTGCGCGTCGTGGCCGTATAGCAAACAGTACCTGTGATGACGAACAATTAGCGACAGGCGTTTTTTTAAGATTTACTCTCAGATGTGATTAAGGCGAATGGCGCAGATAAAGCATTTGCCAAAGCGGTACAGCATAAGGTGGGACGAGGCAGTCTGAATTACATTTTATAGATGTATTTCTCACATATCTCAGAGTCTCTCGCGATCTTCGTCGTCGTCGTCGTCGTCGTCGCCGCCGCTTCTGCAGAAGTAGCAAATGGCCATCGTAGCAAATGCGGCGAGGGACTGCCTGCCTTCGATTCCGAATGCACAAATTGTGTGGTCTTGTTTCTCAGTCTATATTTGGTCGGTCTCGTCAGAGGTTGAATGTAACGAATGGGTGGGAAAGAGCAAGGGGCAGCGGCTGTGTAGAACGAAAACACAAATCCTCAGGGGTGTGAGCGTTTCGAGATGAGTCGTATACATGTAAATGTTGGTCGTCAGTGACCGTGTGGCCTAATGGATAAGGCGTCGGACTTCGGCTCTGAAGATTACAGGTTCGAATGCTGTCACGCTTGTGTTTTTCCAGTTCTGAAAAAGAAACATACCGTTTTAATGTAGCAATTGAGCAGTACGAAACCGTCTGAATGTTGCTGTTGACCATTTTTTGCTTGGAGATGCTCTTGAGCTTGAAACACACACAGCAAGACCGGTGTTAACTAGCGAAATGGTCGGCAGAGTGCCGACACCGCGAGTTTTGACTGGCACTTGCACATCTAAAACAACGTCGGAAAGTAACTCGTTCGGCTTTTGAGTCACATAAAGTATGTGTGTTAATTTTGACGCCACTAGCACTGCTTGTTGTCATGCAATTTCTTTGCCTCTCAGAAATGATTATGACATAAAAGTGAAGTGCGTGACGAGTGTGACGTTAGGAAAACATTAGGCAGCATGGAGAGATGCTGTATGGGACCACCCAACCCTAACGAGTACTGTGTGACGTGCTACCCGTCAAATATTCACCGAGGTAGCCGGCTATCTCAGTCGGTAGAGCGTCAGACACTTAATCCCAGGGTCGTGGGTTCGAGCCAGACGCTGGGCGAAACGGAATTTTGTTCCGCTGCAGGTGTAAATTACCGTTTTTCTGATTAACGAGATTTAATGGAAATAGCAACTTTAAACTTTGCCTACGTCTCTGTCAGTCGCAAGGAAACTGTATTTGAAGGTGAAGGTGATTTTGTAGACATGTGTAAAAGACATGTTCTGAAATGCAAGTGTTGTGGTTTGGAGAGCACATCGGTTACGTGTCAGATGTGTAGCCAAGCAGTAATTTGTCGCCATAGCTGCAAATACTAGCCGATAATATGAATTGTTGTCAGCTAAAGTCTGATGATGCAGACGACCGTAAGGACGAAGTAACCAAGAGTACCGCTAGGCCGCGCCTCTTTAGCTCAGTGGTAGAGCACTGGTCTAATAAACCAGGGGTCGTAAGTTCCATCCTCACAGGAGAAAGATGAATTTTGGAAATCAGTTGCGCGTCGTGGCCGTATAGCAAACAGTACCTGTGATGACGAACAATTAGCGACAGGCGTTTTTTTAAGATTTACTCTCAGATGTGATTAAGGCGAATGGCGTAGATAAAGCATTTGCCAAAGCGGTACAGCACAAGGTGGGACGAGGCAGTCTGAATTACATTTTATAGATGTATTTCTCACATATCTCAGAGTCTCTCGCGATCGTCGTCGTCGTCGTTGTCGTCGTCGTCGTCGTCGTCGTCGTCGCCGTCGCCGCCGCTTCTGCAGAAGTAGCAAATGGCCATCGTAGCAAATGCGGCGAGGGACGGCCTGCCTTCGATTCCGAATGCACAAATTGTGTGTTCTTGTTTCTCAGTCTATATTTGGTCGGTCTCGTCAGAGGTTGAATGTAACGAATGGGTGGGAAAGAGCAAGGGGCAGCGGCTGAGTAGAACGAAAACACAAATCCTCAGGGGTGTGAGCGTTTCGAGATGAGTCGTATACATGTAAATGTTGATCGTCAGTGACCGTGTGGTCTAATGGATAAGGCGTCGGACTTCGTATCTGAAGATTACAGGTTCGAATGCTGTCACGCTTGTGTTTTTCCAGTTCTGAAAAAGAAACATACCGTTTTAATGTAGCAATTGAGCAGTACGAAACCGTCTGAATGTTGCTGTTGACCATTTTTTGCTTGGAGATGCTCTTGAGCTTGAAACACACACAGCAAGACCGGTGTTAACTAACGAAATGGTCGGCAGAGTGCCGACACCGCGAGTTTTGACTGGCACTTGCACATCTAAAACAACGTCGGAAAGTAACTCGTTCGGCTTTTGAGTCACATAAAGTATGTGTGTTAATTTTGACGCCACTAGCTCTGCTTGTTGTCATGCAATTTCTTAGCCTCTCAGAAATGATTATGACATAAAAGTGAAGTACGTGACGAGTGTGACGTTAGGAAAACATTAGGCAGCATGGAGAGATTCTGTATGGGACCACCCAACCCAAACGAGTACTGTGTGACGTGCTACCCGGCAAGTATTCACCGAGGTAGCCGGCTATCTCAGTCGGTAGAGCGTCAAACTCTTATTCCCAGGGTCGTGGGTTCGAGCCAGACGCTGGGCGGAACGGAATTTTGTTCCGCTGCAGGTGTAAATTACCGTTTTTCTGATTACCGAGATTTAATGGAAATAGCAACTTTAAACATTGCCTACGTCTCTGTCAGTCGCAAGGAAACTGTATTTGAAGGTGAAGGTGATTTTGTAGACATGTGTAAAAGACATGTTCTGAAATGCAAGTGTTGTGGTTTGGAGAGCACATCGGTTACGTGTCAGATGTGTAGCCAAGCAGTAATTTGTCGCCATAGCTGCAAATATTAGCCGATAATATGAATTGTTGTCAGCTAAAGTCTGATGATGCAGACGACCGTAAAGACGAAGTACCCAAGAGTACCGCTAGGCCGCGCCTCTTTAGCTCAGTGGTAGAGCACTGGTCTAATAAACCAGGGGTCGTAAGTTCCATCCTCACAGGAGAAAGATGAATTTTGGAAATCAGTTGCGCGTCGTGGCCGTATAGCAAACAGTACCTGTGATGACGAACAATTAGCGACAGGCGTTTTTTTAAGATTTACTCTCAGATGTGATTAAGGCGAATGGCGCAGATAAAGCATTTGCCAAAGCGGTACAGCATAAGGTGGGACGAGGCAGTCTGAATTACATTTTATAGATGTATTTCTCACATATCTCAGAGTCTCTCGCGATCTTCGTCGTCGTCGTCGTCGTCGTCGTCGTCGTCGTCGCCGCCGCTTCTGCAGAAGTAGCAAATGGCCATCGTAGCAAATGCGGCGAGGGACTGCCTGCCTTCGATTCCGAATGCACAAATTGTGTGGTCTTGTTTCTCAGTCTATATTTGGTCGGTCTCGTCAGAGGTTGAATGTAACGAATGGGTGGGAAAGAGCAAGGGGCAGCGGCTGTGTAGAACGAAAACACAAATCCTCAGGGGTGTGAGCGTTTCGAGATGAGTCGTATACATGTAAATGTTGGTCGTCAGTGACCGTGTGGCCTAATGGATAAGGCGTCGGACTTCGGCTCTGAAGATTACAGGTTCGAATGCTGTCACGCTTGTGTTTTTCCAGTTCTGAAAAAGAAACATACCGTTTTAATGTAGCAATTGAGCAGTACGAAACCGTCTGAATGTTGCTGTTGACCATTTTTTGCTTGGAGATGCTCTTGAGCTTGAAACACACACAGCAAGACCGGTGTTAACTAGCGAAATGGTCGGCAGAGTGCCGACACAGCGAGTTTTGACTATCACTTGCACATCTAAAACAACGTCGGAAAGTAACTCGTTCGGCTTTTGAGTCACATAAAGTATGTGTGTTAATTTTGACGCCACTAGCACTGCTTGTTGTCATGCAATTTCTTTGCCTCTCAGAAATGATTATGACATAAAAGTGAAGTGCGTGACGAGTGTGACGTTAGGAAAACATTAGGCAGCATGGAGAGATGCTGTATGGGACCACCCAACCCTAACGAGTACTGTGTGACGTACTACCCGTCAAATATTCACCGAGGTAGCCGGCTATCTCAGTCGGTAGAGCGTCAGACACTTAATCCCAAGGTCGTGGGTTCGAGCCAGACGCTGGGCGAAACGGAATTTTGTTCCGCTGCAGGTGTAAATTACCGTTTTTCTGATTAACGAGATTTAATGGAAATAGCAACTTTAAACTTTGCCTACGTCTCTGTCAGTCGCAAGGAAACTGTATTTGAAGGTGAAGGTGATTTTGTAGACATGTGTAAAAGACATGTTCTGAAATGCAAGTGTTGTGGTTTGGAGAGCACATCGGTTACGTGTCAGATGTGTAGCCAAGCAGTAATTTGTCGCCATAGCTGCAAATACTAGCCGATAATATGAATTGTTGTCAGCTAAAGTCTGATGATGCAGACGACCGTAAGGACGAAGTAACCAAGAGTACCGCTAGGCCGCGCCTCTTTAGCTCAGTGGTAGAGCACTGGTCTAATAAACCAGGGGTCGTAAGTTCCATCCTCACAGGAGAAAGATGAATTTTGGAAATCAGTTGCGCGTCGTGGCCGTATAGCAAACAGTACCTGTGATGACGAACAATTAGCGACAGGCGTTTTTTTAAGATTTACTCTCAGATGTGATTAAGGCGAATGGCGTAGATAAAGCATTTGCCAAAGCGGTACAGCACAAGGTGGGACGAGGCAGTCTGAATTACATTTTATAGATGTATTTCTCACATATCTCAGAGTCTCTCGCGATCGTCGTCGTCGTCGTTGTCGTCGTCATCGTCGTCGTCGTCGCCGCCGCCGCTTCTGCAGAAGTAGCAAATGGCCATCGTAGCAAATGCGGCGAGGGACGGCCGGCCTTCGATTCCGAATGCACAAATTGTGTGTTCTTGTTTCTCAGTCTATATTTGGTCGGTCTCGTCAGAGGTTGAATGTAACGAATGGGTGGGAAAGAGCAAGGGGCAGCGGCTGTGTAGAACGAAAACACAAATCCTCAGGGGTGTGAGCGTTTCGAGATGAGTCGTATACATGTAAATGTTGGTCGTCAGTGACCGTGTGGCCTAATGGATAAGGCGTCGGACTTCGGCTCTGAAGATTACAGGTTCGAATGCTGTCACGCTTGTGTTTTTCCAGTTCTGAAAAAGAAACATACCGTTTTAATGTAGCAATTGAGCAGTACGAAACCGTCTGAATGTTGCTGTTGACCATTTTTTGCTTGGAGATGCTCTTGAGCTTGAAACACACACAGCAAGACCGGTGTTAACTAGCGAAATGGTCGGCAGAGTGCCGACACCGCGAGTTTTGACTGGCACTTGCACATCTAAAACAACGTCGGAAAGTAACTCGTTCGGCTTTTGAGTCACATAAAGTATGTGTGTTAATTTTGACGCCACTAGCACTGCTTGTTGTCATGCAATTTCTTTGCCTCTCAGAAATGATTATGACATAAAAGTGAAGTGCGTGACGAGTGTGACGTTAGGAAAACATTAGGCAGCATGGAGAGATGCTGTATGGGACCACCCAACCCTAACGAGTACTGTGTGACGTGCTACCCGTCAAATATTCACCGAGGTAGCCGGCTATCTCAGTCGGTAGAGCGTCAGACACTTAATCCCAGGGTCGTGGGTTCGAGCCAGACGCTGGGCGAAACGGAATTTTGTTCCGCTGCAGGTGTAAATTACCGTTTTTCTGATTAACGAGATTTAATGGAAATAGCAACTTTAAACTTTGCCTACGTCTCTGTCAGTCGCAAGGAAACTGTATTTGAGGGTGAAGGTGATTTTGTAGACATGTGTAAAAGACATGTTCTGAAATGCAAGTGTTGTGGTTTGGAGAGCACATCGGTTACGTGTCAGATGTGTAGCCAAGCAGTAATTTGTCGCCATAGCTGCAAATATTAGCCGATAATATGAATTGTTGTCAGCTAAAGTCTGATGATGCAGACGACCGTAAAGACGAAGTACCCAAGAGTACCGCTAGGCCGCGCCTCTTTAGCTCAGTGGTAGAGCACTGGTCTAATAAACCAGGGGTCGTAAGTTCCATCCTCACAGGAGAAAGATGAATTTTGGAAATCAGTTGCGCGTCGTGGCCGTATAGCAAACAGTACCTGTGATGACGAACAATTAGCGACAGGCGTTTTTTTAAGATTTACTCTCAGATGTGATTAAGGCGAATGGCGCAGATAAAGCATTTGCCAAAGCGGTACAGCATAAGGTGGGACGAGGCAGTCTGAATTACATTTTATAGATGTATTTCTCACATATCTCAGAGTCTCTCGCGATCTTCGTCGTCGTCGTCGTCGTCGTCGTCGTCGTCGTCGCCGCCGCTTCTGCAGAAGTAGCAAATGGCCATCGTAGCAAATGCGGCGAGGGACTGCCTGCCTTCGATTCCGAATGCACAAATCGTGTGGTCTTGTTTCTCAGTCTATATTTGGTCGGTCTCGTCAGAGGTTGAATGTAACGAATGGGTGGGAAAGAGCAAGGGGCAGCGGCTGTGTAGAACGAAAACACAAATCCTCAGGGGTGTGAGCGTTTCGAGATGAGTCGTATACATGTAAATGTTGGTCGTCAGTGACCGTCTGGCCTAATGGATAAGGCGTCGGACTTCGGCTCTGAAGATTACAGGTTCGAATGCTGTCACGCTTGTGTTTTTCCAGTTCTGAAAAAGAAACATACCGTTTTAATGTAGCAATTGAGCAGTACGAAACCGTCTGAATGTTGCTGTTGACCATTTTTTGCTTGGAGATGCTCTTGAGCTTGAAACACACACAGCAAGACCGGTGTTAACTAGCGAAATGGTCGGCAGAGTGCCGACACCGCGAGTTTTGACTGGCACTTGCACATCTAAAACAACGTCGGAAAGTAACTCGTTCGGCTTTTGAGTCACATAAAGTATGTGTGTTAATTTTGACGCCACTAGCACTGCTTGTTGTCATGCAATTTCTTTGCCTCTCAGAAATGATTATGACATAAAAGTGAAGTGCGTGACGAGTGTGACGTTAGGAAAACATTAGGCAGCATGGAGAGATGCTGTATGGGACCACCCAACCCTAACGAGTACTGTGTGACGTGCTACCCGTCAAATATTCACCGAGGTAGCCGGCTATCTCAGTCGGTAGAGCGTCAGACACTTAATCCCAGGGTCGTGGGTTCGAGCCAGACGCTGGGCGAAACGGAATTTTGTTCCGCTGCAGGTGTAAATTACCGTTTTTCTGATTAACGAGATTTAATGGAAATAGCAACTTTAAACTTTGCCTACGTCTCTGTCAGTCGCAAGGAAACTGTATTTGAGGGTGAAGGTGATTTTGTAGACATGTGTAAAAGACATGTTCTGAAATGCAAGTGTTGTGGTTTGGAGAGCACATCGGTTACGTGTCAGATGTGTAGCCAAGCAGTAATTTGTCGCCATAGCTGCAAATATTAGCCGATAATATGAATTGTTGTCAGCTAAAGTCTGATGATGCAGACGACCGTAAAGACGAAGTACCCAAGAGTACCGCTAGGCCGCGCCTCTTTAGCTCAGTGGTAGAGCACTGGTCTAATAAACCAGGGGTCGTAAGTTCCATCCTCACAGGAGAAAGATGAATTTTGGAAATCAGTTGCGCGTCGTGGCCGTATAGCAAACAGTACCTGTGATGACGAACAATTAGCGACAGGCGTTTTTTTAAGATTTACTCTCAGATGTGATTAAGGCGAATGGCGCAGATAAAGCATTTGCCAAAGCGGTACAGCATAAGGTGGGACGAGGCAGTCTGAATTACATTTTATAGATGTATTTCTCACATATCTCAGAGTCTCTCGCGATCTTCGTCGTCGTCGTCGTCGTCGTCGTCGTCGTCGTCGCCGCCGCTTCTGCAGAAGTAGCAAATGGCCATCGTAGCAAATGCGGCGAGGGACTGCCTGCCTTCGATTCCGAATGCACAAATCGTGTGGTCTTGTTTCTCAGTCTATATTTGGTCGGTCTCGTCAGAGGTTGAATGTAACGAATGGGTGGGAAAGAGCAAGGGGCAGCGGCTGTGTAGAACGAAAACACAAATCCTCAGGGGTGTGAGCGTTTCGAGATGAGTCGTATACATGTAAATGTTGGTCGTCAGTGACCGTCTGGCCTAATGGATAAGGCGTCGGACTTCGGCTCTGAAGATTACAGGTTCGAATGCTGTCACGCTTGTGTTTTTCCAGTTCTGAAAAAGAAACATACCGTTTTAATGTAGCAATTGAGCAGTACGAAACCGTCTGAATGTTGCTGTTGACCATTTTTTGCTTGGAGATGCTCTTGAGCTTGAAACACACACAGCAAGACCGGTGTTAACTAGCGAAATGGTCGGCAGAGTGCCGACACCGCGAGTTTTGACTGGCACTTGCACATCTAAAACAACGTCGGAAAGTAACTCGTTCGGCTTTTGAGTCACATAAAGTATGTGTGTTAATTTTGACGCCACTAGCACTGCTTGTTGTCATGCAATTTCTTTGCCTCTCAGAAATGATTATGACATAAAAGTGAAGTGCGTGACGAGTGTGACGTTAGGAAAACATTAGGCAGCATGGAGAGATGCTGTATGGGACCACCCAACCCTAACGAGTACTGTGTGACGTGCTACCCGTCAAATATTCACCGAGGTAGCCGGCTATCTCAGTCAGTAGAGCGTCAGACACTTAATCACAGGGTCGTGGGTTCGAGCCAGACGCTGGGCGAAACGGAATTTTGTTCCGCTGCAGGTGTAAATTACCGTTTTTCTGATTAACGAGATTTAATGGAAATAGCAACTTTAAACTTTGCCTACGTCTCTGTCAGTCGCAAGGAAACTGTATTTGAAGGTGAAGGTGATTTTGTAGACATGTGTAAAAGACATGTTCTGAAATGCAAGTGTTGTGGTTTGGAGAGCACATCGGTTACGTGTCAGATGTGTAGCCAAGCAGTAATTTGTCGCCATAGCTGCAAATATTAGCCGATAATATGAATTGTTGTCAGCTAAAGTCTGATGATGCAGACGACCGTAAAGACGAAGTACCCAAGAGTACCGCTAGGCCGCGCCTCTTTAGCTCAGTGGTAGAGCACTGGTCTAATAAACCAGGGGTCGTAAGTTCCATCCTCACAGGAGAAAGATGAATTTTGGAAATCAGTTGCGCGTCGTGGCCGTATAGCAAACACTACCTGTGATGACGAACAATTAGCGACAGGCGTTTTTTTAAGATTTACTCTCAGATGTGATTAAGGCGAATGGCGCAGATAAAGCATTTGCCAAAGCGGTACAGCATAAGGTGGGACGAGGCAGTCTGAATTACATTTTATAGATGTATTTCTCACATATCTCAGAGTCTCTCGCGATCTTCGTCGTCGTCGTCGTCGTCGTCGTCGTCGTCGTCGTCGCCGCCGCTTCTGCAGAAGTAGCAAATGGCCATCGTAGCAAATGCGGCGAGGGACTGCCTGCCTTCGATTCCGAATGCACAAATTGTGTGGTCTTGTTTCTCAGTCTATATTTGGTCGGTCTCGTCAGAGGTTGAATGTAACGAATGGTGGGAAAGAGCAAGGGGCAGCGGCTGTGTAGAACGAAAACACAAATCCTCAGGGGTGTGAGCGTTTCGAGATGAGTCGTATACATGTAAATGTTGGTCGTCAGTGACCGTGTGGCCTAATGGATAAGGCGTCGGACTTCGGCTCTGAAGATTACAGGTTCGAAAGCTGTCACGCTTGTGTTTTTCCAGTTCTGAAAAAGAAACATACCGTTTTAATGTAGCAATTGAGCAGTACGAAACCGTCTGAATGTTGCTGTTGACCATTTTTTGCTTGGAGATGCTCTTGAGCTTGAAACACACACAGCAAGACCGGTGTTAACTAGCGAAATGGTCGGCAGAGTGCCGACACCGCGAGTTTTGACTGGCACTTGCACATCTAAAACAACGTCGGAAAGTAACTCGTTCGGCTTTTGAGTCACATAAAGTATGTGTGTTAATTTTGACGCCACTAGCACTGCTTGTTGTCATGCAATTTCTTTGCCTCTCAGAAATGATTATGACATAAAAGTGAAGTGCGTGACGAGTGTGACGTTAGGAAAACATTAGGCAGCATGGAGAGATGCTGTATGGGACCACCCAACCCTAACGAGTACTGTGTGACGTACTACCCGTCAAATATTCACCGAGGTAGCCGGCTATCTCAGTCGGTAGAGCGTCAGACACTTAATCGCAGGGTCGTGGGTTCGAGCCAGACGCTGGGCGAAACGGAATTTTGTTCCGCTGCAGGTGTAAATTACCGTTTTTCTGATTAACGAGATTTAATGGAAATAGCAACTTTAAACTTTGCCTACGTCTCTGTCAGTCGCAAGGAAACTGTATTTGAAGGTGAAGGTGATTTTGTAGACATGTGTAAAAGACATGTTCTGAAATGCAAGTGTTGTGGTTTGGAGAGCACATCGGTTACGTGTCAGATGTGTAGCCAAGCAGTAATTTGTCGCCATAGCTGCAAATATTAGCCGATAATATGAATTGTTGTCAGCTAAAGTCTGATGATGCAGACGACCGTAAGGACGAAGTAACCAAGAGTACCGCTAGGCCGCGCCTCTTTAGCTCAGTGGTAGAGCACTGGTCTAATAAACCAGGGGTCGTAAGTTCCATCCTCACAGGAGAAAGATGAATTTTGGAAATCAGTTGCGCGTCGTGGCCGTATAGCAAACAGTACCTGTGATGACGAACAATTAGCGACAGGCGTTTTTTTAAGATTTACTCTCAGATGTGATTAAGGCGAATGGCGTAGATAAAGCATTTGCCAAAGCGGTACAGCATAAGGTGGGACGAGGCAGTCTGAATTACATTTTATAGATGTATTTCTCACATATCTCAGAGTCTCTCGCGATCTTCGTCGTCGTCGTCGTCGTCGTCGTCGTCGTCGCCGCCGCTTCTGCAGAAGTAGCAAATGGCCATCGTAGCAAATGCGGCGAGGGACTGCCTGCCTTCGATTCCGAATGCACAAATTGTGTGGTCTTGTTTCTCAGTCTATATTTGGTCGGTCTCGTCAGAGGTTGAATGTAACGAATGGGTGGGAAAGAGCAAGGGGCAGCGGCTGTGTAGAACGAAAACACAAATCCTCAGGGGTGTGAGCGTTTCGAGATGAGTCGTATACATGTAAATGTTGGTCGTCAGTGACCGTGTGGCCTAATGGATAAGGCGTCGGACTTCGGCTCTGAAGATTACAGGTTCGAATGCTGTCACGCTTGTGTTTTTCCAGTTCTGAAAAAGAAACATACCGTTTTAATGTAGCAATTGAGCAGTACGAAACCGTCTGAATGTTGCTGTTGACCATTTTTTGCTTGGAGATGCTCTTGAGCTTGAAACACACACAGCAAGACCGGTGTTAACTAGCGAAATGGTCGGCAGAGTGCCGACACCGCGAGTTTTGACTGGCACTTGCACATCTAAAACAACGTCGGAAAGTAACTCGTTCGGCTTTTGAGTCACATAAAGTATGTGTGTTAATTTTGACGCCACTAGCACTGCTTGTTGTCATGCAATTTCTTTGCCTCTCAGAAATGATTATGACATAAAAGTGAAGTGCGTGACGAGTGTGACGTTAGGAAAACATTAGGCAGCATGGAGAGATGCTGTATGGGACCACCCAACCCTAACGAGTACTGTGTGACGTACTACCCGTCAAATATTCACCGAGGTAGCCGGCTATCTCAGTCGGTAGAGCGTCAGACACTTAATCGCAGGGTCGTGGGTTCGAGCCAGACGCTGGGCGAAACGGAATTTTGTTCCGCTGCAGGTGTAAATTACCGTTTTTCTGATTAACGAGATTTAATGGAAATAGCAACTTTAAACTTTGCCTACGTCTCTGTCAGTCGCAAGGAAACTGTATTTGAAGGTGAAGGTGATTTTGTAGACATGTGTAAAAGACATGTTCTGAAATGCAAGTGTTGTGGTTTGGAGAGCACATCGGTTACGTGTCAGATGTGTAGCCAAGCAGTAATTTGTCGCCATAGCTGCAAATATTAGCCGATAATATGAATTGTTGTCAGCTAAAGTCTGATGATGCAGACGACCGTAAGGACGAAGTAACCAAGAGTACCGCTAGGCCGCGCCTCTTTAGCTCAGTGGTAGAGCACTGGTCTAATAAACCAGGGGTCGTAAGTTCCATCCTCACAGGAGAAAGATGAATTTTGGAAATCAGTTGCGCGTCGTGGCCGTATAGCAAACAGTACCTGTGATGACGAACAATTAGCGACAGGCGTTTTTTTAAGATTTACTCTCAGATGTGATTAAGGCGAATGGCGTAGATAAAGCATTTGCCAAAGCGGTACAGCATAAGGTGGGACGAGGCAGTCTGAATTACATTTTATAGATGTATTTCTCACATATCTCAGAGTCTCTCGCGATCGTCGTCGTCGTCGTCGTCGTCGTCGTCGTCGTCGCCGCCGCCGCTTCTGCAGAAGTAGCAAATGGCCATCGTAGCAAATGCGGCGAGGGACGGCCTGCCTTCGATTCCGAATGCACAAATTGTGTGGTCTTGTTTCTCAGTCTATATTTGGTCGGTCTCGTCAGAGGTTGAATGTAACGAATGGGTGGGAAAGAGCAAGGGGCAGCGGCTGTGTAGAACGAAAACACAAATCCTCAGGGGTGTGAGCGTTTCGAGATGAGTCGTATACATGTAAATGTTGATCGTCAGTGACCGTGTGGTCTAATGGATAAGGCGTCGGACTTCGTATGTGAAGATTACAGGTTCGAATGCTGTCACGCTTGTGTTTTTCCAGTTCTGAAAAAGAAACATACCGTTTTAATGTAGCAATTGAGCAGTACGAAACCGTCTGAATGTTGCTGTTGACCATTTTTTGCTTGGAGATGCTCTTGAGCTTGAAACACACACAGCAAGACCGGTGTTAACTAACGAAATGGTCGGCAGAGTGCCGACACCGCGAGTTTTGACTGGCACTTGCACATCTAAAACAACGTCGGAAAGTAACTCGTTCGGCTTTTGAGTCACATAAAGTATGTGTGTTAATTTTGACGCCACTAGCTCTGCTTGTTGTCATGCAATTTCTTAGCCTCTCAGAAATGATTATGACATAAAAGTGAAGTACGTGACGAGTGTGACGTTAGGAAAACATTAGGCAGCATGGAGAGATTCTGTATGGGACCACCCAACCCTAACGAGTACTGTGTGACGTGCTACCCGTCAAATATTCACCGAGGTAGCCGGCTATCTCAGTCACTAGAGCGTCAGACACTTAATCACAGGGTCGTGGGTTCGAGCCAGACGCTGGGCGAAACGGAATTTTGTTCCGCTGCAGGTGTAAATTACCGTTTTTCTGATTAACGAGATTTAATGGAAATAGCAACTTTAAACTTTGCCTACGTCTCTGTCAGTCGCAAGGAAACTGTATTTGAAGGTGAAGGTGATTTTGTAGACATGTGTAAAAGACATGTTCTGAAATGCAAGTGTTGTGGTTTGGAGAGCACATCGGTTACGTGTCAGATGTGTAGCCAAGCAGTAATTTGTCGCCATAGCTGCAAATATTAGCCGATAATATGAATTGTTGTCAGCTAAAGTCTGATGATGCAGACGACCGTAAAGACGAAGTACCCAAGAGTACCGCTAGGCCGCGCCTCTTTAGCTCAGTGGTAGAGCACTGGTCTAATAAACCAGGGGTCGTAAGTTCCATCCTCACAGGAGAAAGATGAATTTTGGAAATCAGTTGCGCGTCGTGGCCGTATAGCAAACACTACCTGTGATGACGAACAATTAGCGACAGGCGTTTTTTTAAGATTTACTCTCAGATGTGATTAAGGCGAATGGCGCAGATAAAGCATTTGCCAAAGCGGTACAGCATAAGGTGGGACGAGGCAGTCTGAATTACATTTTATAGATGTATTTCTCACATATCTCAGAGTCTCTCGCGATCTTCGTCGTCGTCGTCGTCGTCGTCGTCGTCGTCGTCGTCGCCGCCGCTTCTGCAGAAGTAGCAAATGGCCATCGTAGCAAATGCGGCGAGGGACTGCCTGCCTTCGATTCCGAATGCACAAATTGTGTGGTCTTGTTTCTCAGTCTATATTTGGTCGGTCTCGTCAGAGGTTGAATGTAACGAATGGGTGGGAAAGAGCAAGGGGCAGCGGCTGTGTAGAACGAAAACACAAATCCTCAGGGGTGTGAGCGTTTCGAGATGAGTCGTATACATGTAAATGTTGGTCGTCAGTGACCGTGTGGCCTAATGCATAAGGCGTCGGACTTCGGCTCTGAAGATTACAGGTTCGAATGCTGTCACGCTTGTGTTTTTCCAGTTCTGAAAAAGAAACATACCGTTTTAATGTAGCAATTGAGCAGTACGAAACCGTCTGAATGTTGCTGTTGACCATTTTTTGCTTGGAGATGCTCTTGAGCTTGAAACACACACAGCAAGACCGGTGTTAACTAGCGAAATGGTCGGCAGAGTGCCGACACCGCGAGTTTTGACTGGCACTTGCACATCTAAAACAACGTCGGAAAGTAACTCGTTCGGCTTTTGAGTCACATGAAGTATGTGTGTTAATTTTGACGCCACTAGCACTGCTTGTTGTCATGCAATTTCTTTGCCTCTCAGAAATGATTATGACATAAAAGTGAAGTGCGTGACGAGTGTGACGTTAGGAAAACATTAGGCAGCATGGAGAGATGCTGTATGGGACCACCCAACCCTAACGAGTACTGTGTGACGTACTACCCGTCAAATATTCACCGAGGTAGCCGGCTATCTCAGTCGGTAGAGCGTCAGACACTTAATCGCAGGGTCGTGGGTTCGAGCCAGACGCTGGGCGAAACGGAATTTTGTTCCGCTGCAGGTGTAAATTACCGTTTTTCTGATTAACGAGATTTAATGGAAATAGCAACTTTAAACTTTGCCTACGTCTCTGTCAGTCGCAAGGAAACTGTATTTGAAGGTGAAGGTGATTTTGTAGACATGTGTAAAAGACATGTTCTGAAATGCACTGTTGTGGTTTGGAGAGCACATCGGTTACGTGTCAGATGTGTAGCCAAGCAGTAATTTGTCGCCATAGCTGCAAATATTAGCCGATAATATGAATTGTTGTCAGCTAAAGTCTGATGATGCAGACGACCGTAAGGACGAAGTAACCAAGAGTACCGCTAGGCCGCGCCTCTTTAGCTCAGTGGTAGAGCACTGGTCTAATAAACCAGGGGTCGTAAGTTCCATCCTCACAGGAGAAAGATGAATTTTGGAAATCAGTTGCGCGTCGTGGCCGTATAGCAAACAGTACCTGTGATGACGAACAATTAGCGACAGGCGTTTTTTTAAGATTTACTCTCAGATGTGATTAAGGCGAATGGCGTAGATAAAGCATTTGCCAAAGCGGTACAGCATAAGGTGGGACGAGGCAGTCTGAATTACATTTTATAGATGTATTTCTCACATATCTCAGAGTCTCTCGCGATCGTCGTCGTCGTCGTCGTCGTCGTCGTCGTCGTCGTCGTCGTCGCCGCCGCCGCTTCTGCAGAAGTAGCAAATGGCCATCGTAGCAAATGCGGCGAGGGACGGCCTGCCTTCGATTCCGAATGCACAAATTGTGTGGTCTTGTTTCTCAGTCTATATTTGGTCGGTCTCGTCAGAGGTTGAATGTAACGAATGGGTGGGAAAGAGCAAGGGGCAGCGGCTGTGTAGAACGAAAACACAAATCCTCAGGGGTGTGAGCGTTTCGAGATGAGTCGTATACATGTAAATGTTGATCGTCAGTGACCGTGTGGTCTAATGGATAAGGCGTCGGACTTCGTATCTGAAGATTACAGGTTCGAATGCTGTCACGCTTGTGTTTTTCCAGTTCTGAAAAAGAAACATACCGTTTTAATGTAGCAATTGAGCAGTACGAAACCGTCTGAATGTTGCTGTTGACCATTTTTTGCTTGGAGATGCTCTTGAGCTTGAAACACACACAGCAAGACCGGTGTTAACTAACGAAATGGTCGGCAGAGTGCCGACACCGCGAGTTTTGACTGGCACTTGCACATCTAAAACAACGTCGGAAAGTAACTCGTTCGGCTTTTGAGTCACATAAAGTATGTGTGTTAATTTTGACGCCACTAGCTCTGCTTGTTGTCATGCAATTTCTTAGCCTCTCAGAAATGATTATGACATAAAAGTGAAGTACGTGACGAGTGTGACGTTAGGAAAACATTAGGCAGCATGGAGAGATTCTGTATGGGACCACCCAACCCTAACGAGTACTGTGTGACGTGCTACCCGTCAAATATTCACCGAGGTAGCCGGCTATCTTAGTCAGTAGAGCGTCAGACACTTAATCACAGGGTCGTGGGTTCGAGCCAGACGCTGGGCGAAACGGAATTTTGTTCCGCTGCAGGTGTAAATTACCGTTTTTCTGATTAACGAGATTTAATGGAAATAGCAACTTTAAACTTTGCCTACGTCTCTGTCAGTCGCAAGGAAACTGTATTTGAAGGTGAAGGTGATTTTGTAGACATGTGTAAAAGACATGTTCTGAAATGCAAGTGTTGTGGTTTGGAGAGCACATCGGTTACGTGTCAGATGTGTAGCCAAGCAGTAATTTGTCGCCATAGCTGCAAATATTAGCCGATAATATGAATTGTTGTCAGCTAAAGTCTGATGATGCAGACGACCGTAAAGACGAAGTACCCAAGAGTACCGCTAGGCCGCGCCTCTTTAGCTCAGTGGTAGAGCACTGGTCTAATAAACCAGGGGTCGTAAGTTCCATCCTCACAGGAGAAAGATGAATTTTGGAAATCAGTTGCGCGTCGTGGCCGTATAGCAAACAGTACCTGTGATGACGAACAATTAGCGACAGGCGTTTTTTTAAGATTTACTCTCAGATGTGATTAAGGCGAATGGCGTAGATAAAGCATTTGCCAAAGCGGTACAGCATAAGGTGGGACGAGGCAGTCTGAATTACATTTTATAGATGTATTTCTCACATATCTCAGAGTCTCTCGCGATCGTCGTCGTCGTCGTCGTCGTCGTCGTCGTCGTCGTCGTCGTCGCCGCCGCCGCTTCTGCAGAAGTAGCAAATGGCCATCGTAGCAAATGCGGCGAGGGACGGCCTGCCTTCGATTCCGAATGCACAAATTGTGTGGTCTTGTTTCTCAGTCTATATTTGGTCGGTCTCGTCAGAGGTTGAATGTAACGAATGGGTGGGAAAGAGCAAGGGGCAGCGGCTGTGTAGAACGAAAACACAAATCCTCAGGGGTGTGAGCGTTTCGAGATGAGTCGTATACATGTAAATGTTGATCGTCAGTGACCGTGTGGTCTAATGGATAAGGCGTCGGACTTCGTATCTGAAGATTACAGGTTCGAATGCTGTCACGCTTGTGTTTTTCCAGTTCTGAAAAAGAAACATACCGTTTTAATGTAGCAATTGAGCAGTACGAAACCGTCTGAATGTTGCTGTTGACCATTTTTTGCTTGGAGATGCTCTTGAGCTTGAAACACACACAGCAAGACCGGTGTTAACTAACGAAATGGTCGGCAGAGTGCCGACACCGCGAGTTTTGACTGGCACTTGCACATCTAAAACAACGTCGGAAAGTAACTCGTTCGGCTTTTGAGTCACATAAAGTATGTGTGTTAATTTTGACGCCACTAGCTCTGCTTGTTGTCATGCAATTTCTTAGCCTCTCAGAAATGATTATGACATAAAAGTGAAGTACGTGACGAGTGTGACGTTAGGAAAACATTAGGCAGCATGGAGAGATTCTGTATGGGACCACCCAACCCTAACGAGTACTGTGTGACGTGCTACCCGTCAAATATTCACCGAGGTAGCCGGCTATCTCAGTCAGTAGAGCGTCAGACACTTAATCACAGGGTCGTGGGTTCGAGCCAGACGCTGGGCGAAACGGAATTTTGTTCCGCTGCAGGTGTAAATTACCGTTTTTCTGATTAACGAGATTTAATGGAAATAGCAACTTTAAACTTTGCCTACGTCTCTGTCAGTCGCAAGGAAACTGTATTTGAAGGTGAAGGTGATTTTGTAGACATGTGTAAAAGACATGTTCTGAAATGCAAGTGTTGTGGTTTGGAGAGCACATCGGTTACGTGTCAGATGTGTAGCCAAGCAGTAATTTGTCGCCATAGCTGCAAATATTAGCCGATAATATGAATTGTTGTCAGCTAAAGTCTGATGATGCAGACGACCGTAAAGACGAAGTACCCAAGAGTACCGCTAGGCCGCGCCTCTTTAGCTCAGTGGTAGAGCACTGGTCTAATAAACCAGGGGTCGTAAGTTCCATCCTCACAGGAGAAAGATGAATTTTGGAAATCAGTTGCGCGTCGTGGCCGTATAGCAAACAGTACCTGTGATGACGAACAATTAGCGACAGGCGTTTTTTTAAGATTTACTCTCAGATGTGATTAAGGCGAATGGCGTAGATAAAGCATTTGCCAAAGCGGTACAGCATAAGGTGGGACGAGGCAGTCTGAATTACATTTTATAGATGTATTTCTCACATATCTCAGAGTCTCTCGCGATCGTCGTCGTCGTCGTCGTCGTCGTCGCCGCCGCCGCTTCTGCAGAAGTAGCAAATGGCCATCGTAGCAAATGCGGCGAGGGACGGCCTGCCTTCGATTCCGAATGCACAAATTGTGTGGTCTTGTTTCTCAGTCTATATTTGGTCGGTCTCGTCAGAGGTTGAATGTAACGAATGGGTGGGAAAGAGCAAGGGGCAGCGGCTGTGTAGAACGAAAACACAAATCCTCAGGGGTGTGAGCGTTTCGAGATGAGTCGTATACATGTAAATGTTGATCGTCAGTGACCGTGTGGTCTAATGGATAAGGCGTCGGACTTCGTATCTGAAGATTACAGGTTCGAATGCTGTCACGCTTGTGTTTTTCCAGTTCTGAAAAAGAAACATACCGTTTTAATGTAGCAATTGAGCAGTACGAAACCGTCTGAATGTTGCTGTTGACCATTTTTTGCTTGGAGATGCTCTTGAGCTTGAAACACACACAGCAAGACCGGTGTTAACTAACGAAATGGTCGGCAGAGTGCCGACACCGCGAGTTTTGACTGGCACTTGCACATCTAAAACAACGTCGGAAAGTAACTCGTTCGGCTTTTGAGTCACATAAAGTATGTGTGTTAATTTTGACGCCACTAGCTCTGCTTGTTGTCATGCAATTTCTTAGCCTCTCAGAAATGATTATGACATAAAAGTGAAGTACGTGACGAGTGTGACGTTAGGAAAACATTAGGCAGCATGGAGAGATTCTGTATGGGACCACCCAACCCTAACGAGTACTGTGTGACGTGCTACCCGTCAAATATTCACCGAGGTAGCCGGCTATCTCAGTCAGTAGAGCGTCAGACACTTAATCACAGGGTCGTGGGTTCGAGCCAGACGCTGGGCGAAACGGAATTTTGTTCCGCTGCAGGTGTAAATTACCGTTTTTCTGATTAACGAGATTTAATGGAAATAGCAACTTTAAACTTTGCCTACGTCTCTGTCAGTCGCAAGGAAACTGTATTTGAAGGTGAAGGTGATTTTGTAGACATGTGTAAAAGACATGTTCTGAAATGCAAGTGTTGTGGTTTGGAGAGCACATCGGTTACGTGTCAGATGTGTAGCCAAGCAGTAATTTGTCGCCATAGCTGCAAATATTAGCCGATAATATGAATTGTTGTCAGCTAAAGTCTGATGATGCAGACGACCGTAAAGACGAAGTACCCAAGAGTACCGCTAGGCCGCGCCTCTTTAGCTCAGTGGTAGAGCACTGGTCTAATAAACCAGGGGTCGTAAGTTCCATCCTCACAGGAGAAAGATGAATTTTGGAAATCAGTTGCGCGTCGTGGCCGTATAGCAAACACTACCTGTGATGACGAACAATTAGCGACAGGCGTTTTTTTAAGATTTACTCTCAGATGTGATTAAGGCGAATGGCGCAGATAAAGCATTTGCCAAAGCGGTACAGCATAAGGTGGGACGAGGCAGTCTGAATTACATTTTATAGATGTATTTCTCACATATCTCAGAGTCTCTCGCGATCTTCGTCGTCGTCGTCGTCGTCGTCGTCGTCGTCGTCGTCGTCGTCGCCGCCGCTTCTGCAGAAGTAGCAAATGGCCATCGTAGCAAATGCGGCGAGGGACTGCCTGCCTTCGATTCCGAATGCACAAATTGTGTGGTCTTGTTTCTCAGTCTATATTTGGTCGGTCTCGTCAGAGGTTGAATGTAACGAATGGGTGGGAAAGAGCAAGGGGCAGCGGCTGTGTAGAACGAAAACACAAATCCTCAGGGGTGTGAGCGTTTCGAGATGAGTCGTATACATGTAAATGTTGGTCGTCAGTGACCGTGTGGCCTAATGGATAAGGCGTCGGACTTCGGCTCTGAAGATTACAGGTTCGAATGCTGTCACGCTTGTGTTTTTCCAGTTCTGAAAAAGAAACATACCGTTTTAATGTAGCAATTGAGCAGTACGAAACAGTCTGAATGTTGCTGTTGACCATTTTTTGCTTGGAGATGCTCTTGAGCTTGAAACACACACAGCAAGACCGGTGTTAACTAGCGAAATGGTCGGCAGAGTGCCGACACCGCGAGTTTTGACTGGCACTTGCACATCTAAAACAACGTCGGAAAGTAACTCGTTCGGCTTTTGAGTCACATAAAGTATGTGTGTTAATTTTGACGCCACTAGCACTGCTTGTTGTCATGCAATTTCTTTGCCTCTCAGAAATGATTATGACATAAAAGTGAAGTGCGTGACGAGTGTGACGTTAGGAAAACATTAGGCAGCATGGAGAGATGCTGTATGGGACCACCCAACCCTAACGAGTACTGTGTGACGTGCTACCCGTCAAATATTCACCGAGGTAGCCGGCTATCTCAGTCGGTAGAGCGTCAGACACTTAATCCCAGGGTCGTGGGTTCGAGCCAGACGCTGGGCGGAACGGAATTTTGTTCCGCTGCAGGTGTAAATTACCGTTTTTCTGATTAACGAGATTTAATGGAAATAGCAACTTTAAACTTTGCCTACGTCTCTGTCAGTCGCAAGGAAACTGTATTTGAAGGTGAAGGTGATTTTGTAGACATGTGTAAAAGACATGTTCTGAAATGCAAGTGTTGTGGTTTGGAGAGCACATCGGTTACGTGTCAGATGTGTAGCCAAGCAGTAATTTGTCGCCATAGCTGCAAATATTAGCCGATAATATGAATTGTTGTCAGCTAAAGTCTGATGATGCAGACGACCGTAAAGACGAAGTACCCAAGAGTACCGCTAGGCCGCGCCTCTTTAGCTCAGTGGTAGAGCACTGGTCTAATAAACCAGGGGTCGTAAGTTCCATCCTCACAGGAGAAAGATGAATTTTGGAAATCAGTTGCGCGTCGTGGCCGTATAGCAAACACTACCTGTGATGACGAACAATTAGCGACAGGCGTTTTTTTAAGATTTACTCTCAGATGTGATTAAGGCGAATGGCGCAGATAAAGCATTTGCCAAAGCGGTACAGCATAAGGTGGGACGAGGCAGTCTGAATTACATTTTATAGATGTATTTCTCACATATCTCAGAGTCTCTCGCGATCTTCGTCGTCGTCGTCGTCGTCGTCGCCGCCGCTTCTGCAGAAGTAGCAAATGGCCATCGTAGCAAATGCGGCGAGGGACTGCCTGCCTTCGATTCCGAATGCACAAATTGTGTGGTCTTGTTTCTCAGTCTATATTTGGTCGGTCTCGTCAGAGGTTGAATGTAACGAATGGGTGGGAAAGAGCAAGGGGCAGCGGCTGTGTAGAACGAAAACACAAATCCTCAGGGGTGTGAGCGTTTCGAGATGAGTCGTATACATGTAAATGTTGGTCGTCAGTGACCGTGTGGCCTAATGGATAAGGCGTCGGACTTCGGCTCTGAAGATTACAGGTTCGAATGCTGTCACGCTTGTGTTTTTCCAGTTCTGAAAAAGAAACATACCGTTTTAATGTAGCAATTGAGCAGTACGAAACAGTCTGAATGTTGCTGTTGACCATTTTTTGCTTGGAGATGCTCTTGAGCTTGAAACACACACAGCAAGACCGGTGTTAACTAGCGAAATGGTCGGCAGAGTGCCGACACCGCGAGTTTTGACTGGCACTTGCACATCTAAAACAACGTCGGAAAGTAACTCGTTCGGCTTTTGAGTCACATAAAGTATGTGTGTTAATTTTGACGCCACTAGCACTGCTTGTTGTCATGCAATTTCTTTGCCTCTCAGAAATGATTATGACATAAAAGTGAAGTGCGTGACGAGTGTGACGTTAGGAAAACATTAGGCAGCATGGAGAGATGCTGTATGGGACCACCCAACCCTAACGAGTACTGTGTGACGTGCTACCCGTCAAATATTCACCGAGGTAGCCGGCTATCTCAGTCGGTAGAGCGTCAGACACTTAATCCCAGGGTCGTGGGTTCGAGCCAGACGCTGGGCGGAACGGAATTTTGTTCCGCTGCAGGTGTAAATTACCGTTTTTCTGATTAACGAGATTTAATGGAAATAGCAACTTTAAACTTTGCCTACGTCTCTGTCAGTCGCAAGGAAACTGTATTTGAAGGTGAAGGTGATTTTGTAGACATGTGTAAAAGACATGTTCTGAAATGCAAGTGTTGTGGTTTGGAGAGCACATCGGTTACGTGTCAGATGTGTAGCCAAGCAGTAATTTGTCGCCATAGCTGCAAATATTAGCCGATAATATGAATTGTTGTCAGCTAAAGTCTGATGATGCAGACGACCGTTAGGACGAAGTACCCAAGAGTACCGCTAGGCCGCGCCTCTTTAGCTCAGTGGTAGAGCACTGGTCTAATAAACCAGGGGTCGTAAGTTCCATCCTCACAGGAGAAAGATGAATTTTGGAAATCAGTTGCGCGTCGTGGCCGTATCGCAAACAGTACCTGTGATGACGAACAATTAGCGACAGGCGTTTTTTTAAGAATTACTCTCAGATGCGATTAAGGCGAATGGCGCAGATAAAGCATTTGCCAAAGCGGTACAGCATAGGGTGGGACGAGGCAGTCTGAATTACATTTTATAGATGTATTTCTCACATATCTCAGAGCCTCTCGCGATATTCGTCGTCGTCGTCGTCGTCGTCGTCGTCGTCGCCGCCGCCGCTTCTGCAGAAGTAGCAAAAGGCAATCGTAACAAATGCGGCGAGGGACGCCCTGCCTTCGATTCCGAATGCACAAAGTGTGTGGTCTTGTTTCTCAGCATAAGGTGGGACGAGGCAGTCTGAATTACATTTTATAGATGTATTTCTCACATATCTCAGAGCCTCTCGCGATATTCGTCGTCGTCGTCGTCGTCGTCGTCGTCGTCGTCGTCGTCGTCGCCGCCGCTTCTGCAGAAGTAGCAAATGGCAATCGTAGCAAATGCGGCGAGGGACACCCTGCCTTCGATTCCGAATGCACAAAGTGTGTGGTCTTGTTTCTCAGTCTATATTTGGTCGGTCACGTCAGAGGTTGAATGTAACGAATGGGTGGGAAAGAGCAAGGGGCAGCGGCTGTGTAGAACGAAAACACAAATCCTCAGGGGTGTGAGCGTTTCGAGATGAGTCGTATACATGTAAATGTTGGTCGTCAGTGACCGTCTGGCCTAATGGATAAGGCGTCGGACTTCGGATCTGAAGATTACAGGTTCGAATGCTGTCACGCTTGTGTTTTTCCAGTTCTGAAAAAGAAACATAACGTTTTAGTGTAGCAATTAAGGAGTACGAAACAGTCTGAATGTTGCTGTTGACCATTTTTTGCTTGGAGATGCTCTTGAGCTTGAAACACACACAACAAGACCGGTGTTAACTAGCGAAATGGTCGGCAGAGTGCCGACACAGCGAGTTTTGACTATCACTTGCACATCTAAAACAACGTCGGAAAGTAACTCGTTCGGCTTTTGAGTCACATAAAGTATGTGTGTTAATTTTGACGCCACTAGCTCTGCATGTTGTCATGCAATTTCTTTACCTCTCAGAAATGATTATGAGATAAAAGTGAAGTACGTGACGAGTGTGACGTTAGGAAAACATTAGGCATCATGGAGAGATTCTGTATGGGACCACCCAACCCAAACGAGTACTGTGTGACGTGCTACCCGGCAGGTATTCACCGAGGTAGCCGGCTAGCTCAGTCGGTAGAGCGTCAGACACTTAATCCCAGGGTCGTGGGTTCGAGCCAGACGCTGGGCGGAACGGAATTTTGTTCCGCTGCAGGTGTAAATCACCGTTTTTCTGATTAACGAGATTTAATGGAAATAGCAACTTTAAACTTTGCCTACGTCTCTGTCAGTCGCAAGGAAACTGTATTTGAAGGTGAAAGTGATTTTGTAGACATGTGTGAAAGACATGTTCTGAAATGCAAGTGTTGTTGTTTGGAGAGCTCATCGGTTACGTGTCAGATGTGTAGCTAAGCAGTAATTTGTCGCCATAGCTGCAAATATTAGCTGGTAATATGAAGTGTTGTCAGCTAAAGTCTGATGATGCAGACGACCGTAAGGACGAAGTACCCAAGAGTACTGCTAGGCCGCCCCTCTTCAGCTCAGTGGTAGAGCACTGGTCTAATAAACCAGGGGTCGTAAGTTCCATCCTCACATGAGAAAGATGAATTTTGGAAATCAGTTGCGCGTCGTGGCCGTATAGCAAACAGTACCTGTGATGACGAACAATTAGCGACAGGCGTTTTTTTAAGAATTACTCTCAGATGCGATTAAGGCGA
This sequence comes from Schistocerca gregaria, assembly GCF_023897955.1. Lineage (NCBI taxonomy): Eukaryota > Metazoa > Arthropoda > Insecta > Orthoptera > Acrididae > Schistocerca > Schistocerca gregaria. The sequence goes on along the minus strand of NW_026061775.1, from coordinate 9,690,415 downwards.
ATGGCGCAGATAAAGCATTTGCCAAAGCGGTACAGCATAGGGTGGGACGAGGCAGTCTGAATTACATTTTATAGATGTATTTCTCACATATCTCAGAGCCTCTCGCGATATTCGTCGTCGTCGTCGTCGTCGTCGTCGTCGTCGCCGCCGCCGCTTCTGCAGAAGTAGCAAATGGCAATCGTAGCAAATGCGGCGAGGGACACCCTGCCTTCGATTCCGAATGCACAAAGTGTGTGGTCTTGTTTCTCAGTCTATATTTGGTCGGTCACGTCAGAGGTTGAATGTAACGAATGGGTGGGAAAGAGCAAGGGGCAGCGGCTGTGTAGAACGAAAACACAAATCCTCAGGGGTGTGAGCGTTTCGAGATGAGTCGTATACATGTAAATGTTGGTCGTCAGTGACCGTGTGGCCTAATGGATAAGGCGTCGGACTTCGGATCTGAAGATTACAGGTTCGAATGCTGTCACGCTTGTGTTTTTCCAGTTCTGAAAAAGAAACATAACGTTTTAGTGTAGCAATTAAGCAGTACGAAACAGTCTGAATGTTGCTGTTGACCATTTTTTGCTTGGAGATGCTCTTGAGCTTGAAACACACACAACAAGACCGGTGTTAACTAGCGAAATGGTCGGCAGAGTGCCGACACAGCGAGTTTTGACTATCACTTGCACATCTAAAACAACGTCGGAAAGTAACTCGTTCGGCTTTTGAGTCACATAAAGTATGTGTGTTAATTTTGACGCCACTAGCTCTGCATGTTGTCATGCAATTTCTTTACCTCTCAGAAATGATTATGAGATAAAAGTGAAGTACGTGACGAGTGTGACGTTAGGAAAACATTAGGCATCATGGAGAGATTCTGTATGGGACCACCCAACCCAAACGAGTACTGTGTGACGTGCTACCCGGCAGGTATTCACCGAGGTAGCCGGCTAGCTCAGTCGGTAGAGCGTCAGACACTTAATCCCAGGGTCGTGGGTTCGAGCCAGACGCTGGGCGGAACGGAATTTTGTTCCGCTGCAGGTGTAAATCACCGTTTTTCTGATTAACGAGATTTAATGGAAATAGCAACTTTAAACTTTGCCTACGTCTCTGTCAGTCGCAAGGAAACTGTATTTGAAGGTGAAAGTGATTTTGTAGACATGTGTGAAAGACATGTTCTGAAATGCAAGTGTTGTTGTTTGGAGAGCTCATCGGTTACGTGTCAGATGTGTAGCTAAGCAGTAATTTGTCGCCATAGCTGCAAATATTAGCTGGTGATATGAAGTGTTGTCAGCTAAAGTCTGATGATGCAGACGACCGTTAGGACGAAGTACCCAAGAGTACTGCTAGGCCGCCCCTCTTTAGCTCAGTGGTAGAGCACTGGTCTAATAAACCAGGGGTCGTAAGTTCCATCCTCACATGAGAAAGATGAATTTTGGAAATCAGTTGCGCGTCGTGGCCGTATAGCAAACAGTACCTGTGATGACGAACAATTAGCGACAGGCGTTTTTTTAAGAATTACTCTCAGATGCGATTAAGGCGAATGGCGCAGATAAAGCATTTGCCAAAGCGGTACAGCATAGGGTGGGACGAGGCAGTCTGAATTACATTTTATAGATGTATTTCTCACATATCTCAGAGCCTCTCGCGATATTCGTCGTCGTCGTCGTCGTCGTCGTCGTCGTCGCCGCCGCCGCTTCTGCAGAAGTAGCAAAAGGCAATCGTAACAAATGCGGCGAGGGACGCCCTGCCTTCGATTCCGAATGCACAAAGTGTGTGGTCTTGTTTCTCAGCATAAGGTGGGACGAGGCAGTCTGAATTACATTTTATAGATGTATTTCTCACATATCTCAGAGCCTCTCGCGATATTCGTCGTCGTCGTCGTCGTCGTCGTCGTCGTCGCCGCCGCTTCTGCAGAAGTAGCAAATGGCAATCGTAGCAAATGCGGCGAGGGACACCCTGCCTTCGATTCCGAATGCACAAAGTGTGTGGTCTTGTTTCTCAGTCTATATTTGGTCGGTCACGTCAGAGGTTGAATGTAACGAATGGGTGGGAAAGAGCAAGGGGCAGCGGCTGTGTAGAACGAAAACACAAATCCTCAGGGGTGTGAGCGTTTAGAGATGAGTCGTATACATGTAAATGTTGGTCGTCAGTGACCGTGTGGCCTAATGGATAAGGCGTCGGACTTCGGATCTGAAGATTACAGGTTCGAATGCTGTCACGCTTGTGTTTTTCCAGTTCTGAAAAAGAAACATAACGTTTTAGTGTAGCAATTAAGGAGTACGAAACAGTCTGAATGTTGCTGTTGACCATTTTTTGCTTGGAGATGCTCTTGAGCTTGAAACACACACAACAAGACCGGTGTTAACTAGCGAAATGGTCGGCAGAGTGCCGACACAGCGAGTTTTGACTATCACTTGCACATCTAAAACAACGTCGGAAAGTAACTCGTTCGGCTTTTGAGTCACATAAAGTATGTGTGTTAATTTTGACGCCACTAGCTCTGCATGTTGTCATGCAATTTCTTTACCTCTCAGAAATGATTATGAGATAAAAGTGAAGTACGTGACGAGTGTGACGTTAGGAAAACATTAGGCATCATGGAGAGATTCTGTATGGGACCACCCAACCCAAACGAGTACTGTGTGACGTGCTACCCGGCAGGTATTTCACTGAGGTAGCCGGCTAGCTCAGTCGGTAGAGCGTCAGACACTTAATCCCAGGGTCGTGGGTTCGAGCCAGACGCTGGGCGGAACGGAATTTTGTTCCGCTGCAGGTGTAAATCACCGTTTTTCTGATTAACGAGATTTAATGGAAATAGCAACTTTAAACTTTGCCTACGTCTCTGTCAGTCGCAAGGAAACTGTATTTGAAGGTGAAAGTGATTTTGTAGACATGTGTGAAAGACATGTTCTGAAATGCAAGTGTTGTTGTTTGGAGAGCTCATCGGTTACGTGTCAGATGTGTAGCTAAGCAGTAATTTGTCGCCATAGCTGCAAATATTAGCTGGTAATATGAAGTGTTGTCAGCTAAAGTCTGATGATGCAGACGACCGTAAGGACGAAGTACCCAAGAGTACTGCTAGGCCGCCCCTCTTCAGCTCAGTGGTGAGTCTGCCTGCAGCGGCGGTGGCGAGCGGTTCGTCGTGCTGTGCTTCGCTCTGCGGCTGGCTTTGTTTACATCCGCTGTGTAAGTCTGTGCGTTTTCGCCGGCGCTTCGCAGTAGTTAGATATTCTGTCAACGTTCGACAATGCAGTAATGGCTCAACTTAGTAGAAAGGACACTCTGAAATTTACCTTTGATCGACGTTTTGCTCGACCTAAATCTTTCGAAATTGAGGATTGGTTAGAGGAAGTTGTTCAAGTTCCGTTTGAAGATACTGTTGGTTTTCACTTGTCAATTGTGAGTAGTGTGATGTACTTGAAGCTGAAAAACCCTGAGTTATGCGAACGAGTTGTCAATAATACCGGTGGTAAGCTTAAGTTTAAACACAGTGATGGAAATATTGGCGAAGTTACTGTCGATCATGTGGGACTTGGTATTCGAACAATTCGAATTTTTGAGCTACCCTTTGAAGTTCCTACAGATGCGATCAATCTTGTTATTGCACCCTTTGGGAAGGTCCTCAGTAATTTTGCAGAAAAATGGTCCGGTGCTCACAAATATCCGGTTTTGAACGGTGTCAGGCAGTTGAAGGTGGACTTATTACGACATATTCCGTCTTACATTAACGTTTGCGGTTATCGAGGTATCGTCATTTATGATGGTCAACCACGAACGTGTGCAGCTTGCAATTCTCCAGGTCATATTCGTTCTGAATGTATTCAACGACGTGTTGTGCAGCTGCCGACAGGTGAACCGGTGAAGTCCGCGGAGATGACTATTTTGTCCACCACTTACGCTTCGGTGGCTCGCGACCAACCGACCGACCAACTGCCCATGGATACCGAAGTAGACATTCGCCCCCAACCAACCCTTCCTCCAACGGCCGAGCAACTTGTTGACATTTCTGAGCGACAAGAGCAACACCTGAGTGTGAGTGACGTGGTTGATTCCGTAGCGCAGTCCCCGACTCTGTCAACAGAACAAAATTCCACCTCCTCAGAGACGCAGGTCAGGACTGTGACTGCTGAATGTCGTTCCCCACAACCCCACCATGAAATCTCGGATTCCGATGAGCGTTGTCCACCTGCTAAATCCCCGCGGAAGAACAAGAAACGCAGAATCGCCCGCCAGGGTGCGGAAGAGGCGGCGGCGTCGTTGCGGGGAAAGGTGCAGCAAATCATGGACAAAGTCAGTGCAAAATCACCAGAATCCTCCCGCCAACAGGCGCTAACTTCTGCACACCTGCGGGATGAAGATCGTGCAATCACGCTAACTGAGCCCTCTCGCGATGCTACCGGCCAGGTGTCTCCCATGTGCAGTGACGGTGTTGATCATTGTTTAAAAGAACAACGACAACATCATCCTCTTGCGTCCAAGAACCCCAGCACTATAGACTGGGCGGCGGAACCAGAGGTCGAACACATGGACGATGATGCAACCGATATTCCAGTCACTTCCCGATTTCCCGAACAGCCTTCTACGGCAATAGAACCGGCACATGATGATAAGTTACTGGATCCACGGCAGGCAAACAAAGAAGAGGACTCTGACTTCTTTTAAAACGGCGCCGATTCCTTCTTACTCTCGTAAGAGCGTGAATGACTGATCAGCAGGCGTATAAAATTGGTACATTAAATATAAATAAAATCCGCAGTTCCCTCAAACTCGACAACATCGTAGACCTCTTATACGCCGCCGACATTGATATCCTCTTGCTTCAGGAGGTCGCCGACATTGCTTTGGACCACATTCCCGGTTATAATGTGACGGCCAATCCGGGACACGGTTCCGATTTAGGCACCGCTATTCTCACGAAAGAAGGAATTATCGTCCAGAATGTAGAACGACTCATAAGTTGTAGGGGAATTGGCGTGACTATCAATAATGTTAGACTCCTAAATCTGTATGCACCATCCGGCTCAACTAATAGGCGACGCCGAGCGGACTTTTTCAAGGCAGAAATACTTCCGCTTTTTGCAACACAATATGACCACCTAATATTGGCGGGAGATTTTAACTGTGTACTTAACGCCAAAGATCAGACGCCGCATTTCAATAAATCGATTGAATTAGAACAGATCGTCAAGGATTTACGTTTAGTCGATACGTGGGAGCACAAGTTTGGTACAACACCCGGTTTTACTCACGTCACGAATCATTCAGCGAGTAGATTGGACCGCATTTACGTATCGGACACTCTCAGACAGCGAATTTTACAAACTGAGGTCTGGCCAACCAGTTTCTCCGACCATGCGGCTTATATTTGCACGCTGAATTTGGGGAAACAGGAAACCTACCGAGGCAAAGGACTATGGAAACTAAATGTTGCACATTTGGACGATCCTGAATGCAGAGAAGCTTTCACTCGAGCGTGGAATGAAAGTGAAGCCAAATTCAATACGTACGGCTCGGCATTGCAATGGTGGCTCGAATGCGCTAAACCGAAAATTCGTAAATCCATGATACAATATTCCCGGAATAAGAACTGGTGGTTTAAGAGAACGATGGAGTTTTATTATCAATGTCTTCGAGACTTATATACTCTTGATGCCACTGTGATTGACAACTACCCCCGCATTAAAAGACTGCAAGCAAAAATATTACTTTTGAAACGAAAACAGATGGAAGGTTACAAAATTAGAGGTCGGGTTTCGACTATGGCAAAAGGCGAACAGCCATCCATTTATCACCTGATACGTGAAACTAAACGAGCACGGACAAAGATCTTAACTGAACTACAATCCGAAGACGGCACGATTCTAACTCGGCAACACGATATCAGAGACGCCGTTCAAACTTATTACACTGACTTGATGTCCAATAAACCTACCGACGACGAAGCCCTTGCAGAGTTCCGGAGCAGCTTAACGCACAGGCTTAGCCCTGCGGATGTAGCCGAACTCGTCACCGATGTAACGGAAGATGAACTGGAAGATGTGGTGTTCCACAGTCCAAAAAACAAATCTCCCGGATGTGACGGTCTCCCGGTGGAACTTTATCAAGTCTTCTGGCCACAACTGAAGACAAAGCTGACGGTGCTCTGCAACGAACTTCTCAAACCGGACATGCCCATTCCTCCGCCATTCAGTGAAGGACTTGTGGTCTTACTCCCGAAACGGACGAGCAATAACACCGTCGCAACTTTGCGACCCATTACGTTGCTCAACAGCGACTACAAAATTTTTGCTCGCATTCTCGCAACGAGAATGAAAACTGTGATGCATACCGTCATTGGATCACATCAAACGAGTGTTGGAAAGGACAGAGCTATATATCAGACATTATCAGACTATCGAGATGTGATTTCTGTTGCGGACGCTTGCAAAATCCGATGTGCTATCGTAACTTTAGATTTCGCACAGGCTTTCGACAGAGTGAACCATCCTTACCTTTTCCAGATAATGCAGACTCTGGGTTTTCCTCCGCAGTTCATCAGCATCATACAGAAATTGTTACGGAATAGTACATCCAAACTTGTCGTTAACGGTCAGCCAAGTCGCGCCGTCCCGATAAACAGTTCTGTTAGGCAGGGCTGCCCTATGTCGATGGCGCTGTTTGCCATTGCGATCGAACCGCTGCTAGTCACCTTGACGGAACGTTTACAAGGACTCCACATACACGGGCAGAAGATAGTGTGCCGAGCTTACGCTGATGATGTTACCTTCCTAGCTATGAATGTCAATGAGGTCGAGAGGGGTCTCCAGATCATCTCACAATATGAAAAGGCATCTGGTGCGAAACTGCATTGGACGAAATCAGGGATCATGAACGTTGGGCAAGGCATAGGCGCGATCGGTCATGGCCAGCTTAAAGAGATCACTAGGATGACGTGTCTCGGTGTCGATTTTCGGAACACCATCCGCCACACCATTGCCGCCAATTATAAGCAATTGCTCAACAAAATTCGTGCTTGTGCGAAGTTACATAGCGTCAGGAAATTGGACGAGCTTCAAAAGGTTGAATTGGCCAATATTTATATCACTGCCAAAATCAATTATGTGGCTCAAGTTTTGCCCATCCCCACCGATATAGCCAAATGCATGCTGTCCGCGCTTGGACACTTTGTATGTCGTGGCCAGATCTTTAAAGTTCGATATGACACCTTGACACTCCCAACGCGAGATGGCGGACTCAGTCTCATCGATGTACACAAGAAAGCGAAAGCTCTTTATTTCTGCAAAACTTACAAGCTATGGAAACAGTCACCGACCAGTCTGACCGCTCTTGTCCTGAATGAAATCGCACCGACTGATCTTCAACCGCCAATTGATGTGCACCATATACCGACTGCGCTCTACCACTTCAAGAGTTTTCTCTTAGAGTATAGTTATGTCCATACAACAGTCTCTGAAAAGAATTTGACGACAGTTAAGGCAATCTACAACTCCTTTGTGGCAACTAAATCACGGAATGTTATCGAACAAAAATTTCCAAACTACAACTGGGACGCGACGTGGCAAAACATCCACAGCCCCTACTTACCTTCGCAAGTAAAGGCGACGTGGTACGCTGCCGTCAATAGAAAAATCCCGACGCAGTCCAGGCTTCATGCAATTCATTTGCAGGACTCGCCAATGTGTGTCACGTGTAATCTCATAGACAGCGAAGAACACCGTTTCGTCTGTGGTACCACGAAAGATATATGGGGTTACGCCCGACAGAAACTGTCGAGCATCAAGAGGACCTCACCATCTGCGATAACGCCAGCTGACTTTCTCAACCCTGATGCAATCCCATTTCCCAGGACAAAGCGGAATGCTGTCAACTGGATAATAGGTCACACAGTGCACTATATTTTTAGTACTGGCGATAAGAACAAAGACGATTTCGTTCTATACCTGACCCTGCAGCACAGCATGATCGCACGCGAACGTAACTACAAGGCGACCTTTGCCAACTTTTTAAGCAAGACCATTGTGTGATATGCGATTCGACACTCGACCCGTCAGCCTTGCCATGACGGGGAACGTAATATTTAAAGAACGCCCGAAACTATACCACGAGACATGAATGCATGTTTAACCTTCTTTCGAAGTAAGGCGAAACCGACTAATTCGCTACATCATTGAGGAGCAGCAGAGGACAATAACAGACGAAAGATGTGAAGACAACACTAGAGAAAAAAAACAAACACTTTTCGTTTTCTTATATTTTGCACCAACAAAGGAGAAGATTCCTTTTTAATCACTTATTTCTTATTTATTTATTTATTAATCCTAACCAGAAAAGGTACTTTAGTTCGACACTGCTTAACAATAGTTGATAGTGTCATCATTTTTTTTTGCCGTTAACGCCTCACTCACCTAGAAGAAATGGATTGAGTTCTGGTGGAAGAATGGATCCCTTCTGGAAGATCCTCATAAAAAACAAAAAGAGGAAAAAAAAAAAAAGTGGTTCAAACAAAATTATAAATAAAAAATAAAAAATTAAAAAAAATTTCACATATACAAATGGGTGACTGGTATGGGGGCGACATCGAGGCCAGGCCTCAGGATTCTTGACCCCTGCCCTCTTTGCCGCCGCCTGCCTGCCATTAGATTATAAAACAAAAAAAAAAAAAGTGGCTAGGATACCTGGCTCTCACCCAGGAGGCCCAAAAAAAAAAAAAAAAAAAAAAAAAAAAAAAAAAAAAAAAAAAGTGGTAGAGCACTGGTCTAATAAACCAGGGGTCGTAAGTTCCATCCTCACATGAGAAAGATGAATTTTGGAAATCAGTTGCGCGTCGTGGCCGTATAGCAAACAGTACCTGTGATGACGAACAATTAGCGACAGGCGTTTTTTTAAGAATTACTCTCAGATGCGATTAAGGCGAATGGCGCAGATAAAGCATTTGCCAAAGCGGTACAGCATAGGGTGGGACGAGGCAGTCTGAATTACATTTTATAGATGTATTTCTCACATATCTCAGAGCCTCTCGCGATATTCGTCGTCGTCGTCGTCGTCGTCGTCGTCGTCGCCGCCGCCGCTTCTGCAGAAGTAGCAAATGGCAATCGTAGCAAATGCGGCGAGGGACACCCTGCCTTCGATTCCGAATGCACAAAGTGTGTGGTCTTGTTTCTCAGTCTATATTTGGTCGGTCACGTCAGAGGTTGAATGTAACGAATGGGTGGGAAAGAGCAAGGGGCAGCGGCTGTGTAGAACGAAAACACAAATCCTCAGGGGTGTGAGCGTTTCGAGATGAGTCGTATACATGTAAATGTTGGTCGTCAGTGACCGTGTGGCCTAATGGATAAGGCGTCGGACTTCGGATCAGAAGATTACAGGTTCGAATGCTGTCACGCTTGTGTTTTTCCAGTTCTGAAAAAGAAACATAACGTTTTAGTGTAGCAATTAAGCAGTACGAAACAGTCTGAATGTTGCTGTTGACCATTTTTTGCTTGGAGATGCTCTTGAGCTTGAAACACACACAACAAGACCGGTGTTAACTAGCGAAATGGTCGGCAGAGTGCCGACACAGCGAGTTTTGACTATCACTTGCACATCTAAAACAACGTCGGAAAGTAACTCGTTCGGCTTTTGAGTCACATAAAGTATGTGTGTTAATTTTGACGCCACTAGCTCTGCATGTTGTCATGCAATTTCTTTACCTCTCAGAAATGATTATGAGATAAAAGTGAAGTACGTGACGAGTGTGACGTTAGGAAAACATTAGGCATCATGGAGAGATTCTGTATGGGACCACCCAACCCAAACGAGTACTGTGTGACGTGCTACCCGGCAGGTATTCACCGAGGTAGCCGGCTAGCTCAGTCGGTAGAGCGTCAGACACTTAATCCCAGGGTCGTGGGTTCGAGCCAGACGCTGGGCGGAACGGAATTTTGTTCCGCTGCAGGTGTAAATCACCGTTTTTCTGATTAACGAGATTTAATGGAAATAGCAACTTTAAACTTTGCCTACGTCTCTGTCAGTCGCAAGGAAACTGTATTTGAAGGTGAAAGTGATTTTGTAGACATGTGTGAAAGACATGTTCTGAAATGCAAGTGTTGTTGTTTGGAGAGCTCATCGGTTACGTGTCAGATGTGTAGCTAAGCAGTAATTTGTCGCCATAGCTGCAAATATTAGCTGGTGATATGAAGTGTTGTCAGCTAAAGTCTGATGATGCAGACGACCGTTAGGACGAAGTACCCAAGAGTACTGCTAGGCCGCCCCTCTTTAGCTCAGTGGTAGAGCACTGGTCTAATAAACCAGGGGTCGTAAGTTCCATCCTCACATGAGAAAGATGAATTTTGGAAATCAGTTGCGCGTCGTGGCCGTATAGCAAACAGTACCTGTGATGACGAACAATTAGCGACAGGCGTTTTTTTAAGAATTACTCTCAGATGCGATTAAGGCGAATGGCGCAGATAAAGCATTTGCCAAAGCGGTACAGCATAGGGTGGGACGAGGCAGTCTGAATTACATTTTATAGATGTATTTCTCACATATCTCAGAGCCTCTCGCGATATTCGTCGTCGTCGTCGTCGTCGTCGTCGTCGTCGCCGCCGCCGCTTCTGCAGAAGTAGCAAAAGGCAATCGTAACAAATGCGGCGAGGGACGCCCTGCCTTCGATTCCGAATGCACAAAGTGTGTGGTCTTGTTTCTCAGCATAAGGTGGGACGAGGCAGTCTGAATTACATTTTATAGATGTATTTCTCACATATCTCAGAGCCTCTCGCGATATTCGTCGTCGTCGTCGTCGTCGTCGTCGTCGTCGCCGCCGCTTCTGCAGAAGTAGCAAATGGCAATCGTAGCAAATGCGGCGAGGGACACCCTGCCTTCGATTCCGAATGCACAAAGTGTGTGGTCTTGTTTCTCAGTCTATATTTGGTCGGTCACGTCAGAGGTTGAATGTAACGAATGGGTGGGAAAGAGCAAGGGGCAGCGGCTGTGTAGAACGAAAACACAAATCCTCAGGGGTGTGAGCGTTTAGAGATGAGTCGTATACATGTAAATGTTGGTCGTCAGTGACCGTGTGGCCTAATGGATAAGGCGTCGGACTTCGGATCTGAAGATTACAGGTTCGAATGCTGTCACGCTTGTGTTTTTCCAGTTCTGAAAAAGAAACATAACGTTTTAGTGTAGCAATTAAGGAGTACGAAACAGTCTGAATGTTGCTGTTGACCATTTTTTGCTTGGAGATGCTCTTGAGCTTGAAACACACACAACAAGACCGGTGTTAACTAGCGAAATGGTCGGCAGAGTGCCGACACAGCGAGTTTTGACTATCACTTGCACATCTAAAACAACGTCGGAAAGTAACTCGTTCGGCTTTTGAGTCACATAAAGTATGTGTGTTAATTTTGACGCCACTAGCTCTGCATGTTGTCATGCAATTTCTTTACCTCTCAGAAATGATTATGAGATAAAAGTGAAGTACGTGACGAGTGTGACGTTAGGAAAACATTAGGCATCATGGAGAGATTCTGTATGGGACCACCCAACCCAAACGAGTACTGTGTGACGTGCTACCCGGCAGGTATTCACTGAGGTAGCCGGCTAGCTCAGTCGGTAGAGCGTCAGACACTTAATCCCAGGGTCGTGGGTTCGAGCCAGACGCTGGGCGGAACGGAATTTTGTTCCGCTGCAGGTGTAAATCACCGTTTTTCTGATTAACGAGATTTAATGGAAATAGCAACTTTAAACTTTGCCTACGTCTCTGTCAGTCGCAAGGAAACTGTATTTGAAGGTGAAAGTGATTTTGTAGACATGTGTGAAAGACATGTTCTGAAATGCAAGTGTTGTTGTTTGGAGAGCTCATCGGTTACGTGTCAGATGTGTAGCTAAGCAGTAATTTGTCGCCATAGCTGCAAATATTAGCTGGTAATATGAAGTGTTGTCAGCTAAAGTCTGATGATGCAGACGACCGTAAGGACGAAGTACCCAAGAGTACTGCTAGGCCGCCCCTCTTCAGCTCAGTGGTAGAGCACTGGTCTAATAAACCAGGGGTCGTAAGTTCCATCCTCACATGAGAAAGATGAATTTTGGAAATCAGTTGCGCGTCGTGGCCGTATAGCAAACAGTACCTGTGATGACGAACAATTAGCGACAGGCGTTTTTTTAAGAATTACTCTCAGATGCGATTAAGGCGAATGGCGCAGATAAAGCATTTGCCAAAGCGGTACAGCATAGGGTGGGACGAGGCAGTCTGAATTACATTTTATAGATGTATTTCTCACATATCTCAGAGCCTCTCGCGATATTCGTCGTCGTCGTCGTCGTCGTCGTCGTCGTCGCCGCCGCCGCTTCTGCAGAAGTAGCAAATGGCAATCGTAGCAAATGCGGCGAGGGACACCCTGCCTTCGATTCCGAATGCACAAAGTGTGTGGTCTTGTTTCTCAGTCTATATTTGGTCGGTCACGTCAGAGGTTGAATGTAACGAATGGGTGGGAAAGAGCAAGGGGCAGCGGCTGTGTAGAACGAAAACACAAATCCTCAGGGGTGTGAGCGTTTCGAGATGAGTCGTATACATGTAAATGTTGGTCGTCAGTGACCGTGTGGCCTAATGGATAAGGCGTCGGACTTCGGATCAGAAGATTACAGGTTCGAATGCTGTCACGCTTGTGTTTTTCCAGTTCTGAAAAAGAAACATAACGTTTTAGTGTAGCAATTAAGCAGTACGAAACAGTCTGAATGTTGCTGTTGACCATTTTTTGCTTGGAGATGCTCTTGAGCTTGAAACACACACAACAAGACCGGTGTTAACTAGCGAAATGGTCGGCAGAGTGCCGACACAGCGAGTTTTGACTATCACTTGCACATCTAAAACAACGTCGGAAAGTAACTCGTTCGGCTTTTGAGTCACATAAAGTATGTGTGTTAATTTTGACGCCACTAGCTCTGCATGTTGTCATGCAATTTCTTTACCTCTCAGAAATGATTATGAGATAAAAGTGAAGTACGTGACGAGTGTGACGTTAGGAAAACATTAGGCATCATGGAGAGATTCTGTATGGGACCACCCAACCCAAACGAGTACTGTGTGACGTGCTACCCGGCAGGTATTCACCGAGGTAGCCGGCTAGCTCAGTCGGTAGAGCGTCAGACACTTAATCCCAGGGTCGTGGGTTCGAGCCAGACGCTGGGCGGAACGGAATTTTGTTCCGCTGCAGGTGTAAATCACCGTTTTTCTGATTAACGAGATTTAATGGAAATAGCAACTTTAAACTTTGCCTACGTCTCTGTCAGTCGCAAGGAAACTGTATTTGAAGGTGAAAGTGATTTTGTAGACATGTGTGAAAGACATGTTCTGAAATGCAAGTGTTGTTGTTTGGAGAGCTCATCGGTTACGTGTCAGATGTGTAGCTAAGCAGTAATTTGTCGCCATAGCTGCAAATATTAGCTGGTGATATGAAGTGTTGTCAGCTAAAGTCTGATGATGCAGACGACCGTTAGGACGAAGTACCCAAGAGTACTGCTAGGCCGCCCCTCTTTAGCTCAGTGGTAGAGCACTGGTCTAATAAACCAGGGGTCGTAAGTTCCATCCTCACATGAGAAAGATGAATTTTGGAAATCAGTTGCGCGTCGTGGCCGTATAGCAAACAGTACCTGTGATGACGAACAATTAGCGACAGGCGTTTTTTTAAGAATTACTCTCAGATGCGATTAAGGCGAATGGCGCAGATAAAGCATTTGCCAAAGCGGTACAGCATAGGGTGGGACGAGGCAGTCTGAATTACATTTTATAGATGTATTTCTCACATATCTCAGAGCCTCTCGCGATATTCGTCGTCGTCGTCGTCGTCGTCGTCGTCGTCGCCGCCGCCGCTTCTGCAGAAGTAGCAAAAGGCAATCGTAACAAATGCGGCGAGGGACGCCCTGCCTTCGATTCCGAATGCACAAAGTGTGTGGTCTTGTTTCTCAGCATAAGGTGGGACGAGGCAGTCTGAATTACATTTTATAGATGTATTTCTCACATATCTCAGAGCCTCTCGCGATATTCGTCGTCGTCGTCGTCGTCGTCGTCGTCGTCGTCGTCGCCGCCGCTTCTGCAGAAGTAGCAAATGGCAATCGTAGCAAATGCGGCGAGGGACACCCTGCCTTCGATTCCGAATGCACAAAGTGTGTGGTCTTGTTTCTCAGTCTATATTTGGTCGGTCACGTCAGAGGTTGAATGTAACGAATGGGTGGGAAAGAGCAAGGGGCAGCGGCTGTGTAGAACGAAAACACAAATCCTCAGGGGTGTGAGCGTTTCGAGATGAGTCGTATACATGTAAATGTTGGTCGTCAGTGACCGTGTGGCCTAATGGATAAGGCGTCGGACTTCGGATCTGAAGATTACAGGTTCGAATGCTGTCACGCTTGTGTTTTTCCAGTTCTGAAAAAGAAACATAACGTTTTAGTGTAGCAATTAAGGAGTACGAAACAGTCTGAATGTTGCTGTTGACCATTTTTTGCTTGGAGATGCTCTTGAGCTTGAAACACACACAACAAGACCGGTGTTAACTAGCGAAATGGTCGGCAGAGTGCCGACACAGCGAGTTTTGACTATCACTTGCACATCTAAAACAACGTCGGAAAGTAACTCGTTCGGCTTTTGAGTCACATAAAGTATGTGTGTTAATTTTGACGCCACTAGCTCTGCATGTTGTCATGCAATTTCTTTACCTCTCAGAAATGATTATGAGATAAAAGTGAAGTACGTGACGAGTGTGACGTTAGGAAAACATTAGGCATCATGGAGAGATTCTGTATGGGACCACCCAACCCAAACGAGTACTGTGTGACGTGCTACCCGGCAGGTATTCACCGAGGTAGCCGGCTAGCTCAGTCGGTAGAGCGTCAGACACTTAATCCCAGGGTCGTGGGTTCGAGCCAGACGCTGGGCGGAACGGAATTTTGTTCCGCTGCAGGTGTAAATCACCGTTTTTCTGATTAACGAGATTTAATGGAAATAGCAACTTTAAACTTTGCCTACGTCTCTGTCAGTCGCAAGGAAACTGTATTTGAAGGTGAAAGTGATTTTGTAGACATGTGTGAAAGACATGTTCTGAAATGCAAGTGTTGTTGTTTGGAGAGCTCATCGGTTACGTGTCAGATGTGTAGCTAAGCAGTAATTTGTCGCCATAGCTGCAAATATTAGCTGGTGATATGAAGTGTTGTCAGCTAAAGTCTGATGATGCAGACGACCGTTAGGACGAAGTACCCAAGAGTACTGCTAGGCCGCCCCTCTTTAGCTCAGTGGTAGAGCACTGGTCTAATAAACCAGGGGTCGTAAGTTCCATCCTCACATGAGAAAGATGAATTTTGGAAATCAGTTGCGCGTCGTGGCCGTATAGCAAACAGTACCTGTGATGACGAACAATTAGCGACAGGCGTTTTTTTAAGAATTACTCTCAGATGCGATTAAGGCGAATGGCGCAGATAAAGCATTTGCCAAAGCGGTACAGCATAGGGTGGGACGAGGCAGTCTGAATTACATTTTATAGATGTATTTCTCACATATCTCAGAGCCTCTCGCGATATTCGTCGTCGTCGTCGTCGTCGTCGTCGTCGTCGCCGCCGCCGCTTCTGCAGAAGTAGCAAAAGGCAATCGTAACAAATGCGGCGAGGGACGCCCTGCCTTCGATTCCGAATGCACAAAGTGTGTGGTCTTGTTTCTCAGCATAAGGTGGGACGAGGCAGTCTGAATTACATTTTATAGATGTATTTCTCACATATCTCAGAGCCTCTCGCGATATTCGTCGTCGTCGTCGTCGTCGTCGTCGTCGTCGCCGCCGCTTCTGCAGAAGTAGCAAATGGCAATCGTAGCAAATGCGGCGAGGGACACCCTGCCTTCGATTCCGAATGCACAAAGTGTGTGGTCTTGTTTCTCAGTCTATATTTGGTCGGTCACGTCAGAGGTTGAATGTAACGAATGGGTGGGAAAGAGCAAGGGGCAGCGGCTGTGTAGAACGAAAACACAAATCCTCAGGGGTGTGAGCGTTTAGAGATGAGTCGTATACATGTAAATGTTGGTCGTCAGTGACCGTGTGGCCTAATGGATAAGGCGTCGGACTTCGGATCTGAAGATTACAGGTTCGAATGCTGTCACGCTTGTGTTTTTCCAGTTCTGAAAAAGAAACATAACGTTTTAGTGTAGCAATTAAGGAGTACGAAACAGTCTGAATGTTGCTGTTGACCATTTTTTGCTTGGAGATGCTCTTGAGCTTGAAACACACACAACAAGACCGGTGTTAACTAGCGAAATGGTCGGCAGAGTGCCGACACAGCGAGTTTTGACTATCACTTGCACATCTAAAACAACGTCGGAAAGTAACTCGTTCGGCTTTTGAGTCACATAAAGTATGTGTGTTAATTTTGACGCCACTAGCTCTGCATGTTGTCATGCAATTTCTTTACCTCTCAGAAATGATTATGAGATAAAAGTGAAGTACGTGACGAGTGTGACGTTAGGAAAACATTAGGCATCATGGAGAGATTCTGTATGGGACCACCCAACCCAAACGAGTACTGTGTGACGTGCTACCCGGCAGGTATTCACTGAGGTAGCCGGCTAGCTCAGTCGGTAGAGCGTCAGACACTTAATCCCAGGGTCGTGGGTTCGAGCCAGACGCTGGGCGGAACGGAATTTTGTTCCGCTGCAGGTGTAAATCACCGTTTTTCTGATTAACGAGATTTAATGGAAATAGCAACTTTAAACTTTGCCTACGTCTCTGTCAGTCGCAAGGAAACTGTATTTGAAGGTGAAAGTGATTTTGTAGACATGTGTGAAAGACATGTTCTGAAATGCAAGTGTTGTTGTTTGGAGAGCTCATCGGTTACGTGTCAGATGTGTAGCTAAGCAGTAATTTGTCGCCATAGCTGCAAATATTAGCTGGTAATATGAAGTGTTGTCAGCTAAAGTCTGATGATGCAGACGACCGTAAGGACGAAGTACCCAAGAGTACTGCTAGGCCGCCCCTCTTCAGCTCAGTGGTAGAGCACTGGTCTAATAAACCAGGGGTCGTAAGTTCCATCCTCACATGAGAAAGATGAATTTTGGAAATCAGTTGCGCGTCGTGGCCGTATAGCAAACAGTACCTGTGATGACGAACAATTAGCGACAGGCGTTTTTTTAAGAATTACTCTCAGATGCGATTAAGGCGAATGGCGCAGATAAAGCATTTGCCAAAGCGGTACAGCATAGGGTGGGACGAGGCAGTCTGAATTACATTTTATAGATGTATTTCTCACATATCTCAGAGCCTCTCGCGATATTCGTCGTCGTCGTCGTCGTCGTCGTCGTCGTCGCCGCCGCCGCTTCTGCAGAAGTAGCAAATGGCAATCGTAGCAAATGCGGCGAGGGACACCCTGCCTTCGATTCCGAATGCACAAAGTGTGTGGTCTTGTTTCTCAGTCTATATTTGGTCGGTCACGTCAGAGGTTGAATGTAACGAATGGGTGGGAAAGAGCAAGGGGCAGCGGCTGTGTAGAACGAAAACACAAATCCTCAGGGGTGTGAGCGTTTCGAGATGAGTCGTATACATGTAAATGTTGGTCGTCAGTGACCGTGTGGCCTACTGGATAAGGCGTCGGACTTCGGATCAGAAGATTACAGGTTCGAATGCTGTCACGCTTGTGTTTTTCCAGTTCTGAAAAAGAAACATAACGTTTTAGTGTAGCAATTAAGCAGTACGAAACAGTCTGAATGTTGCTGTTGACCATTTTTTGCTTGGAGATGCTCTTGAGCTTGAAACACACACAACAAGACCGGTGTTAACTAGCGAAATGGTCGGCAGAGTGCCGACACAGCGAGTTTTGACTATCACTTGCACATCTAAAACAACGTCGGAAAGTAACTCGTTCGGCTTTTGAGTCACATAAAGTATGTGTGTTAATTTTGACGCCACTAGCTCTGCATGTTGTCATGCAATTTCTTTACCTCTCAGAAATGATTATGAGATAAAAGTGAAGTACGTGACGAGTGTGACGTTAGGAAAACATTAGGCATCATGGAGAGATTCTGTATGGGACCACCCAACCCAAACGAGTACTGTGTGACGTGCTACCCGGCAGGTATTCACCGAGGTAGCCGGCTAGCTCAGTCGGTAGAGCGTCAGACACTTAATCCCAGGGTCGTGGGTTCGAGCCAGACGCTGGGCGGAACGGAATTTTGTTCCGCTGCAGGTGTAAATCACCGTTTTTCTGATTAACGAGATTTAATGGAAATAGCAACTTTAAACTTTGCCTACGTCTCTGTCAGTCGCAAGGAAACTGTATTTGAAGGTGAAAGTGATTTTGTAGACATGTGTGAAAGACATGTTCTGAAATGCAAGTGTTGTTGTTTGGAGAGCTCATCGGTTACGTGTCAGATGTGTAGCTAAGCAGTAATTTGTCGCCATAGCTGCAAATATTAGCTGGTGATATGAAGTGTTGTCAGCTAAAGTCTGATGATGCAGACGAACGTTAGGACGAAGTACCCAAGAGTACTGCTAGGCCGCCCCTCTTTAGCTCAGTGGTAGAGCACTGGTCTAATAAACCAGGGGTCGTAAGTTCCATCCTCACATGAGAAAGATGAATTTTGGAAATCAGTTGCGCGTCGTGGCCGTATAGCAAACAGTACCTGTGATGACGAACAATTAGCGACAGGCGTTTTTTTAAGAATTACTCTCAGATGCGATTAAGGCGAATGGCGCAGATAAAGCATTTGCCAAAGCGGTACAGCATAGGGTGGGACGAGGCAGTCTGAATTACATTTTATAGATGTATTTCTCACATATCTCAGAGCCTCTCGCGATATTCGTCGTCGTCGTCGTCGTCGTCGTCGTCGTCGCCGCCGCCGCTTCTGCAGAAGTAGCAAAAGGCAATCGTAACAAATGCGGCGAGGGACGCCCTGCCTTCGATTCCGAATGCACAAAGTGTGTGGTCTTGTTTCTCAGCATAAGGTGGGACGAGGCAGTCTGAATTACATTTTATAGATGTATTTCTCACATATCTCAGAGCCTCTCGCGATATTCGTCGTCGTCGTCGTCGTCGTCGTCGTCGTCGCCGCCGCTTCTGCAGAAGTAGCAAATGGCAATCGTAGCAAATGCGGCGAGGGACACCCTGCCTTCGATTCCGAATGCACAAAGTGTGTGGTCTTGTTTCTCAGTCTATATTTGGTCGGTCACGTCAGAGGTTGAATGTAACGAATGGGTGGGAAAGAGCAAGGGGCAGCGGCTGTGTAGAACGAAAACACAAATCCTCAGGGGTGTGAGCGTTTCGAGATGAGTCGTATACATGTAAATGTTGGTCGTCAGTGACCGTGTGGCCTAATGGATAAGGCGTCGGACTTCGGATCTGAAGATTACAGGTTCGAATGCTGTCACGCTTGTGTTTTTCCAGTTCTGAAAAAGAAACATAACGTTTTAGTGTAGCAATTAAGGAGTACGAAACAGTCTGAATGTTGCTGTTGACCATTTTTTGCTTGGAGATGCTCTTGAGCTTGAAACACACACAACAAGACCGGTGTTAACTAGCGAAATGGTCGGCAGAGTGCCGACACAGCGAGTTTTGACTATCACTTGCACATCTAAAACAACGTCGGAAAGTAACTCGTTCGGCTTTTGAGTCACATAAAGTATGTGTGTTAATTTTGACGCCACTAGCTCTGCATGTTGTCATGCAATTTCTTTACCTCTCAGAAATGATTATGAGATAAAAGTGAAGTACGTGACGAGTGTGACGTTAGGAAAACATTAGGCATCATGGAGAGATTCTGTATGGGACCACCCAACCCAAACGAGTACTGTGTGACGTGCTACCCGGCAGGTATTCACTGAGGTAGCCGGCTAGCTCAGTCGGTAGAGCGTCAGACACTTAATCCCAGGGTCGTGGGTTCGAGCCAGACGCTGGGCGGAACGGAATTTTGTTCCGCTGCAGGTGTAAATCACCGTTTTTCTGATTAACGAGATTTAATGGAAATAGCAACTTTAAACTTTGCCTACGTCTCTGTCAGTCGCAAGGAAACTGTATTTGAAGGTGAAAGTGATTTTGTAGACATGTGTGAAAGACATGTTCTGAAATGCAAGTGTTGTTGTTTGGAGAGCTCATCGGTTACGTGTCAGATGTGTAGCTAAGCAGTAATTTGTCGCCATAGCTGCAAATATTAGCTGGTAATATGAAGTGTTGTCAGCTAAAGTCTGATGATGCAGACGACCGTAAGGACGAAGTACCCAAGAGTACTGCTAGGCCGCCCCTCTTCAGCTCAGTGGTAGAGCACTGGTCTAATGAACAAGGGGTCGTAAGTTCCATCCTCACATGAGAAAGATGAATTTTGGAAATCAGTTGCGCGTCGTGGCCGTATAGCAAACAGTACCTGTGATGACGAACAATTAGCGACAGGCGTTTTTTTAAGAATTACTCTCAGATGCGATTAAGGCGAATGGCGCAGATAAAGCATTTGCCAAAGCGGTACAGCATAGGGTGGGACGAGGCAGTCTGAATTACATTTTATAGATGTATTTCTCACATATCTCAGAGCCTCTCGCGATATTCGTCGTCGTCGTCGTCGTCGTCGTCGTCGTCGCCGCCGCCGCTTCTGCAGAAGTAGCAAATGGCAATCGTAGCAAATGCGGCGAGGGACACCCTGCCTTCGATTCCGAATGCACAAAGTGTGTGGTCTTGTTTCTCAGTCTATATTTGGTCGGTCACGTCAGAGGTTGAATGTAACGAATGGGTGGGAAAGAGCAAGGGGCAGCGGCTGTGTAGAACGAAAACACAAATCCTCAGGGGTGTGAGCGTTTCGAGATGAGTCGTATACATGTAAATGTTGGTCGTCAGTGACCGTGTGGCCTAATGGATAAGGCGTCGGACTTCGGATCTGAAGATTACAGGTTCGAATGCTGTCACGCTTGTGTTTTTCCAGTTCTGAAAAAGAAACATAACGTTTTAGTGTAGCAATTAAGGAGTACGAAACAGTCTGAATGTTGCTGTTGACCATTTTTTGCTTGGAGATGCTCTTGAGCTTGAAACACACACAACAAGACCGGTGTTAACTAGCGAAATGGTCGGCAGAGTGCCGACACAGCGAGTTTTGACTATCACTTGCACATCTAAAACAACGTCGGAAAGTAACTCGTTCGGCTTTTGAGTCACATAAAGTATGTGTGTTAATTTTGACGCCACTAGCTCTGCATGTTGTCATGCAATTTCTTTACCTCTCAGAAATGATTATGAGATAAAAGTGAAGTACGTGACGAGTGTGACGTTAGGAAAACATTAGGCATCATGGAGAGATTCTGTATGGGACCACCCAACCCAAACGAGTACTGTGTGACGTGCTACCCGGCAGGTATTCACCGAGGTAGCCGGCTAGCTCAGTCGGTAGAGCGTCAGACACTTAATCCCAGGGTCGTGGGTTCGAGCCAGACGCTGGGCGGAACGGAATTTTGTTCCGCTGCAGGTGTAAATCACCGTTTTTCTGATTAACGAGATTTAATGGAAATAGCAACTTTAAACTTTGCCTACGTCTCTGTCAGTCGCAAGGAAACTGTATTTGAAGGTGAAAGTGATTTTGTAGACATGTGTGAAAGACATGTTCTGAAATGCAAGTGTTGTTGTTTGGAGAGCTCATCGGTTACGTGTCAGATGTGTAGCTAAGCAGTAATTTGTCGCCATAGCTGCAAATATTAGCTGGTAATATGAAGTGTTGTCAGCTAAAGTCTGATGATGCAGACGACCGTAAGGACGAAGTACCCAAGAGTACTGCTAGGCCGCCCCTCTTCAGCTCAGTGGTAGAGCACTGGTCTAATAAACCAGGGGTCGTAAGTTCCATCCTCACATGAGAAAGATGAATTTTGGAAATCAGTTGCGCGTCGTGGCCGTATAGCAAACAGTACCTGTGATGACGAACAATTAGCGACAGGCGTTTTTTTAAGAATTACTCTCAGATGCGATTAAGGCGAATGGCGCAGATAAAGCATTTGCCAAAGCGGTACAGCATAGGGTGGGACGAGGCAGTCTGAATTACATTTTATAGATGTATTTCTCACATATCTCAGAGCCTCTCGCGATATTCGTCGTCGTCGTCGTCGTCGTCGTCGTCGTCGTCGTCGCCGCCGCTTCTGCAGAAGTAGCAAATGGCAATCGTAGCAAATGCGGCGAGGGACACCCTGCCTTCGATTCCGAATGCACAAAGTGTGTGGTCTTGTTTCTCAGTCTATATTTGGTCGGTCACGTCAGAGGTTGAATGTAACGAATGGGTGGGAAAGAGCAAGGGGCAGCGGCTGTGTAGAACGAAAACACAAATCCTCAGGGGTGTGAGCGTTTCGAGATGAGTCGTATACATGTAAATGTTGGTCGTCAGTGACCGTGTGGCCTAATGGATAAGGCGTCGGACTTCGGATCTGAAGATTACAGGTTCGAATGCTGTCACGCTTGTGTTTTTCCAGTTCTGAAAAAGAAACATAACGTTTTAGTGTAGCAATTAAGCAGTACGAAACAGTCTGAATGTTGCTGTTGACCATTTTTTGCTTGGAGATGCTCTTGAGCTTGAAACACACACAACAAGACCGGTGTTAACTAGCGAAATGGTCGGCAGAGTGCCGACACAGCGAGTTTTGACTATCACTTGCACATCTAAAACAACGTCGGAAAGTAACTCGTTCGGCTTTTGAGTCACATAAAGTATGTGTGTTAATTTTGACGCCACTAGCTCTGCATGTTGTCATGCAATTTCTTTACCTCTCAGAAATGATTATGAGATAAAAGTGAAGTACGTGACGAGTGTGACGTTAGGAAAACATTAGGCATCATGGAGAGATTCTGTATGGGACCACCCAACCCAAACGAGTACTGTGTGACGTGCTACCCGGCAGGTATTCACCGAGGTAGCCGGCTAGCTCAGTCGGTAGAGCGTCAGACACTTAATCCCAGGGTCGTGGGTTCGAGCCAGACGCTGGGCGGAACGGAATTTTGTTCCGCTGCAGGTGTAAATCACCGTTTTTCTGATTAACGAGATTTAATGGAAATAGCAACTTTAAACTTTGCCTACGTCTCTGTCAGTCGCAAGGAAACTGTATTTGAAGGTGAAAGTGATTTTGTAGACATGTGTGAAAGACATGTTCTGAAATGCAAGTGTTGTTGTTTGGAGAGCTCATCGGTTACGTGTCAGATGTGTAGCTAAGCAGTAATTTGTCGCCATAGCTGCAAATATTAGCTGGTAATATGAAGTGTTGTCAGCTAAAGTCTGATGATGCAGACGACCGTTAGGACGAAGTACCCAAGAGTACTGCTAGGCCGCCCCTCTTTAGCTCAGTGGTAGAGCACTGGTCTAATAAACCAGGGGTCGTAAGTTCCATCCTCACATGAGAAAGATGAATTTTGGAAATCAGTTGCGCGTCGTGGCCGTATAGCAAACAGTACCTGTGATGACGAACAATTAGCGACAGGCGTTTTTTTAAGAATTACTCTCAGATGCGATTAAGGCGAATGGCGCAGATAAAGCATTTGCCAAAGCGGTACAGCATAGGGTGGGACGAGGCAGTCTGAATTACATTTTATAGATGTATTTCTCACATATCTCAGAGCCTCTCGCGATATTCGTCGTCGTCGTCGTCGTCGTCGTCGTCGTCGTCGCCGCCGCCGCTTCTGCAGAAGTAGCAAAAGGCAATCGTAGCAAATGCGGCGAGGGACGCCCTGCCTTCGATTCCGAATGCACAAAGTGTGTGGTCTTGTTTCTCAGCATAAGGTGGGACGAGGCAGTCTGAATTACATTTTATAGATGTATTTCTCACATATCTCAGAGCCTCTCGCGATATTCGTCGTCGTCGTCGTCGTCGTCGTCGTCGTCGTCGCCGCCGCTTCTGCAGAAGTAGCAAATGGCAATCGTAGCAAATGCGGCGAGGGACACCCTGCCTTCGATTCCGAATGCACAAAGTGTGTGGTCTTGTTTCTCAGTCTATATTTGGTCGGTCACGTCAGAGGTTGAATGTAACGAATGGGTGGGAAAGAGCAAGGGGCAGCGGCTGTGTAGAACGAAAACACAAATCCTCAGGGGGTGTGAGCGTTTCGAGATGAGTCGTATACATGTAAATGTTGGTCGTCAGTGACCGTGTGGCCTAATGGATAAGGCGTCGGACTTCGGATCTGAAGATTACAGGTTCGAATGCTGTCACGCTTGTGTTTTTCCAGTTCTGAAAAAGAAACATAACGTTTTAGTGTAGCAATTAAGCAGTACGAAACAGTCTGAATGTTGCTGTTGACCATTTTTTGCTTGGAGATGCTCTTGAGCTTGAAACACACACAACAAGACCGGTGTTAACTAGCGAAATCGTCGGCAGAGTGCCGACACAGCGAGTTTTGACTATCACTTGCACATCTAAAACAACGTCGGAAAGTAACTCGTTCGGCTTTTGAGTCACATAAAGTATGTGTGTTAATTTTGACGCCACTAGCTCTGCATGTTGTCATGCAATTTCTTTACCTCTCAGAAATGATTATGAGATAAAAGTGAAGTACGTGACGAGTGTGACGTTAGGAAAACATTAGGCATCATGGAGAGATTCTGTATGGGACCACCCAACCCAAACGAGTACTGTGTGACGTGCTACCCGGCAGGTATTCAACGAGGTAGCCGGCTAGCTCAGTCGGTAGAGCGTCAGACACTTAATCCCAGGGTCGTGGGTTCGAGCCAGACGCTGGGCGGAACGGAATTTTGTTCCGCTGCAGGTGTAAATCACCGTTTTTCTGATTAACGAGATTTAATGGAAATAGCAACTTTAAACTTTGCCTACGTCTCTGTCAGTCGCAAGGAAACTGTATTTGAAGGTGAAAGTGATTTTGTAGACATGTGTGAAAGACATGTTCTGAAATGCAAGTGTTGTTGTTTGGAGAGCTCATCGGTTACGTGTCAGATGTGTAGCTAAGCAGTAATTTGTCGCCATAGCTGCAAATATTAGCTGGTAATATGAAGTGTTGTCAGCTAAAGTCTGATGATGCAGACGACCGTTAGGACGAAGTACCCAAGAGTACTGCTAGGCCGCCCCTCTTCAGCTCAGTGGTAGAGCACTGGTCTAATAAACCAGGGGTCGTAAGTTCCATCCTCACATGAGAAAGATAAATTTTGGAAATCAGTTGCGCGTCGTGGCCGTATAGCAAACAGTACCTGTGATGACGAACAATTAGCGACAGGCGTTTTTTTAAGAATTACTCTCAGATGCGATTAAGGCGAATGGCGCAGATAAAGCATTTGCCAAAGCGGTACAGCATAGGGTGGGACGAGGCAGTCTGAATTACATTTTATAGATGTATTTCTCACATATCTCAGAGCCTCTCGCGATATTCGTCGTCGTCGTCGTCGTCGTCGTCGTCGTCGCCGCCGCCGCTTCTGCAGAAGTAGCAAATGGCAATCGTAGCAAATGCGGCGAGGGACACCCTGCCTTCGATTCCGAATGCACAAAGTGTGTGGTCTTGTTTCTCAGTCTATATTTGGTCGGTCACGTCAGAGGTTGAATGTAACGAATGGGTGGGAAAGAGCAAGGGGCAGCGGCTGTGTAGAACGAAAACACAAATCCTCAGGGGTGTGAGCGTTTCGAGATGAGTCGTATACATGTAAATGTTGGTCGTCAGTGACCGTGTGGCCTAATGGATAAGGCGTCGGACTTCGGATCTGAAGATTACAGGTTCGAATGCTGTCACGCTTGTGTTTTTCCAGTTCTGAAAAAGAAACATAACGTTTTAGTGTAGCAATTAAGCAGTACGAAACAGTCTGAATGTTGCTGTTGACCATTTTTTGCTTGGAGATGCTCTTGAGCTTGAAACACACACAACAAGACCGGTGTTAACTAGCGAAATGGTCGGCAGAGTGCCGACACAGCGAGTTTTGACTATCACTTGCACATCTAAAACAACGTCGGAAAGTAACTCGTTCGGCTTTTGAGTCACATAAAGTATGTGTGTTAATTTTGACGCCACTAGCTCTGCATGTTGTCATGCAATTTCTTTACCTCTCAGAAATGATTATGAGATAAAAGTGAAGTACGTGACGAGTGTGACGTTAGGAAAACATTAGGCATCATGGAGAGATTCTGTATGGGACCACCCAACCCAAACGAGTACTGTGTGACGTGCTACCCGGCAGGTATTCACCGAGGTAGCCGGCTAGCTCAGTCGGTAGAGCGTCAGACACTTAATCCCAGGGTCGTGGGTTCGAGCCAGACGCTGGGCGGAACGGAATTTTGTTCCGCTGCAGGTGTAAATCACCGTTTTTCTGATTAACGAGATTTAATGGAAATAGCAACTTTAAACTTTGCCTACGTCTCTGTCAGTCGCAAGGAAACTGTATTTGAAGGTGAAAGTGATTTTGTAGACATGTGTGAAAGACATGTTCTGAAATGCAAGTGTTGTTGTTTGGAGAGCTCATCGGTTACGTGTCAGATGTGTAGCTAAGCAGTAATTTGTCGCCATAGCTGCAAATATTAGCTGGTAATATGAAGTGTTGTCAGCTAAAGTCTGATGATGCAGACGACCGTTAGGACGAAGTACCCAAGAGTACTGCTAGGCCGCCCCTCTTTAGCTCAGTGGTAGAGCACTGGTCTAATAAACCAGGGGTCGTAAGTTCCATCCTCACATGAGAAAGATGAATTTTGGAAATCAGTTGCGCGTCGTGGCCGTATAGCAAACAGTACCTGTGATGACGAACAATTAGCGACAGGCGTTTTTTTAAGAATTACTCTCAGATGCGATTAAGGCGAATGGCGCAGATAAAGCATTTGCCAAAGCGGTACAGCATAGGGTGGGACGAGGCAGTCTGAATTACATTTTATAGATGTATTTCTCACATATCTCAGAGCCTCTCGCGATATTCGTCGTCGTCGTCGTCGTCGTCGTCGTCGTCGCCGCCGCCGCTTCTGCAGAAGTAGCAAAAGGCAATCGTAGCAAATGCGGCGAGGGACGCCCTGCCTTCGATTCCGAATGCACAAAGCGTGTGGTATTGTTTCTCAGCATAAGGTGGGACGAGGCAGTCTGAATTACATTTTATAGATGTATTTCTCACATATCTCAGAGCCTCTCGCGATATTCGTCGTCGTCGTCGTCGTCGTCGTCGTCGTCGTCGTCGCCGCCGCTTCTGCAGAAGTAGCAAATGGCAATCGTAGCAAATGCGGCGAGGGACACCCTGCCTTCGATTCCGAATGCACAAAGTGTGTGGTCTTGTTTCTCAGTCTATATTTGGTCGGTCACGTCAGAGGTTGAATGTAACGAATGGGAGGGAAAGAGCAAGGGGCAGCGGCTGTGTAGAACGAAAACACAAATCCTCAGGGGTGTGAGCGTTTCGAGATGAGTCGTATACATGTAAATGTTGGTCGTCAGTGACCGTGTGGCCTAATGGATAAGGCGTCGGACTTCGGATCTGAAGATTACAGGTTCGAATGCTGTCACGCTTGTGTTTTTCCAGTTCTGAAAAAGAAACATAACGTTTTAGTGTAGCAATTAAGCAGTACGAAACAGTCTGAATGTTGCTGTTGACCATTTTTTGCTTGGAGATGCTCTTGAGCTTGAAACACACACAACAAGACCGGTGTTAACTAGCGAAATGGTCGGCAGAGTGCCGACACAGCGAGTTTTGACTATCACTTGCACATCTAAAACAACGTCGGAAAGTAACTCGTTCGGCTTTTGAGTCACATAAAGTATGTGTGTTAATTTTGACGCCACTAGCTCTGCATGTTGTCATGCAATTTCTTTACCTCTCAGAAATGATTATGAGATAAAAGTGAAGTACGTGACGAGTGTGACGTTAGGAAAACATTAGGCATCTTGGAGAGATTCTGTATGGGACCACCCAACCCAAACGAGTACTGTGTGACGTGCTACCCGGCAGGTATTCAC
The DNA here is from genome assembly GCF_023897955.1 of Schistocerca gregaria. Classification (NCBI taxonomy): domain Eukaryota; kingdom Metazoa; phylum Arthropoda; class Insecta; order Orthoptera; family Acrididae; genus Schistocerca; species Schistocerca gregaria. Next base: position 9,662,566 of record NW_026061775.1, on the reverse strand, counting down.
CGAGGTAGCCGGCTAGCTCAGTCGGTAGAGCGTCAGACACTTAATCCCAGGGTCGTGGGTTCGAGCGAGACGCTGGGCGGAACGGAATTTTGTTCCGCTGCAGGTGTAAATCACCGTTTTTCTGATTAACGAGATTTAATGGAAATAGCAACTTTAAACTTTGCCTACGTCTCTGTCAGTCGCAAGGAAACTGTATTTGAAGGTGAAAGTGATTTTGTAGACATGTGTGAAAGACATGTTCTGAAATGCAAGTGTTGTTGTTTGGAGAGCTCATCGGTTACGTGTCAGATGTGTAGCTAAGCAGTAATTTGTCGCCATAGCTGCAAATATTAGCTGGTAATATGAAGTGTTGTCAGCTAAAGTCTGATGATGCAGACGACCGTAAGGACGAAGTACCCAAGAGTACTGCTAGGCCGCCCCTCTTTAGCTCAGTGGTAGAGCACTGGTCTAATAAACCAGGGGTTGTAAGTTCCATCCTCACATGAGAAAGATGAATTTTGGAAATCAGTTGCGCGTCGTGGCCGTATAGCAAACAGTACCTGTGATGACGAACAATTAGCGACAGGCGTTTTTTTAAGAATTACTCTCAGATGCGATTAAGGCGAATGGCGCAGATAAAGCATTTGCCAAAGCGGTACAGCATAGGGTGGGACGAGGCAGTCTGAATTACATTTTATAGATGTATTTCTCACATATCTCAGAGCCTCTCGCGATATTCGTCGTCGTCGTCGTCGTCGTCGTCGTCGTCGTCGTCGCCGCCGCTTCTGCAGAAGTAGCAAATGGCAATCGTAGCAAATGCGGCGAGGGACACCCTGCCTTCGATTCCGAATGCACAAAGTGTGTGGTCTTGTTTCTCAGTCTATATTTGGTCGGTCACGTCAGAGGTTGAATGTAACGAATGGGAGGGAAAGAGCAAGGGGCAGCGGCTGTGTAGAACGAAAACACAAATCCTCAGGGGTGTGAGCGTTTCGAGATGAGTCGTATACATGTAAATGTTGGTCGTCAGTGACCGTGTGGCCTAATGGATAAGGCGTCGGACTTCGGATCTGAAGATTACAGGTTCGAATGCTGTCACGCTTGTGTTTTTCCAGTTCTGAAAAAGAAACATAACGTTTTAGTGTAGCAATTAAGCAGTACGAAACAGTCTGAATGTTGCTGTTGACCATTTTTTGCTTGGAGATGCTCTTGAGCTTGAAACACACACAACAAGACCGGTGTTAACTAGCGAAATGGTCGGCAGAGTGCCGACACAGCGAGTTTTGACTATCACTTGCACATCTAAAACAACGTCGGAAAGTAACTCGTTCGGCTTTTGAGTCACATAAAGTATGTGTGTTAATTTTGACGCCACTAGCTCTGCATGTTGTCATGCAATTTCTTTACCTCTCAGAAATGATTATGAGATAAAAGTGAAGTACGTGACGAGTGTGACGTTAGGAAAACATTAGGCATCTTGGAGAGATTCTGTATGGGACCACCCAACCCAAACGAGTACTGTGTGACGTGCTACCCGGCAGGTATTCACCGAGGTAGCCGGCTAGCTCAGTCGGTAGAGCGTCAGACACTTAATCCCAGGGTCGTGGGTTCGAGCGAGACGCTGGGCGGAACGGAATTTTGTTCCGCTGCAGGTGTAAATCACCGTTTTTCTGATTAACGAGATTTAATGGAAATAGCAACTTTAAACTTTGCCTACGTCTCTGTCAGTCGCAAGGAAACTGTATTTGAAGGTGAAAGTGATTTTGTAGACATGTGTGAAAGACATGTTCTGAAATGCAAGTGTTGTTGTTTGGAGAGCTCATCGGTTACGTGTCAGATGTGTAGCTAAGCAGTAATTTGTCGCCATAGCTGCAAATATTAGCTGGTAATATGAAGTGTTGTCAGCTAAAGTCTGATGATGCAGACGACCGTAAGGACGAAGTACCCAAGAGTACTGCTAGGCCGCCCCTCTTTAGCTCAGTGGTAGAGCACTGGTCTAATAAACCAGGGGTTGTAAGTTCCATCCTCACATGAGAAAGATGAATTTTGGAAATCAGTTGCGCGTCGTGGCCGTATAGCAAACAGTACCTGTGATGACGAACAATTAGCGACAGGCGTTTTTTTAAGAATTACTCTCAGATGCGATTAAGGCGAATGGCGCAGATAAAGCATTTGCCAAAGCGGTACAGCATAGGGTGGGACGAGGCAGTCTGAATTACATTTTATAGATGTATTTCTCACATATCTCAGAGCCTCTCGCGATATTCGTCGTCGTCGTCGTCGTCGTCGTCGTCGTCGTCGTCGCCGCCGCTTCTGCAGAAGTAGCAAATGGCAATCGTAGCAAATGCGGCGAGGGACGCCCTGCCTTCGATTCCGAATGCACAAAGTGTGTGGTCTTGTTTCTCAGTCTATATTTGGTCGGTCACGTCAGAGGTTGAATGTAACGAATGGGTGGGAAAGAGCAAGGGGCAACGGCTGTGTAGAACGAAAACACAAATCCTCAGGGGTGTGAGCGTTTCGAGATGAGTCGTATACATGTAAATGTTGGTCGTCAGTGACCGTGTGGCCTAATGGATAAGGCGTCGGACTTCGGATCTGAAGATTACAGGTTCGAATGCTGTCACGCTTGTGTTTTTCCAGTTCTGAAAAAGAAACATAACGTTTTAATGTAGCAATTAAGCAGTACGAAACAGTCTGAATGTTGCTGTTGACCATTTTTTGCTTGGAGATGCTCTTGAGCTTGAAACACACACAACAAGACCGGTGTTAACTAGCGAAATGGTCGGCAGAGTGCCGACACAGCGAGTTTTGACTATCACTTGCACATCTAAAACAACGTCGGAAAGTAACTCGTTCGGCTTTTGAGTCACATAAAGTATGTGTGTTAATTTTGACGCCACTAGCTCTGCATGTTGTCATGCAATTTCTTTACCTCTCAGAAATGATTATGAGATAAAAGTGAAGTACGTGACGAGTGTGACGTTAGGAAAACATTAGGCATCATGGAGAGATTCTGTATGGGACCACCCAACCCAAACGAGTACTGTGTGACGTGCTACCCGGCAGGTATTCACCGAGGTAGCCGGCTAGCTCAGTCGGTAGAGCGTCATACTATTAATCCCAGGGTCGTGGGTTCGAGCCAGACGCTGGGCGGAACGGAATTTTGTTCCGCTGCAGGTGTAAATCACCGTTTTTCTGATTAACGAGATTTAATGGAAATAGCAACTTTAAACTTTGCCTACGTCTCTGTCAGTCGCAAGGAAACTGTATTTGAAGGTGAAAGTGATTTTGTAGACATGTGTGAAAGACATGTTCTGAAATGCAAGTGTTGTTGTTTGGAGAGCTCATCGGTTACGTGTCAGATGTGTAGCTAAGCAGTAATTTGTCGCCATAGCTGCAAATATTAGCTGGTAATATGAAGTGTTGTCAGCTAAAGTCTGATGATGCAGACGACCGTAAGGACGAAGTACCCAAGAGTACTGCTAGGCCGCCCCTCTTTAGCTCAGTGGTAGAGCACTGGTCTAATAAACCAGGGGTCGTAAGTTCCATCCTCACATGAGAAAGATGAATTTTGGAAATCAGTTGCGCGTCGTGGCCGTATAGCAAACAGTACCTGTGATGACGAACAATTAGCGACATGCGTTTTTTTAAGAATTACTCTCAGATGCGATTAAGGCGAATGGCGCAGATAAAGCATTTGCCAAAGCGGTACAGCATAGGGTGGGTCGAGGCAGTCTGAATTACATTTTATAGATGTATTTCTCACATATCTCAGAGCCTCTCGCGATATTCGTCGTCGTCGTCGTCGTCGTCGTCGTCGCCGCCGCTTCTGCAGAAGTAGCAAATGGCAATCGTAGCAAATGCGGCGAGGGACGCCCTGCCTTCGATTCCGAATGCACAAAGTGTGTTGTCTTGTTTCTCAGTCTATATTTGATCGGTCACGTCAGAGGTTGAATGTAACGAATGGGTGGGAAAGAGCAAGGGGCAGCGGCTGTGCAGAACGAAAACACAAATCCTCAGGGGTGTGAGCGTTTCGAGATGAGTCGTATACATGTAAATGTTGGTCGTCAGTGACCGTGTGGCCCAATGGATAAGGCGTCGGACTTCGGATCTGAAGATTACAGGTTCGAATGCTGTCACGCTTGTGTTTTTCCAGTTCTGAAAAAGAAACATAACGTTTTAATGTAGCAATTAAGCAGTACGAAACAGTCTGAATGTTGCTGTTGACCATTTTTTGCTTGGAGATGCTCTTGAGCTTGAAACACACACAACAATACCGGTGTTAACTAGCGAAATGGTCGGCAGAGTGCCGACACAGCGAGTTTTGACTATCACTTGCACATCTAAAACAACGTCGGAAAGTAACTCGTTCGGCTTTTGAGTCACATAAAGTATGTGTGTTAATTTTGACGCCACTAGCTCTGCATGTTGTCATGCAATTTCTTTACCTCTCAGAAATGATTATGAGATAAAAGTGAAGTACGTGACGAGTGTGACGTTAGGAAAACATTAGGCATCATGGAGAGATTCTGTATGGGACCACCCAACCCAAACGAGTACAGTGTGACGTGCTACCCGGCAGGTATTCACCGAGGTAGCCGGCTAGCTCAGTCGGTAGAGCGTCAGACTCTTAATCCTAGGGTCGTGGGTTCTAGCCAGACGCTGGGCGGAACGGAATTTTGTTCCGCTGCAGGTGTAAATCACCGTTTTTCTGATTAACGAGATTTAATGGAAATAGCAACTTTAAACTTTGCCTACGTCTCTGTCAGACGCAAGGAAACTGTATTTGAAGGTGAAAGTGATTTTGTAGACATGTGTGAAAGACATGTTCTGAAATGCAAGTGTTGTTGTTTGGAGAGCTCATCGGTTACGTGTCAGATGTGTAGCTAAGCAGTAATTTGTCGCCATAGCTGCAAATATTAGCTGGTAATATGAAGTGTTGTCAGCTAAAGTCTGATGATGCAGACGACCGTAAGGACGAAGTACCCAAGAGTACTGCTAGGCCGCCCCTCTTTAGCTCAGTGGTAGAGCACTGGTCTAATAAACCAGGGGTCGTAAGTTCCATCCTCACATGAGAAAGATGAATTTTGGAAATCAGTTGCGCGTCGTGGCCGTATAGCAAACAGTACCTGTGATGACGAACAATTAGCGACAGGCGTTTTTTTAAGAATTACTCTCAGATGCGATTAAGGCGAATGGCGCAGATAAAGCATTTGCCAAAGCGGTACAGCATAGGGTGGGACGAGGCAGTCTGAATTACATTTTATAGATGTATTTCTCACATATCTCAGAGTCTCTCGCGATCTTCGTCGTCGTCGTCGTCGTCGTCGTCGTCGCCGCCGCCGCTTCTGCAGAAGTAGCAAAAGGCAATCGTAGCAAATGCGGCGAGGGACGCCCTGCCTTCGATTCCGAATGCACAAAGTGTGTGGTCTTGTTTCTCAGCATAAGGTGGGACGAGGCAGTCTGAATTACATTTTATAGATGTATTTCTCACATATCTCAGAGCCTCTCGCGATATTCGTCGTCGTCGTCGTCGTCGTCGTCGTCGTCGTCGTCGCCGCCGCTTCTGCAGAAGTAGCAAATGGCAATCGTAGCAAATGCGGCGAGGGACACCCTGCCTTCGATTCCGAATGCACAAAGTGTGTGGTCTTGTTTCTCAGTCTATATTTGGTCGGTCACGTCAGAGGTTGAATGTAACGAATGGGTGGGAAAGAGCAAGGGGCAGCGGCTGTGTAGAACGAAAACACAAATCCTCAGGGGTGTGAGCGTTTCGAGATGAGTCGTATACATGTAAATGTTGGTCGTCAGTGACCGTGTGGCCTAATGGATAAGGCGTCGGACTTCGGATCTGAAGATTACAGGTTCGAATGCTGTCACGCTTGTGTTTTTCCAGTTCTGAAAAAGAAACATAACGTTTTAGTGTAGCAATTAAGCAGTACGAAACAGTCTGAATGTTGCTGTTGACCATTTTTTGCTTGGAGATGCTCTTGAGCTTGAAACACACACAACAAGACCGGTGTTAACTAGCGAAATGGTCGGCAGAGTGCCGACACAGCGAGTTTTGACTATCACTTGCACATCTAAAACAACGTCGGAAAGTAACTCGTTCGGCTTTTGAGTCACATAAAGTATGTGTGTTAATTTTGACGCCACTAGCTCTGCATGTTGTCATGCAATTTCTTTACCTCTCAGAAATGATTATGAGATAAAAGTGAAGTACGTGACGAGTGTGACGTTAGGAAAACATTAGGCATCATGGAGAGATTCTGTATGGGACCACCCAACCCAAACGAGTACTGTGTGACGTGCTACCCGGCAGGTATTCACCGAGGCAGCCGGCTAGCTCAGTCGGTAGAGCGTCAGACACTTAATCCCAGGGTCGTGGGTTCGAGCCAGACGCTGGGCGGAACGGAATTTTGTTCCGCTGCAGGTGTAAATCACCGTTTTTCTGATTAACGAGATTTAATGGAAATAGCAACTTTAAACTTTGCCTACGTCTCTGTCAGTCGCAAGGAAACTGTATTTGAAGGTGAAAGTGATTTTGTAGACATGTGTGAAAGACATGTTCTGAAATGCAAGTGTTGTTGTTTGGAGAGCTCATCGGTTACGTGTCAGATGTGTAGCTAAGCAGTAATTTGTCGCCATAGCTGCAAATATTAGCTGGTAATATGAAGTGTTGTCAGCTAAAGTCTGATGATGCAGACGACCGTAAGGACGAAGTACCCAAGAGTACTGCTAGGCCGCCCCTCTTTAGCTCAGTGGTAGAGCACTGGTCTAATAAACCAGGGGTCGTAAGTTCCATCCTCACATGAGAAAGATGAATTTTGGAAATCAGTTGCGCGTCGTGGCCGTATAGCAAACAGTACCTGTGATGACGAACAATTAGCGACAGGCGTTTTTTTAAGAATTACTCTCAGATGCGATTAAGGCGAATGGCGCAGGTAAAGCATTTGCCAAAGCGGTACAGCATAGGGTGGGACGAGGCAGTCTGAATTACATTTTATAGATGTATTTCTCACATATCTCAGAGCCTCTCGCGATATTCGTCGTCGTCGTCGTCGTCGTCGTCGTCGCCGCCGCCGCTTCTGCAGAAGTAGCAAATGGCAATCGTAGCAAATGCGGCGAGGGACACCCTGCCTTCGATTCCGAATGCACAAAGTGTGTGGTCTTGTTTCTCAGTCTATATTTGGTCGGTCACGTCAGAGGTTGAATGTAACGAATAGGTGGGAAAGAGCAAGGGGCAGCGGCTGTGTAGAACGAAAACACAAATCCTCAGGGGTGTGAGCGTTTCGAGATGAGTCGTATACATGTAAATGTTGGTCGTCAGTGACCGTGTGGCGTAATGGATAAGGCGTCGGACTTCGGATCTGAAGATTACAGATTCGAATGCTGTCACGCTTGTGTTTTTCCAGTTCTGAAAAAGAAACATAACGTTTTAGTGTAGCAATTAAGCAGTACGAAACAGTCTGAATGTTGCTGTTGACCATTTTTTGCTTGGAGATGCTCTTGAGCTTGAAACACACACAACAAGACCGGTGTTAACTAGCGAAATGGTCGGCAGAGTGCCGACACAGCGAGTTTTGACTATCACTTGCACATCTAAAACAACGTCGGAAAGTAACTCGTTCGGCTTTTGAGTTACATAAAGTATGTGTGTTAATTTTGACGCCACTAGCTCTGCATGTTGTCATGCAATTTCTTTACCTCTCAGAAATGATTATGAGATAAAAGTGAAGTACGTGACGAGTGTGACGTTAGGAAAACATTAGGCATCATGGAGAGATTCTGTATGGGACCACCCAACCCAAACGAGTACTGTGTGACGTGCTACCCGGCAGGTATTCACCGAGGTAGCCGGCTAGCTCAGTCGGTAGAGCGTCAGACTCTTAATCCCAGGGTCGTGGGTTCGAGCCAGACGCTGGGCGGAATGGAATTTTGTTCCGCTGCAGGTGTAAATCACCGTTTTTCTGATTAACGAGATTTAATGGAAATAGAAACTTTAAACTTTGCCTACGTCTCTGTCAGTCGCAAGGAAACTGTATTTGAAGGTGAAAGTGATTTTGTAGACATGTGTGAAAGACATGTTCTGAAATGCAAGTGTTGTTGTTTGGAGAGCTCATCGGTTACGTGTCAGATGTGTAGCTAAGCAGTAATTTGTCGCCATAGCTGCAAATATTAGCTGGTAATATGAAGTGTTGTCAGATAAAGTCTGATGATGCAGACGACCGTAACGACGAAGTACCCAAGAGTACTGCTAGGCCGCCCCTCTTTAGCTCAGTGGTAGAGCACTGGTCTAATAAACCAGGGGTCGTAAGTTCCATCCTCACATGAGAAAGATGAATTTTGGAAATCAGTTGCGCGTCGTGGCCGTATAGCAAACAGTACCTGTGATGACGAACAATTAGCGACATGCGTTTTTTTAAGAATTACTCTCAGATGCGATTAAGGCGAATGGCGCAGATAAAGCATTTGCAAAGCGGTACAGCATAGCGTGGGTCGAGGCAGTCTGAATTACATTTTATAGATGTATTTCTCACATATCTCAGAGCCTCTCGCGATATTCGTCGTCGTCGTCGTCGTCGTCGTCGTCGCCGCCGCTTCTGCAGAAGTAGCAAATGGCAATCGTAGCAAATGCGGCGAGGGACGCCCTGCCTTCGATTCCGAATGCACAAAGTGTGTTGTCTTGTTTCTCAGTCTATATTTGATCGGTCACGTCAGAGGTTGAATGTAACGAATGGGTGGGAAAGAGCAAGGGGCAGCGGCTGTGCAGAACGAAAACACAAATCCTCAGGGGTGTGAGCGTTTCGAGATGAGTCGTATACATGTAAATGTTGGTCGTCAGTGACCGTGTGGCCTAATGGATAAGGCGTCGGACTTCGGATCTGAAGATTACAGGTTCGAATGCTGTCACGCTTGTGTTTTTCCAGTTCTGAAAAAGAAACATAACGTTTTAATGTAGCAATTAAGCAGTACGAAACAGTCTGAATGTTGCTGTTGACCATTTTTTGCTTGGAGATGCTCTTGAGCTTGAAACACACACAACAAGACCGGTGTTAACTAGCGAAATGGTCGGCAGAGTGCCGACACAGCGAGTTTTGACTATCACTTGCACATCTAAAACAACGTCGGAAAGTAACTCGTTCGGCTTTTGAGTCACATAAAGTATGTGTGTTAATTTTGACGCCACTAGCTCTGCATGTTGTCATGCAATTTCTTTACCTCTCAGAAATGATTATGAGATAAAAGTGAAGTACGTGACGAGTGTGACGTTAGGAAAACATTAGGCATCATGGAGAGATTCTGTATGGGACCACCCAACCCAAACGAGTACTGTGTGACGTGCTACCCGGCAGGTATTCACCGAGGTAGCCGGCTAGCTCAGTCGGTAGAGCGTCAGACTCTTAATCCCAGGGTCGTGGGTTCGAGCCAGACGCTGGGCGGAACGGAATTTTGTTCCGCTGCAGGTGTAAATCACCGTTTTTCTGATTAACGAGATTTAATGGAAATAGCAACTTTAAACTTTGCCTACGTCTCTGTCAGTCGCAAGGAAACTGTATTTGAAGGTGAAAGTGATTTTGTAGACATGTGTGAAAGACATGTTCTGAAATGCAAGTGTTGTTGTTTGGAGAGCTCATCGGTTACGTGTCAGATGTGTAGCTAAGCAGTAATTTGTCGCCATAGCTGCAAATATTAGCTGGTAATATGAAGTGTTGTCAGCTAAAGTCTGATGATGCAGACGACCGTAAGGACGAAGTACCCAAGAGTACCGCTAGGCCGCCCCTCTTTAGCTCAGTGGTAGAGCACTGGTCTAATAAACCAGGGGTCGTAAGTTCCATCCTCACATGAGAAAGATGAATTTTGGAAATCAGTTGCGCGTCGTGGCCGTATAGCAAACAGTACCTGTGATGACGAACAATTAGCGACAGGCGTTTTTTTAAGAATTACTCTCAGATGCGATTAAGGCGAATGGCGCAGATAAAGCATTTGCCAAAGCGGTACAGCATAGGGTGGGACGAGGCAGTCTGAATTACATTTTATAGATGTATTTCTCACATATCTCAGAGCCTCTCGCGATATTCGTCGTCGTCGTCGTCGTCGTCGTCGTCGTCGCCGCCGCCGCTTCTGCAGAAGTAGCAAATGGCAATCGTAGCAAATGCGGCGAGGGACGCCCTGCCTTCGATTCCGAATGCACAAAGTGTGTGGTCTTGTTTCTCAGCATAAGGTGGGACGAGGCAGTCTGAATTACATTTTATAGATGTATTTCTCACATATCTCAGAGCCTCTCGCGATATTCGTCGTCGTCGTCGTCGTCGTCGTCGTCGTCGCCGCCGCTTCTGCAGAAGTAGCAAATGGCAATCGTAGCAAATGCGGCGAGGGACACCCTGCCTTCGATTCCGAATGCACAAAGTGTGTGGTCTTGTTTCTCAGTCTATATTTGGTCGGTCACGTCAGAGGTTGAATGTAACGAATGGGTGGGAAAGAGCAAGGGGCAGCGGCTGTGTAGAACGAAAACACAAATCCTCAGGGGTGTGAGCGTTTCGAGATGAGTCGTATACATGTAAATGTTGGTCGTCAGTGACCGTGTGGCCTAATGGATAAGGCGTCGGACTTCGGATCTGAAGATTACAGGTTCGAATGCTGTCACGCTTGTGTTTTTCCAGTTCTGAAAAAGAAACATAACGTTTTAATGTAGCAATTAAGCAGTACGAAACAGTCTGAATGTTGCTGTTGACCATTTTTTGCTTGGAGATGCTCTTGAGCTTGAAACACACACAACAAGACCGGTGTTAACTAGCGAAATGGTCGGCAGAGTGCCGACACAGCGAGTTTTGACTATCACTTGCACATCTAAAACAACGTCGGAAAGTAACTCGTTCGGCTTTTGAGTCACATAAAGTATGTGTGTTAATTTTGACGCCACTAGCTCTGCATGTTGTCATGCAATTTCTTTACCTCTCAGAAATGATTATGAGATAAAAGTGAAGTACGTGACGAGTGTGACGTTAGGAAAACATTAGGCATCATGGAGAGATTCTGTATGGGACAACCCAACCCAAACGAGTACTGTGTGACGTGCTACCCGGCAGGTATTCACCGAGGTAGCCGGCTAGCTCAGTCGGTAGAGCGTCAGACTCTTAATCCCAGGGTCGTGGGTTCGAGCCAGACGCTGGGCGGAACGGAATTTTGTTCCGCTGCAGGTGTAAATCACCGTTTTTCTGATTAACGAGATTTAATGGAAATAGCAACTTTAAACTTTGCCTACGTCTCTGTCAGTCGCAAGGAAACTGTATTTGAAGGTGAAAGTGATTTTGTAGACATGTGTGAAAGACATGTTCTGAAATGCAAGTGTTGTTGTTTGGAGAGCTCATCGGTTACGTGTCAGATGTGTAGCTAAGCAGTAATTTGTCGCCATAGCTGCAAATATTAGCTGGTAATATGAAGTGTTGTCAGCTTAAGTCTGATGATGCAGACGACCGTAAGGACGAAGTACCCAAGAGTACTGCTAGGCCGCCCCTCTTTAGCTCAGTGGTAGAGCACTGGTCTAATAAACCAGGGGTCGTAAGTTCCATCCTCACATGAGAAAGATGAATTTTGGAAATCAGTTGCGCGTCGTGGCCGTATAGCAAACAGTATCTGTGATGACGAACAATTAGCGACAGGCGTTTTTTTAAGAATTACTCTCAGATGCGATTAAGGCGAATGGCGCAGATAAAGGATTTGCCAAAGCGGTACAGCATAGGGTGGGACGAGGCAGTCTGAATTACATTTTATAGATGTATTTCTCACATATCTCAGAGCCTCTCGCGATATTCGTCGTCGTCGTCGTCGTCGTCGTCGTCGTCGCCGCCGCCGCTTCTGCAGAAGTAGCAAATGGCAATCGTAGCAAATGCGGCGAGGGACACCCTGCCTTCGATTCCGAATGCACAAAGTGTGTGGTCTTGTTTCTCAGTCTATATTTGGTCGGTCACGTCAGAGGTTGAATGTAACGAATGGGTGGGAAAGAGCAAGGGGCAGCGGCTGTGCAGAACGAAAACACAAATCCTCAGGGGTGTGAGCGTTTCGAGATGAGTCGTATACATGTAAATGTTGGTCGTCAGTGACCGTGTGGCCTAATGGATAAGGCGTCGGACTTCGGATCTGAAGATTACAGGTTCGAATGCTGTCACGCTTGTGTTTTTCCAGTTCTGAAAAAGAAACATAACGTTTTAATGTATCAATTAAGCAGTACGAAACAGTCTGAATGTTGCTGTTGACCATTTTTTGCTTGGAGATGCTCTTGAGCTTGAAACACACACAACAAGACCGGTGTTAACTAGCGAAATGGTCGGCAGAGTGCCGACACAGCGAGTTTTGACTATCACTTGCACATCTAAAACAACGTCGGAAAGTAACTCGTTCGGCTTTTGAGTCACATAAAGTATGTGTGTTAATTTTGACGCCACTAGCTCTGCATGTTGTCATGCAATTTCTTTACCTCTCAGAAATGATTATGAGATAAAAGTGAAGTACGTGACGAGTGTGACGTTAGGAAAACATTAGGCATCATGGAGAGATTCTGTATGGGACCACCCAACCCAAACGAGTACTGTGTGACGTGCTACCCGGCAGGTATTCACCGAGGTAGCCGGCTAGCTCAGTCGGTAGAGCGTCAGACTCTTAATCCCAGGGTCGTGGGTTCGAGCCAGACGCTGGGCGGAACGGAATTTTGTTCCGCTGCAGGTGTAAATCACCGTTTTTCTGATTAACGAGATGTAATGGAAATAGCAACTTTAAACTTTGCCTACGTCTCTGTCAGTCGCAAGGAAACTGTATTTGAAGGTGAAAGTGATTTTGTAGACATGTGTGAAAGACATGTTCTGAAATGCAAGTGTTGTTGTTTGGAGAGCTCATCGGTTACGTGTCAGATGTGTAGCTAAGCAGTAATTTGTCGCCATAGCTGCAAATATTAGCTGGTAATATGAAGTGTTGTCAGCTAAAGTCTGATGATGCAGACGACCGTAAGGACGAAGTAACCAAGAGTACTGCTAGGCCGCCCCTCTTTAGCTCAGTGGTAGAGCACTGGTCTAATAAACCAGGGGTCGTAAGTTCCATCCTCACATGAGAAAGATGAATTTTGGAAATCAGTTGCGCGTCGTGGCCGTATAGCAAACAGTACCTGTGATGACGAACAATTAGCGACATGCGTTTTTTTAAGAATTACTCTCGGATGCGATTAAGGCGAATGGCGCAGATAAAGCATTTGCCAAAGCGGTACAGCATAGGGTGGGACGAGGCAGTCTGAATTACATTTTATAGATGTATTTCTCACATATCTCAGAGCCTCTCGCGATATTCGTCGTCGTCGTCGTCGTCGTCGTCGTCGTCGTCGTCGCCGCCGCCGCTTCTGCAGAAGTAGCAAATGGCAATCGTAGCAAATGCGGCGAGGGACGCCCTGCCTTCGATTCCGAATGCACAAAGTGTGTTGTCTTGTTTCTCAGTCTATATTTGGTCGGTCACGTCAGAGGTTGAATGTAACGAATGGGTGGGAAAGAGCAAGGGGCAGCGGCTGTGCAGAACGAAAACACAAATCCTCAGGGGTGTGAACGTTTCGAGATGAGTCGTATACATGTAAATGTTGGTCGTCAGTGACCGTGTGGCCTAATGGATAAGGCGTCGGATTTCGGATCTGAAGATTACAGGTTCGAATGGTGTCACGCTTGTGTTTTTCCAGTTCTGAAAAAGAAACATAACGTTTTAATGTATCAATTAAGCAGTACGAAACAGTCTGAATGTTGCTGTTGACCATTTTTTGCTTGGAGATGCTCTTGAGCTTGAAACACACACAGCAAGACCGGTGTTAACTAGCGAAATGGTCGGCAGAGTGCCGACACCGCGAGTTTTGACTGGCACTTGCACATCTAAAACAACGTCGGAAAGTAACTCGTTCGGCTTTTGAGTCACATAAAGTATGTGTGTTAATTTTGACGCCACTAGCTCTGCATGTTGTCATGCAATTTCTTTACCTCTCAGAAATGATTATGAGATAAAAGTGAAGTACGTGACGAGTGTGACGTTAGGAAAACATTAGGCATCATGGAGAGATTCTGTATGGGACCACCCAACCCAAACGAGTACTGTGTGACGTGCTACCTGGCAGGTATTCAACGAGGTAGCCGGCTAGCTCAGTCGGTAGAGCGTCAGACTCTTAATCCCAGGGTCGTGGGTTCGAGCCAGACGCTGGGCGGAACGGAATTTTGTTCCGCTGCAGGTGTAAATCACCGTTTTTCTGATTAACGAGATTTAATGGAAATAGCAACTTTAAACTTTGCCTACGTCTCTGTCAGTCGCAAGGAAACTGTATTTGAAGGTGAAAGTGATTTTGTAGACATGTGTGAAAGACATGTTCTGAAATGCAAGTGTTGTTGTTTGGAGAGCTCATCGGTTACGTGTCAGATGTGTAGCTAAGCAGTAATTTGTCGCCATAGCTGCAAATATTAGCTGGTAATATGAAGTGTTGTCAGCTAAAGTCTGATGATGCAGACGACCGTAAGGACGAAGTACCCAAGAGTACTGCTAGGCCGCCCCTCTTTAGCTCAGTGGTAGAGCACTGGTCTAGTAAACCAGGGGTCGTAAGTTCCATCCTCACATGAGAAAGATGAATTTTGGAAATCAGTTGCGCGTCGTGGCCGTATAGCAAACAGTACCTGTGATGACGAACAATTAGCGACAGGCGTTTTTTTAAGAATTACTCTCAGATGCGATTAAGGCGAATGGCGCAGATAAAGCATTTGCCAAAGCGGTACAGCATAGGGTGGGACGAGGCAGTCTGAATTACATTTTATAGATGTATTTCTCACATATCTCAGAGCCTCTCGCGATATTCGTCGTCGTCGTCGTCGTCGTCGTCGTCGTCGCCGCCGCCGCTTCTGCAGAAGTAGCAAATGGCAATCGTAGCAAATGCGGCGAGGGACGCCCTGCCTTCGATTCCGAATGCACAAAGTGTGTGGTCTTGTTTCTCAGTCTATATTTGGTCGGTCACGTCAGAGGTTGAATGTAACGAATGGGTGGGAAAGAGCAAGGGGCAGCGGCTGTGCAGAACGAAAACACAAATCCTCAGGGGTGTGAGCGTTTCGAGATGAGTCGTATACATGTAAATGTTGGTCGTCAGTGACCGTGTGGCCTAATGGATAAGGCGTCGGACTTCGGATCTGAAGATTACAGGTTCGAATGCTGTCACGCTTGTGTTTTTCCAGTTCTGAAAAAGAAACATAACGTTTTAATGTAGCAATTAAGCAGTACGAAACAGTCTGAATGTTGCTGTTGACCATTTTTTGCTTGGAGATGCTCTTGAGCTTGAAACACACACAACAAGACCGGTGTTAACTAGCGAAATGGTCGGCAGAGTGCCGACACAGCGAGTTTTGACTATCACTTGCACATCTAAAACAACGTCGGAAAGTAACTCGTTCGGCTTTTGAGTCACATAAAGTATGTGTGTTAATTTTGACGCCACTAGCTCTGCATGTTGTCATGCAATTTCTTTACCTCTCAGAAATGATTATGAGATAAAAGTGAAGTACGTGACGAGTGTGACGTTAGGAAAACATTAGGCATCATGGAGAGATTCTGTATGGGACCACCCAACCCAAACGAGTACTGTGTGACGTGCTACCCGGCAGGTATTCACCGAGGTAGCCGGCTAGCTCAGTCGGTAGAGCGTCAGACTCTTAATCCCAGGGTCGTGGGTTCGAGCCAGACGCTGGGCGGAACGGAATTTTGTTCCGCTGCAGGTGTAAATCACCGTTTTTCTGATTAACGAGATTTAATGGAAATAGCAACTTTAAACTTTGCCTACGTCTCTGTCAGTCGCAAGGAAACTGTATTTGAAGGTGAAAGTGATTTTGTAGACATGTGTGAAAGACATGTTCTGAAATGCAAGTGTTGTTGTTTGGAGAGTTCATCGGTTACGTGTCAGATGTGTAGCTAAGCAGTAATTTGTCGCCATAGCTGCAAATATTAGCTGGTAATATGAAGTGTTGTCAGCTAAAGTCTGATGATGCAGACGACCGTAAGGACGAAGTAACCAAGAGTACTGCTAGGCCGCCCCTCTTTAGCTCAGTGGTAGAGCACTGGTCTAATAAACAAGGGGTCGTAAGTTCCATCCTCACATGAGAAAGATGAATTTTGGAAATCAGTTGCGCGTCGTGGCCGTATAGCAAACAGTACCTGTGATGACGAACAATTAGCGACAGGCGTTTTTTTAAGAATTACTCTCAGATGCGATTAAGGCGAATGGCGCAGATAAAGCATTTGCCAAAGCGGTACAGCATAGGGTGGGACGAGGCAGTCTGAATTACATTTTATAGATGTATTTCTCACATATCTCAGAGCCTCTCGCGATATTCGTCGTCGTCATCGTCGTCGTCGTCGTCGTCGTCGTCGCCGCCGCCGCTTCTGCAGAAGTAGCAAATGGCAATCGTAGCAAATGCGGCGAGGGACGCCCTGCCTTCGATTCCGAATGCACAAAGTGTGTTGTCTTGTTTCTCAGTCTATATTTGGTCGGTCACGTCAGAGGTTGAATGTAACGAATGGGTGGGAAAGAGCAAGGGGCAGCGGCTGTGCAGAACGAAAACACAAATCCTCAGGGGTGTGAACGTTTCGAGATGAGTCGTATACATGTAAATCTTGGTCGTCAGTGACCGTGTGGCCTAATGGATAAGGCGTCGGATTTCGGATCTGAAGATTACAGGTTCGAATGCTGTCACGCTTGTGTTTTTCCAGTTCTGAAAAAGAAACATAACGTTTTAATGTATCAATTAAGCAGTACGAAACAGTCTGAATGTTGCTGTTGACCATTTTTTGCTTGGAGATGCTCTTGAGCTTGAAACACACACAACAAGACCGGTGTTAACTAGCGAAATGGTCGGCAGAGTGCCGACACAGCGAGTTTTGACTATCACTTGCACATCTAAAACAACGTCGGAAAGTAACTCGTTCGGCTTTTGAGTCACATAAAGTATGTGTGTTAATTTTGACGCCACTAGCTCTGCATGTTGTCATGCAATTTCTTTACCTCTCAGAAATGATTATGAGATAAAAGTGAAGTACGTGACGAGTGTGACGTTAGGAAAACATTAGGCATCATGGAGAGATTCTGTATGGGACCACCCAACCCAAACGAGTACTGTGTGACGTGCTACCCGGCAGGTATTCACCGAGGTAGCCGGCTAGCTCAGTCGGTAGAGCGTCAGACTCTTAATCCCAGGGTCGTGGGTTCGAGCCAGACGCTGGGCGGAACGGAATTTTGTTCCGCTGCAGGTGTAAATCACCGTTTTTCTGATTAACGAGATTTAATGGAAATAGCAACTTTAAACTTTGCCTACGTCTCTGTCAGTCGCAAGGAAACTGTATTTGAAGGTGAAAGTGATTTTGTAGACATGTGTGAAAGACATGTTCTGAAGTGGAAGTGTTGTTGTTTGGAGAGCTCATCGGTTACGTGTCAGATGTGTAGCTGAGCAGTAATTTGTCGCCATAGCTGCAAATATTAGCTGGTAATATGAAGTGTTGTCAGCTAAAGTCTGATGATGCAGACGACCGTAAGGACGAAGTACCCAAGAGTACTGCTAGGCCGCCCCTCTTTAGCTCAGTGGTAGAGCACTGGTCTAATAAACCAGGGGTCGTAAGTTCCATCCTCACATGAGAAAGATGAATTTTGGAAATCAGTTGCGCGTCGTGGCCGTATAGCAAACAGTACCTGTGATGACGAACAATTAGCGACAGGCGTTTTTTTAAGAATTACTCTCAGATGCGATTAAGGCGAATGGCGCAGATAAAGGATTTGCCAAAGCGGTACAGCATAGGGTGGGACGAGGCAGTCTGAATTACATTTTATAGATGTATTTCTCACATATCTCAGAGCCTCTCGCGATATTCGTCGTCGTCGTCGTCGTCGTCGTCGTCGTCGCCGCCGCCGCTTCTGCAGAAGTAGCAAATGGCAATCGTAGCAAATGCGGCGAGGGACACCCTGCCTTCGATTCCGAATGCACAAAGTGTGTGGTCTTGTTTCTCAGTCTATATTTGGTCGGTCACGTCAGAGGTTGAATGTAACGAATGGGTGGGAAAGAGCAAGGGGCAGCGGCTGTGCAGAACGAAAACACAAATCCTCAGGGGTGTGAGCGTTTCGAGATGAGTCGTATACATGTAAATGTTGGTCGTCAGTGACCGTGTGGCCTAATGGATAAGGCGTCGGACTTCGGATCTGAAGATTACAGGTTCGAATGCTGTCACGCTTGTGTTTTTCCAGTTCTGAAAAAGAAACATAACGTTTTAATGTATCAATTAAGCAGTACGAAACAGTCTGAATGTTGCTGTTGACCATTTTTTGCTTGGAGATGCTCTTGAGCTTGAAACACACACAACAAGACCGGTGTTAACTAGCGAAATGGTCGGCAGAGTGCCGACACAGCGAGTTTTGACTATCACTTGCACATCTAAAACAACGTCGGAAAGTAACTCGTTCGGCTTTTGAGTCACATAAAGTATGTGTGTTAATTTTGACGCCACTAGCTCTGCATGTTGTCATGCAATTTCTTTACCTCTCAGAAATGATTATGAGATAAAAGTGAAGTACGTGACGAGTGTGACGTTAGGAAAACATTAGGCATCATGGAGAGATTCTGTATGGGACCACCCAACCCAAACGAGTACTGTGTGACGTGCTACCCGGCAGGTATTCACCGAGGTAGCCGGCTAGCTCAGTCGGTAGAGCGTCAGACTCTTAATCCCAGGGTCGTGGGTTCGAGCCAGACGCTGGGCGGAACGGAATTTTGTTCCGCTGCAGGTGTAAATCACCGTTTTTCTGATTAACGAGATGTAATGGAAATAGCAACTTTAAACTTTGCCTACGTCTCTGTCAGTCGCAAGGAAACTGTATTTGAAGGTGAAAGTGATTTTGTAGACATGTGTGAAAGACATGTTCTGAAATGCAAGTGTTGTTGTTTGGAGAGCTCATCGGTTACGTGTCAGATGTGTAGCTAAGCAGTAATTTGTCGCCATAGCTGCAAATATTAGCTGGTAATATGAAGTGTTGTCAGCTAAAGTCTGATGATGCAGACGACCGTAAGGACGAAGTAACCAAGAGTACTGCTAGGCCGCCCCTCTTTAGCTCAGTGGTAGAGCACTGGTCTAATAAACCAGGGGTCGTAAGTTCCATCCTCACATGAGAAAGATGAATTTTGGAAATCAGTTGCGCGTCGTGGCCGTATAGCAAACAGTACCTGTGATGACGAACAATTAGCGACATGCGTTTTTTTAAGAATTACTCTCGGATGCGATTAAGGCGAATGGCGCAGATAAAGCATTTGCCAAAGCGGTACAGCATAGGGTGGGACGAGGCAGTCTGAATTACATTTTATAGATGTATTTCTCACATATCTCAGAGCCTCTCGCGATATTCGTCGTCGTCGTCGTCGTCGTCGTCGTCGTCGTCGTCGCCGCCGCCGCTTCTGCAGAAGTAGCAAATGGCAATCGTAGCAAATGCGGCGAGGGACGCCCTGCCTTCGATTCCGAATGCACAAAGTGTGTTGTCTTGTTTCTCAGTCTATATTTGGTCGGTCACGTCAGAGGTTGAATGTAACGAATGGGTGGGAAAGAGCAAGGGGCAGCGGCTGTGCAGAACGAAAACACAAATCCTCAGGGGTGTGAACGTTTCGAGATGAGTCGTATACATGTAAATGTTGGTCGTCAGTGACCGTGTGGCCTAATGGATAAGGCGTCGGATTTCGGATCTGAAGATTACAGGTTCGAATGGTGTCACGCTTGTGTTTTTCCAGTTCTGAAAAAGAAACATAACGTTTTAATGTATCAATTAAGCAGTACGAAACAGTCTGAATGTTGCTGTTGACCATTTTTTGCTTGGAGATGCTCTTGAGCTTGAAACACACACAGCAAGACCGGTGTTAACTAGCGAAATGGTCGGCAGAGTGCCGACACCGCGAGTTTTGACTGGCACTTGCACATCTAAAACAACGTCGGAAAGTAACTCGTTCGGCTTTTGAGTCACATAAAGTATGTGTGTTAATTTTGACGCCACTAGCTCTGCATGTTGTCATGCAATTTCTTTACCTCTCAGAAATGATTATGAGATAAAAGTGAAGTACGTGACGAGTGTGACGTTAGGAAAACATTAGGCATCATGGAGAGATTCTGTATGGGACCACCCAACCCAAACGAGTACTGTGTGACGTGCTACCTGGCAGGTATTCAACGAGGTAGCCGGCTAGCTCAGTCGGTAGAGCGTCAGACTCTTAATCCCAGGGTCGTGGGTTCGAGCCAGACGCTGGGCGGAATGGAATTTTGTTCCGCTGCAGGTGTAAATCACCGTTTTTCTGATTAACGAGATTTAATGGAAATAGCAACTTTAAACTTTGCCTACGTCTCTGTCAGTCGCAAGGAAACTGTATTTGAAGGTGAAAGTGATTTTGTAGACATGTGTGAAAGACATGTTCTGAAATGCAAGTGTTGTTGTTTGGAGAGCTCATCGGTTACGTGTCAGATGTGTAGCTAAGCAGTAATTTGTCGCCATAGCTGCAAATATTAGCTGGTAATATGAAGTGTTGTCAGCTAAAGTCTGATGATGCAGACGACCGTAAGGACGAAGTACCCAAGAGTACTGCTAGGCCGCCCCTCTTTAGCTCAGTGGTAGAGCACTGGTCTAGTAAACCAGGGGTCGTAAGTTCCATCCTCACATGAGAAAGATGAATTTTGGAAATCAGTTGCGCGTCGTGGCCGTATAGCAAACAGTACCTGTGATGACGAACAATTAGCGACAGGCGTTTTTTTAAGAATTACTCTCAGATGCGATTAAGGCGAATGGCGCAGATAAAGCATTTGCCAAAGCGGTACAGCATCGGGTGGGACGAGGCAGTCTGAATTACATTTTATAGATGTATTTCTCACATATCTCAGAGCCTCTCGCGATATTCGTCGTCGTCGTCGTCGTCGTCGTCGTCGTCGCCGCCGCCGCTTCTGCAGAAGTAGCAAATGGCAATCGTAGCAAATGCGGCGAGGGACGCCCTGCCTTCGATTCCGAATGCACAAAGTGTGTGGTCTTGTTTCTCAGTCTATATTTGGTCGGTCACGTCAGAGGTTGAATGTAACGAATGGGTGGGAAAGAGCAAGGGGCAGCGGCTGTGCAGAACGAAAACACAAATCCTCAGGGGTGTGAGCGTTTCGAGATGAGTCGTATACATGTAAATGTTGGTCGTCAGTGACCGTGTGGCCTAATGGATAAGGCGTCGGACTTCGGATCTGAAGATTACAGGTTCGAATGCTGTCACGCTTGTGTTTTTCCAGTTCTGAAAAAGAAACATAACGTTTTAATGTAGCAATTAAGCAGTACGAAACAGTCTGAATGTTGCTGTTGACCATTTTTTGCTTGGAGATGCTCTTGAGCTTGAAACACACACAACAAGACCGGTGTTAACTAGCGAAATGGTCGGCAGAGTGCCGACACAGCGAGTTTTGACTATCACTTGCACATCTAAAACAACGTCGGAAAGTAACTCGTTCGGCTTTTGAGTCACATAAAGTATGTGTGTTAATTTTGACGCCACTAGCTCTGCATGTTGTCATGCAATTTCTTTACCTCTCAGAAATGATTATGAGATAAAAGTGAAGTACGTGACGAGTGTGACGTTAGGAAAACATTAGGCATCATGGAGAGATTCTGTATGGGACCACCCAACCCAAACGAGTACTGTGTGACGTGCTACCCGGCAGGTATTCACCGAGGTAGCCGGCTAGCTCAGTCGGTAGAGCGTCAGACTCTTAATCCCAGGGTCGTGGGTTCGAGCCAGACGCTGGGCGGAACGGAATTTTGTTCCGCTGCAGGTGTAAATCACCGTTTTTCTGATTAACGAGATTTAATGGAAATAGCAACTTTAAACTTTGCCTACGTCTCTGTCAGTCGCAAGGAAACTGTATTTGAAGGTGAAAGTGATTTTGTAGACATGTGTGAAAGACATGTTCTGAAATGCAAGTGTTGTTGTTTGGAGAGCTCATCGGTTACGTGTCAGATGTGTAGCTAAGCAGTAATTTGTCGCCATAGCTGCAAATATTAGCTGGTAATATGAAGTGTTGTCAGCTAAAGTCTGATGATGCAGACGACCGTAAGGACGAAGTAACCAAGAGTACTGCTAGGCCGCCCCTCTTTAGCTCAGTGGTAGAGCACTGGTCTAATAAACAAGGGGTCGTAAGTTCCATCCTCACATGAGAAAGATGAATTTTGGAAATCAGTTGCGCGTCGTGGCCGTATAGCAAACAGTACCTGTGATGACGAACAATTAGCGACATGCGTTTTTTTAAGAATTACTCTCAGATGCGATTAAGGCGAATGGCGCAGATAAAGCATTTGCCAAAGCGGTACAGCATAGGGTGGGACGAGGCAGTCTGAATTACATTTTATAGATGTATTTCTCACATATCTCAGAGCCTCTCGCGATATTCGTCGTCGTCGTCGTCGTCGTCGTCGTCGTCGTCGTCGCCGCCGCCGCTTCTGCAGAAGTAGCAAATGGCAATCGTAGCAAATGCGGCGAGGGACGCCCTGCCTTCGATTCCGAATGCACAAAGTGTGTTGTCTTGTTTCTCAGTCTATATTTGGTCGGTCACGTCAGAGGTTGAATGTAACGAATGGGTGGGAAAGAGCAAGGGGCAGCGGCTGTGCAGAACGAAAACACAAATCCTCAGGGGTGTGAACGTTTCGAGATGAGTCGTATACATGTAAATCTTGGTCGTCAGTGACCGTGTGGCCTAATGGATAAGGCGTCGGATTTCGGATCTGAAGATTACAGGTTCGAATGCTGTCACGCTTGTGTTTTTCCAGTTCTGAAAAAGAAACATAACGTTTTAATGTATCAATTAAGCAGTACGAAACAGTCTGAATGTTGCTGTTGACCATTTTTTGCTTGGAGATGCTCTTGAGCTTGAAACACACACAACAAGACCGGTGTTAACTAGCGAAATGGTCGGCAGAGTGCCGACACAGCGAGTTTTGACTATCACTTGCACATCTAAAACAACGTCGGAAAGTAACTCGTTCGGCTTTTGAGTCACATAAAGTATGTGTGTTAATTTTGACGCCACTAGCTCTGCATGTTGTCATGCAATTTCTTTACCTCTCAGAAATGATTATGAGATAAAAGTGAAGTACGTGACGAGTGTGACGTTAGGAAAACATTAGGCATCATGGAGAGATTCTGTATGGGACCACCCAACCCAAACGAGTACTGTGTGACGTGCTACCTGGCAGGTATTCAACGAGGTAGCCGGCTAGCTCAGTCGGTAGAGCGTCAGACTCTTAATCCCAGGGTCGTGGGTTCGAGCCAGACGCTGGGCGGAACGGAATTTTGTTCCGCTGCAGGTGTAAATCACCGTTTTTCTGATTAACGAGATTTAATGGAAATAGCAACTTTAAACTTTGCCTACGTCTCTGTCAGTCGCAAGGAAACTGTATTTGAAGGTGAAAGTGATTTTGTAGACATGTGTGAAAGACATGTTCTGAAGTGGAAGTGTTGTTGTTTGGAGAGCTCATCGGTTACGTGTCAGATGTGTAGCTGAGCAGTAATTTGTCGCCATAGCTGCAAATATTAGCTGGTAATATGAAGTGTTGTCAGCTAAAGTCTGATGATGCAGACGACCGTAAGGACGAAGTACCCAAGAGTACTGCTAGGCCGCCCCTCTTTAGCTCAGTGGGAGAGCACTGGTCTAGTAAACCAGGGGTCGTAAGTTCCATCCTCACATGAGAAAGATGAATTTTCGAAATCAGTTGCGCGTCGTGGCCGTATAGCAAACAGTACCTGTGATGACGAACAATTAGCGACAGGCGTTTTTTTAAGAATTACTCTCAGATGCGATTAAGGCGAATGGCGCAGATAAAGCATTTGCCAAAGCGGTACAGCATCGGGTGGGACGAGGCAGTCTGAATTACATTTTATAGATGTATTTCTCACATATCTCAGAGCCTCTCGCGATATTCGTCGTCGTCGTCGTCGTCGTCGTCGTCGTCGCCGCCGCCGCTTCTGCAGAAGTAGCAAATGGCAATCGTAGCAGATGCGGCGAGGGACGCCCTGCCTTCGATTCCGAATGCACAAAGTGTGTTGTCTTGTTTCTCAGTCTATATTTGGTCGGTCACGTCAGAGGTTGAATGTAACGAAAGGGTGGGAAAGAGCAAGGGGCAGCGGCTGTGCAGAACGAAAACACAAATCCTCAGGGGTGTGAGCGTTTCGAGATGAGTCGTATACATGTAAATGTTGGTCGTCAGTGACCGTGTGGCCTAATGGATAAGGCGTCGGACTTCGGATCTGAAGATTACAGGTTCGAATGCTGTCACGCTTGTGTTTTTCCAGTTCTGAAAAAGAAACATAACGTTTTAATGTAGCAATTGAGCAGTACGAAACAGTCTGAATGTTGCTGTTGACCATTTTTTGCTTGGAGATGCTCTTGAGCTTGAAACACACACAACAAGACCGGTGTTAACTAGCGAAATGGTCGGCAGAGTGCCGACACAGCGAGTTTTGACTATCACTTGCACATCTAAAACAACGTCGGAAAGTAACTCGTTCGGCTTTTGAGTCACATAAAGTATGTGTGTTAATTTTGACGCCACTAGCTCTGCATGTTGTCATGCAATTTCTTTACCTCTCAGAAATGATTATGACATAAAAGTGAAGTACGTGACGAGTGTGACGTTAGGAAAACATTAGGCATCATGGAGAGATTCTGTATGGGACCACCCAACCCAAACGAGTACTGTGTGACGTGCTACCTGGCAGGTATTCACCGAGGTAGCCGGCTAGCTCAGTCGGTAGAGCGTCAGACTCTTAAACCCAGCGTCGTGGGTTCGAGCCAGACGCTGGGCGGAACGGAATTTTGTTCCGCTGCAGGTGTAAATCACCGTTTTTCTGATTAACGAGATTTAATGGAAATAGCAACTTTAAACTTTGCCTACGTCTCTGTCAGTCGCAAGGAAACTGTATTTGAAGGTGTAGGTGATTTTGTAGACATGTGTGAAAGACATGTTCTGAAATGCAAGTGTTGTTGTTTGGAGAGCACATCGGTTACGTGTCAGATGTGTAGCCAAGCAGTAATTTGTCGCCATAGCTGCAAATATTAGCCGGTAATATGAAGTGTTGTCAGCTAAAGTCTGATGATGCAGACGACCGTAAGGACGAAGCACCCAAGAGTACCGCTAGGCCGCGCTTCTTTAGCTCAGTGGTAGAGCACTGGTGTAATAAACCAGGGGTCGTAAGTTCCATCCTCACAGGAGAAAGATGAATTTTGGAAATCAGTTGCGCGTCGTGGCCGTATTGCAAACAGTACCTGTGATGACGAACAATTAGCGACAGGCGTTTTTTTAAGAATTACTCTCAGATGCGATTAAGGCGAATGGCGCAGATAAAGCATTTGCCAAAGCGGTACAGCATAAGGTGGGACGAGGCAGTCTGAATTACATTTTATAGATGTATTTCTCACATATCTCAGAGCCTCTCGCGATATTCGTCGTCGTCGTCGTCGTCGTCGTCGTCGTCGTCGTCGTCGTCGCCGCCGCTTCTGCAGAAGTAGCAAATGGCAATCGTAGCAAATGCGGCGAGGGACACCCTGCCTTCGATTCCGAATGCACAAAGTGTGTGGTCTTGTTTCTCAGTCTATATTTGGTCGGTCACGTCAGAGGTTGAATGTAACGAATGGGTGGGAAAGAGCAAGGGGCAGCGGCTGTGTAGAACGAAAACACAAATCCTCAGGGGTGTGAGCGTTTCGAGATGAGTCGTATACATGTAAATGTTGGTCGTCAGTGACCGTGTGGCCTAATGGATAAGGCGTCGGACTTCGGATCTGAAGATTACAGGTTCGAATGCTGTCACGCTTGTGTTTTTCCAGTTCTGAAAAAGAAACATAACGTTTTAATGTATCAATTAAGCAGTACGAAACAGTCTGAATGTTGCTGTTGACCATTTTTTGCTTGGAGATGCTCTTGAGCTTGAAACACACACAACAAGACCGGTGTTAACTAGCGAAATGGTCGGCAGAGTGCCGACACAGCGAGTTTTGACTATCACTTGCACATCTAAAACAACGTCGGAAAGTAACTCGTTCGGCTTTTGAGTCACATAAAGTATGTGTGTTAATTTTGACGCCACTAGCTCTGCATGTTGTCATGCAATTTCTTTACCTCTCAGAAATGATTATGAGATAAAAGTGAAGTACGTGACGAGTGTGACGTTAGGAAAACATTAGGCATCATGGAGAGATTCTGTATGGGACCACCCAACCCAAACGAGTACTGTGTGACGTGCTACCCGGCAGGTATTCACCGAGGTAGCCGGCTAGCTCAGTCGGTAGAGCGTCAGACTCTTAATCCCAGGGTCGTGGGTTCGAGCCAGACGCTGGGCGGAACGGAATTTTGTTCCGCTGCAGGTGTAAATCACCGTTTTTCTGATTAACGAGATTTAATGGAAATAGCAACTTTAAACTTTGCCTACGTCTCTGTCAGTCGCAAGGAAACTGTATTTGAAGGTGAAAGTGATTTTGTAGACATGTGTGAAAGACATGTTCTGAAGTGGAAGTGTTGTTGTTTGGAGAGCTCATCGGTTACGTGTCAGATGTGTAGCTAAGCAGTAATTTGTCGCCATAGCTGCAAATATTAGCTGGTAATATGAAGTGTTGTCAGCTAAAGTCTGATGATGCAGACGACCGTAAGTACGAAGTACCCAAGAGTACAGCTAGGCCGCCCCTCTTTAGCTCAGTGGTAGAGCACTTGTCTAATAAACCAGGGGTCGTAAGTTCCATCTTCACATGAGAAAGAAGAATTTTGGAAATCAGTTGCGCGTCGTGGCCGTATAGCAAACAGTACCTGTGATGACGAACAATTAGCGACACCCGTTTTTTTAAGAATTACTCTCAGATGCGATTAAGGCGAATGGCGCAGATAAAGCATTTGCCAAAGCGGTACAGCATAGGGTGGGACGAGGCAGTCTGAATTACATTTTATAGATGTATTTCTCACATATCTCAGAGCCTCTCGCGATATTCGTCGTCGTCGTCGTCGTCGTCGTCGTCGTCGCCGCCGCCGCTTCTGCAGAAGTAGCAAATGGCAATCGTAGCAAATGCGGCGAGGGACGCCCTGCCTTCGATTCCGAATGCACAAAGTGTGTGGTCTTGTTTCTCAGCATAAGGTGGGACGAGGCAGTCTGAATTACATTTTATAGATGTATTTCTCACATATCTCAGAGCCTCTCGCGATATTCGTCGTCGTCGTCGTCGTCGTCATCGTCGCCGCCGCCGCTTCTGCAGAAGTAGCAAATGGCAATCGTAGCAAATGCGGCGAGGGACACCCTGCCTTCGATTCCGAATGCACAAAGTGTGTGGTCTTGTTTCTCAGTCTATATTTGGTCGGTCACGTCAGAGGTTGAATGTAACGAATGGGTGGGAAAGAGCAAGGGGCAGCGGCTGTGCAGAACGAAAACACAAATCCTCAGGGGTGTGAGCGTTTCGAGATGAGTCGTATACATGTAAATGTTGGTCGTCAGTGACCGTGTGGCCTAATGGATAAGGCGTCGGACTTCGGATCTGAAGATTACAGGTTCGAATGCTGTCACGCTTGTGTTTTTCCAGTTCTGAAAAAGAAACATAACGTTTTAATGTAGCAATTAAGCAGTACGAAACAGTCTGAATGTTGCTGTTGACCATTTTTTGCTTGGAGATGCTCTTGAGCTTGAAACACACACAACAAGACCGGTGTTAACTAGCGAAATGGTCGGCAGAGTGCCGACACAGCGAGTTTTGACTATCACTTGCACATCTAAAACAACGTCGGAAAGTAACTCGTTCGGCTTTTGAGTCACATAAAG
The DNA here is from genome assembly GCF_023897955.1 of Schistocerca gregaria. Lineage (NCBI taxonomy): Eukaryota > Metazoa > Arthropoda > Insecta > Orthoptera > Acrididae > Schistocerca > Schistocerca gregaria. Next base: position 9,634,706 of record NW_026061775.1, on the reverse strand, counting down.
TATGTGTGTTAATTTTGACGCCACTAGCTCTGCATGTTGTCATGCAATTTCTTTACCTCTCAGAAATGATTATGAGATAAAAGTGAAGTACGTGACGAGTGTGACGTTAGGAAAACATTAGGCATCATGGAGAGATTCTGTATGGGACCACCCAACCCAAACGAGTACTGTGTGACGTGCTACCCGGCAGGTATTCACCGAGGTAGCCGGCTAGCTCAGTCGGTAGAGCGTCAGACTCTTAATCCCAGGGTCGTGGGTTCGAGCCAGACGCTGGGCGGAACGGAATTTTGTTCCGCTGCAGGTGTAAATCACCGTTTTTCTGATTAACGAGATTTAATGGAAATAGCAACTTTAAACTTTGCCTACGTCTCTGTCAGTCGCAAGGAAACTGTATTTGAAGGTGAAAGTGATTTTGTAGACATGTGTGAAAGACATGTTCTGAAATGCAAGTGTTGTTGTTTGGAGAGCTCATCGGTTACGTGTCAGATGTGTAGCTAAGCAGTAATTTGTCGCCATAGCTGCAAATATTAGCTGGTAATATGAAGTGTTGTCAGCTAAAGTCTGATGATGCAGACGACCGTAAGGACGAAGTAACCAAGAGTACTGCTAGGCCGCCCCTCTTTAGCTCAGTGGTAGAGCACTGGTCTAATAAACAAGGGGTCGTAAGTTCCATCCTCACATGAGAAAGATGAATTTTGGAAATCAGTTGCGCGTCGTGGCCGTATAGCAAACAGTACCTGTGATGACGAACAATTAGCGACATGCGTTTTTTTAAGAATTACTCTCAGATGCGATTAAGGCGAATGGCGCAGATAAAGCATTTGCCAAAGCGGTACAGCATAGGGTGGGACGAGGCAGTCTGAATTACATTTTATAGATGTATTTCTCACATATCTCAGAGCCTCTCGCGATATTCGTCGTCGTCGTCGTCGTCGTCGTCGTCGTCGTCGTCGCCGCCGCCGCTTCTGCAGAAGTAGCAAATGGCAATCGTAGCAAATGCGGCGAGGGACGCCCTGCCTTCGATTCCGAATGCACAAAGTGTGTTGTCTTGTTTCTCAGTCTATATTTGGTCGGTCACGTCAGAGGTTGAATGTAACGAATGGGTGGGAAAGAGCAAGGGGCAGCGGCTGTGCAGAACGAAAACACAAATCCTCAGGGGTGTGAACGTTTCGAGATGAGTCGTATACATGTAAATCTTGGTCGTCAGTGACCGTGTGGCCTAATGGATAAGGCGTCGGATTTCGGATCTGAAGATTACAGGTTCGAATGCTGTCACGCTTGTGTTTTTCCAGTTCTGAAAAAGAAACATAACGTTTTAATGTATCAATTAAGCAGTACGAAACAGTCTGAATGTTGCTGTTGACCATTTTTTGCTTGGAGATGCTCTTGAGCTTGAAACACACACAACAAGACCGGTGTTAACTAGCGAAATGGTCGGCAGAGTGCCGACACAGCGAGTTTTGACTATCACTTGCACATCTAAAACAACGTCGGAAAGTAACTCGTTCGGCTTTTGAGTCACATAAAGTATGTGTGTTAATTTTGACGCCACTAGCTCTGCATGTTGTCATGCAATTTCTTTACCTCTCAGAAATGATTATGAGATAAAAGTGAAGTACGTGACGAGTGTGACGTTAGGAAAACATTAGGCATCATGGAGAGATTCTGTATGGGACCACCCAACCCAAACGAGTACTGTGTGACGTGCTACCTGGCAGGTATTCAACGAGGTAGCCGGCTAGCTCAGTCGGTAGAGCGTCAGACTCTTAATCCCAGGGTCGTGGGTTCGAGCCAGACGCTGGGCGGAACGGAATTTTGTTCCGCTGCAGGTGTAAATCACCGTTTTTCTGATTAACGAGATTTAATGGAAATAGCAACTTTAAACTTTGCCTACGTCTCTGTCAGTCGCAAGGAAACTGTATTTGAAGGTGAAAGTGATTTTGTAGACATGTGTGAAAGACATGTTCTGAAGTGGAAGTGTTGTTGTTTGGAGAGCTCATCGGTTACGTGTCAGATGTGTAGCTGAGCAGTAATTTGTCGCCATAGCTGCAAATATTAGCTGGTAATATGAAGTGTTGTCAGCTAAAGTCTGATGATGCAGACGACCGTAAGGACGAAGTACCCAAGAGTACTGCTAGGCCGCCCCTCTTTAGCTCAGTGGTAGAGCACTGGTCTAGTAAACCAGGGGTCGTAAGTTCCATCCTCACATGAGAAAGATGAATTTTCGAAATCAGTTGCGCGTCGTGGCCGTATAGCAAACAGTACCTGTGATGACGAACAATTAGCGACAGGCGTTTTTTTAAGAATTACTCTCAGATGCGATTAAGGCGAATGGCGCAGATAAAGCATTTGCCAAAGCGGTACAGCATCGGGTGGGACGAGGCAGTCTGAATTACATTTTATAGATGTATTTCTCACATATCTCAGAGCCTCTCGCGATATTCGTCGTCGTCGTCGTCGTCGTCGTCGTCGTCGTCGTCGCCGCCGCCGCTTCTGCAGAAGTAGCAAATGGCAATCGTAGCAAATGCGGCGAGGGACGCCCTGCCTTCGATTCCGAATGCACAAAGTGTGTTGTCTTGTTTCTCAGTCTATATTTGGTCGGTCACGTCAGAGGTTGAATGTAACGAAAGGGTGGGAAAGAGCAAGGGGCAGCGGCTGTGCAGAACGAAAACACAAATCCTCAGGGGTGTGAGCGTTTCGAGATGAGTCGTATACATGTAAATGTTGGTCGTCAGTGACCGTGTGGCCTAATGGATAAGGCGTCGGACTTCGGATCTGAAGATTACAGGTTCGAATGCTGTCACGCTTGTGTTTTTCCAGTTCTGAAAAAGAAACATAACGTTTTAATGTAGCAATTGAGCAGTACGAAACAGTCTGAATGTTGCTGTTGACCATTTTTTGCTTGGAGATGCTCTTGAGCTTGAAACACACACAACAAGACCGGTGTTAACTAGCGAAATGGTCGGCAGAGTGCCGACACAGCGAGTTTTGACTATCACTTGCACATCTAAAACAACGTCGGAAAGTAACTCGTTCGGCTTTTGAGTCACATAAAGTATGTGTGTTAATTTTGACGCCACTAGCTCTGCATGTTGTCATGCAATTTCTTTACCTCTCAGAAATGATTATGACATAAAAGTGAAGTACGTGACGAGTGTGACGTTAGGAAAACATTAGGCATCATGGAGAGATTCTGTATGGGACCACCCAACCCAAACGAGTACTGTGTGACGTGCTACCTGGCAGGTATTCACCGAGGTAGCCGGCTAGCTCAGTCGGTAGAGCGTCAGACTCTTAAACCCAGCGTCGTGGGTTCGAGCCAGACGCTGGGCGGAACGGAATTTTGTTCCGCTGCAGGTGTAAATCACCGTTTTTCTGATTAACGAGATTTAATGGAAATAGCAACTTTAAACTTTGCCTACGTCTCTGTCAGTCGCAAGGAAACTGTATTTGAAGGTGTAGGTGATTTTGTAGACATGTGTGAAAGACATGTTCTGAAATGCAAGTGTTGTTGTTTGGAGAGCACATCGGTTACGTGTCAGATGTGTAGCCAAGCAGTAATTTGTCGCCATAGCTGCAAATATTAGCCGGTAATATGAAGTGTTGTCAGCTAAAGTCTGATGATGCAGACGACCGTAAGGACGAAGCACCCAAGAGTACCGCTAGGCCGCGCTTCTTTAGCTCAGTGGTAGAGCACTGGTGTAATAAACCAGGGGTCGTAAGTTCCATCCTCACAGGAGAAAGATGAATTTTGGAAATCAGTTGCGCGTCGTGGCCGTATTGCAAACAGTACCTGTGATGACGAACAATTAGCGACAGGCGTTTTTTTAAGAATTACTCTCAGATGCGATTAAGGCGAATGGCGCAGATAAAGCATTTGCCAAAGCGGTACAGCATAAGGTGGGACGAGGCAGTCTGAATTACATTTTATAGATGTATTTCTCACATATCTCAGAGCCTCTCGCGATATTCGTCGTCGTCGTCGTCGTCGTCGTCGTCGTCGTCGTCGTCGTCGCCGCCGCTTCTGCAGAAGTAGCAAATGGCAATCGTAGCAAATGCGGCGAGGGACACCCTGCCTTCGATTCCGAATGCACAAAGTGTGTGGTCTTGTTTCTCAGTCTATATTTGGTCGGTCACGTCAGAGGTTGAATGTAACGAATGGGTGGGAAAGAGCAAGGGGCAGCGGCTGTGTAGAACGAAAACACAAATCCTCAGGGGTGTGAGCGTTTCGAGATGAGTCGTATACATGTAAATGTTGGTCGTCAGTGACCGTGTGGCCTAATGGATAAGGCGTCGGACTTCGGATCTGAAGATTACAGGTTCGAATGCTGTCACGCTTGTGTTTTTCCAGTTCTGAAAAAGAAACATAACGTTTTAATGTATCAATTAAGCAGTACGAAACAGTCTGAATGTTGCTGTTGACCATTTTTTGCTTGGAGATGCTCTTGAGCTTGAAACACACACAACAAGACCGGTGTTAACTAGCGAAATGGTCGGCAGAGTGCCGACACAGCGAGTTTTGACTATCACTTGCACATCTAAAACAACGTCGGAAAGTAACTCGTTCGGCTTTTGAGTCACATAAAGTATGTGTGTTAATTTTGACGCCACTAGCTCTGCATGTTGTCATGCAATTTCTTTACCTCTCAGAAATGATTATGAGATAAAAGTGAAGTACGTGACGAGTGTGACGTTAGGAAAACATTAGGCATCATGGAGAGATTCTGTATGGGACCACCCAACCCAAACGAGTACTGTGTGACGTGCTACCCGGCAGGTATTCACCGAGGTAGCCGGCTAGCTCAGTCGGTAGAGCGTCAGACTCTTAATCCCAGGGTCGTGGGTTCGAGCCAGACGCTGGGCGGAACGGAATTTTGTTCCGCTGCAGGTGTAAATCACCGTTTTTCTGATTAACGAGATTTAATGGAAATAGCAACTTTAAACTTTGCCTACGTCTCTGTCAGTCGCAAGGAAACTGTATTTGAAGGTGAAAGTGATTTTGTAGACATGTGTGAAAGACATGTTCTGAAGTGGAAGTGTTGTTGTTTGGAGAGCTCATCGGTTACGTGTCAGATGTGTAGCTAAGCAGTAATTTGTCGCCATAGCTGCAAATATTAGCTGGTAATATGAAGTGTTGTCAGCTAAAGTCTGATGATGCAGACGACCGTAAGTACGAAGTACCCAAGAGTACAGCTAGGCCGCCCCTCTTTAGCTCAGTGGTAGAGCACTTGTCTAATAAACCAGGGGTCGTAAGTTCCATCTTCACATGAGAAAGAAGAATTTTGGAAATCAGTTGCGCGTCGTGGCCGTATAGCAAACAGTACCTGTGATGACGAACAATTAGCGACAGGCGTTTTTTTAAGAATTACTCTCAGATGCGATTAAGGCGAATGGCGCAGATAAAGCATTTGCCAAAGCGGTACAGCATAGGGTGGGACGAGGCAGTCTGAATTACATTTTATAGATGTATTTCTCACATATCTCAGAGCCTCTCGCGATATTCGTCGTCGTCGTCGTCGTCGTCGTCGTCGTCGCCGCCGCCGCTTCTGCAGAAGTAGCAAATGGCAATCGTAGCAAATGCGGCGAGGGACGCCCTGCCTTCGATTCCGAATGCACAAAGTGTGTGGTCTTGTTTCTCAGCATAAGGTGGGACGAGGCAGTCTGAATTACATTTTATAGATGTATTTCTCACATATCTCAGAGCCTCTCGCGATATTCGTCGTCGTCGTCGTCGTCGTCATCGTCGCCGCCGCCGCTTCTGCAGAAGTAGCAAATGGCAATCGTAGCAAATGCGGCGAGGGACACCCTGCCTTCGATTCCGAATGCACAAAGTGTGTGGTCTTGTTTCTCAGTCTATATTTGGTCGGTCACGTCAGAGGTTGAATGTAACGAATGGGTGGGAAAGAGCAAGGGGCAGCGGCTGTGTAGAACGAAAACACAAATCCTCAGGGGTGTGAGCGTTTCGAGATGAGTCGTATACATGTAAATGTTGGTCGTCAGTGACCGTGTGGCCTAATGGATAAGGCGTCGGACTTCGGATCTGAAGATTACAGGTTCGAATGCTGTCACGCTTGTGTTTTTCCAGTTCTGAAAAAGAAACATAACGTTTTAATGTAGCAATTAAGCAGTACGAAACAGTCTGAATGTTGCTGTTGACCATTTTTTGCTTGGAGATGCTCTTGAGCTTGAAACACACACAACAAGACCGGTGTTAACTAGCGAAATGGTCGGCAGAGTGCCGACACAGCGAGTTTTGACTATCACTTGCACATCTAAAACAACGTCGGAAAGTAACTCGTTCGGCTTTTGAGTCACATAAAGTATGTGTGTTAATTTTGACGCCACTAGCTCTGCATGTTGTCATGCAATTTCTTTACCTCTCAGAAATGATTATGAGATAAAAGTGAAGTACGTGACGAGTGTGACGTTAGGAAAACATTAGGCATCATGGAGAGATTCTGTATGGGACCACCCAACCCAAACGAGTACTGTGTGACGTGCTACCCGGCAGGTATTCACCGAGGTAGCCGGCTAGCTCAGTCGGTAGAGCGTCAGACTCTTAATCCCAGGGTCGTGGGTTCGAGCCAGACGCTGGGCGGAACGGAATTTTGTTCCGCTGCAGGTGTAAATCACCGTTTTTCTGATTAACGAGATTTAATGGAAATAGCAACTTTAAACTTTGCCTACGTCTCTGTCAGTCGCAAGGAAACTGTATTTGAAGGTGAAAGTGATTTTGTAGACATGTGTGAAAGACATGTTCTGAAATGCAAGTGTTGTTGTTTGGAGAGCTCATCGGTTACGTGTCAGATGTGTAGCTAAGCAGTAATTTGTCGCCATAGCTGCAAATATTAGCTGGTAATATGAAGTGTTGTCAGCTAAAGTCTGATGATGCAGACGACCGTAAGGACGAAGTACCCAAGAGTACCGCTAGGCCGCCCCTCTTTAGCTCAGTGGTAGAGCACTGGTCTAATAAACCAGGGGTCGTAAGTTCCATCCTCACATGAGAAAGATGAATTTTGGAAATCAGTTGCGCGTCGTGGCCGTATAGCAAACAGTACCTGTGATGACGAACAATTAGCGACAGGCGTTTTTTTAAGAATTACTCTCAGATGCGATTAAGGCGAATGGCGCAGATAAAGCATTTGCCAAAGCGGTACATCATAGGGTGGGACGAGGCAGTCTGAATTACATTTTATAGATGTATTTCTCACATATCTCAGAGCCTCTCGCGATATTCGTCGTCGTCGTCGTCGTCGTCGTCGTCGTCGTCGTCGCCGCCGCCGCTTCTGCAAAAGTAGCAAATGGCAATCGTAGCAAATGCGGCGAGGGCCGCCCTGCCTTCGATTCCGAATGCACAAAGTGTGTGGTCTTGTTTCTCAGTCTATATTTGGTCGGTCACGTCAGAGGTTGAATGTAACGAATGGGTGGGAAAGAGCAAGGGGCAGCGGCTGTGTAGAACGAAAACACAAATCCTCAGAGGTGTGAGCGTTTCGAGATGAGTCGTATACATGTAAATGTTGGTCGTCAGTGACCGTGTGGCCTAATGGATAAGGCGTTGGACTTCGGATCTGATGATTACAGGTTCGAATGCTGTCACGCTTGTGTTTTTCCAGTTCTGAAAAAGAAACATAACGTTTTAATGTAGCAATTGAGCAGTACGAAACAGTCTGAATGTTGCTGTTGACCATTTTTTGCTTGGAGATGCTCTTGAGCTTGAAACACACACAACAAGACCGGTGTTAACTAGCGAAATGGTCGGCAGAGTGCCGACACAGCGAGTTTTGACTATCACTTGCACATCTAAAACAACGTCGGAAAGTAACTCGTTCGGCTTTTGAGTCACATAAAGTATGTGTGTTAATTTTGACGCCACTAGCTCTGCATGTTGTCATGCAATTTCTTTACCTCTCAGAAATGATTATGAGATAAAAGTGAAGTACGTGACGAGTGTGACGTTAGGAAAACATTAGGCATCATGGAGAGATTCTGTATGGGACCACCCAACCCAAACGAGTACTGTGTGACGTGCTACCCGGCAGGGATTCACCGAGGTAGCCGGGTAGCTCAGTCGGTAGAGCGTCAGACTCTTAAACCCAGGGTCGTGGGTTCGAGCCAGACGCTGGGCGGAACGGAATTTTGTTCCGCTGCAGGTGTAAATCACCGTTTTTCTGATTAACGAGATTTAATGGAAATAGCAACTTTAAACTTTGCCTACGTCTCTGTCAGTCGCAAGGAAACTGTATTTGAAGGTGAAAGTGATTTTGTAGACATGTGTGAAAGACATGTTCTGAAATGCAAGTGTTGTTGTTTGGAGAGCTCATCGGTTACGTGTCAGATGTGTAGCTAAGCAGTAATTTGTCGCCATAGCTGCAAATATTAGCTGGTAATATGAAGTGTTGTCAGCTAAAGTCTGATGATGCAGACGACCGTAAGGACGAAGTACCCAAGAATACTGCTAGGCCGCCCCTCTTTAGCTCAGTGGTAGAGCACTGGTCTAGTAAACCAGGGGTCGTAAGTTCCATCTTCACATGAGAAAGATGAATTTTGGAAATCAGTTGCGCGTCGTGGCCGTATAGCAAACAGTACCTGTGATGACGAACAATTAGCGACAGGCGTTTTTTTAAGAATTACTCTCAGATGTGATTAAGGCGAATGGCGCAGATAAAGCATTTGCCAAAGCGGTACAGCATAGGGTGGGACGAGGCAGTCTGAATTACATTTTATAGATGTATTTCTCACATATCTCAGAGCCTCTCGCGATATTCGTCGTCGTCGTCGTCGTCGTCGTCGCCGCCGCTTCTGCAGAAGTAGCAAATGGCAATCGTAGCAAATGCGGCGAGGGACACCCTGCCTTCGATTCCGAATGCACAAAGTGTGTGGTCTTGTTTCTCAGTCTATATTTGGTCGGTCACGTCAGAGGTTGAATGTAACGAATGGGTGGGAAAGAGCAAGGGGCAGCGGCTGTGTAGAACGAAAACACAAATCCTCAGGGGTGTGAGCGTTTCGAGATGAGTCGTATACATATAAATGTTGGTCGTCAGTGACCGTGTGGCCTAATGGATAAGGCGTCGGACTTCGGATCTGAAGATTACAGGTTCGAATGCTGTCACGCTTGTGTTTTTCCAGTTCTGAAAAAGAAACATAACGTTTTAATGTAGCAATTAAGCAGTACGAAACAGTCTGAATGTTGCTGTTGACCATTTTTTGCTTGGAGATGCTCTTGAGCTTGAAACACACACAACAAGACCGGTGTTAACTAGCGAAATGGTCGGCAGAGTGCCGACACAGCGAGTTTTGACTATCACTTGCACATCTAAAACAACGTCGGAAAGTAACTCGTTCGGCTTTTGAGTCACATAAAGTATGTGTGTTAATTTTGACGCCACTAGCTCTGCATGTTGTCATGCAATTTCTTTACCTCTCAGAAATGATTATGAGATAAAAGTGAAGTACGTGACGAGTGTGACGTTAGGAAAACATTAGGCATCATGGAGAGATTCTGTATGGGACCACCCAACCCAAACGAGTACTGTGTGACGTGCTACCCGGCAGGTATTCACCGAGGTAGCCGGCTAGCTCAGTCGGTAGAGCGTCAGACACTTAATCCCAGGGTCGTGGGTTCGAGCCAGACGCTGGGCGGAACGGAATTTTGTTCCGCTGCAGGTGTAAATCACCGTTTTTCTGATTAACGAGATTTAATGGAAATAGCAACTTTAAACTTTGCCTACGTCTCTGTCAGTCGCAAGGAAACTGTATTTGAAGGTGAAAGTGATTTTGTAGACATGTGTGAAAGACATGTTCTGAAATGCAAGTGTTGTTGTTTGGAGAGCTCATCGGTTACGTGTCAGATGTGTAGCTAAGAACTAATTTGTCGCCATAGCTGCAAATATTAGCTGGTAATATGAAGTGTTGTCAGCTAAAGTCTGATGATGCAGACGACCGTAAGGACGAAGCACCCAAGAGTTCCGCTAGGCCGCGCTTCTTTAGCTCAGTGGTAGAGCACTGGTGTAATAAACCAGGGGTCGTAAGTTCCATCTTCACATGAGAAAGATGAATTTTGGAAATCAGTTGCGCGTCGTGGCCGTATAGCAAACAGTACCTGTGATGACGAACAATTAGCGACAGGCGTTTTTTTAAGAATTACTCTCAGATGCGATTAAGGCGAATGGCGCAGATAAAGCATTTGCCAAAGCGGTACAGCATAGGGTGGGACGAGGCAGTCTGAATTACATTTTATAGATGTATTTCTCACATATCTCAGAGCCTCTCGCGATATTCGTCGTCGTCGTCGTCGTCGTCGTCGTCGTCGCCGCCGCCGCTTCTGCAGAAGTAGCAAATGGCAATCGTAGCAAATGCGGCGAGGGACGCCCTGCCTTCGATTCCGAATGCACAAAGTGTGTGGTCTTGTTTCTCAGTCTATATTTGGTCGGTCACGTCAGAGGTTGAATGTAATGAAAGGGTGGGAAAGAGCAAGGGGCAGCGGCTGTGCAGAACGAAAACACAAATCCTCAGGGGTGTGAGCGTTTCGAGATGAGTCGTATACATGTAAATGTTGGTCGTCAGTGACCGTGTGGCCTAATGGATAAGGCGTCGGACTTCGGATCTGAAGATTACAGGTTCGAATGCTGTCACGCTTGTGTTTTTCCAGTTCTGAAAAAGAAACATAACGTTTTAATGTAGCAATTGAGCAGTACGAAACAGTCTGAATGTTGCTGTTGACCATTTTTTGCTTGGAGATGCTCTTGAGCTTGAAACACACACAACAAGACCGGTGTTAACTAGCGAAATGGTCGGCAGAGTGCCGACACAGCGAGTTTTGACTATCACTTGCACATCTAAAACAACGTCGGAAAGTAACTCGTTCGGCTTTTGAGTCACATAAAGTATGTGTGTTAATTTTGACGCCACTAGCTCTGCATGTTGTCATGCAATTTCTTTACCTCTCAGAAATGATTATGACATAAAAGTGAAGTACGTGACGAGTGTGACGTTAGGAAAACATTAGGCATCATGGAGAGATTCTGTATGGGACCACCCAACCCAAACGAGTACTGTGTGACGTGCTACCCGGCAGGTATTCACCGAGGTAGCCGGCTAGCTCAGTCGGTAGAGCGTCAGACTCTTAATCCCAGGGTCGTGGGTTCGAGCCAGACGCTGGGCGGAACGGAATTTTGTTCCGCTGCAGGTGTAAATCACCGTTTTTCTGATTAACGAGATTTAATGGAAATAGCAACTTTAAACTTTGCCTACGTCTCTGTCAGTCGCAAGGAAACTGTATTTGAAGGTGTAGGTGATTTTGTAGACATGTGTGAAAGACATGTTCTGAAATGCAAGTGTTGTTGTTTGGAGAGCACATCGGTTACGTGTCAGATGTGTAGCCAAGCAGTAATTTGTCGCCATAGCTGCAAATATTAGCCGGTAATATGAAGTGTTGTCAGCTAAAGTCTGAGGATGCAGACGACCGTAAGGACGAAGCACCCAAGAGTACCGCTAGGCCGCGCTTCTTTAGCTCAGTGGTAGAGCACTGGTGTAATAAACCAGGGGTCGTAAGTTCCATCCTCACAGGAGAAAGATGAATTTTGGAAATCAGTTGCGCGTCGTGGCCGTATTGCAAACAGTACCTGTGATGACGAACAATTAGCGACAGGCGTTTTTTTAAGAATTACTCTCAGATGCGATTAAGGCGAATGGCGCAGATAAAGCATTTGCCAAAGCGGTACAGCATAAGGTGGGACGAGGCAGTCTGAATTACATTTTATAGATGTATTTCTCACATATCTCAGAGCCTCTCGCGATATTCGTCGTCGTCGTCGTCGTCGTCGTCGCCGCCGCTTCTGCAGAAGTAGCAAATGGCAATCGTAGCAAATGCGGCGAGGGACACCCTGCCTTCGATTCCGAATGCACAAAGTGTGTGGTCTTGTTTCTCAGTCTATATTTGGTCGGTCACGTCAGAGGTTGAATGTAACGAATGGGTGGGAAAGAGCAAGGGGCAGCGGCTGTGTAGAACGAAAACACAAATCCTCAGGGGTGTGAGCGTTTCGAGATGAGTCGTATACATGTAAATGTTGGTCGTCAGTGACCGTGTGGCCTAATGGATAAGGCGTCGGACTTCGGATCTGAAGATTACAGGTTCGAATGCTGTCACGCTTGTGTTTTTCCAGTTCTGAAAAAGAAACATAACGTTTTAATGTAGCAATTAAGCAGTACGAAACAGTCTGAATGTTGCTGTTGACCATTTTTTGCTTGGAGATGCTCTTGAGCTTGAAACACACACAACAAGACCGGTGTTAACTAGCGAAATGGTCGGCAGAGTGCCGACACAGCGAGTTTTGACTATCACTTGCACATCTAAAACAACGTCGGAAAGTAACTCGTTCGGCTTTTGAGTCACATAAAGTATGTGTGTTAATTTTGACGCCACTAGCTCTGCATGTTGTCATGCAATTTCTTTACCTCTCAGAAATGATTATGAGATAAAAGTGAAGTACGTGACGAGTGTGACGTTAGGAAAACATTAGGCATCATGGAGAGATTCTGTATGGGACCACCCAACCCAAACGAGTACTGTGTGACGTGCTACCCGGCAGGTATTCACCGAGGTAGCCGGCTAGCTCAGTCGGTAGAGCGTCAGACACTTAATCCCAGGGTCGTGGGTTCGAGCCAGACGCTGGGCGGAACGGAATTTTGTTCCGCTGCAGGTGTAAATCACCGTTTTTCTGATTAACGAGATTTAATGGAAATAGCAACTTTAAACTTTGCCTACGTCTCTGTCAGTCGCAAGGAAACTGTATTTGAAGGTGAAAGTGATTTTGTAGACATGTGTGAAAGACATGTTCTGAAATGCAAGTGTTGTTGTTTGGAGAGCTCATCGGTTACGTGTCAGATGTGTAGCTAAGCAGTAATTTGTCGCCATAGCTGCAAATATTAGCTGGTAATATGAAGTGTTGTCAGCTAAAGTCTGATGATGCAGACGACCGTAAGGACGAAGCACCCAAGAGTACCGCTAGGCCGCGCTTCTTTAGCTCAGTGGTAGAGCACTGGTGTAATAAACCAGGGGTCGTAAGTTCCATCTTCACATGAGAAAGATGAATTTTGGAAATCAGTTGCGCGTCGTGGCCGTATAGCAAACAGTACCTGTGATGACGAACAATTAGCGACAGGCGTTTTTTTAAGAATTACTCTCAGATGCGATTAAGGCGAATGGCGCAGATAAAGCATTTGCCAAAGCGGTACAGCATAGGGTGGGACGAGGCAGTCTGAATTACATTTTATAGATGTATTTCTCACATATCTCAGAGCCTCTCGCGATATTCGTCGTCGTCGTCGTCGTCGTCGTCGTCGTCGTCGTCGCCGCCGCCGCCGCCGCTTCTGCAGAAGTAACAAATGGCAATCGTAGCAAATGCGGCGAGGGACGCCCTGCCTTCGATTCCGAATGCACAAAGTGTGTTGTCTTGTTTCTCAGTCTATATTTGGTCGGTCACGTCAGAGGTTGAATGTAACGAATGGGTGGGAAAGAGCAAGGGGCAGCGGCTGTGCAGAACGAAAACACAAATCCTCAGGGGTGTGAGCGTTTCGAGATGAGTCGTACACATGTAAATTTTAGTCGTCAGTGACCGTGTGGCCTAATGGATAAGGCGTCGGACTTCGGATCTGAAGATTACAGGTTCGAATGCTGTCACGCTTGTGTTTTTCCAGTTCTGAAAAAGAAACATAACGTTTTAATGTAGCATTTGAGCAGTACGAAACAGTCTGAATGTTGCTGTTGACCATTTTTTGCTTGGAGATGCTCTTGAGCTTGAAACACACACAACAAGACCGGTGTTAACTAGCGAAATGGTCGGCAGAGTGCCGACACAGCGAGTTTTGACTATCACTTGCACATCTAAAACAACGTCGGAAAGTAACTCGTTCGGCTTTTGAGTCACATAAAGTATGTGTGTTAATTTTGACGCCACTAGCTCTGCATGTTGTCATGCAATTTCTTTACCTCTCAGAAATGATTATGAGATAAAAGTGAAGTACGTGACGAGTGTGACGTTAGGAAAACATTAGGCATCATAGAGAGATTCTGTATGGGACCACCCAACCCAAACGAGTACTGTGTGACGTGCTACCCGGCAGATATTCACCGAGGTAGCCGGCTAGCTCAGTCGGTAGAGCGTCAGACTCTTAATCCCAGGGTCGTGGGTTCGAGCCAGACGCTGGGCGGAACGGAATTTTGTTCCGCTGCAGGTGTAAATCACCGTTTTTCTGATTAACGAGATTTAATGGAAATAGCAAGTTTAAACTTTGCCTACGTCTCTGTCAGTCGCAAGGAAACTGTATTTGAAGGTGAAGGTGATTTTGTAGACATGTGTGAAAGACATGTTCTGAAATGCAAGTGTTGTTGTTTGGAGAGCACATCGGTTACGTGTCAGATGTGTAGCCAAGCAGTAATTTGTCGCCATAGCTGCAAATATTAGCTGGTAATATGAAGTGTTGTCAGCTAAAGTCTGATGATGCAGACGACCGTAAGGACGAAGTACCAACGAGTACCGCTAGGCAGCGCCTCTTTAGCTCAGTGGTAGAGCACTGGTCTAATAAACCAGGGGTCGTAAGTTAGATCCTCACAGGAGAAAGATGAATTTTGGAAATCAGTTGCGCGTCGTGGCCGTATTGCAAACAGTACCTGTGATCACGAACAATTAGCGACAGGCGTTTTTTTAAGAATTACTCTCAGATGCGATTAAGGCGAATGGCGCAGATAAAGCATTTGCCAAAGCGGTACAGCATAGGGTGGGACGAGGCAGTCTGAATTACATTTTATAGATGTATTTCTCACATATCTCAGAGCCTCTCGCGATATTCGTCGTCGTCGTCGTCGTCGTCGCCGCCGCCGCTTCTGCAGAAGTAGCAAATGGCAATCGTAGCAAATGCGGCGAGGGACGCCCTGCCTTCGATTCCGAATGCACAAAGTGTGTGGTCTTGTTTCTCAGTCTATATTTGGTCGGTCACGTCAGAGGTTGAATGTAACGAATGGGTGGGAAAGAGCAAGGGGCAGCGGCTGTGCAGAACGAAAACACAAATCCTCAGGGGTGTGAGCGTTTCGAGATGAGTCGTATACATGTAAATGTTGGTCGTCAGTGACCGTGTGGCCTAATGGATAAGACGTCGGATTTCGGATCTGAAGATTACAGGTTCGAATGCTGTCACGCTTGTGTTTTTCCAGTTCTGAAAAAGAAACATAACGTTTTAATGTAGCAATTGAGCAGTACGAAACAGTCTGAATGTTGCTGTTGACCATTTTTTGCTTGGAGATGCCCTTGACCTTGAAACACACACAACAAGACCGGTGTTAACTAGCGAAATGGTCGGCAGAGTGCCAACACAGCGAGTTTTGACTATCACTTGCACATCTAAAACAACGTCGGAAAGTAACTCGTTCGGCTTTTGAGTCACATAAAGTATGTGTGTTAATTTTGACGCCACTAGCTCTGCATGTTGTCATGCAATTTCTTTACCTCTCAGAAATGATTATGACATAAAAGTGAAGTACGTGACGAGTGTGACGTTAGGAAAACATTAGGCATCATGGAGAGATTCTGTATGGGACCACCCAACCCAAACGAGTACTGTGTGACGTGCTACCCGGCAGGTATTCACCGAGGTAGCCGGCTAGCTCAGTCGGTAGAGCGTCAGACTCTTAAACCCAGGGTCGTGGGTTCGAGCCAGACGCTGGGCGGAACGGAATTTTGATCCGCTGCAGGTGTAAATCACCGTTTTTCTGATTAACGAGATTTAATGGAAATAGCAACTTTAAACTTTGCCTACGTCTCTGTCAGTCGCAAGGAAACTGTATTTGAAGGTGAAGGTGATTTTGTAGACATGTGTGAAAGACATGTTCTGAAATGCAAGTGTTGTTGTTTGGAGAGCATATCGGTTACGTGTCAGATGTGTAGCCAAGCAGTAATTTGTCGCCATAGCTGCAAATATTAGCCGGTAATATGAAGTGTTGTCAGCTAAAGTCTGATGATGCAGACGACCGTAAGGACGAAGCACCCAAGAGTACCGCTAGGCCGCGCTTCTTTAGCTCAGTGGTAGAGCACTGGTGTAGTAAACCAGGGGTCGTAAGTTCCATCCTCACAGGAGAAAGATTAATTTTGGAAATCAGTTGCGCGTCGTGGCCGTATTGCAAACAGTACCTGTGATGACGAACAATTAGCGACAGGCGTTTTTTTAAGAATTACTCTCAGATGCGATTAAGGCGAATGGCGCAGATAAAGCATTTGCCAAAGCGGTACAGCATAAGGTGGGACGAGGCAGTCTGAATTACATTTTATAGATGTATTTCTCACATATCTCAGAGCCTCTCGCGATATTCGTCGTCGTCGTCGTCGTCGTCGCCGCCGCCGCTTCTGCAGAAGTAGCAAATGGCAATCGTAGCAAATGCGGCGAGGGACGCCCTGCCTTCGATTCCGAATGCACAAAGTGTGTGGTCTTGTTTCTCAGTCTATATTTGGTCGGTCACGTCAGAGGTTGAATGTAACGAATGGGTGGGAAAGAGCAAGGGGCAGCGGCTGTGCAGAACGAAAACACAAATCCTCAGGGGTGTGAGCGTTTCGAGATGAGTCGTATACATGTAAATGTTGGTCGTCAGTGACCGTGTGGCCTAATGGATAAGGCGTCGGACTTCGCATCTGAAGATTACAGGTTCGAATGCTGTCACGCTTGTGTTTTTCCAGTTCTGAAAGAGAAACATAACGTTTTAATGTAGCAATTGAGCAGTACGAAACAGTCTGAATGTTGCTGTTGACCATTTTTTGCTTGGAGATGCTCTTGAGCTTGAAACACACACAACAAGACCGGTGTTAACTAGCGAAATTGTCGGCAGAGTGCCGACACAGCGAGTTTTGACTATCACTTGCACATCTAAAACAACGTCGGAAAGTAACTCGTTCGGCTTTTGAGTCACATAAAGTATGTGTGTTAATTTTGACGCCACTAGCTCTGCATGTTGTCATGCAATTTCTTTACCTCTCAGAAATGATTATGACATAAAAGTGAAGTACGTGACGAGTGTGACGTTAGGAAAACATTAGGCATCATGGAGAGATTCTGTATTGGACCACCCAACCCAAACGAGTACTGTGTGACGTGCTACCCGGGAGGTATTCACCGAGGTAGCCGGCTAGCTCAGTCGGTAGAGCGTCAGACTCATAAACCCAGGGTCGTGGGTTCGAGCCAGACGCTGGGCGGAACGGAATTTTGTTCCGCTGCAGGTGTAAATCACCGTTTTTCTGATTAACGAGATTTAATGGAAATAGCAACTTTAAACTTTGCCTACGTCTCTGTCAGTCGCAAGGAAACTGTATTTGAAGGTGAAGGTGATTTTGTAGACATGTGTGAAAGACATGTTCTGAAATGCAAGTGTTGTTGTTTGGAGAGCACATCGGTTACGTGTCAGATGTGTAGCCAAGCAGTAATTTGTCGCCATAGCTGCAAATATTAGCCGGTAATATGAAGTGTTGTCAGCTAAAGTCTGATGATGCAGACGACCGTAAGGACGAAGTACCCAAGAGTACCGCTAGGCCGCGCCTCTTTAGCTCAGTGGTAGAGCACTGGTGTAATAAACCAGGGGTCGTAAGTTCCATCCTCACAGGAGAAAGATGAATTTTGGAAATCAGTTGCGCGTCGTGGCCGTATTGCAAACAGTACCTGTGATGACGAACAATTAGCGACAGGCGTTTTTTTAAGAATTACTCTCAGATGCGATTAAGGCGAATGGCGCAGATAAAGCATTTGCCAAAGCGGTACAGCATAAGGTGGGACGAGGCAGTCTGAATTACATTTTATAGATGTATTTCTCACATATCTCAGAGCCTCTCGCGATATTCGTCGTCGTCGTCGTCGTCGTCGCCGCCGCCGCCGCTTCTGCAGAAGTAGCAAATGGCAATCGTAGCAAATGCGGCGAGGGACGCCCTGCCTTCGATTCCGAATGCACAAAGTGTGTGGTCTTGTTTCTCAGTCTATATTTGGTTGGTCACGTCAGAGGTTGAATGTAACGAATGGGTGGGAAAGAGCAAGGGCAGCGGCTGTGTAGAACGAAAACACAAATCCTCAGGGGTGTGAGCGTTTCGAGATGAGTCGTATACATGTAAATGTTGGTCGTCAGTGACCGTGTGGCCTAATGGATAAGGCGTCGGACTTCGGATCTGAAGATTACAGGTTCGAATGCTGTCACGCTTGTGTTTTTCCAGTTCTGAAAAAGAAACACAACGTTTTAATGTAGCAATTGAGCAGTACGAAACAGTCTGAATGTTGCTGTTGACCATTTTTTGCTTGGAGATGCTCTTGAGCTTGAAACACACACAACAAGACCGGTGTTAACTAGCGAAATTGTCGGCAGAGTGCCGACACAGCGAGTTTTGACTATCACTTGCACATCTAAAACAACGTCGGAAAGTAACTCGTTCGGCTTTTGAGTCACATAAAGTATGTGTGTTAATTTTGACGCCACTAGCTCTGCATGTTGTCATGCAATTTCTTTACCTCTCAGAAATGATTATGACATAAAAGTGAAGTACGTGACGAGTGTGACGTTAGGAAAACATTAGGCATCATGGAAAGATTCTGTATGGGACCACCCAACCCAAACGAGTACTGTGTGACGTGCTACCCGGCAGGTATTCACCGAGGGAGCCGGCTAGCTCAGTCGGTAGAGCGTCAGACTCTTAAACCCAGGGTCGTGGTTTCGAGCCAGACGCTGGGCGGAACGGAATTTTGTTCCGCTGCAGGTGTAAATCACCGTTTTTCTGATTAACGAGATTTAATGGAAATAGCAACTTTAAACTTTGCCTACGTCTCTGTCAGTCGCAAGGAAACTGTATTTGAAGGTGAAGGTGATTTTGTAGACATGTGTGAAAGACATGTTCTGAAATGCAAGTGTTGTTGTTTGGAGAGCACATCGGTTACGTGTCAGATGTGTAGCCAAGCAGTAATTTGTCGCCATAGCTGCAAATATTAGCCGGTAATATGAAGTGTTGTCAGCTAAAGTCTGATGATGCAGACGACCGTAAGGACGAAGTACCCAAGAGTACCCCTAGGCCGCGCCTCTTTAGCTCAGTGGTAGAGCACTGGTGTAATAAACCAGGGGTCGTAAGTTCCATCCTTACGGGAGAAAGATGAATTTTGGAAATCAGTTGCGCGTCGTGGCCGTATTGCAAACAGTACCTGTGATGACGAACAATTAGCGACAGGCGTTTTTTTAAGAATTACTCTCAGATGCGATTAAGGCGAATGGCGCAGATAAAGCATTTGCCAAAGCGGTACAGCATAAGGTGGGACGAGGCAGTCTGAATTACATTTTATAGATGTATTTCTCACATATCTCAGAGCCTCTCGCGATATTCGTCGTCGTCGTCGTCGTCGTCGCCGCCGCCGCTTCTGCAGAAGTAGCAAATGGCAATCATAGCAAATGCGGCGAGGGACGCCCTGCCTTCGATTCCGAATGCACAAAGTGTGTGGTCTTGTTTCTCAGTCTATATTTGGTCGGTCACGTCAGAGGTTGAATGTAACGAATGGGTGGGAAAGAGCAAGGGGCAGCGGCTGTGCAGAACGAAAACACAAATCCTCAGGGGTGTGAGCGTTTCGAGATGAGTCGTATACATGTAAATGTTGGTCGTCAGTGACCGTGTGGCCTAATGGAGTACTCGCTTCGGCGGTACATATACTAAAGTTGGAACGATACAGAGAAGATTAGCATGGCCCCTGCGCAAGGATGACAATAAAAAAAAAAAAAAAAAAAATGGATAAGGCGTCGGACTTCGGATCTGAAGATTACAGGTTCGAATGCTGTCACGCTTGTGTTTTTCCAGTTCTGAAAAAGAAACATAACGTTTTAATGTAGCAATTGAGCAGTACGAAACAGTCTGAATGTTGCTGTTGACCATTTTTTGCTTGGAGATGCTCTTGACCTTGAAACACACACAACAAGACCGGTGTTAACTAGCGAAATGGTCGGCAGAGTGCCAACACAGCGAGTTTTGACTATCACTTGCACATCTAAAACAACGTCGGAAAGTAACTCGTTCGGCTTTTGAGTCACATAAAGTATGTGTGTTAATTTTGACGCCACTAGCTCTGCATGTTGTCATGCAATTTCTTTACCTCTCAGAAATGATTATGACATAAAAGTGAAGTACGTGACGAGTGTGACGTTAGGAAAACATTAGGCATCATGGAGAGATTCTGTATGGGACCACCCAACCCAAACGAGTACTGTGTGACGTGCTACCCGGCAGGTATTCACCGAGGTAGCCGGCTAGCTCAGTCGGTAGAGCGTCAGACTCTTAAACCCAGGGTCGTGGGTTCGAGCCAGACGCTGGGCGGAACGGAATTTTGATCCGCTGCAGGTGTAAATCACCGTTTTTCTGATTAACGAGATTTAATGGAAATAGCAACTTTAAACTTTGCCTACGTCTCTGTCAGTCGCAAGGAAACTGTATTTGAAGGTGAAAGTGATTTTGTAGACATGTGTGAAAGACATGTTCTGAAATGCAAGTGTTGTTGTTTGGAGAGCACATCGGTTACGTGTCAGATGTGTAGCCAAGCAGTAATTTGTCGCCATAGCTGCAAATATTAGCCGGTAATATGAAGTGTTGTCAGCTAAAGTCTGATGATGCAGACGACCGTAAGGACGAAGCTCCCAAGAGTACCGCTAGGCCGCGCTTCTTTAGCTCAGTGGTAGAGCACTGGTGTAGTAAACCAGGGGTCGTAAGTTCCATCCTCACAGTAGAAAGATTAATTTTGGAAATCAGTTGCGCGTCGTGGCCGTATTGCAAACAGTACCTGTGATGACGAACAATTAGCGACAGGCGTTTTTTTAAGAATTACTCTCAGATGCGATTAAGGCGAATGGCGCAGATAAAGCATTTGCCAAAGCGGTACAGCATAAGTTGGGACGAGGCAGTCTGAATTACATTTTATAGATGTATTTCTCACATATCTCAGAGCCTCTCGCGATATTCGTCGTCGTCGTCGTCGTCGTCGTCGCCGCCGCCGCTTCTGCAGAAGTAGCAAATGGCAATCGTAGCAAATGCGGCGAGGGACGCCCTGCCTTCGATTCCGAATGCACAAAGTGTGTGGTCTTGTTTCTCAGTCTATATTTGGTCGGTCACGTCAGAGGTTGAATGTAACGAATGGGTGGGAAAGAGCAAGGGGCAGCGGCTGTGCAGAACGAAAACACAAATCCTCAGGGGTGTGAGCGTTTCGAGATGAGTCGTATACATGTAAATGTTGGTCGTCAGTGACCGTGTGGCCTAATGGAGTACTCGCTTCGGCGGTACATATACTAAAGTTGGAACGATACAGAGAAGATTAGCATGGCCCCTGCGCAAGGATGACAATAAAAAAAAAAAATAAAAAAAAATGGATAAGGCGTCGGACTTCGGATCTGAAGATTACAGGTTCGAATGCTGTCACGCTTGTGTTTTTCCAGTTCTGAAAAAGAAACATAACGTTTTAATGTAGCAATTGAGCAGTACGAAACAGTCTGAATGTTGCTGTTGACCATTTTTTGCTTGGAGATGCTCTTGACCTTGAAACACACACAACAAGACCGGTGTTAACTAGCGAAATGGTCGGCAGAGTGCCAACACAGCGAGTTTTGACTATCACTTGCACATCTAAAACAACGTCGGAAAGTAACTCGTTCGGCTTTTGAGTCACATAAAGTATGTGTGTTAATTTTGACGCCACTAGCTCTGCATGTTGTCATGCAATTTCTTTACCTCTCAGAAATGATTATGACATAAAAGTGAAGTACGTGACGAGTGTGACGTTAGGAAAACATTAGGCATCATGGAGAGATTCTGTATGGGACCACCCAACCCAAACGAGTACTGTGTGACGTGCTACCCGGCAGGTATTCACCGAGGTAGCCGGCTAGCTCAGTCGGTAGAGCGTCAGACTCTTAAACCCAGGGTCGTGGGTTCGAGCCAGACGCTGGGCGGAACGGAATTTTGATCCGCTGCAGGTGTAAATCACCGTTTTTATGATTAACGAGATTTAATGGAAATAGCAACTTTAATCTTTGCCTACGTCTCTGTCAGTCGCAAGGAAACTGTATTTGAAGGTGAAGGTGATTTTGTAGACATGTGTGAAAGACATGTTCTGAAATGCAAGTGTTGTTGTTTGGAGAGCACATCGGTTACGTGTCAGATGTGTAGCCAAGCAGTAATTTGTCGCCATAGCTGCAAATATTAGCCGGTAATATGAAGTGTTGTCAGCTAAAGTCTGATGATGCAGACGACCGTAAGGACGAAGCTCCCAAGAGTACCGCTAGGCCGCGCTTCTTTAGCTCAGTGGTAGAGCACTGGTGTAGTAAACCAGGGGTCGTAAGATCCATCCTCACAGTAGAAAGATTAATTTTGGAAATCAGTTGCGCGTCGTGGCCGTATTGCAAACAGTACCTGTGATGACGAACAATTAGCGACAGGCGTTTTTTTAAGAATTACTCTCAGATGCGATTAAGGCGAATGGCGCAGATAAATCATTTGCCAAAGCGGTACAGCATAAGGTGGGACGAGGCAGTCTGAATTACATTTTATAGATGTATTTCTCACATATCTCAGAGCCTCTCGCGATATTCGTCGTCGTCGTCGTCGCCGCCGCCGCTTCTGCAGAAGTAGCAAATGGCAATCGTAGCAAATGCGGCGAGGGACGCCCTGCCTTCGATTCCGAATGCACAAAGTGTGTGGTCTTGTTTCTCAGTCTATATTTGGTCGGTCACGTCAGAGGTTGAATGTAACGAATGGGTGGGAAAGAGCAAGGGGCAGCGGCTGTGCAGAACGAAAAGACAAATCCTCAGGGGTGTGAGCGTTTCGAGATGAGTCGTATACATGTAAATGTTGGTCGTCAGTGACCGTGTGGCCTAATGGATAAGGCGTCGGACTTCGGATCTGAAGATTACAGGTTCGAATGCTGTCACGCTTGTGTTTTTCCAGTTCTGAAAAAGAAACATAACGTTTTAATGTAGCAATTGAGCAGTACGAAACAGTCTGAATGTTGCTGTTGACCATTTTTTGCTTGGAGATGCTCTTGACCTTGAAACACACACAACAAGACCGGTGTTAACTAGCGAAATTGTCGGCAGAGTGCCGACACAGCGAGTTTTGACTATCACTTGCACATCTAAAACAACGTCGGAAAGTAACTCGTTCGGCTTTTGAGTCACATAAAGTATGTGTGTTAATTTTGACGCCACTAGCTCTGCATGTTGTCATGCAATTTCTTTACCTCTCAGAAATGATTATGACATAAAAGTGAAGTACGTGACGAGTGTGACGTTAGGAAAACATTAGGCATCATGGAGAGATTCTGTATGGGACCACCCAACCCAAACGAGTACTGTGTGACGTGCTACCCGGCAGGTATTCACCGAGGTAGCGGCTAGCTCAGTCGGTAGAGCGTCAGACTCATAAACCCAGGGTCGTGGGTTCGAGCCAGACGCTGGGCGGAACGGAATTTTGTTCCGCTGCAGGTGTAAATCACCGTTTTTCTGATTAACGAGATTTAATGGAAATAGCAACTTTAAACTTTGCCTACGTCTCTGTCAGTCGCAAGGAAACTGTATTTGAAGGTGAAGGTGATTTTGTAGACATGTGTGAAAGACATGTTCTGAAATGCAAGTGTTGTTGTTTGGAGAGCACATCGGTTACGTGTCAGATGTGTAGCCAAGCAGTAATTTGTCGCCATAGCTGCAAATATTAGCTGGTAATATGAAGTGTTGTCAGCTAAAGTCTGATGATGCAGACGACAGTATGGACGAAGTACCCAAAAGTACCGCTAGGCCGCGCCTCTTTAGCTCAGTGGTAGAGCACTGGTGTAATAAACCAGGGGTCGTAAGTTCCATCCTCACAGGGGAAAGATGAATTTTGGAAATCAGTTGCGCGTCGTGGCCGTATTGCAAACAGTACCTGTGATGACGAACAATTAGCGACAGGCGTTTTTTTAAGAATTACTCTCAGATGCGATTAAGGCGAATGGCGCAGATAAAGCATTTGCCAAAGCGGTACAGCATAAGGTGGGACGAAGCAGTCTGAATTACATTTTATAGATGTATTTCTCACATATCTCAGAGCCTCTCGCGATATTCGTCGTCGTCGTCGTCGTCGTCGTCAATTACATTTTATAGATGTATTTCTCACATATCTCAGAGCCTCTCGCGATATTCGTCGTCGTCGTCGTCGTCGTCGTCGTCGTCGTCGTCGCCGCCGCCGCCGCTTCTGCAGAAGTAGCAAATGGCAATCGTAGCAAATGCGGCGAGGGACGCCCTGCCTTCGATTCCGAATGCACAAAGTGTGTGGTCTTGTTTCTCAGTCTATATTTGGTCGGTCACGTCAGAGGTTGAATGTAACGAATGGGTGGGAAAGAGCAAGGGGCAGCGGCTGTGTAGAACGAAAACACAAATCCTCAGGGGTGTGAGCGTTTCGAGATGAGTCGTATACATGTAAATGTTGGTCGTCAGTGACCGTGTGGCCTAATGGATAAGGCGTCGGACTTCGGATCTGAAGATTACAGGTTCGAATGCTGTCACCCTTGTGTTTTTCCAGTTCTGAAAAAGAAACATAACGTTTTAATGTAGCAATTGAGCAGTACGAAACAGTCTGAATGTTGCTGTTGACCATTTTTTGCTTGGAGATGCTCTTCAGCTTGAAACACACACAACAAGACCGGTGTTAACTAGCGAAATGGTCGGCAGAGTGCCGACACAGCGAGTTTTGACTATCACTTGCACATCTAAAACAACGTCGGAAAGTAACTCGTTCGGCTTTTGAGTCACATAAAGTATGTGTGTTAATTTTGACGCCACTAGCTCTGCATGTTGTCATGCAATTTCTTTACCTCTCAGAAATGATTATGACATAAAAGTGAAGTACGTGACGAGTGTGACGTTAGGAAAACATTAGGCATCATGGAGAGATTCTGTATGGGACCACCCAACCCAAACGAGTACTGTGTGACGTGCTACCCGGCAGGTATTCACCGAGGTAGCCGGCTAGCTCAGTCGGTAGAGCGTCAGACTCATAAACCCAGGGTCGTGGGTTCGAGCCAGACGCTGGGCGGAACGGAAATTTGTTCCGCTGCAGGTGTAAATCACCGTTTTTCTGATTAACGAGATTTAATGGAAATAGCAACTTTAAACTTTGCCTACGTCTCTGTCAGTCGCAAGGAAACTGTATTTGAAGGTGAAGGTGATTTTGTAGACATGTGTGAAAGACATGTTCTGAAATGCAAGTGTTGTTGTTTGGAGGGCACATCGGTTACGTGTCAGATGTGTAGCCAAGCAGTAATTTGTCGCCATAGCTGCAAATATTAGCCGGTAATATGAAGTGTTGTCAGCTAAAGTCTGATGATGCAGACGACCGTAAGGACGAAGTACCCAAGAGTACCGCTAGGCCGCGCCTCTTTAGCTCAGTGGTAGAGCACTGGTGTAATAAACCAGGGGTCGTAAGTTCCATCCTCACAGGAGAAAGATGAATTTTGGAAATCAGTTGCGCGTCGTGGCCGTATTGCAAACAGTACCTGTGATGACGAACAATTAGCAACAGGCGTTTTTTTAAGAATTACTCTCAGATGCGATTAAGGCGAATGGCGCAGATAAAGCATTTGCCAAAGCGGTACAGCATAAGGTGGGACGAGGCAGTCTGAATTACATTTTATAGATGTATTTCTCACATATCTCAGAGCCTCTCGCGATATTCGTCGTCGTCGTCGTCGTCGTCGTCGTCGCCGCCGCCGCTTCTGCAGAAGTAGCAAATGGCAATCGTAGCAAATGCGGCGAGGGACGCCCTGCCTTCGATTCCGAATGCACAAAGTGTGTGGTCTTGTTTCTCAGTCTATATTTGGTCGGACACGTCAGAGGTTGAATGTAACGAATGGGTGGGAAAGAGCAAGGGGCAGCGGCTGTGCAGAACGAAAACACAAATCCTCAGGGGTGTGAGCGTTTCGAGATGAGTCGTATACATGTAAATGTTGGTCGTCAGTGACCGTGTGGCCTAATGGATAAGGCGTCGGACTTCGGATCTGAAGATTACAGGTTTGAATGCTGTCACGCTTGTGTTTTTCCAGTTCTGAAAAAGAAACATAACGTTTTAATGTAGCAATTGAGCAGTACGAAACAGTCTGAATGTTGCTGTTGACCATTTTTTGCTTGGAGATGCTCTTGACCTTGAAACACACACAACAAGACCGGTGTTAACTAGCGAAATGGTCGGCAGAGTGCCAACACAGCGAGTTTTGACTATCACTTGCACATCTAAAACAACGTCGGAAAGTAACTCGTTCGGCTTTTGAGTCACATAAAGTATGTGTGTTAATTTTGACGCCACTAGCTCTGCATGTTGTCATGCAATTTCTTTACCTCTCAGAAATGATTATGACATAAAAGTGAAGTACGTGACGAGTGTGACGTTAGGAAAACATTAGGCATCATGGAGAGATTCTGTATGGGACCACCCAACCCAAACGAGTACTGTGTGACGTGCTACCCGGCAGGTATTCACCGAGGTAGCCGGCTAGCTCAGTCGGTAGAGCGTCAGACTCATAAACCCAGAGTCGTGGGTTCGAGCCAGACGCTGGGCGGAACGGAATTTTGATCCGCTGCAGGTGTAAATCACCGTTTTTCTGATTAACGAGATTTAATGGAAATAGCAACTTTAAACTTTGCCTACGTCTCTGTCAGTCGCAAGGAAACTGTATTTGAAGGTGAAGGTGATTTTGTAGACATGTGTGAAAGACATGTTCTGAAATGCAAGTGTTGTTGTTTGGAGAGCACATCGGTTACGTGTCAGATGTGTAGCCAAGCAGTAATTTGTCGCCATAGCTGCAAATATTAGCCGGTAATATGAAGTGTTGTCAGCTAAAGTCTGATGATGCAGACGACCGTAAGGACGAAGCTCCCAAGAGTACCGCTAGGCCGCGCTTCTTTAGCTCAGTGGTAGAGCACTGGTGTAGTAAACCAGGGGTCGTAAGTTCCATCCTCACAGGAGAAAGATTAATTTTGGAAATCAGTTGCGCGTCGTGGCCGTATTGCAAACAGTACCTGTGATGACGAACAATTAGCGACAGGCGTTTTTTTAAGAATTACTCTCAGATGCGATTAAGGCGAATGGCGCAGATAAAGCATTTGCCAAAGCGGTACAGCATAAGGTGGGACGAGGCAGTCTGAATTACATTTTATAGATGTATTTCTCACATATCTCAGAGCCTCTCGCGATATTCGTCGTCGTCGTCGTCGCCGCCGCCGCTTCTGCAGAAGTAGCAAATGGCAATCGTAGCAAATGCGGCGAGGGACGCCCTGCCTTCGATTCCGAATGCACAAAGTGTGTGGTCTTGTTTCTCAGTCTATATTTGGTCGGTCACGTCAGAGGTTGAATGTAACGAATGGGTGGGAAAGAGCAAGGGGCAGCGGCTGTGTAGAACGAAAACACAAATCCTCAGGGGTGTGAGCGTTTCGAGATGAGTCGTATACATGTAAATGTTGGTCGTCAGTGACCGTGTGGCCTAATGGATAAGGCGTCGGACTTCGGATCTGAAGATTACAGGTTCGAATGCTGTCACCCTTGTGTTTTTCCAGTTCTGAAAAAGAAACATAACGTTTTAATGTAGCAATTGAGCAGTACGAAACAGTCTGAATGTTGCTGTTGACCATTTTTTGCTTGGAGATGCTCTTCAGCTTGAAACACACACAACAAGACCGGTGTTAACTAGCGAAATGGTCGGCAGAGTGCCGACACAGCGAGTTTTGACTATCACTTGCACATCTAAAACAACGTCGGAAAGTAACTCGTTCGGCTTTTGAGTCACATAAAGTATGTGTGTTAATTTTGACGCCACTAGCTCTGCATGTTGTCATGCAATTTCTTTACCTCTCAGAAATGATTATGAGATAAAAGTGAAGTACGTGACGAGTGTGACGTTAGGAAAACATTAGGCATCATGGAGAGATTCTGTATGGGACCACCCAACCCAAACGAGTACTGTGTGACGTGCTACCCGGCAGGTATTCACCGAGGTAGCCGGCTAGCTCAGTCGGTAGAGCGTCAGACTCATAAACCCAGGGTCGTGGGTTCGAGCCAGACGCTGGGCGGAACGGAAATTTGTTCCGCTGCAGGTGTAAATCACCGTTTTTCTGATTAACGAGATTTAATGGAAATAGCAACTTTAAACTTTGCCTACGTCTCTGTCAGTCGCAAGGAAACTGTATTTGAAGGTGAAGGTGATTTTGTAGACATGTGTGAAAGACATGTTCTGAAATGCAAATGTTGTTGTTTGGAGGGCACATCGGTTACGTGTCAGATGTGTAGCCAAGCAGTAATTTGTCGCCATAGCTGCAAATATTAGCCGGTAATATGAAGTGTTGTCAGCTAAAGTCTGATGATGCAGACGACCGTAAGGACGAAGTACCCAAGAGTACCGCTAGGCCGCGCCTCTTTAGCTCAGTGGTAGAGCACTGGTGTAATAAACCAGGGGTCGTAAGTTCCATCCTCACAGGAGAAAGATGAATTTTGGAAATCAGTTGCGCGTCGTGGCCGTATTGCAAACAGTACCTGTGATGACGAACAATTAGCAACAGGCGTTTTTTTAAGAATTACTCTCAGATGCGATTAAGGCGAATGGCGCAGATAAAGCATTTGCCAAAGCGGTACAGCATAAGGTGGGACGAGGCAGTCTGAATTACATTTTATAGATGTATTTCTCACATATCTCAGAGCCTCTCGCGATATTCGTCGTCGTCGTCGTCGTCGTCGTCGTCGTCGCCGCCGCCGCTTCTGCAGAAGTAGCAAATGGCAATCGTAGCAAATGCGGCGAGGGACGCCCTGCCTTCGATTCCGAATGCACAAAGTGTGTGGTCTTGTTTCTCAGTCTATATTTGGTCGGACACGTCAGAGGTTGAATGTAACGAATGGGTGGGAAAGAGCAAGGGGCAGCGGCTGTGCAGAACGAAAACACAAATCCTCAGGGGTGTGAGCGTTTCGAGATGAGTCGTATACATGTAAATGTTGGTCGTCAGTGACCGTGTGGCCTAATGGATAAGGCGTCGGACTTCGGATCTGAAGATTACAGGTTTGAATGCTGTCACGCTTGTGTTTTTCCAGTTCTGAAAAAGAAACATAACGTTTTAATGTAGCAATTGAGCAGTACGAAACAGTCTGAATGTTGCTGTTGACCATTTTTTGCTTGGAGATGCTCTTGACCTTGAAACACACACAACAAGACCGGTGTTAACTAGCGAAATGGTCGGCAGAGTGCCAACACAGCGAGTTTTGACTATCACTTGCACATCTAAAACAACGTCGGAAAGTAACTCGTTCGGCTTTTGAGTCACATAAAGTATGTGTGTTAATTTTGACGCCACTAGCTCTGCATGTTGTCATGCAATTTCTTTACCTCTCAGAAATGATTATGACATAAAAGTGAAGTACGTGACGAGTGTGACGTTAGGAAAACATTAGGCATCATGGAGAGATTCTGTATGGGACCACCCAACCCAAACGAGTACTGTGTGACGTGCTACCCGGCAGGTATTCACCGAGGTAGCCGGCTAGCTCAGTCGGTAGAGCGTCAGACTCATAAACCCAGAGTCGTGGGTTCGAGCCAGACGCTGGGCGGAACGGAATTTTGATCCGCTGCAGGTGTAAATCACCGTTTTTCTGATTAACGAGATTTAATGGAAATAGCAACTTTAAACTTTGCCTACGTCTCTGTCAGTCGCAAGGAAACTGTATTTGAAGGTGAAGGTGATTTTGTAGACATGTGTGAAAGACATGTTCTGAAATGCAAGTGTTGTTGTTTGGAGAGCACATCGGTTACGTGTCAGATGTGTAGCCAAGCAGTAATTTGTCGCCATAGCTGCAAATATTAGCCGGTAATATGAAGTGTTGTCAGCTAAAGTCTGATGATGCAGACGACCGTAAGGACGAAGCTCCCAAGAGTACCGCTAGGCCGCGCTTCTTTAGCTCAGTGGTAGAGCACTGGTGTAGTAAACCAGGGGTCGTAAGTTCCATCCTCACAGGAGAAAGATTAATTTTGGAAATCAGTTGCGCGTCGTGGCCGTATTGCAAACAGTACCTGTGATGACGAACAATTAGCGACAGGCGTTTTTTTAAGAATTACTCTCAGATGCGATTAAGGCGAATGGCGCAGATAAAGCATTTGCCAAAGCGGTACAGCATAAGGTGGGACGAGGCAGTCTGAATTACATTTTATAGATGTATTTCTCACATATCTCAGAGCCTCTCGCGATATTCGTCGTCGTCGTCGTCGCCGCCGCCGCTTCTGCAGAAGTAGCAAATGGCAATCGTAGCAAATGCGGCGAGGGACGCCCTGCCTTCGATTCCGAATGCACAAAGTGTGTGGTCTTGTTTCTCAGTCTATATATGGTCGGTCACGTCAGAGGTTGAATGTAACGAATGGGTGGGAAAGAGCAAGGGGCAGCGGCTGTGTAGAACGAAAACACAAATCCTCAGGGGTGTGAGCGTTTCGAGATGAGTCGTATACATGTAAATGTTGGTCGTCAGTGACCGTGTGGCCTAATGGATAAGGCGTCCGACTTCGGATCTGAAGATTACAGGTTCGAATGCTGTCACCCTTGTGTTTTTCCAGTTCTGAAAAAGAAACATAACGTTTTAATGTAGCAATTGAGCAGTACGAAACAGTCTGAATGTTTCTGTTGACCATTTTTTGCTTGGAGATGCTCTTCAGCTTGAAACACACACAACAAGACCGGTGTTAACTAGCGAAATGGTCGGCAGAGTGCCGACACAGCGAGTTTTGACTATCACTTGCACATCTAAAACAACGTCGGAAAGTAACTCGTTCGGCTTTTGAGTCACATAAAGTATGTGTGTTAATTTTGACGCCACTAGCTCTGCATGTTGTCATGCAATTTCTTTACCTCTCAGAAATGATTATGACATAAAAGTGAAGTACGTGACGAGTGTGACGTTAGGAAAACATTAGGCATCATGGAGAGATTCTGTATGGGACCACCCAACCCAAACGAGTACTGTGTGACGTGCTACCCGGCAGGTATTCACCGAGGTAGCCGGCTAGCTCAGTCGGTAGAGCGTCAGACTCATAAACCCAGGGTCGTGGGTTCGAGCCAGACGCTGGGCGGAACGGAAATTTGTTCCGCTGCAGGTGTAAATCACCGTTTTTCTGATTAACGAGATTTAATGGAAATAGCAACTTTAAACTTTGCCTACGTCTCTGTCAGTCGCAAGGAAACTGTATTTGAAGGTGAAGGTGATTTTGTAGACATGTGTGAAAGACATGTTCTGAAATGCAAGTGTTGTTGTTTGGAGGGCACATCGGTTACGTGTCAGATGTGTAGCCAAGCAGTAATTTGTCGCCATAGCTGCAAATATTAGCCGGTAATATGAAGTGTTGTCAGCTAAAGTCTGATGATGCAGACGACCGTAAGGACGAAGTACCCAAGAGTACCGCTAGGCCGCGCCTCTTTAGCTCAGTGGTAGAGCACTGGTGTAATAAACCAGGGGTCGTAAGTTCCATCCTCACAGGAGAAAGATGAATTTTGGAAATCAGTTGCGCGTCGTGGCCGTATTGCAAACAGTACCTGTGATGACGAACAATTAGCAACAGGCGTTTTTTTAAGAATTACTCTCAGATGCGATTAAGGCGAATGGCGCAGATAAAGCATTTGCCAAAGCGGTACAGCATAAGGTGGGACGAGGCAGTCTGAATTACATTTTATAGATGTATTTCTCACATATCTCAGAGCCTCTCGCGATATTCGTCGTCGTCGTCGTCGTCGTCGTCGTCGCCGCCGCCGCTTCTGCAGAAGTAGCAAATGGCAATCGTAGCAAATGCGGCGAGGGACGCCCTGCCTTCGATTCCGAATGCACAAAGTGTGTGGTCTTGTTTCTCAGTCTATATTTGGTCGGACACGTCAGAGGTTGAATGTAACGAATGGGTGGGAAAGAGCAAGGGGCAGCGGCTGTGTAGAACGAAAACACAAATCCTCAGGGGTGTGAGCGTTTCGAGATGAGTCGTATACATGTAAATGTTGGTCGTCAGTGACCGTGTGGCCTAATGGATAAGGCGTCGGACTTCGGATCTGAAGATTACAGGTTCGAATGCTGTCACCCTTGTGTTTTTCCAGTTCTGAAAAAGAAACATAACGTTTTAATGTAGCAATTGAGCAGTACGAAACAGTCTGAATGTTGCTGTTGACCATTTTTTGCTTGGAGATGCTCTTCAGCTTGAAACACACACAACAAGACCGGTGTTAACTAGCGAAATGGTCGGCAGAGTGCCGACACAGCGAGTTTTGACTATCACTTGCACATCTAAAACAACGTCGGAAAGTAACTCGTTCGGCTTTTGAGTCACATAAAGTATGTGTGTTAATTTTGACGCCACTAGCTCTGCATGTTGTCATGCAATTTCTTTACCTCTCAGAAATGATTATGACATAAAAGTGAAGTACGTGACGAGTGTGACGTTAGGAAAACATTAGGCATCATGGAGAGATTCTGTATGGGACCACCCAACCCAAACGAGTACTGTGTGACGTGCTACCCGGCAGGTATTCACCGAGGTAGCCGGCTAGCTCAGTCGGTAGAGCGTCAGACTCATAAACCCAGGGTCGTGGGTTCGAGCCAGACGCTGGGCGGAACGGAAATTTGTTCCGCTGCAGGTGTAAATCACCGTTTTTCTGATTAACGAGATTTAATGGAAATAGCAACTTTAAACTTTGCCTACGTCTCTGTCAGTCGCAAGGAAACTGTATTTGAAGGTGAAGGTGATTTTGTAGACATGTGTGAAAGACATGTTCTGAAATGCAAGTGTTGTTGTTTGGAGGGCACATCGGTTACGTGTCAGATGTGTAGCCAAGCAGTAATTTGTCGCCATAGCTGCAAATATTAGCCGGTAATATGAAGTGTTGTCAGCTAAAGTCTGATGATGCAGACGACCGTAAGGACGAAGTACCCAAGAGTACCGCTAGGCCGCGCCTCTTTAGCTCAGTGGTAGAGCACTGGTGTAATAAACCAGGGGTCGTAAGTTCCATCCTCACAGGAGAAAGATGAATTTTGGAAATCAGTTGCGCGTCGTGGCCGTATTGCAAACAGTACCTGTGATGACGAACAATTAGCAACAGGCGTTTTTTTAAGAATTACTCTCAGATGCGATTAAGGCGAATGGCGCAGATAAAGCATTTGCCAAAGCGGTACAGCATAAGGTGGGACGAGGCAGTCTGAATTACATTTTATAGATGTATTTCTCACATATCTCAGAGCCTCTCGCGATATTCGTCGTCGTCGTCGTCGTCGTCGCCGCCGCCGCTTCTGCAGAAGTAGCAAATGGCAATCGTAGCAAATGCGGCGAGGGACGCCCTGCCTTCGATTCCGAATGCACAAAGTGTGTGGTCTTGTTTCTCAGTCTATATTTGGTCGGACACGTCAGAGGTTGAATGTAACGAATGGGTGGGAAAGAGCAAGGGGCAGCGGCTGTGCAGAACGAAAACACAAATCCTCAGGGGTGTGAGCGTTTCGAGATGAGTCGTATACATGTAAATGTTGGTCGTCAGTGACCGTGTGGCCTAATGGATAAGGCGTCGGACTTCGGATCTGAAGATTACAGGTTTGAATGCTGTCACGCTTGTGTTTTTCCAGTTCTGAAAAAGAAACATAACGTTTTAATGTAGCAATTGAGCAGTACGAAACAGTCTGAATGTTGCTGTTGACCATTTTTTGCTTGGAGATGCTCTTGACCTTGAAACACACACAACAAGACCGGTGTTAACTAGCGAAATGGTCGGCAGAGTGCCAACACAGCGAGTTTTGACTATCACTTGCACATCTAAAACAACGTCGGAAAGTAACTCGTTCGGCTTTTGAGTCACATAAAGTATGTGTGTTAATTTTGACGCCACTAGCTCTGCATGTTGTCATGCAATTTCTTTACCTCTCAGAAATGATTATGACATAAAAGTGAAGTACGTGACGAGTGTGACGTTAGGAAAACATTAGGCATCATGGAGAGATTCTGTATGGGACCACCCAACCCAAACGAGTACTGTGTGACGTGCTACCCGGCAGGTATTCACCGAGGTAGCCGGCTAGCTCAGTCGGTAGAGCGTCAGACTCATAAACCCAGAGTCGTGGGTTCGAGCCAGACGCTGGGCGGAACGGAATTTTGATCCGCTGCAGGTGTAAATCACCGTTTTTCTGATTAACGAGATTTAATGGAAATAGCAACTTTAAACTTTGCCTACGTCTCTGTCAGTCGCAAGGAAACTGTATTTGAAGGTGAAGGTGATTTTGTAGACATGTGTGAAAGACATGTTCTGAAATGCAAGTGTTGTTGTTTGGAGAGCACATCGGTTACGTGTCAGATGTGTAGCCAAGCAGTAATTTGTCGCCATAGCTGCAAATATTAGCCGGTAATATGAAGTGTTGTCAGCTAAAGTCTGATGATGCAGACGACCGTAAGGACGAAGCTCCCAAGAGTACCGCTAGGCCGCGCTTCTTTAGCTCAGTGGTAGAGCACTGGTGTAGTAAACCAGGGGTCGTAAGTTCCATCCTCACAGGAGAAAGATTAATTTTGGAAATCAGTTGCGCGTCGTGGCCGTATTGCAAACAGTACCTGTGATGACGAACAATTAGCGACAGGCGTTTTTTTAAGAATTACTCTCAGATGCGATTAAGGCGAATGGCGCAGATAAAGCATTTGCCAAAGCGGTACAGCATAAGGTGGGACGAGGCAGTCTGAATTACATTTTATAGATGTATTTCTCACATATCTCAGAGCCTCTCGCGATATTCGTCGTCGTCGTCGTCGCCGCCGCCGCTTCTGCAGAAGTAGCAAATGG
The DNA here is from genome assembly GCF_023897955.1 of Schistocerca gregaria. Taxonomy (NCBI): domain Eukaryota; kingdom Metazoa; phylum Arthropoda; class Insecta; order Orthoptera; family Acrididae; genus Schistocerca; species Schistocerca gregaria. The sequence continues at coordinate 9,599,830 of NW_026061775.1, read as the reverse complement.
CAATCGTAGCAAATGCGGCGAGGGACGCCCTGCCTTCGATTCCGAATGCACAAAGTGTGTGGTCTTGTTTCTCAGTCTATATTTGGTCGGTCACGTCAGAGGTTGAATGTAACGAATGGGTGGGAAAGAGCAAGGGGCAGCGGCTGTGTAGAACGAAAACACAAATCCTCAGGGGTGTGAGCGTTTCGAGATGAGTCGTATACATGTAAATGTTGGTCGTCAGTGACCGTGTGGCCTAATGGATAAGGCGTCGGACTTCGGATCTGAAGATTACAGGTTCGAATGCTGTCACCCTTGTGTTTTTCCAGTTCTGAAAAAGAAACATAACGTTTTAATGTAGCAATTGAGCAGTACGAAACAGTCTGAATGTTGCTGTTGACCATTTTTTGCTTGGAGATGCTCTTCAGCTTGAAACACACACAACAAGACCGGTGTTAACTAGCGAAATGGTCGGCAGAGTGCCGACACAGCGAGTTTTGACTATCACTTGCACATCTAAAACAACGTCGGAAAGTAACTCGTTCGGCTTTTGAGTCACATAAAGTATGTGTGTTAATTTTGACGCCACTAGCTCTGCATGTTGTCATGCAATTTCTTTACCTCTCAGAAATGATTATGACATAAAAGTGAAGTACGTGACGAGTGTGACGTTAGGAAAACATTAGGCATCATGGAGAGATTCTGTATGGGACCACCCAACCCAAACGAGTACTGTGTGACGTGCTACCCGGCAGGTATTCACCGAGGTAGCCGGCTAGCTCAGTCGGTAGAGCGTCAGACTCATAAACCCAGGGTCGTGGGTTCGAGCCAGACGCTGGGCGGAACGGAAATTTGTTCCGCTGCAGGTGTAAATCACCGTTTTTCTGATTAACGAGATTTAATGGAAATAGCAACTTTAAACTTTGCCTACGTCTCTGTCAGTCGCAAGGAAACTGTATTTGAAGGTGAAGGTGATTTTGTAGACATGTGTGAAAGACATGTTCTGAAATGCAAGTGTTGTTGTTTGGAGGGCACATCGGTTACGTGTCAGATGTGTAGCCAAGCAGTAATTTGTCGCCATAGCTGCAAATATTAGCCGGTAATATGAAGTGTTGTCAGCTAAAGTCTGATGATGCAGACGACCGTAAGGACGAAGCACCCAAGAGTACCGCTAGGCCGCGCTTCTTTAGCTCAGTGGTAGAGCACTGGTGTAGTAAACCAGGGGTCGTAAGTTCCATCCTCACAGGAGAAATATTAATTTTGGAAATCAGTTGCGCGTCGTGGCCGTATTGCAAACAGTACCTGTGATGACGAACAATTAGCGACAGGCGTTTTTTTAAGAATTACTCTCAGATGCGATTAAGGCGAATGGCGCAGATAAAGCATTTGCCAAAGCGGTACAGCATAAGGTGGGACGAGGCAGTCTGAATTACATTTTATAGATGTATTTCTCACATATCTCAGAGCCTCTCGCGATATTCGTCGTCGTCGTCGTCGTCGTCGCCGCCGCCGCTTCTGCAGAAGTAGCAAATGGCAATCGTAGCAAATGCGGCGAGGGACGCCCTGCCTTCGATTCCGAATGCACAAAGTGTGTGGTCTTGTTTCTCAGTCTATATTTGGTCGGTCACGTCAGAGGTTGAATGTAACGAATGGGTGGGAAAGAGCAAGGGGCAGCGGCTGTGCAGAACGAAAACACAAATCCTCAGGGGTGTGAGCGTTTCGAGATGAGTCGTATACATGTAAATGTTGGTCGTCAGTGACCGTGTGGCCTAATGGATAAGGCGTCGGACTTCGGATCTGAAGATTACAGGTTCGAATGCTTTCACGCTTGTGTTTTTCCAGTTCTGAAAAAGAAACATAACGTTTTAATGTAGCAATTGAGCAGTACGAAACAGTCTGAATGTTGCTGTTGACCATTTTTTGCTTGGAGATGCTCTTGAGCTTGAAACACACACAACAAGACCGGTGTTAACTAGCGAAATGGTCGGCAGAGTGCCAACACAGCGAGTTTTGACTATCACTTGCACATCTAAAACAACGTCGGAAAGTAACTCGTTCGGCTTTTGAGTCACATAAAGTATGTGTGTTAATTTTGACGCCACTAGCTCTGCATGTTGTCATGCAATTTCTTTACCTCTCAGAAATGATTATGACATAAAAGTGAAGTACGTGACGAGTGTGACGTTAGGAAAACATTAGGCATCATGGAGAGATTCTGTATGGGACCACCCAACCCAAACGAGTACTGTGTGACGTGCTACCCGGCAGGTATTCACCGAGGTAGCCGGCTAGCTCAGTCGGTAGAGCGTCAGACTCTTAAACCCAGGGTCGTGGGTTCGAGCCAGACGCTGGGCGGAACGGAATTTTGATCCGCTGCAGGTGTAAATCACCGTTTTTCTGATTAACGAGATTTAATGGAAATAGCAACTTTAAACTTTGCCTACGTCTCTGTCAGTCGCAAGGAAACTGTATTTGAAGGTGAAGGTGATTTTGTAGACATGTGTGAAAGACATGTTCTGAAATGCAAGTGTTGTTGTTTGGAGAGCACATCGGTTACGTGTCAGATGTGTAGCCAAGCAGTAATTTGTCGCCATAGCTGCAACTGATTAGCCGGTAATATGAAGTGTTGTCAGCTAAAGTCTCATGATGCAGACGACCGTAAGGACGAAGCACCCAAGAGTACCGCTAGGCCGCGCTTCTTTAGCTCAGTGGTAGAGCACTGGTGTAGTAAACCAGGGGTCGTAAGTTCCATCCTCACAGGAGAAAGATTAATTTTGGAAATCAGTTGCGCGTCGTGGCCGTATTGCAAACAGTACCTGTGATGACGAACAATTAGCGACAGGCGTTTTTTTAAGAATTACTCTCAGATGCGATTAAGGCGAATGGCGCAGATAAAGCATTTGCCAAAGCGGTACAGCATAGGGTGGGACGAGGCAGTCTGAATTACATTTTATAGATGTATTTCTCACATATCTCAGAGCCTCTCGCGATATTCGTCGTCGTCGTCGTCGTCGTCGTCGTCGTCGTCGCCGCCGCCGCTTCTGCAGAAGTAGCAAATGGCAATCGTAGCAAATGCGGCGAGGGACGCCCTGCCTTCGATTCCGAATGCACAAAGTGTGTGGTCTTGTTTCTCAGCATAAGGTGAGACGAGGCAGTCTGAATTACATTTTATAGATGTATTTCTCACATATCTCAGAGCCTCTCGCGATATTCGTCGTCGTCGTCGTCGTCGTCGTCGTCGTCGCCGCCGCCGCTTCTGCAGAAGTAGCAAATGGCAATCGTAGCAAATGCGGCGAGGGACGCCCTGCCTTCGATTCCGAATGCACAAAGTGTGTGGTCTTGTTTCTCAGTCTATATTTGGTCGGTCACGTCAGAGGTTGAATGTAACGAATGGGTGGGAAAGAGCAAGGGGCAGCGGCTGTGCAGAACGAAAACACAAATCCTCAGGGGTGTGAGCGTTTCGAGATGAGTCGTATACATGTAAATGTTGGTCGTCAGTGACCGTGTGGCCTAATGGATAAGGCGTCGGACTTCGGATCTGAAGATTACAGGTTCGAATGCTTTCACGCTTGTGTTTTTCCAGTTCTGAAAAAGAAACATAACGTTTTAATGTAGCAATTGAGCAGTACGAAACAGTCTGAATGTTGCTGTTGACCATTTTTTGCTTGGAGATGCTCTTGAGCTTGAAACACACACAACAAGACCGGTGTTAACTAGCGAAATGGTCGGCAGAGTGCCAACACAGCGAGTTTTGACTATCACTTGCACATCTAAAACAACGTCGGAAAGTTACTCGTTCGGCTTTTGAGTCACATAAAGTATGTGTGTTAATTTTGACGCCACTAGCTCTGCATGTTGTCATGCAATTTCTTTACCTCTCAGAAATGATTATGACATAAAAGTGAAGTACGTGACGAGTGTGACGTTAGGAAAACATTAGGCATCATGGAGAGATTCTGTATGGGACCACCCAACCCAAACGAGTACTGTGTGACGTGCTACCCGGCAGGTATTCACCGAGGTAGCCGGCTAGCTCAGTCGGTAGAGCGTCAGACTCTTAAACCCAGGGTCGTGGGTTCGAGCCAGACGCTGGGCGGAACGGAATTTTGATCCGCTGCAGGTGTAAATCACCGTTTTTCTGATTAACGAGATTTAATGGAAATAGCAACTTTAAACTTTGCCTACGTCTCTGTCAGTCGCAAGGAAACTGTATTTGAAGGTGAAGGTGATTTTGTAGACATGTGTGAAAGACATGTTCTGAAATGCAAGTGTTGTTGTTTGGAGAGCACATCGGTTACGTGTCAGATGTGTAGCCAAGCAGTAATTTGTCGCCATAGCTGCAAATATTAGCTGGTAATATGAAGTGTTGTCAGCTAAAGTCTCATGATGCAGACGACTGTAAGGACGAAGCACCCAAGAGTACCGCTAGGCCGCGCTTCTTTAGCTCAGTGGTAGAGCACTGGTGTAGTAAACCAGGGGTCGTAAGTTCCATCCTCACAGGAGAAAGATTAATTTTGGAAATCAGTTGCGCGTCGTGGCCGTATTGCAAACAGTACCTGTGATGACGAACAATTAGCGACAGGCGTTTTTTTAAGAATTACTCTCAGATGCGATTAAGGCGAATGGCGCAGATAAAGCATTTGCCAAAGCGGTACAGCATAAGGTGGGACGAGGCAGTCTGAATTACATTTTATAGATGTATTTCTCACATATCTCAGAGCCTCTCGCGATATTCGTCGTCGTCGTCGTCGTCGTCGTCGTCGTCGTCGTCGCCGCCGCCGCTTCTGCAGAAGTAGCAAATGGCAATCGTAGCAAATGCGGCGAGGGACGCCCTGCCTTCGATTCCGAATGCACAAAGTGTGTGGTCTTGTTTCTCAGTCTATATTTGGTCGGTCACGTCAGAGGTTGAATGTAACGAATGGGTGGGAAAGAGCAAGGGGCAGCGGCTGTGTAGAACGAAAACACAAATCCTCAGGGGTGTGAGCGTTTCGAGATGAGTCGTATACATGTAAATGTTGGTCGTCAGTGACCGTGTGGCCTAATGGATAAGGCGTCGGACTTCGGATCTGAAAATTACAGGTTCTAATGCTGTCACGCTTGTGTTTTTCCAGTTCTGAAAAAGAAACATAACGTTTTAATGTAGCAATTGAGCAGTACGAAACAGTCTGAATGTTGCTGTTGACCATTTTTTGCTTAGAGATGCTCTTGAGCTTGAAACACACACAACAAGACCGGTGTTAACTAGCGAAATGGTCGGCAGAGTGCCGACACAGCGAGTTTTGACTATCACTTGCACATCTAAAACAACGTCGGAAAGTAACTCGTTCGGCTTTTGAGTCACATAAAGTATGTGTGTTAATTTTGACGCCACTAGCTCTGCATGTTGTCATGCAATTTCTTTACCTCTCAGAAATGATTATGACATAAAAGTGAAGTACGTGACGAGTGTGACGTTAGGAAAACATTAGGCATCATGGAGAGATTCTGTATGGGACCACCCAACCCAAACGAGTACTGTGTGACGTGCTACCCGGCAGGTATTCACCGAGGTAGCCGGCTAGCTCAGTCGGTAGAGCGTCAGACTCTTAAACCCAGGGTCGTGGGTTCGAGCCAGACGCTGGGCGGAACGGAATTTTGTTCCGCTGCCGGTGTAAATCACCGTTTTTCTGATTAACGAGATTTAATGGAAATAGCAACTTTAAACTTTGCCTACGTCTCTGTCAGTCGCAAGGAAACTGTATTTGAAGGTGAAGGTGATTTTGTAGACATGTGTGAAAGACATGTTCTGAAATGCAAGTGTTGTTGTTTGGAGAGCACATTGGTTACGTGTCAGATGTGTAGCCAAGCTGTAATTTGTCGCCATAGCTGCAAATATTAGCCGGTAATATGAAGTGTTGTCAGCTAAAGTCTGATGATGCAGACGACCGTAAGGACGAAGTACCCAAGAGTACCGCTAGGCCGCGCCTCTTTAGCTCAGTGGTAGAGCACTGGTGTAATAAACCAGGGGTCGCAAGTTCCATCCTCACAGGAGAAAGATGAATATTGGAAATCAGTTGCGCGTCGTGGCCGTATTGCAAACAGTACCTGTGATGACGAACAATTAGCGACAGGCGTTTTTTTAAGAATTACTCTCAGATGCGATTAAGGCGAATGGCGCAGATAAAGCATTTGCCAAAGCGGTACAGCATAAGGTGGAACGGGGCAATCTGAATTACATTTTATAGATGTATTTCTCACATATCTCAGAGCCTCTCGCGATATTCGTCGTCGTCGTCGTCGTCGTCGTCGTCGTCGTCGCCGCCGCCGCTTCTGCAGAAGTAGCAAATGGCAATCGTAGCAAATGCGGCGAGGGACGCCCTGCCTTCGATTCCGAATGCACAAAGTGTGTGGTCTTGTTTCTCAGTCTATATTTGGTCGGTCACGTCAGAGGTTGAATGTAACGAATGGGTGGGAAAGAGCAAGGGGCAGCGGCTGTGCAGAACGAAAACACAAATCCTCAGGGGTGTGAGCGTTTCGAGATGAGTCGTATACATGTAAATGTTGGTCGTCAGTGACCGTGTGGCCTAATGGATAAGGCGTCGGACTTCGGATCTGAAGATTACAGGTTCGAATGCTGTCACGCTTGTGTTTTTCCAGTTCTGAAAAAGAAACATACCGTTTTAATGTAGCAATTGAGCAGTACGAAACAGTCTGAATGTTGCTGTTGACCATTTTTTGCTTGGAGATGCTCTTGAGCTTGAAACACACACAACAAGACCGGTGTTAACTAGCGAAATGGTCGGCAGAGTGCCGACACAGCGAGTTTTGACTATCACTTGCACATCTAAAACAACGTCGGAAAGTAACTCGTTCGGCTTTTGAGTCACATAAAGTATGTGTGTTAATTTTGACGCCACTAGCTCTGCATGTTGTCATGCAATTTCTTTACCTCTCAGAAATGATTATGACATAAAAGTGAAGTACGTGACGAGTGTGACGTTAGGAAAACATTAGGCATCATGGAGAGATTCTGTATGGGACCACCCAACCCAAACGAGTACTGTGTGACGTGCTACCCGGCAGGTATTCACCGAGGTAGCCGGCTAGCTCAGTCGGTAGAGCGTCAGACTCTTAAACCCACGGTCGTGTTTTCGAACCAGACGCTGGGCGGAACGGAATTTTGTTCCGCTGCAGGTGTAAATCACCGTTTTTCTGATTAACGAGATTTAATGGAAATAGCAACTTTAAACTTTGCCTACGTCTCTGTCAGTCGCAAGGAAACTGTATTTGAAGGTGAAGGTGATTTTGTAGACATGTGTGAAAGACATGTTCTGAAATGCAAGTGTTGTTGTTTGGAGAGCACATCGGTTACGTGTCAGATATGTAGCCAAGCAGTAATTTGTCGCCATAGCTGCAAATATTAGCCGGTAATATGAAGTGTTGTCAGCTAAAGTCTGATGATGCAGACGACTGTAAGGACGAAGTACCCAAAAGTACCGCTAGGCCGCGCCTCTTTAGCTCAGTGGTAGAGCACTGGTGTAATAAACCAGGGGTCGCAAGTTCCATCCTCACAGGAGAAAGATGAATTTTGGAAATCAGTTGCGCGTCGTGGCCGTATTGCAAACAGTACCTGTGATGACGAACAATTAGCGACAGGCGTTTTTTTAAGAATTACTCTCAGATGCGATTAAGGCGAATGGCGCAGATAAAGCATTTGCCAAAGCGGTACAGCATAAGGTGGGACGGGGCAATCTGAATTACATTTTATAGATGTATTTCTCACATATCTCAGAGCCTCTCGCGATATTCGTCGTCGTCGTCGTCGTCGTCGTCGTCGTCGCCGCCGCCGCCGCTTCTGCAGAAGTAGGAAATGGCAATCGTAGCAAATGCGGCGAGGGACGCCCTGCCTTCGATTCCGAATGCACAAAGTGTGTTGTCTTGTTTCTCAGTCTATATTTGGTCGGTCACGTCAGAGGTTGAATGTAACGAATGGGTGGGAAAGAGCAAGGGGCAGCGGCTGTGCAGAACGAAAACACAAATCCTCAGGGGTGTGAGCGTTTCGAGATGAGTCGTATACATGTAAATGTTGGTCGTCAGTGACCGTGTGGCCTAATGGATAAGGCGTCGGACTTCGGATCTGAAGATTACAGGTTCGAATGCTGTCACGCTTGTGTTTTTCCAGTTCTGAAAAAGAAACATAACGTTTTAATGTAGCAATTGAGCAGTACGAAACAGTCTGAATGTTGCTGTTGACCATTTTTTGCTTGGAGATGCTCTTGAGCTTGAAACACACACAACAAGACCGGTGTTAACTAGCGAAATTGTCGGCAGAGTGCCGACACAGCGAGTTTTGACTATCACTTGCACATCTAAAACAACGTCGGAAAGTAACTCGTTCGGCTTTTGAGTCACATAAAGTATGTGTGTTAATTTTGACGCCACTAGCTCTGCATGTTGTCATGCAATTTCTTTACCTCTCAGAAATGATTATGACATAAAAGTGAAGTACGTGACGAGTGTGACGTTAGGAAAACATTAGGCATCATGGAGAGATTCTGTATGGGACCACCCAACCCAAACGAGTACTGTGTGACGTGCTACCCGGCAGGTATTCACCGAGGTAGCCGGCTACCTCAGTCGGTAGAGCGTCAGACTCTTAAACCCAGGGTCGTGTTTTCGAGCCAGACGCTGGGCGGAACGGAATTTTGTTCCGCTGCAGGTGTAAATCACCGTTTTTCTGATTAACGAGATTTAATGGAAATAGCAACTTTAAACTTTGCCTACGTCTCTGTCAGTCGCAAGGAAACTGTATTTGAAGGTGAAGGTGATTTTGTAGACATGTGTGAAAGACATGTTCTGAAATGCAAGTGTTGTTGTTTGGAGAGCACATCGGTTACGTGTCAGATGTGTAGCCAAGCAGTAATTTGTCGCCATAGCTGCAAATATTAGCCGGTAATATGAAGTGTTGTCAGCTAAAGTCTGATGATGCAGACGACCGTAAGGACGAAGTTCCCAAAAGTACCGCTAGGCCGCGCCTCTTTAGCTCAGTGGTAGAGCACTGGTGTAATAAACAAGGGGTCGCAAGTTCCATCCTCACAGGAGAAAGATGAATTTTGGAAATCAGTTGCGCGTCGTGGCCGTATTGCAAACAGTACCTGTGATGACGAACAATTAGCGACAGGCGTTTTTTTAAGAATTACTCTCAGATGCGATTAAGGCGAATGGCGCAGATAAAGCATTTGCCAAAGTGGTGCAGCATAAGGTGGGACGAGGCAGTCTGAATTACATTTTATAGATGTATTTCTCACATATCTCAGAGCCTCTCGCGATATTCGTCGTCGTCGTCGTCGTCGTCGTCGTCGTCGTCGTCGTCGTCGTCGTCGCCGCCGCCGCTTCTGCAGAAGTAGCAAATGGCAATCGTAGCAAATGCGGCGAGCGACGCCCTGCCTTCGATTCCGAATGCACAAAGTGTGTGGCCTTGTTTCTCAGTCTATATTTGGTCGGTCACGTCAGAGGTTGAATGTTACGAATGGGTGGGAAAGAGCAAGGGGCAGCGGCTGTGCAGAACGAAAACACAAATCCTCACGGGTGTGAGCGTTTCGAGATGAGTCGTATACATGTAAATGTTGGTCGTCAGTGACCGTGTGGCCTAATGGATAAGGCGTCGGACTTCGGATCTGAAGATTACAGGTTCGAATGCTGTCACGCTTGTGTTTTTCCAGTTGTGAAAAAGAAACATAACGTTTTAATGTAGCAATTGAGCAGTACGAAACAGTCTGAATGTTGCTGTTGACCATTTTTTGCTTGGAGATGCTCTTGAGCTTGAAACACACACAACAAGACCGGTGTTAACTAGCGAAATTGTCGGCAGAGTGCCGACACAGCGAGTTTTGACTATCACTTGCACATCTAAAACAACGTCGGAAAGTAACTCGTTCGGCGTTTGAGTCACATAAAGTATGTGTGTTAATTTTGACGCCACTAGCTCTGCATGTTGTCATGCAATTTCTTTACCTCTCAGAAATGATTATGACATAAAAGTGAAGTACGTGACGAGTGTGACGTTAGGAAAACATTAGGCATCATGGAGAGATTCTGTATGGGACCACCCAACCCAAACGAGTACTGTGTGACGTGCTACCCGGCAGGTATTCACCGAGGTAGCCGGCTAGCTCAGTCGGTAGAGCGTCAGACACTTAAACCCACGGTCGTGTTTTCGAGCCAGACGCTGGGCGGAACGGAATTTTGTTCCGCTGCAGGTGTAAATCACCGTTTTTCTGATTAACGAGATTTAATGGAAATAGCAACTTTAAACTTTGCCTACGTCTCTGTCAGTCGCAAGGAAACTGTATTTGAAGGTGAAGGTGATTTTGTAGACATGTGTGAAAGACATGTTCTGAAATGCAAGTGTTGTTGTTTGGAGAGCACATCGGTTACGTGTCAGATGTGTAGCCAAGCAGTAATTTGTCGCCATAGCTGCAAATATTAGCCGGTAATATGAAGTGTTGTCAGCTAAAGTCTGATGATGCAGACGACTGTAAGGACGAAGTACCCAAGAGTACCGCTAGGCCGCGCCTCTTTAGCTCAGTGGTAGAGCACTGGTGTAATAAACCAGGGGTCGCAAGTTCCATCCTCACAGGAGAAAGATGTATTTTGGAAATCAGTTGCGCGTCGTGGCCGTATTGCAAACTGTACCTGTGATGACGAACAATTAGCGACAGGCGTTTTTTTAAGAATTACTCTCAGATGCGATTAAGGCGAATGGCGCAGATAAAGCATTTGCCAAAGCGGTACAGCATAAGGTGGGACGGGGCAATCTGAATTACATTTTATAGATGTATTTCTCACATATCTCAGAGCCTCTCGCGATATTCGTCGTCGTCGTCGTCGTGTTCGTCGCCGCCGCCGCTTCTGCAGAAGTAGCAAATGGCAATCGTAGCAAATGCGGCGAGGGACGCCCTGCCTTCGATTCCGAATGCACAAAGTGTGTGGTCTTGTTTCTCAGTCTATATTTGGTCGGTCACGTCAGAGGTTGAATGTAACGAATGGGTGGGAAAGAGCAAGGGGCAGCGGCTGTGCAGAACGAAAACACAAATCCTCAGGGGTGTGAGCGTTTCGAGATGAGTCGTATACATGTACATGTTGGTCGTCAGTGACCGTGTGGCCTAATGGATAAGGCGTCGGACTTCGGATCTGAAGATTACAGGTTCGAATGCTGTCACGCTTGTGTTTTTCCAGTTGTGAAAAAGAAACATAACGTTTTAATGTAGCAATTGAGCAGTACGAAACAGTCTGAATGTTGCTGTTGACCATTTTTTGCTTGGAGATGCTCTTGAGCTTGAAACACACACAACAAGACCGGTGTTAACTAGCGAAATGGTCGGCAGAGTGCCGACACAGCGAGTTTTGACTATCACTTGCACATCTAAAACAACGTCGGAAAGTAACTCGTTCGGCTTTTGAGTCACATAAAGTATGTGTGTTAATTTTGACGCCACTAGCTCTGCATGTTGTCATGCAATTTCTTTACCTCTCAGAAATGATTATGACATAAAAGTGAAGTACGTGACGAGTGTGACGTTAGGAAAACATTAGGCATCATGGAGAGATTCTGTATGGGACCACCCAACCCAAACGAGTACTGTGTGACGTGCTACCCGGCAGGTATTCACCGAGGTAGCCGGCTAGCTCAGTCGGTAGAACGTCAGACTCTTAAACCCAGGGTCGTGTTTTCGAGCCAGACGCTGGGCGGAACGGAATTTTGTTCCGCTGCAGGTGTAAATCACCGTTTTTCTGATTAACGAGATTTAATGGAAATAGCAACTTTAAACTTTGCCTACGTCTCTGTCAGTCGCAAGGAAACTGTATTTGAAGGTGAAGGTGATTTTGTAGACATGTGTGAAAGACATGTTCTGAAATGCAAGTGTTGTTGTTTGGAGAGCACATCGGTTACGTGTCAGATGTGTAGCCAAGCAGTAATTTGTCGCCATAGCTGCAAATATTAGCCGGTAATATGAAGTGTTGTCAGCTAAAGTCTGATGATGCAGACGACCGTAAGGACGAAGTTCCCAAAAGTACCGCTAGGCCGCGCCTCTTTAGCTCAGTGGTAGAGCACTGGTGTAATAAACAAGGGGTCGCAAGTTCCATCCTCACAGGAGAAAGATGAATTTTGGAAATCAGTTGCGCGTCGTGGCCGTATTGCAAACAGTACCTGTGATGACGAACAATTAGCGACAGGCGTTTTTTTAAGAATTACTCTCAGATGCGATTAAGGCGAATGGCGCAGATAAAGCATTTGCCAAAGTGGTACAGCATAAGGTGGGACGAGGCAGTCTGAATTACATTTTATAGATGTATTTCTCACATATCTCAGAGCCTCTCGCGATATTCGTCGTCGTCGTCGTCGTCGTCGTCGTCGTCGCCGCCGCCGCTTCTGCAGAAGTAGCAAATGGCAATCGTAGCAAATGCGGCGAGCGACGCCCTGCCTTCGATTCCGAATGCACAAAGTGTGTGGTCTTGTTTCTCAGTCTATATTTGGTCGGTCACGTCAGAGGTTGAATGTTACGAATGGGTGGGAAAGAGCAAGGGGCAGCGGCTGTGCAGAACGAAAACACAAATCCTCACGGGTGTGAGCGTTTCGAGATGAGTCGTATACATGTAAATGTCGGTCGTCAGTGACCGGGTGGCCTAATGGATAAGGCGTCGGACTTCGGATCTGAAGATTACAGGTTCGAATGCTGTCACGCTTGTGTTTTTCCAGTTGTGAAAAAGAAACATAACGTTTTAATGTAGCAATTGAGCAGTACGAAACAGTCTGAATGTTGCTGTTGACCATTTTTTGCTTGGAGATGCTCTTGAGCTTGAAACACACACAACAAGACCGGTGTTAACTAGCGAAATTGTCGGCAGAGTGCCGACACAGCGAGTTTGTCTATCACTTGCACATCTAAAACAACGTCGGAAAGTAACTCATTCGGCTTTTGAGTCACATAAAGTATGTGTGTTAATTTTGACGCCACTAGCTCTGCATGTTGTCATGCAATTTCTTTACCTCTCAGAAATGATTATGACATAAAAGTGAAGTACGTGACGAGTGTGACGTTAGGAAAACATTAGGCATCATGGAGAGATTCTGTATGGGACCACCCAACCCAAACGAGTACTGTGTGACGTGCTACCCGGCAGGTATTCACCGAGGTAGCCGGCTAGCTCAGTCGGTAGAGCGTCAGACTCTTAAACCCACGGTCGTGTTTTCGAGCCAGACGCTGGGCGGAACGGAATTTTGTTCCGCTGCAGGTGTAAATCACCGTTTTTCTGATTAACGAGATTTAATGGAAATAGCAACTTTAAACTTTGCCTACATCTCTGTCAGTCGCAAGGAAACTGTATTTGAAGGTGAAGGTGATTTTGTAGACATGTGTGAAAGACATGTTCTGAAATGCAAGTGTTGTTGTTTGGAGAGCACATCGGTTACGTGTCAGATGTGTAGCCAAGCAGTAATTTGTCGCCATAGCTGCAAATATTAGCCGGTAATATGAAGTGTTGTCAGCTAAAGTCTGATGATGCAGACGACTGTAAGGACGAAGTACCCAAGAGTACCGCTAGGCCGCGCCTCTTTAGCTCAGTGGTAGAGCACTGGTGTAATAAACCAGGGGTCGCAAGTTCCATCCTCACAGGAGAAAGATGTATTTTGGAAATCAGTTGCGCGTCGTGGCCGTATTGCAAACTGTACCTGTGATGACGAACAATTAGCGACAGGCGTTTTTTTAAGAATTACTCTCAGATGCGATTAAGGCGAATGGCGCAGATAAAGCATTTGCCAAAGCGGTACAGCATAAGGTGGGACGGGGCAATCTGAATTACATTTTATAGATGTATTTCTCACATATCTCAGAGCCTCTCGCGATATTCGTCGTCGTCGTCGTCGTGTTCGTCGCCGCCGCCGCTTCTGCAGAAGTAGCAAATGGCAATCGTAGCAAATGCGGCGAGGGACGCCCTGCCTTCGATTCCGAATGCACAAAGTGTGTGGTCTTGTTTCTCAGTCTATATTTGGTCGGTCACGTCAGAGGTTGAATGTAACGAATGGGTGGGAAAGAGCAAGGGGCAGCGGCTGTGCAGAACGAAAACACAAATCCTCAGGGGTGTGAGCGTTTCGAGATGAGTCGTATACATGTACATGTTGGTCGTCAGTGACCGTGTGGCCTAATGGATAAGGCGTCGGACTTCGGATCTGAAGATTACAGGTTCGAATGCTGTCACGCTTGTGTTTTTCCAGTTGTGAAAAAGAAACATAACGTTTTAATGTAGCAATTGAGCAGTACGAAACAGTCTGAATGTTGCTGTTGACCATTTTTTGCTTGGAGATGCTCTTGAGCTTGAAACACACACAACAAGACCGGTGTTAACTAGCGAAATGGTCGGCAGAGTGCCGACACAGCGAGTTTTGACTATCACTTGCACATCTAAAACAACGTCGGAAAGTAACTCGTTCGGCTTTTGAGTCACATAAAGTATGTGTGTTAATTTTGACGCCACTAGCTCTGCATGTTGTCATGCAATTTCTTTACCTCTCAGAAATGATTATGACATAAAAATGAAGTACGTGACGAGTGTGACGTTAGGAAAACATTAGGCATCATGGAGAGATTCTGTATGGGACCACCCAACCCAAACGAGTACTGTGTGACGTGCTACCCGGCAGGTATTCACCGAGGTAGCCGGCTAGCTCAGTCGGTAGAACGTCAGACTCTTAAACCCAGGGTCGTGTTTTCGAGCCAGACGCTGGGCGGAACGGAATTTTGTTCCGCTGCAGGTGTAAATCACCGTTTTTCTGATTAACGAGATTTAATGGAAATAGCAACTTTAAACTTTGCCTACGTCTCTGTCAGTCGCAAGGAAACTGTATTTGAAGGTGAAGGTGATTTTGTAGACATGTGTGAAAGACATGTTCTGAAATGCAAGTGTTGTTGTTTGGAGAGCACATCGGTTACGTGTCAGATGTGTAGCCAAGCAGTAATTTGTCGCCATAGCTGCAAATATTAGCCGGTAATATGAAGTGTTGTCAGCTAAAGTCTGATGATGCAGACGACCGTAAGGACGAAGTTCCCAAAAGTACCGCTAGGCCGCGCCTCTTTAGCTCAGTGGTAGAGCACTGGTGTAATAAACAAGGGGTCGCAAGTTCCATCCTCACAGGAGAAAGATGAATTTTGGAAATCAGTTGCGCGTCGTGGCCGTATTGCAAACAGTACCTGTGATGACGAACAATTAGCGACAGGCGTTTTTTTAAGAATTACTCTCAGATGCGATTAAGGCGAATGGCGCAGATAAAGCATTTGCCAAAGTGGTACAGCATAAGGTGGGACGAGGCAGTCTGAATTACATTTTATAGATGCATTTCTCACATATCTCAGAGCCTCTCGCGATATTCGTCGTCGTCGTCGTCGTCGTCGTCGTCGCCGCCGCCGCTTCTGCAGAAGTAGCAAATGGCAATCGTAGCAAATGCGGCGAGGGACGCCCTGCCTTCGATTCCGAATGCACAAAGTGTGTGGTCTTGTTTCTCAGTCTATATTTGGTCGGTCACGTCAGAGGTTGAATGTTACGAATGGGTGGGAAAGAGCAAGGGGCAGCGGCTGTGCAGAACGAAAACACAAATCCTCACGGGTGTGAGCGTTTCGAGATGAGTCGTATACATGTAAATGTCGGTCGTCAGTGACCGGGTGGCCTAATGGATAAGGCGTCGGACTTCGGATCTGAAGATTACAGGTTCGAATGCTGTCACGCTTGTGTTTTTCCAGTTGTGAAAAAGAAACATAACGTTTTAATGTAGCAATTGAGCAGTACGAAACAGTCTGAATGTTGCTGTTGACCATTTTTTGCTTGGAGATGCTCTTGAGCTTGAAACACACACAACAAGACCGGTGTTAACTAGCGAAATTGTCGGCAGAGTGCCGACACAGCGAGTTTGTCTATCACTTGCACATCTAAAACAACGTCGGAAAGTAACTCATTCGGCTTTTGAGTCACATAAAGTATGTGTGTTAATTTTGACGCCACTAGCTCTGCATGTTGTCATGCAATTTCTTTACCTCTCAGAAATGATTATGACATAAAAGTGAAGTACGTGACGAGTGTGACGTTAGGAAAACATTAGGCATCATGGAGAGATTCTGTATGGGACCACCCAACCCAAACGAGTACTGTGTGACGTGCTACCCGGCAGGTATTCACCGAGGTAGCCGGCTAGCTCAGTCGGTAGAACGTCAGACTCTTAAACCCAGGGTCGTGTTTTCGAGCCAGACGCTGGGCGGAACGGAATTTTGTTCCGCTGCAGGTGTAAATCACCGTTTTTCTGATTAACGAGATTTAATGGAAATAGCAACTTTAAACTTTGCCTACGTCTCTGTCAGTCGCAAGGAAACTGTATTTGAAGGTGAAGGTGATTTTGTAGACATGTGTGAAAGACATGTTCTGAAATGCAAGTGTTGTTGTTTGGAGAGCACATCGGTTACGTGTCAGATGTGTAGCCAAGCAGTAATTTGTCGCCATAGCTGCAAATATTAGCCGGTAATATGAAGTGTTGTCAGCTAAAGTCTGATGATGCAGACGACCGTAAGGACGAAGTTCCCAAAAGTACCGCTAGGCCGCGCCTCTTTAGCTCAGTGGTAGAGCACTGGTGTAATAAACAAGGGGTCGCAAGTTCCATCCTCACAGGAGAAAGATGAATTTTGGAAATCAGTTGCGCGTCGTGGCCGTATTGCAAACAGTACCTGTGATGACGAACAATTAGCGACAGGCGTTTTTTTAAGAATTACTCTCAGATGCGATTAAGGCGAATGGCGCAGATAAAGCATTTGCCAAAGTGGTACAGCATAAGGTGGGACGAGGCAGTCTGAATTACATTTTATAGATGCATTTCTCACATATCTCAGAGCCTCTCGCGATATTCGTCGTCGTCGTCGTCGTCGTCGTCGCCGCCGCCGCTTCTGCAGAAGTAGCAAATGGCAATCGTAGCAAATGCGGCGAGGGACGCCCTGCCTTCGATTCCGAATGCACAAAGTGTGTGGTCTTGTTTCTCAGTCTATATTTGGTCGGTCACGTCAGAGGTTGAATGTTACGAATGGGTGGGAAAGAGCAAGGGGCAGCGGCTGTGCAGAACGAAAACACAAATCCTCACGGGTGTGAGCGTTTCGAGATGAGTCGTATACATGTAAATGTCGGTCGTCAGTGACCGGGTGGCCTAATGGATAAGGCGTCGGACTTCGGATCTGAAGATTACAGGTTCGAATGCTGTCACGCTTGTGTTTTTCCAGTTGTGAAAAAGAAACATAACGTTTTAATGTAGCAATTGAGCAGTACGAAACAGTCTGAATGTTGCTGTTGACCATTTTTTGCTTGGAGATGCTCTTGAGCTTGAAACACACACAACAAGACCGGTGTTAACTAGCGAAATTGTCGGCAGAGTGCCGACACAGCGAGTTTGTCTATCACTTGCACATCTAAAACAACGTCGGAAAGTAACTCATTCGGCTTTTGAGTCACATAAAGTATGTGTGTTAATTTTGACGCCACTAGCTCTGCATGTTGTCATGCAATTTCTTTACCTCTCAGAAATGATTATGACATAAAAGTGAAGTACGTGACGAGTGTGACGTTAGGAAAACATTAGGCATCATGGAGAGATTCTGTATGGGACCACCCAACCCAAACGAGTACTGTGTGACGTGCTACCCGGCAGGTATTCACCGAGGTAGCCGGCTAGCTCAGTCGGTAGAGCGTCAGACTCTTAAACCCACGGTCGTGTTTTCGAGCCAGACGCTGGGCGGAACGGAATTTTGTTCCGCTGCAGGTGTAAATCACCGTTTTTCTGATTAACGAGATTTAATGGAAATAGCAACTTTAAACTTTGCCTACATCTCTGTCAGTCGCAAGGAAACTGTATTTGAAGGTGAAGGTGATTTTGTAGACATGTGTGAAAGACATGTTCTGAAATGCAAGTGTTGTTGTTTGGAGAGCACATCGGTTACGTGTCAGATGTGTAGCCAAGCAGTAATTTGTCGCCATAGCTGCAAATATTAGCCGGTAATATGAAGTGTTGTCAGCTAAAGTCTGATGATGCAGACGACTGTAAGGACGAAGTACCCAAGAGTACCGCTAGGCCGCGCCTCTTTAGCTCAGTGGTAGAGCACTGGTGTAATAAACCAGGGGTCGCAAGTTCCATCCTCACAGGAGAAAGATGTATTTTGGAAATCAGTTGCGCGTCGTGGCCGTATTGCAAACTGTACCTGTGATGACGAACAATTAGCGACAGGCGTTTTTTTAAGAATTACTCTCAGATGCGATTAAGGCGAATGGCGCAGATAAAGCATTTGCCAAAGCGGTACAGCATAAGGTGGGACGGGGCAATCTGAATTACATTTTATAGATGTATTTCTCACATATCTCAGAGCCTCTCGCGATATTCGTCGTCGTCGTCGTCGTGTTCGTCGCCGCCGCCGCTTCTGCAGAAGTAGCAAATGGCAATCGTAGCAAATGCGGCGAGGGACGCCCTGCCTTCGATTCCGAATGCACAAAGTGTGTGGTCTTGTTTCTCAGTCTATATTTGGTCGGTCACGTCAGAGGTTGAATGTAACGAATGGGTGGGAAAGAGCAAGGGGCAGCGGCTGTGCAGAACGAAAACACAAATCCTCAGGGGTGTGAGCGTTTCGAGATGAGTCGTATACATGTACATGTTGGTCGTCAGTGACCGTGTGGCCTAATGGATAAGGCGTCGGACTTCGGATCTGAAGATTACAGGTTCGAATGCTGTCACGCTTGTGTTTTTCCAGTTGTGAAAAAGAAACATAACGTTTTAATGTAGCAATTGAGCAGTACGAAACAGTCTGAATGTTGCTGTTGACCATTTTTTGCTTGGAGATGCTCTTGAGCTTGAAACACACACAACAAGACCGGTGTTAACTAGCGAAATGGTCGGCAGAGTGCCGACACAGCGAGTTTTGACTATCACTTGCACATCTAAAACAACGTCGGAAAGTAACTCGTTCGGCTTTTGAGTCACATAAAGTATGTGTGTTAATTTTGACGCCACTAGCTCTGCATGTTGTCATGCAATTTCTTTACCTCTCAGAAATGATTATGACATAAAAGTGAAGTACGTGACGAGTGTGACGTTAGGAAAACATTAGGCATCATGGAGAGATTCTGTATGGGACCACCCAACCCAAACGAGTACTGTGTGACGTGCTACCCGGCAGGTATTCACCGAGGTAGCCGGCTAGCTCAGTCGGTAGAACGTCAGACTCTTAAACCCAGGGTCGTGTTTTCGAGCCAGACGCTGGGCGGAACGGAATTTTGTTCCGCTGCAGGTGTAAATCACCGTTTTTCTGATTAACGAGATTTAATGGAAATAGCAACTTTAAACTTTGCCTACGTCTCTGTCAGTCGCAAGGAAACTGTATTTGAAGGTGAAGGTGATTTTGTAGACATGTGTGAAAGACATGTTCTGAAATGCAAGTGTTGTTGTTTGGAGAGCACATCGGTTACGTGTCAGATGTGTAGCCAAGCAGTAATTTGTCGCCATAGCTGCAAATATTAGCCGGTAATATGAAGTGTTGTCAGCTAAAGTCTGATGATGCAGACGACCGTAAGGACGAAGTTCCCAAAAGTACCGCTAGGCCGCGCCTCTTTAGCTCAGTGGTAGAGCACTGGTGTAATAAACAAGGGGTCGCAAGTTCCATCCTCACAGGAGAAAGATGAATTTTGGAAATCAGTTGCGCGTCGTGGCCGTATTGCAAACAGTACCTGTGATGACGAACAATTAGCGACAGGCGTTTTTTTAAGAATTACTCTCAGATGCGATTAAGGCGAATGGCGCAGATAAAGCATTTGCCAAAGTGGTACAGCATAAGGTGGGACGAGGCAGTCTGAATTACATTTTATAGATGCATTTCTCACATATCTCAGAGCCTCTCGCGATATTCGTCGTCGTCGTCGTCGTCGTCGTCGTCGCCGCCGCCGCTTCTGCAGAAGTAGCAAATGGCAATCGTAGCAAATGCGGCGAGGGACGCCCTGCCTTCGATTCCGAATGCACAAAGTGTGTGGTCTTGTTTCTCAGTCTATATTTGGTCGGTCACGTCAGAGGTTGAATGTTACGAATGGGTGGGAAAGAGCAAGGGGCAGCGGCTATGCAGAACGAAAACACAAATCCTCACGGGTGTGAGCGTTTCGAGATGAGTCGTATACATGTAAATGTCGGTCGTCAGTGACCGGGTGGCCTAATGGATAAGGCGTCGGACTTCGGATCTGAAGATTACAGGTTCGAATGCTGTCACGCTTGTGTTTTTCCAGTTGTGAAAAAGAAACATAACGTTTTAATGTAGCAATTGAGCAGTACGAAACAGTCTGAATGTTGCTGTTGACCATTTTTTGCTTGGAGATGCTCTTGAGCTTGAAACACACACAACAAGACCGGTGTTAACTAGCGAAATTGTCGGCAGAGTGCCGACACAGCGAGTTTGTCTATCACTTGCACATCTAAAACAACGTCGGAAAGTAACTCATTCGGCTTTTGAGTCACATAAAGTATGTGTGTTAATTTTGACGCCACTAGCTCTGCATGTTGTCATGCAATTTCTTTACCTCTCAGAAATGATTATGACATAAAAGTGAAGTACGTGACGAGTGTGACGTTAGGAAAACATTAGGCATCATGGAGAGATTCTGTATGGGACCACCCAACCCAAACGAGTACTGTGTGACGTGCTACCCGGCAGGTATTCACCGAGGTAGCCGGCTAGCTCAGTCGGTAGAGCGTCAGACTCTTAAACCCACGGTCGTGTTTTCGAGCCAGACGCTGGGCGGAACGGAATTTTGTTCCGCTGCAGGTGTAAATCACCGTTTTTCTGATTAACGAGATTTAATGGAAACAGCAACTTTAAACTTTGCCTACGTCTCTGTCAGTCGCAAGGAAACTGTATTTGAAGGTGAAGGTGATTTTGTAGACATGTGTGAAAGACATGTTCTGAAATGCAAGTGTTGTTGTTTGGAGAGCACATCGGTTACGTGTCAGATGTGTAGCCAAGCAGTAATTTGTCGCCATAGCTGCAAATATTAGCCGGTAATATGAAGTGTTGTCAGCTAAAGTCTGATGATGCAGACGACCGTAAGGACGAAGTACCCAAAAGTACCGCTAGGCCGCGCCTCTTTAGCTCAGTGGTAGAGCACTGGTGTAATAAACCAGGGGTCGCAAGTTCCATCCTCACAGGAGAAAGATGAATTTTGGAAATCAGTTGCACGTCGTGGCCGTATTGCAAACAGTACCTGTGATGACGAACAATTAGCGACAGGCGTTTTTTTAAGAATTACTCTCAGATGCGATTAAGGCGAATGGCGCAGATAAAGCATTTGCCAAAGTGGTACAGCATAAGGTTTGACGAGGCAGTCTGAATTACATTTTATAGATGTATTTCTCACATATCTCAGAGCCGCTCGCGATATTCGTCGTCGTCGTCGTCGTCGTCGTCGTCGTCGTCGTCGTCGCCGCCGCCGCCGCTTCTGCAGAAGTAGCAAATGGCAATCGTAGCAAATGCGGCGAGGGACGCCCTGCCTTCGATTCCGAATGCACAAAGTGTGTGGTCTTGTTTCTCAGTCTATATTTGGTCGGTCACGTCAGAGGTTGAATGTAACGAATGGGTGGGAAAGAGCAAGGGGCAGCGGCTGTGCAGAACGAAAACACAAATCCTCAGGGGTGTGAGCGTTTCGAGATGAGTCGTATACATGTAAATGTTGGTCGTCAGTGACCGTGTGGCCTAATGGATAAAGCGTCGGACTTCGGATCTGAAGATTACAGGTTCGAATGCTGTCACGCTTGTGTTTTTCCAGTTGTGAAAAAGAAACATAACGTTTTAATGTAGCAATTGAGCACTACGAAACAGTCTGAATGTTGCTGTTGACCATTTTTTGCTTGGAGATGCTCTTGAGCTTGAAACACACACAACAAGACCGGTGTTAACTAGCGAAATTGTCGGCAGAGTGCCGACACAGCGAGTTTTGACTATCACTTGCACATCTAAAACAACGTCGGAAAGTAACTCGTTCGGCTTTTGAGTCACATAAAGTATGTGTGTTAATTTTGACGCCACTAGCTCTGCATGTTATCATGCAATTTCTTTACCTCTCAGAAATGATTATGACATAAAAGTGAAGTACGTGACGAGTGTGACGTTAGGAAAACATTAGGCATCATGGAGAGATTCTGTATGGGACCACCCAACCCAAACGAGTACTGTGTGACGTGCTACCCGGCAGGTATTCACCGAGGTAGCCGGCTAGCTCAGTCGGTAGAGCGTCAGACTCTTAAACCCAGGGTCGTGTTTTCGAGCCAGACGCTGGGCGGAACGGAATTTTGTTCCGCTGCAGGTGTAAATCACCGTTTTTCTGATTAACGAGATTTAATGGAAATAGCAACTTTAAACTTTGCCTACGTCTCTGTCAGTCGCAAGGAAACTGTATTTGAAGGTGAAGGTGATTTTGTAGACATGTGTGAAAGACATGTTCTGAAATGCAAGTGTTGTTGTTTGGAGAGCACATCGGTTACGTGTCAGATGTGTAGCCAAGCAGTAATCTGTCGCCATAGCTGCAAATATTAGCCGGTAATATGAAGTGTTGTCAGCTAAAGTCTGATGATGCAGACGACCGTAAGGACGAAGTACCCAAGAGTACCGCTAGGCCGCGCCTCTTTAGCTCAGTGGTAGAGCACTGGTGTAATAAACCAGGGGTCGCAAGTTCCATCCCCACAGGAGAAAGATGAATTTTGGAAATCAGTTGCGCGTCGTGGCCGTATTGCAAACAGTACCTGTGATGACGAACAATTAGCGACAGGCGTTTTTTTAAGAATTACTCTCAGATGCGATTAAGGCGAATGGCGCAGATAAAGCATTTGCCAAAGTGGTACAGCATAAGGTGGGACGAGGCAGTCTGAATTACATTTTATAGATGTATTTCTCACATATCTCAGAGCCTCTCGCGATATTCGTCGTCGTCGTCGTCGTCGTCGTCGTCGTCGTCGCCGCCGCCGGTTCTGCAGAAGTAGCAAATGGCAATCGTAGCAAATGCGGCGAGGGACGCCCTGCCTTCGATTCCGAATGCACAAAGTGTGTGGTCTT
This sequence comes from Schistocerca gregaria, assembly GCF_023897955.1. Classification (NCBI taxonomy): domain Eukaryota; kingdom Metazoa; phylum Arthropoda; class Insecta; order Orthoptera; family Acrididae; genus Schistocerca; species Schistocerca gregaria. The sequence goes on along the minus strand of NW_026061775.1, from coordinate 9,576,713 downwards.
GTTTCTCAGTCTATATTTGGTCGGTCACGTCAGAGGTTGAATGTAACGAATGGGTGGGAAAGAGCAAGGGGCAGCGGCTGTGCAGAACGAAAACACAAATCCTCAGGGGTGTGAGCGTTTCGAGATGAGTCGTATACATGTAAATGTTGGTCGTCAGTGACCGTGTGGCCTAATGGATAAGGCGTCGGACTTCGGATCTGAAGATTACAGGTTCGAATGCTGTCACGCTTGTGTTTTTCCAGTTGTGAAAAAGAAACATAACGTTTTAATGTAGCAATTGAGCAGTACGAAACAGTCTGAATGTTGCTGTTGACCATTTTTTGCTTGGAGATGCTCTTGAGCTTGAAACACACACAACAAGACCGGTGTTAACTAGCGAAATTGTCGGCAGAGTGCCGACACAGCGAGTTTTGACTATCACTTGCACATCTAAAACAACGTCGGAAAGTAACTCGTTCGGCTTTTGAGTCACATAAAGTATGTGTGTTAATTTTGACGCCACTAGCTCTGCATGTTGTCATGCAATTTCTTTACCTCTCAGAAATGATTATGACATAAAAGTGAAGTACGTGACGAGTGTGACGTTAGGAAAACATTAGGCATCATGGAGAGATTCTGTATGGGACCACCCAACCCAAACGAGTACTGTGTGACGTGCTACCCGGCAGGTATTCACCGAGGTAGCCGGCTAGCTCAGTCGGTAGAGCGTCAGACTCTTAAACCCAGGGTCGTGTTTTCGAGCCAGACGCTGGGCGGAACGGAATTTTGTTCCGCTGCAGGTGTAAATAACCGTTTTTCTGATTAACGAGATTTAATGGAAATAGCAACTTTAAACTTTGCCTACGTCTCTGTCAGTCGCAAGGAAACTGTATTTGAAGGTGAAGGTGATTTTGTAGACATGTGTGAAAGACATGTTCTGAAATGCAAGTGTTGTTGTTTGGAGAGCACATCGGTTACGTGTCAGATGTGTAGCCAAGCAGTAATTTGTCGCCATAGCTGCAAATATTAGCCGGTAATATGAAGTGTTGTCAGCTAAAGTCTGATGATGCAGACGACCGTAAGGACGAAGTACCCAAGAGTACCGCTAGGCCGCGCCTCTTTAGCTCAGTGGTAGAGCACTGGTGTAATAAACCAGGGGTCGCAAGTTCCATCCCCACAGGAGAAAGATGAATTTTGGAAATCAGTTGCGCGTCGTGGCCGTATTGCAAACAGTACCTGTGATGACGAACAATTAGCGACAGGCGTTTTTTTAAGAATTACTCTCAGATGCGATTAAGGCGAATGGCGCAGATAAAGCATTTGCCAAAGTGGTACAGCATAAGGTGGGACGAGGCAGTCTGAATTACATTTTATAGATGTATTTCTCACATATCTCAGAGCCTCTCGCGATATTCGTCGTCGTCGTCGTCGTCGTCGTCGTCGCCGCCGCCGCCGCTTCTGCAGAAGTAGCAAATGGCAATCGTAGCAAATGCGGCGAGGGACGCCCTGCCTTCGATTCCGAATGCACAAAGTGTGTGGTCTTGTTTCTCAGTCTATATTTGGTCGGTCACGTCAGAGGTTGAATGTAACGAATGGGTGGGAAAGAGCAAGGGGCAGCGGCTGTGCAGAACGAAAACACAAATCCTCAGGGGTGTGAGCGTTTCGAGATGAGTCTTATACATGTAAATGTTGGTCGTCAGTGACCGTGTGGCCTAATGGATAAGGCGTCGGACTTCGGATCTGAAGATTACAGGTTCGAATGCTGTCACGCTTGTGTTTTTCCAGTTGTGAAAAAGAAACATAACGTTTTAATGTAGCAATTGAGCAGTACGAAACAGTCTGAATGTTGCTGTTGACCATTTTTTGCTTGGAGATGCTCTTGAGCTTGAAACACACACAACAAGACCGGTGTTAACTAGCGAAATTGTCGGCAGAGTGCCGACACAGCGAGTTTTGACTATCACTTGCACATCTAAAACAACGTCGGAAAGTAACTCGTTCGGCTTTTGAGTCACATAAAGTATGTGTGTTAATTTTGACGCCACTAGCTCTGCATGTTGTCATGCAATTTCTTTACCTCTCAGAAATGATTATGACATAAAAGTGAAGTACGTGACGAGTGTGACGTTAGGAAAACATTAGGCATCATGGAGAGATTCTGTATGGGACCACCCAACCCAAACGAGTACTGTGTGACGTGCTACCCGGCAGGTATTCACCGAGGTAGCCGGCTAGCTCAGTCGGTAGAGCGTCAGACTCTTAAACCCAGGGTCGTGTTTTCGAGCCAGACGCTGGGCGGAACGGAATTTTGTTCCGCTGCAGGTGTAAATCACCGTTTTTCTGATTAACGAGATTTAATGGAAATAGCAACTTTAAACTTTGCCTACGTCTCTGTCAGTCGCAAGGAAACTGTATTTGAAGGTGAAGGTGATTTTGTAGACATGTGTGAAAGACATGTTCTGAAATGCAAGTGTTGTTGTTTGGAGAGCACATCGGTTACGTGTCAGATGTGTAGCCAAGCAGTAATTTGTCGCCATAGCTGCAAATATTAGCCGGTAATATGAAGTGTTGTCAGCTAAAGTCTGATGGTGCAGACGACCGTAAGGACGAAGTACCCAAGAGTACCGCTAGGCCGCGCCTCTTTAGCTCAGTGGTAGAGCACTGGTGTAATAAACCAGGGGTCGCAAGTTCCATCCTCACAGGAGAAAGATGAATATTGGAAATCAGTTGCGCGTCGTGGCCGTATTGCAAACAGTACCTGTGATGACGAACAATTAGCGACAGGCGTTTTTTTAAGAATTACTCTCAGATGCGATTAAGGCGAATGGCGCAGATAAAGCATTTGCCAAAGCGGTACAGCATAAGGTGGGACGAGGCAGTCTGAATTACATTTTATAGATGTATTTCTCACTTATCTCAGAGCCTCTCGCGATATTCGTCGTCGTCGTCGTCGTCGTCGCCGCCGCCGCTTCTGCAGAAGTAGCAAATGGCAATCGTAGCAAATGCGGCGAGGGACGCCCTGCCTTCGATTCCGAATGCACAAAGTGTGTGGTCTTGTTTCTCAGTCTATATTTGGTCGGTCACGTCAGAGGTTGAATGTAACGAATGGGTGGGAAAGAGCAAGGGGCAGCGGCTGTGCAGAACGAAAACACAAATCCTCAGGGGTGTGAGCGTTTCGAGATGAGTCGTATTCATGTAAATGTTGGTCGTCAGTGACCGTGTGGCCTAATGGATAAGGCGTCGGACTTCGGATCTGAAGATTACAGGTTCGAATGCTGTCACGCTTGTGTTTTTCCAGTTGTGAAAAAGAAACATAACGTTTTAATGTAGCAATTGAGCAGTACGAAACAGTCTGAATGTTGCTGTTGACCATTTTTTGCTTGGAGATGCTCTTGAGCTTGAAACACACACAACAAGACCGGTGTTAACTAGCGAAATTGTCGGCAGAGTGCCGACACAGCGAGTTTTGACTATCACTTGCACATCTAAAACAACGTCGGAAAGTAACTCGTTCGGCTTTTGAGTCACATAAAGTATGTGTGTTAATTTTGACGCCACTAGCTCTGCATGTTGTCATGCAATTTCTTTACCTCTCAGAAATGATTATGACATAAAAGTGAAGTACGTGACGAGTGTGACGTTAGGAAAACATTAGGCATCATGGAGAGATTCTGTATGGGACCACCCAACCCAAACGAGTACTGTGTGACGTGCTACCCGGCAGGTATTCACCGAGGTAGCCGGCTAGCTCAGTCGGTAGAGCGTCAGACTCTTAAACCCAGGGTCGTGTTTTCGAGCCAGACGCTGGGCGGAACGGAATTTTGTTCCGCTGCAGGTGTAAATCACCGTTTTTCTGATTAACGAGATTTAATGGAAATAGCAACTTTAAACTTTGCCTACGTCTCTGTCAGTCGCAAGGAAACTGTATTTGAAGGTGAAGGTGATTTTGTAGACATGTGTGAAAGACATGTTCTGAAATGCAAGTGTTGTTGTTTGGAGAGCACATCGGTTACGTGTCAGATGTGTAGCCAAGCAGTAATTTGTCGCCATAGCTGCAAATATTAGCCGGTAATATGAAGTGTTGTCAGCTAAAGTCTGATGATGCAGACGACCGTAAGGACGAAGTACCCAAGAGTACCGCTAGGCCGCGCCTCTTTAGCTCAGTGGTAGAGCACTGGTGTAATAAACCAGGGGTCGCAAGTTCCATCCCCACAGGAGAAAGATGAATTTTGGAAATCAGTTGCGCGTCGTGGCCGTATTGCAAACAGTACCTGTGATGACGAACAATTAGCGACAGGCGTTTTTTTAAGAATTACTCTCAGATGCGATTAAGGCGAATGGCGCAGATAAAGCATTTGCCAAAGTGGTACAGCATAAGGTGGGACGAGGCAGTCTGAATTACATTTTATAGATGTATTTCTCACATATCTCAGAGCCTCTCGCGATATTCGTCGTCGTCGTCGTCGTCGTCGTCGCCGCCGCCGCCGCTTCTGCAGAAGTAGCAAATGGCAATCGTAGCAAATGCGGCGAGGGACGCCCTGCCTTCGATTCCGAATGCACAAAGTGTGTGGTCTTGTTTCTCAGTCTATATTTGGTCGGTCACGTCAGAGGTTGAATGTAACGAATGGGTGGGAAAGAGCAAGGGGCAGCGGCTGTGCAGAACGAAAACACAAATCCTCAGGGGTGTGAGCGTTTCGAGATGAGTCTTATACATGTAAATGTTGGTCGTCAGTGACCGTGTGGCCTAATGGATAAGGCGTCGGACTTCGGATCTGAAGATTACAGGTTCGAATGCTGTCACGCTTGTGTTTTTCCAGTTGTGAAAAAGAAACATAACGTTTTAATGTAGCAATTGAGCAGTACGAAACAGTCTGAATGTTGCTGTTGACCATTTTTTGCTTGGAGATGCTCTTGAGCTTGAAACACACACAACAAGACCGGTGTTAACTAGCGAAATTGTCGGCAGAGTGCCGACACAGCGAGTTTTGACTATCACTTGCACATCTAAAACAACGTCGGAAAGTAACTCGTTCGGCTTTTGAGTCACATAAAGTATGTGTGTTAATTTTGACGCCACTAGCTCTGCATGTTGTCATGCAATTTCTTTACCTCTCAGAAATGATTATGACATAAAAGTGAAGTACGTGACGAGTGTGACGTTAGGAAAACATTAGGCATCATGGAGAGATTCTGTATGGGACCACCCAACCCAAACGAGTACTGTGTGACGTGCTACCCGGCAGGTATTCACCGAGGTAGCCGGCTAGCTCAGTCGGTAGAGCGTCAGACTCTTAAACCCAGGGTCGTGTTTTCGAGCCAGACGCTGGGCGGAACGGAATTTTGTTCCGCTGCAGGTGTAAATCACCGTTTTTCTGATTAACGAGATTTAATGGAAATAGCAACTTTAAACTTTGCCTACGTCTCTGTCAGTCGCAAGGAAACTGTATTTGAAGGTGAAGGTGATTTTGTAGACATGTGTGAAAGACATGTTCTGAAATGCAAGTGTTGTTGTTTGGAGAGCACATCGGTTACGTGTCAGATGTGTAGCCAAGCAGTAATTTGTCGCCATAGCTGCAAATATTAGCCGGTAATATGAAGTGTTGTCAGCTAAAGTCTGATGGTGCAGACGACCGTAAGGACGAAGTACCCAAGAGTACCGCTAGGCCGCGCCTCTTTAGCTCAGTGGTAGAGCACTGGTGTAATAAACCAGGGGTCGCAAGTTCCATCCTCACAGGAGAAAGATGAATATTGGAAATCAGTTGCGCGTCGTGGCCGTATTGCAAACAGTACCTGTGATGACGAACAATTAGCGACAGGCGTTTTTTTAAGAATTACTCTCAGATGCGATTAAGGCGAATGGCGCAGATAAAGCATTTGCCAAAGCGGTACAGCATAAGGTGGGACGAGGCAGTCTGAATTACATTTTATAGATGTATTTCTCACTTATCTCAGAGCCTCTCGCGATATTCGTCGTCGTCGTCGTCGTCGTCGCCGCCGCCGCTTCTGCAGAAGTAGCAAATGGCAATCGTAGCAAATGCGGCGAGGGACGCCCTGCCTTCGATTCCGAATGCACAAAGTGTGTGGTCTTGTTTCTCAGTCTATATTTGGTCGGTCACGTCAGAGGTTGAATGTAACGAATGGGTGGGAAAGAGCAAGGGGCAGCGGCTGTGCAGAACGAAAACACAAATCCTGAGGGGTGTGAGCGTTTCGAGATGAGTCGTATTCATGTAAATGTTGGTCGTCAGTGACCGTGTGGCCTAATGGATAAGGCGTCGGACTTCGGATCTGAAGATTACAGGTTCGAATGCTGTCACGCTTGTGTTTTTCCAGTTGTGAAAAAGAAACATAACGTTTTAATGTAGCAATTGAGCAGTACGAAACAGTCTGAATGTTGCTGTTGACCATTTTTTGCTTGGAGATGCTCTTGAGCTTGAAACACACACAACAAGACCGGTGTTAACTAGCGAAATTGTCGGCAGAGTGCCGACACAGCGAGTTTTGACTATCACTTGCACATCTAAAACAACGTCGGAAAGTAACTCGTTCGGCTTTTGAGTCACATAAAGTATGTGTGTTAATTTTGACGCCACTAGCTCTGCATGTTGTCATGCAATTTCTTTACCTCTCAGAAATGATTATGACATAAAAGTGAAGTACGTGACGAGTGTGACGTTAGGAAAACATTAGGCATCATGGAGAGATTCTGTATGGGACCACCCAACCCAAACGAGTACTGTGTGACGTGCTACCCGGCAGGTATTCACCGAGGTAGCCGGCTAGCTCAGTCGGTAGAGCGTCAGACTCTTAAACCCAGGGTCGTGTTTTCGAGCCAGACGCTGGGCGGAACGGAATTTTGTTCCGCTGCAGGTGTAAATCACCGTTTTTCTGATTAACGAGATTTAATGGAAATAGCAACTTTAAACTTTGCCTACGTCTCTGTCAGTCGCAAGGAAACTGTATTTGAAGGTGAAGGTGATTTTGTAGACATGTGTGAAAGACATGTTCTGAAATGCAAGTGTTGTTGTTTGGAGAGCACATCGGTTACGTGTCAGATGTGTAGCCAAGCAGTAATTTGTCGCCATAGCTGCAAATATTAGCCGGTAATATGAAGTGTTGTCAGCTAAAGTCTGATGATGCAGACGACCGTAAGGACGAAGTACCCAAGAGTACCGCTAGGCCGCGCCTCTTTAGCTCAGTGGTAGAGCACTGGTGTAATAAACCAGGGGTCGCAAGTTCCATCCCCACAGGAGAAAGATGAATTTTGGAAATCAGTTGCGCGTCGTGGCCGTATTGCAAACAGTACCTGTGATGACGAACAATTAGCGACAGGCGTTTTTTTAAGAATTACTCTCAGATGCGATTAAGGCGAATGGCGCAGATAAAGCATTTGCCAAAGTGGTACAGCATAAGGTGGGACGAGGCAGTCTGAATTACATTTTATAGATGTATTTCTCACATATCTCAGAGCCTCTCGCGATATTCGTCGTCGTCGTCGTCGTCGTCGTCGCCGCCGCCGCCGCTTCTGCAGAAGTAGCAAATGGCAATCGTAGCAAATGCGGCGAGGGACGCCCTGCCTTCGATTCCGAATGCACAAAGTGTGTGGTCTTGTTTCTCAGTCTATATTTGGTCGGTCACGTCAGAGGTTGAATGTAACGAATGGGTGGGAAAGAGCAAGGGGCAGCGGCTGTGCAGAACGAAAACACAAATCCTCAGGGGTGTGAGCGTTTCGAGATGAGTCTTATACATGTAAATGTTGGTCGTCAGTGACCGTGTGGCCTAATGGATAAGGCGTCGGACTTCGGATCTGAAGATTACAGGTTCGAATGCTGTCACGCTTGTGTTTTTCCAGTTGTGAAAAAGAAACATAACGTTTTAATGTAGCAATTGAGCAGTACGAAACAGTCTGAATGTTGCTGTTGACCATTTTTTGCTTGGAGATGCTCTTGAGCTTGAAACACACACAACAAGACCGGTGTTAACTAGCGAAATTGTCGGCAGAGTGCCGACACAGCGAGTTTTGACTATCACTTGCACATCTAAAACAACGTCGGAAAGTAACTCGTTCGGCTTTTGAGTCACATAAAGTATGTGTGTTAATTTTGACGCCACTAGCTCTGCATGTTGTCATGCAATTTCTTTACCTCTCAGAAATGATTATGACATAAAAGTGAAGTACGTGACGAGTGTGACGTTAGGAAAACATTAGGCATCATGGAGAGATTCTGTATGGGACCACCCAACCCAAACGAGTACTGTGTGACGTGCTACCCGGCAGGTATTCACCGAGGTAGCCGGCTAGCTCAGTCGGTAGAGCGTCAGACTCTTAAACCCAGGGTCGTGTTTTCGAGCCAGACGCTGGGCGGAACGGAATTTTGTTCCGCTGCAGGTGTAAATCACCGTTTTTCTGATTAACGAGATTTAATGGAAATAGCAACTTTAAACTTTGCCTACGTCTCTGTCAGTCGCAAGGAAACTGTATTTGAAGGTGAAGGTGATTTTGTAGACATGTGTGAAAGACATGTTCTGAAATGCAAGTGTTGTTGTTTGGAGAGCACATCGGTTACGTGTCAGATGTGTAGCCAAGCAGTAATTTGTCGCCATAGCTGCAAATATTAGCCGGTAATATGAAGTGTTGTCAGCTAAAGTCTGTTGGTGCAGACGACCGTAAGGACGAAGTACCCAAGAGTACCGCTAGGCCGCGCCTCTTTAGCTCAGTGGTAGAGCACTGGTGTAATAAACCAGGGGTCGCAAGTTCCATCCTCACAGGAGAAAGATGAATATTGGAAATCAGTTGCGCGTCGTGGCCGTATTGCAAACAGTACCTGTGATGACGAACAATTAGCGACAGGCGTTTTTTTAAGAATTACTCTCAGATGCGATTAAGGCGAATGGCGCAGATAAAGCATTTGCCAAAGCGGTACAGCATAAGGTGGGACGAGGCAGTCTGAATTACATTTTATAGATGTATTTCTCACTTATCTCAGAGCCTCTCGCGATATTCGTCGTCGTCGTCGTCGTCGTCGTCGCCGCCGCCGCTTCTGCAGAAGTAGCAAATGGCAATCGTAGCAAATGCGGCGAGGGACGCCCTGCCTTCGATTCCGAATGCACAAAGTGTGTGGTCTTGTTTCTCAGTCTATATTTGGTCGGTCACGTCAGAGGTTGAATGTAACGAATGGGTGGGAAAGAGCAAGGGGCAGCGGCTGTGCAGAACGAAAACACAAATCCTCAGGGGTGTGAGCGTTTCGAGATGAGTCGTATTCATGTAAATGTTGGTCGTCAGTGACCGTGTGGCCTAATGGATAAGGCGTCGGACTTCGGATCTGAAGATTACAGGTTCGAATGCTGTCACGCTTGTGTTTTTCCAGTTGTGAAAAAGAAACATAACGTTTTAATGTAGCAATTGAGCAGTACGAAACAGTCTGAATGTTGCTGTTGACCATTTTTTGCTTGGAGATGCTCTTGAGCTTGAAACACACACAACAAGACCGGTGTTAACTAGCGAAATTGTCGGCAGAGTGCCGACACAGCGAGTTTTGACTATCACTTGCACATCTAAAACAACGTCGGAAAGTAACTCGTTCGGCTTTTGAGTCACATAAAGTATGTGTGTTAATTTTGACGCCACTAGCTCTGCATGTTGTCATGCAATTTCTTTACCTCTCAGAAATGATTATGACATAAAAGTGAAGTACGTGACGAGTGTGACGTTAGGAAAACATTAGGCATCATGGAGAGATTCTGTATGGGACCACCCAACCCAAACGAGTACTGTGTGACGTGCTACCCGGCAGGTATTCACCGAGGTAGCCGGCTAGCTCAGTCGGTAGAGCGTCAGACTCTTAAACCCAGGGTCGTGTTTTCGAGCCAGACGCTGGGCGGAACGGAATTTTGTTCCGCTGCAGGTGTAAATCACCGTTTTTCTGATTAACGAGATTTAATGGAAATAGCAACTTTAAACTTTGCCTACGTCTCTGTCAGTCGCAAGGAAACTGTATTTGAAGGTGAAGGTGATTTTGTAGACATGTGTGAAAGACATGTTCTGAAATGCAAGTGTTGTTGTTTGGAGAGCACATCGGTTACGTGTCAGATGTGTAGCCAAGCAGTAATTTGTCGCCATAGCTGCAAATATTAGCCGGTAATATGAAGTGTTGTCAGCTAAAGTCTGATGATGCAGACGACCGTAAGGACGAAGTACCCAAGAGTACCGCTAGGCCGCGCCTCTTTAGCTCAGTGGTAGAGCACTGGTGTAATAAACCAGGGGTCGCAAGTTCCATCCCCACAGGAGAAAGATGAATTTTGGAAATCAGTTGCGCGTCGTGGCCGTATTGCAAACAGTACCTGTGATGACGAACAATTAGCGACAGGCGTTTTTTTAAGAATTACTCTCAGATGCGATGAAGGCGAATGGCGCAGATAAAGCATTTGCCAAAGTGGTACAGCATAAGGTGGGACGAGGCAGTCTGAATTACATTTTATAGATGTATTTCTCACATATCTCAGAGCCTCTCGCGATATTCGTCGTCGTCGTCGTCGTCGTCGTCGCCGCCGCCGCCGCTTCTGCAGAAGTAGCAAATGGCAATCGTAGCAAATGCGGCGAGGGACGCCCTGCCTTCGATTCCGAATGCACAAAGTGTGTGGTCTTGTTTCTCAGTCTATATTTGGTCGGTCACGTCAGAGGTTGAATGTAACGAATGGGTGGGAAAGAGCAAGGGGCAGCGGCTGTGCAGAACGAAAACACAAATCCTCAGGGGTGTGAGCGTTTCGAGATGAGTCTTATACATGTAAATGTTGGTCGTCAGTGACCGTGTGGCCTAATGGATAAGGCGTCGGACTTCGGATCTGAAGATTACAGGTTCGAATGCTGTCACGCTTGTGTTTTTCCAGTTGTGAAAAAGAAACATAACGTTTTAATGTAGCAATTGAGCAGTACGAAACAGTCTGAATGTTGCTGTTGACCATTTTTTGCTTGGAGATGCTCTTGAGCTTGAAACACACACAACAAGACCGGTGTTAACTAGCGAAATTGTCGGCAGAGTGCCGACACAGCGAGTTTTGACTATCACTTGCACATCTAAAACAACGTCGGAAAGTAACTCGTTCGGCTTTTGAGTCACATAAAGTATGTGTGTTAATTTTGACGCCACTAGCTCTGCATGTTGTCATGCAATTTCTTTACCTCTCAGAAATGATTATGACATAAAAGTGAAGTACGTGACGAGTGTGACGTTAGGAAAACATTAGGCATCATGGAGAGATTCTGTATGGGACCACCCAACCCAAACGAGTACTGTGTGACGTGCTACCCGGCAGGTATTCACCGAGGTAGCCGGCTAGCTCAGTCGGTAGAGCGTCAGACTCTTAAACCCAGGGTCGTGTTTTCGAGCCAGACGCTGGGCGGAACGGAATTTTGTTCCGCTGCAGGTGTAAATCACCGTTTTTCTGATTAACGAGATTTAATGGAAATAGCAACTTTAAACTTTGCCTACGTCTCTGTCAGTCGCAAGGAAACTGTATTTGAAGGTGAAGGTGATTTTGTAGACATGTGTGAAAGACATGTTCTGAAATGCAAGTGTTGTTGTTTGGAGAGCACATCGGTTACGTGTCAGATGTGTAGCCAAGCAGTAATTTGTCGCCATAGCTGCAAATATTAGCCGGTAATATGAAGTGTTGTCAGCTAAAGTCTGATGGTGCAGACGACCGTAAGGACGAAGTACCCAAGAGTACCGCTAGGCCGCGCCTCTTTAGCTCAGTGGTAGAGCACTGGTGTAATAAACCAGGGGTCGCAAGTTCCATCCTCACAGGAGAAAGATGAATATTGGAAATCAGTTGCGCGTCGTGGCCGTATTGCAAACAGTACCTGTGATGACGAACAATTAGCGACAGGCGTTTTTTTAAGAATTACTCTCAGATGCGATTAAGGCGAATGGCGCAGATAAAGCATTTGCCAAAGCGGTACAGCATAAGGTGGGACGAGGCAGTCTGAATTACATTTTATAGATGTATTTCTCACTTATCTCAGAGCCTCTCGCGATATTCGTCGTCGTCGTCGTCGTCGTCGTCGCCGCCGCCGCTTCTGCAGAAGTAGCAAATGGCAATCGTAGCAAATGCGGCGAGGGACGCCCTGCCTTCGATTCCGAATGCACAAAGTGTGTGGTCTTGTTTCTCAGTCTATATTTGGTCGGTCACGTCAGAGGTTGAATGTAACGAATGGGTGGGAAAGAGCAAGGGGCAGCGGCTGTGCAGAACGAAAACACAAATCCTCAGGGGTGTGAGCGTTTCGAGATGAGTCGTATTCATGTAAATGTTGGTCGTCAGTGACCGTGTGGCCTAATGGATAAGGCGTCGGACTTCGGATCTGAAGATTACAGGTTCGAATGCTGTCACGCTTGTGTTTTTCCAGTTGTGAAAAAGAAACATAACGTTTTAATGTAGCAATTGAGCAGTACGAAACAGTCTGAATGTTGCTGTTGACCATTTTTTGCTTGGAGATGCTCTTGAGCTTGAAACACACACAACAAGACCGGTGTTAACTAGCGAAATTGTCGGCAGAGTGCCGACACAGCGAGTTTTGACTATCACTTGCACATCTAAAACAACGTCGGAAAGTAACTCGTTCGGCTTTTGAGTCACATAAAGTATGTGTGTTAATTTTGACGCCACTAGCTCTGCATGTTGTCATGCAATTTCTTTACCTCTCAGAAATGATTATGACATAAAAGTGAAGTACGTGACGAGTGTGACGTTAGGAAAACGTTAGGCATCATGGAGAGATTCTGTATGGGACCACCCAACCCAAACGAGTACTGTGTGACGTGCTACCCGGCAGGTACTCACCGAGGTAGCCGGCTAGCTCAGTCGGTAGAGCGTCAGACTCTTAAACCCAGGGTCGTGTTTTCGAGCCAGACGCTGGGCGGAACGGAATTTTGTTCCGCTGCAGGTGTAAATCACCGTTTTTCTGATTAACGAGATTTAATGGAAATAGCAACATTAAACTTTGCCTACGTCTCTGTCAGTCGCAAGGAAACTGTATTTGAAGGTGAAGGTGATTTTGTAGACATGTGTGAAAGACATGTTCTGAAATGCAAGTGTTGTTGTTTGGAGAGCACATCGGTTACGTGTCAGATGTGTAGCCAAGCAGTAATTTGTCGCCATAGCTGCAAATATTAGCCGGTAATATGAAGTGTTGTCAGCTAAAGTCTGATGATGCAGACGACCGTAAGGACGAAGTACCCAAGAGTACCGCTAGGCCGCGCCTCTTTAGCTCAGTGGTAGAGCACTGGTGTAATAAACCAGGGGTCGCAAGTTCCATCCCCACGGGAGAAAGATGAATTTTGGAAATCAGTTGCGCGTCGTGGCCGTATTGCAAACAGTACCTGTGATGACGAACAATTAGCGACAGGCGTTTTTTTAAGAATTACTCTCAGATGCGATTAAGGCGAATGGCGCAGATAAAGCATTTGCCAAAGCGGTACAGCATAAGGTGGGACGAGGCAGTCTGAATTACATTTTATAGATGTATTTCTCACATATCTCAGAGCCTCTCGCGATATTCGTCGTCGTCGTCGTCGTCGTCGTCGCCGCCGCCGCTTCTGCAGAAGTAGCAAATGGCAATCGTAGCAAATGCGGCGAGGGACGCCCTGCCTTCGATTCCGAATGCACAAAGTGTGTGGTCTTGTTTCTCAGTCTATATTTGGTCGGTCACGTCAGAGGTTGAATGTTACGAATGGGTGGGAAAGAGCAAGGGGCAGCGGCTGTGCAGAACGAAAACACAAATCCTCACGGGTGTGAGCGTTTCGAGATGAGTCGTATACATGTAAATGTCGGTCGTCAGTGACCGGGTGGCCTAATGGATAAGGCGTCGGACTTCGGATCTGAAGATTACAGGTTCGAATGCTGTCACGCTTGTGTTTTTCCAGTTGTGAAAAAGAAACATAACGTTTTAATGTAGCAATTGAGCAGTACGAAACAGTCTGAATGTTGCTGTTGACCATTTTTTGCTTGGAGATGCTCTTGAGCTTGAAACACACACAACAAGACCGGTGTTAACTAGCGAAATTGTCGGCAGAGTGCCGACACAGCGAGTTTTGACTATCACTTGCACATCTAAAACAACGTCGGAAAGTAACTCGTTCGGCTTTTGAGTCACATAAAGTATGTGTGTTAATTTTGACGCCACTAGCTCTGCATGTTGTCATGCAATTTCTTTACCTCTCAGAAATGATTATGACATAAAAGTGAAGTACGTGACGAGTGTGACGTTAGGAAAACGTTAGGCATCATGGAGAGATTCTGTATGGGACCACCCAACCCAAACGAGTACTGTGTGACGTGCTACCCGGCAGGTACTCACCGAGGTAGCCGGCTAGCTCAGTCGGTAGAGCGTCAGACTCTTAAACCCAGGGTCGTGTTTTCGAGCCAGACGCTGGGCGGAACGGAATTTTGTTCCGCTGCAGGTGTAAATCACCGTTTTTCTGATTAACGAGATTTAATGGAAATAGCAACATTAAACTTTGCCTACGTCTCTGTCAGTCGCAAGGAAACTGTATTTGAAGGTGAAGGTGATTTTGTAGACATGTGTGAAAGACATGTTCTGAAATGCAAGTGTTGTTGTTTGGAGAGCACATCGGTTACGTGTCAGATGTGTAGCCAAGCAGTAATTTGTCGCCATAGCTGCAAATATTAGCCGGTAATATGAAGTGTTGTCAGCTAAAGTCTGATGATGCAGACGACCGTAAGGACGAAGTACCCAAGAGTACCGCTAGGCCGCGCCTCTTTAGCTCAGTGGTAGAGCACTGGTGTAATAAACCAGGGGTCGCAAGTTCCATCCCCACGGGAGAAAGATGAATTTTGGAAATCAGTTGCGCGTCGTGGCCGTATTGCAAACAGTACCTGTGATGACGAACAATTAGCGACAGGCGTTTTTTTAAGAATTACTCTCAGATGCGATTAAGGCGAATGGCGCAGATAAAGCATTTGCCAAAGCGGTACAGCATAAGGTGGGACGAGGCAGTCTGAATTACATTTTATAGATGTATTTCTCACATATCTCAGAGCCTCTCGCGATATTCGTCGTCGTCGTCGTCGTCGTCGTCGCCGCCGCCGCTTCTGCAGAAGTAGCAAATGGCAATCGTAGCAAATGCGGCGAGGGACGCCCTGCCTTCGATTCCGAATGCACAAAGTGTGTGGTCTTGTTTCTCAGTCTATATTTGGTCGGTCACGTCAGAGGTTGAATGTTACGAATGGGTGGGAAAGAGCAAGGGGCAGCGGCTGTGCAGAACGAAAACACAAATCCTCACGGGTGTGAGCGTTTCGAGATGAGTCGTATACATGTAAATGTCGGTCGTCAGTGACCGGGTGGCCTAATGGATAAGGCGTCGGACTTCGGATCTGAAGATTACAGGTTCGAATGCTGTCACGCTTGTGTTTTTCCAGTTGTGAAAAAGAAACATAACGTTTTAATGTAGCAATTGAGCAGTACGAAACAGTCTGAATGTTGCTGTTGACCATTTTTTGCTTGGAGATGCTCTTGAGCTTGAAACACACACAACAAGACCGGTGTTAACTAGCGAAATTGTCGGCAGAGTGCCGACACAGCGAGTTTGTCTATCACTTGCACATCTAAAACAACGTCGGAAAGTAACTCATTCGGCTTTTGAGTCACATAAAGTATGTGTGTTAATTTTGACGCCACTAGCTCTGCATGTTGTCATGCAATTTCTTTACCTCTCAGAAATGATTATGACATAAAAGTGAAGTACGTGACGAGTGTGACGTTAGGAAAACATTAGGCATCATGGAGAGATTCTGTATGGGACCACCCAACCCAAACGAGTACTGTGTGACGTGCTACCCGGCAGGTATTCACCGAGGTAGCCGGCTAGCTCAGTCGGTAGAGCGTCAGACTCTTAAACCCACGGTCGTGTTTTCGAGCCAGACGCTGGGCGGAACGGAATTTTGTTCCGCTGCAGGTGTAAATCACCGTTTTTCTGATTAACGAGATTTAATGGAAACAGCAACTTTAAACTTTGCCTACGTCTCTGTCAGTCGCAAGGAAACTGTATTTGAAGGTGAAGGTGATTTTGTAGACATGTGTGAAAGACATGTTCTGAAATGCAAGTGTTGTTGTTTGGAGAGCACATCGGTTACGTGTCAGATGTGTAGCCAAGCAGTAATTTGTCGCCATAGCTGCAAATATTAGCCGGTAATATGAAGTGTTGTCAGCTAAAGTCTGATGATGCAGACGACCGTAAGGACGAAGTACCCAAAAGTACCGCTAGGCCGCGCCTCTTTAGCTCAGTGGTAGAGCACTGGTGTAATAAACCAGGGGTCGCAAGTTCCATCCTCACAGGAGAAAGATGAATTTTGGAAATCAGTTGCACGTCGTGGCCGTATTGCAAACAGTACCTGTGATGACGAACAATTAGCGACAGGCGTTTTTTTAAGAATTACTCTCAGATGCGATTAAGGCGAATGGCGCAGATAAAGCATTTGCCAAAGTGGTACAGCATAAGGTTTGACGAGGCAGTCTGAATTACATTTTATAGATGTATTTCTCACATATCTCAGAGCCTCTCGCGATATTCGTCGTCGTCGTCGTCGTCGTCGTCGTCGTCGTCGCCGCCGCCGCCGCTTCTGCAGAAGTAGCAAATGGCAATCGTAGCAAATGCGGCGAGGGACGCCCTGCCTTCGATTCCGAATGCACAAAGTGTGTGGTCTTGTTTCTCAGTCTATATTTGGTCGGTCACGTCAGAGGTTGAATGTAACGAATGGGTGGGAAAGAGCAAGGGGCAGCGGCTGTGCAGAACGAAAACACAAATCCTCAGGGGTGTGAGCGTTTCGAGATGAGTCGTATACATGTAAATGTTGGTCGTCAGTGACCGTGTGGCCTAATGGATAAAGCGTCGGACTTCGGATCTGAAGATTACAGGTTCGAATGCTGTCACGCTTGTCTTTTTCCAGTTGTGAAAAAGAAACATAACGTTTTAATGTAGCAATTGAGCACTACGAAACAGTCTGAATGTTGCTGTTGACCATTTTTTGCTTGGAGATGCTCTTGAGCTTGAAACACACACAACAAGACCGGTGTTAACTAGCGAAATTGTCGGCAGAGTGCCGACACAGCGAGTTTTGACTATCACTTGCACATCTAAAACAACGTCGGAAAGTAACTCGTTCGGCTTTTGAGTCACATAAAGTATGTGTGTTAATTTTGACGCCACTAGCTCTGCATGTTATCATGCAATTTCTTTACCTCTCAGAAATGATTATGACATAAAAGTGAAGTACGTGACGAGTGTGACGTTAGGAAAACATTAGGCATCATGGAGAGATTCTGTATGGGACCACCCAACCCAAACGAGTACTGTGTGACGTGCTACCCGGCAGGTATTCACCGAGGTAGCCGGCTAGCTCAGTCGGTAGAGCGTCAGACTCTTAAACCCAGGGTCGTGTTTTCGAGCCAGACGCTGGGCGGAACGGAATTTTGTTCCGCTGCAGGTGTAAATCACCGTTTTTCTGATTAACGAGATTTAATGGAAATAGCAACTTTAAACTTTGCCTACGTCTCTGTCAGTCGCAAGGAAACTGTATTTGAAGGTGAAGGTGATTTTGTAGACATGTGTGAAAGACATGTTCTGAAATGCAAGTGTTGTTGTTTGGAGAGCACATCGGTTACGTGTCAGATGTGTAGCCAAGCAGTAATTTGTCGCCATAGCTGCAAATATTAGCCGGTAATATGAAGTGTTGTCAGCTAAAGTCTGATGATGCAGACGACCGTAAGGACGAAGTACCCAAGAGTACCGCTAGGCCGCGCCTCTTTAGCTCAGTGGTAGAGCACTGGTGTAATAAACCAGGGGTCGCAAGTTCCATCCCCACAGGAGAAAGATGAATTTTGGAAATCAGTTGCGCGTCGTGGCCGTATTGCAAACAGTACCTGTGATGACGAACAATTAGCGACAGGCGTTTTTTTAAGAATTACTCTCAGATGCGATTAAGGCGAATGGCGCAGATAAAGCATTTGCCAAAGTGGTACAGCATAAGGTGGGACGAGGCAGTCTGAATTACATTTTATAGATGTATTTCTCACATATCTCAGAGCCTCTCGCGATATTCGTCGTCGTCGTCGTCGTCGTCGTCGTCGTCGTCGCCGCCGCCGGTTCTGCAGAAGTAGCAAATGGCAATCGTAGCAAATGCGGCGAGGGACGCCCTGCCTTCGATTCCGAATGCACAAAGTGTGTGGTCTTGTTTCTCAGTCTATATTTGGTCGGTCACGTCAGAGGTTGAATGTAACGAATGGGTGGGAAAGAGCAAGGGGCAGCGGCTGTGCAGAACGAAAACACAAATCCTCAGGGGTGTGAGCGTTTCGAGATGAGTCGTATACATGTAAATGTTGGTCGTCAGTGACCGTGTGGCCTAATGGATAAGGCGTCGGACTTCGGATCTGAAGATTACAGGTTCGAATGCTGTCACGCTTGTGTTTTTCCAGTTGTGAAAAAGAAACATAACGTTTTAATGTAGCAATTGAGCAGTACGAAACAGTCTGAATGTTGCTGTTGACCATTTTTTGCTTGGAGATGCTCTTGAGCTTGAAACACACACAACAAGACCGGTGTTAACTAGCGAAATTGTCGGCAGAGTGCCGACACAGCGAGTTTTGACTATCACTTGCACATCTAAAACAACGTCGGAAAGTAACTCGTTCGGCTTTTGAGTCACATAAAGTATGTGTGTTAATTTTGACGCCACTAGCTCTGCATGTTGTCATGCAATTTCTTTACCTCTCAGAAATGATTATGACATAAAAGTGAAGTACGTGACGAGTGTGACGTTAGGAAAACATTAGGCATCATGGAGAGATTCTGTATGGGACCACCCAACCCAAACGAGTACTGTGTGACGTGCTACCCGGCAGGTATTCACCGAGGTAGCCGGCTAGCTCAGTCGGTAGAGCGTCAGACTCTTAAACCCAGGGTCGTGTTTTCGAGCCAGACGCTGGGCGGAACGGAATTTTGTTCCGCTGCAGGTGTAAATAACCGTTTTTCTGATTAACGAGATTTAATGGAAATAGCAACTTTAAACTTTGCCTACGTCTCTGTCAGTCGCAAGGAAACTGTATTTGAAGGTGAAGGTGATTTTGTAGACATGTGTGAAAGACATGTTCTGAAATGCAAGTGTTGTTGTTTGGAGAGCACATCGGTTACGTGTCAGATGTGTAGCCAAGCAGTAATTTGTCGCCATAGCTGCAAATATTAGCCGGTAATATGAAGTGTTGTCAGCTAAAGTCTGATGATGCAGACGACCGTAAGGACGAAGTACCCAAGAGTACCGCTAGGCCGCGCCTCTTTAGCTCAGTGGTAGAGCACTGGTGTAATAAACCAGGGGTCGCAAGTTCCATCCCCACAGGAGAAAGATGAATTTTGGAAATCAGTTGCGCGTCGTGGCCGTATTGCAAACAGTACCTGTGATGACGAACAATTAGCGACAGGCGTTTTTTTAAGAATTACTCTCAGATGCGATGAAGGCGAATGGCGCAGATAAAGCATTTGCCAAAGTGGTACAGCATAAGGTGGGACGAGGCAGTCTGAATTACATTTTATAGATGTATTTCTCACATATCTCAGAGCCTCTCGCGATATTCGTCGTCGTCGTCGTCGTCGTCGTCGCCGCCGCCGCCGCTTCTGCAGAAGTAGCAAATGGCAATCGTAGCAAATGCGGCGAGGGACGCCCTGCCTTCGATTCCGAATGCACAAAGTGTGTGGTCTTGTTTCTCAGTCTATATTTGGTCGGTCACGTCAGAGGTTGAATGTAACGAATGGGTGGGAAAGAGCAAGGGGCAGCGGCTGTGCAGAACGAAAACACAAATCCTCAGGGGTGTGAGCGTTTCGAGATGAGTCTTATACATGTAAATGTTGGTCGTCAGTGACCGTGTGGCCTAATGGATAAGGCGTCGGACTTCGGATCTGAAGATTACAGGTTCGAATGCTGTCACGCTTGTGTTTTTCCAGTTGTGAAAAAGAAACATAACGTTTTAATGTAGCAATTGAGCAGTACGAAACAGTCTGAATGTTGCTGTTGACCATTTTTTGCTTGGAGATGCTCTTGAGCTTGAAACACACACAACAAGACCGGTGTTAACTAGCGAAATTGTCGGCAGAGTGCCGACACAGCGAGTTTTGACTATCACTTGCACATCTAAAACAACGTCGGAAAGTAACTCGTTCGGCTTTTGAGTCACATAAAGTATGTGTGTTAATTTTGACGCCACTAGCTCTGCATGTTGTCATGCAATTTCTTTACCTCTCAGAAATGATTATGACATAAAAGTGAAGTACGTGACGAGTGTGACGTTAGGAAAACATTAGGCATCATGGAGAGATTCTGTATGGGACCACCCAACCCAAACGAGTACTGTGTGACGTGCTACCCGGCAGGTATTCACCGAGGTAGCCGGCTAGCTCAGTCGGTAGAGCGTCAGACTCTTAAACCCAGGGTCGTGTTTTCGAGCCAGACGCTGGGCGGAACGGAATTTTGTTCCGCTGCAGGTGTAAATCACCGTTTTTCTGATTAACGAGATTTAATGGAAATAGCAACTTTAAACTTTGCCTACGTCTCTGTCAGTCGCAAGGAAACTGTATTTGAAGGTGAAGGTGATTTTGTAGACATGTGTGAAAGACATGTTCTGAAATGCAAGTGTTGTTGTTTGGAGAGCACATCGGTTACGTGTCAGATGTGTAGCCAAGCAGTAATTTGTCGCCATAGCTGCAAATATTAGCCGGTAATATGAAGTGTTGTCAGCTAAAGTCTGATGGTGCAGACGACCGTAAGGACGAAGTACCCAAGAGTACCGCTAGGCCGCGCCTCTTTAGCTCAGTGGTAGAGCACTGGTGTAATAAACCAGGGGTCGCAAGTTCCATCCTCACAGGAGAAAGATGAATATTGGAAATCAGTTGCGCGTCGTGGCCGTATTGCAAACAGTACCTGTGATGACGAACAATTAGCGACAGGCGTTTTTTTAAGAATTACTCTCAGATGCGATTAAGGCGAATGGCGCAGATAAAGCATTTGCCAAAGCGGTACAGCATAAGGTGGGACGAGGCAGTCTGAATTACATTTTATAGATGTATTTCTCACTTATCTCAGAGCCTCTCGCGATATTCGTCGTCGTCGTCGTCGTCGTCGCCGCCGCCGCTTCTGCAGAAGTAGCAAATGGCAATCGTAGCAAATGCGGCGAGGGACGCCCTGCCTTCGATTCCGAATGCACAAAGTGTGTGGTCTTGTTTCTCAGTCTATATTTGGTCGGTCACGTCAGAGGTTGAATGTAACGAATGGGTGGGAAAGAGCAAGGGGCAGCGGCTGTGCAGAACGAAAACACAAATCCTCAGGGGTGTGAGCGTTTCGAGATGAGTCGTATTCATGTAAATGTTGGTCGTCAGTGACCGTGTGGCCTAATGGATAAGGCGTCGGACTTCGGATCTGAAGATTACAGGTTCGAATGCTGTCACGCTTGTGTTTTTCCAGTTGTGAAAAAGAAACATAACGTTTTAATGTAGCAATTGAGCAGTACGAAACAGTCTGAATGTTGCTGTTGACCATTTTTTGCTTGGAGATGCTCTTGAGCTTGAAACACACACAACAAGACCGGTGTTAACTAGCGAAATTGTCGGCAGAGTGCCGACACAGCGAGTTTTGACTATCACTTGCACATCTAAAACAACGTCGGAAAGTAACTCGTTCGGCTTTTGAGTCACATAAAGTATGTGTGTTAATTTTGACGCCACTAGCTCTGCATGTTGTCATGCAATTTCTTTACCTCTCAGAAATGATTATGACATAAAAGTGAAGTACGTGACGAGTGTGACGTTAGGAAAACATTAGGCATCATGGAGAGATTCTGTATGGGACCACCCAACCCAAACGAGTACTGTGTGACGTGCTACCCGGCAGGTATTCACCGAGGTAGCCGGCTAGCTCAGTCGGTAGAGCGTCAGACTCTTAAACCCAGGGTCGTGTTTTCGAGCCAGACGCTGGGCGGAACGGAATTTTGTTCCGCTGCAGGTGTAAATCACCGTTTTTCTGATTAACGAGATTTAATGGAAATAGCAACTTTAAACTTTGCCTACGTCTCTGTCAGTCGCAAGGAAACTGTATTTGAAGGTGAAGGTGATTTTGTAGACATGTGTGAAAGACATGTTCTGAAATGCAAGTGTTGTTGTTTGGAGAGCACATCGGTTACGTGTCAGATGTGTAGCCAAGCAGTAATTTGTCGCCATAGCTGCAAATATTAGCCGGTAATATGAAGTGTTGTCAGCTAAAGTCTGATGATGCAGACGACCGTAAGGACGAAGTACCCAAGAGTACCGCTAGGCCGCGCCTCTTTAGCTCAGTGGTAGAGCACTGGTGTAATAAACCAGGGGTCGCAAGTTCCATCCCCACAGGAGAAAGATGAATTTTGGAAATCAGTTGCGCGTCGTGGCCGTATTGCAAACAGTACCTGTGATGACGAACAATTAGCGACAGGCGTTTTTTTAAGAATTACTCTCAGATGCGATTAAGGCGAATGGCGCAGATAAAGCATTTGCCAAAGTGGTACAGCATAAGGTGGGACGAGGCAGTCTGAATTACATTTTATAGATGTATTTCTCACATATCTCAGAGCCTCTCGCGATATTCGTCGTCGTCGTCGTCGTCGTCGTCGTCGCCGCCGCCGCCGCTTCTGCAGAAGTAGCAAATGGCAATCGTAGCAAATGCGGCGAGGGACGCCCTGCCTTCGATTCCGAATGCACAAAGTGTGTGGTCTTGTTTCTCAGTCTATATTTGGTCGGTCACGTCAGAGGTTGAATGTAACGAATGGGTGGGAAAGAGCAAGGGGCAGCGGCTGTGCAGAACGAAAACACAAATCCTCAGGGGTGTGAGCGTTTCGAGATGAGTCTTATACATGTAAATGTTGGTCGTCAGTGACCGTGTGGCCTAATGGATAAGGCGTCGGACTTCGGATCTGAAGATTACAGGTTCGAATGCTGTCACGCTTGTGTTTTTCCAGTTGTGAAAAAGAAACATAACGTTTTAATGTAGCAATTGAGCAGTACGAAACAGTCTGAATGTTGCTGTTGACCATTTTTTGCTTGGAGATGCTCTTGAGCTTGAAACACACACAACAAGACCGGTGTTAACTAGCGAAATTGTCGGCAGAGTGCCGACACAGCGAGTTTTGACTATCACTTGCACATCTAAAACAACGTCGGAAAGTAACTCGTTCGGCTTTTGAGTCACATAAAGTATGTGTGTTAATTTTGACGCCACTAGCTCTGCATGTTGTCATGCAATTTCTTTACCTCTCAGAAATGATTATGACATAAAAGTGAAGTACGTGACGAGTGTGACGTTAGGAAAACATTAGGCATCATGGAGAGATTCTGTATGGGACCACCCAACCCAAACGAGTACTGTGTGACGTGCTACCCGGCAGGTATTCACCGAGGTAGCCGGCTAGCTCAGTCGGTAGAGCGTCAGACTCTTAAACCCAGGGTCGTGTTTTCGAGCCAGACGCTGGGCGGAACGGAATTTTGTTCCGCTGCAGGTGTAAATCACCGTTTTTCTGATTAACGAGATTTAATGGAAATAGCAACTTTAAACTTTGCCTACGTCTCTGTCAGTCGCAAGGAAACTGTATTTGAAGGTGAAGGTGATTTTGTAGACATGTGTGAAAGACATGTTCTGAAATGCAAGTGTTGTTGTTTGGAGAGCACATCGGTTACGTGTCAGATGTGTAGCCAAGCAGTAATTTGTCGCCATAGCTGCAAATATTAGCCGGTAATATGAAGTGTTGTCAGCTAAAGTCTGATGATGCAGACGACCGTAAGGACGAAGTACCCAAGAGTACCGCTAGGCCGCGCCTCTTTAGCTCAGTGGTAGAGCACTGGTGTAATAAACCAGGGGTCGCAAGTTCCATCCCCACAGGAGAAAGATGAATTTTGGAAATCAGTTGCGCGTCGTGGCCGTATTGCAAACAGTACCTGTGATGACGAACAATTAGCGACAGGCGTTTTTTTAAGAATTACTCTCAGATGCGATTAAGGCGAATGGCGCAGATAAAGCATTTGCCAAAGTGGTACAGCATAAGGTGGGACGAGGCAGTCTGAATTACATTTTATAGATGTATTTCTCACATATCTCAGAGCCTCTCGCGATATTCGTCGTCGTCGTCGTCGTCGTCGTCGTCGCCGCCGCCGCCGCTTCTGCAGAAGTAGCAAATGGCAATCGTAGCAAATGCGGCGAGGGACGCCCTGCCTTCGATTCCGAATGCACAAAGTGTGTGGTCTTGTTTCTCAGTCTATATTTGGTCGGTCACGTCAGAGGTTGAATGTAACGAATGGGTGGGAAAGAGCAAGGGGCAGCGGCTGTGCAGAACGAAAACACAAATCCTCAGGGGTGTGAGCGTTTCGAGATGAGTCGTATTCATGTAAATGTTGGTCGTCAGTGACCGTGTGGCCTAATGGATAAGGCGTCGGACTTCGGATCTGAAGATTACAGGTTCGAATGCTGTCACGCTTGTGTTTTTCCAGTTGTGAAAAAGAAACATAACGTTTTAATGTAGCAATTGAGCAGTACGAAACAGTCTGAATGTTGCTGTTGACCATTTTTTGCTTGGAGATGCTCTTGAGCTTGAAACACACACAACAAGACCGGTGTTAACTAGCGAAATTGTCGGCAGAGTGCCGACACAGCGAGTTTTGACTATCACTTGCACATCTAAAACAACGTCGGAAAGTAACTCGTTCGGCTTTTGAGTCACATAAAGTATGTGTGTTAATTTTGACGCCACTAGCTCTGCATGTTGTCATGCAATTTCTTTACCTCTCAGAAATGATTATGACATAAAAGTGAAGTACGTGACGAGTGTGACGTTAGGAAAACATTAGGCATCATGGAGAGATTCTGTATGGGACCACCCAACCCAAACGAGTACTGTGTGACGTGCTACCCGGCAGGTATTCACCGAGGTAGCCGGCTAGCTCAGTCGGTAGAGCGTCAGACTCTTAAACCCAGGGTCGTGTTTTCGAGCCAGACGCTGGGCGGAACGGAATTTTGTTCCGCTGCAGGTGTAAATCACCGTTTTTCTGATTAACGAGATTTAATGGAAATAGCAACTTTAAACTTTGCCTACGTCTCTGTCAGTCGCAAGGAAACTGTATTTGAAGGTGAAGGTGATTTTGTAGACATGTGTGAAAGACATGTTCTGAAATGCAAGTGTTGTTGTTTGGAGAGCACATCGGTTACGTGTCAGATGTGTAGCCAAGCAGTAATTTGTCGCCATAGCTGCAAATATTAGCCGGTAATATGAAGTGTTGTCAGCTAAAGTCTGATGGTGCAGACGACCGTAAGGACGAAGTACCCAAGAGTACCGCTAGGCCGCGCCTCTTTAGCTCAGTGGTAGAGCACTGGTGTAATAAACCAGGGGTCGCAAGTTCCATCCTCACAGGAGAAAGATGAATATTGGAAATCAGTTGCGCGTCGTGGCCGTATTGCAAACAGTACCTGTGATGACGAACAATTAGCGACAGGCGTTTTTTTAAGAATTACTCTCAGATGCGATTAAGGCGAATGGCGCAGATAAAGCATTTGCCAAAGCGGTACAGCATAAGGTGGGACGAGGCAGTCTGAATTACATTTTATAGATGTATTTCTCACTTATCTCAGAGCCTCTCGCGATATTCGTCGTCGTCGTCGTCGTCGTCGCCGCCGCCGCTTCTGCAGAAGTAGCAAATGGCAATCGTAGCAAATGCGGCGAGGGACGCCCTGCCTTCGATTCCGAATGCACAAAGTGTGTGGTCTTGTTTCTCAGTCTATATTTGGTCGGTCACGTCAGAGGTTGAATGTAACGAATGGGTGGGAAAGAGCAAGGGGCAGCGGCTGTGCAGAACGAAAACACAAATCCTCAGGGGTGTGAGCGTTTCGAGATGAGTCGTATTCATGTAAATGTTGGTCGTCAGTGACCGTGTGGCCTAATGGATAAGGCGTCGGACTTCGGATCTGAAGATTACAGGTTCGAATGCTGTCACGCTTGTGTTTTTCCAGTTGTGAAAAAGAAACATAACGTTTTAATGTAGCAATTGAGCAGTACGAAACAGTCTGAATGTTGCTGTTGACCATTTTTTGCTTGGAGATGCTCTTGAGCTTGAAACACACACAACAAGACCGGTGTTAACTAGCGAAATTGTCGGCAGAGTGCCGACACAGCGAGTTTTGACTATCACTTGCACATCTAAAACAACGTCGGAAAGTAACTCGTTCGGCTTTTGAGTCACATAAAGTATGTGTGTTAATTTTGACGCCACTAGCTCTGCATGTTGTCATGCAATTTCTTTACCTCTCAGAAATGATTATGACATAAAAGTGAAGTACGTGACGAGTGTGACGTTAGGAAAACGTTAGGCATCATGGAGAGATTCTGTATGGGACCACCCAACCCAAACGAGTACTGTGTGACGTGCTACCCGGCAGGTACTCACCGAGGTAGCCGGCTAGCTCAGTCGGTAGAGCGTCAGACTCTTAAACCCAGGGTCGTGTTTTCGAGCCAGACGCTGGGCGGAACGGAATTTTGTTCCGCTGCAGGTGTAAATCACCGTTTTTCTGATTAACGAGATTTAATGGAAATAGCAACATTAAACTTTGCCTACGTCTCTGTCAGTCGCAAGGAAACTGTATTTGAAGGTGAAGGTGATTTTGTAGACATGTGTGAAAGACATGTTCTGAAATGCAAGTGTTGTTGTTTGGAGAGCACATCGGTTACGTGTCAGATGTGTAGCCAAGCAGTAATTTGTCGCCATAGCTGCAAATATTAGCCGGTAATATGAAGTGTTGTCAGCTAAAGTCTGATGATGCAGACGACCGTAAGGACGAAGTACCCAAGAGTACCGCTAGGCCGCGCCTCTTTAGCTCAGTGGTAGAGCACTGGTGTAATAAACCAGGGGTCGCAAGTTCCATCCCCACGGGAGAAAGATGAATTTTGGAAATCAGTTGCGCGTCGTGGCCGTATTGCAAACAGTACCTGTGATGACGAACAATTAGCGACAGGCGTTTTTTTAAGAATTACTCTCAGATGCGATTAAGGCGAATGGCGCAGATAAAGCATTTGCCAAAGCGGTACAGCATAAGGTGGGACGAGGCAGTCTGAATTACATTTTATAGATGTATTTCTCACATATCTCAGAGCCTCTCGCGATATTCGTCGTCGTCGTCGTCGTCGTCGCCGCCGCCGCTTCTGCAGAAGTAGCAAATGGCAATCGTAGCAAATGCGGCGAGGGACGCCCTGCCTTCGATTCCGAATGCACAAAGTGTGTGGTCTTGTTTCTCAGTCTATATTTGGTCGGTCACGTCAGAGGTTGAATGTAACGAATGGGTGGGAAAGAGCAAGGGGCAGCGGCTGTGCAGAACGAAAACACAAATCCTCAGGGGTGTGAGCGTTTCGAGATGAGTCGTATACATGTAAATGTTGGTCGTCAGTGACCGTGTGGCCTAATGGATAAGGCGTCGGACTTCGGATCTGAAGATTACAGGTTCGAATGCTGTCACGCTTGTGTTTTTCCAGTTGTGAAAAAGAAACATAACGTTTTAATGTAGCAATTGAGCAGTACGAAACAGTCTGAATGTTGCTGTTGACCATTTTTTGCTTGGAGATGCTCTTGAGCTTGAAACACACACAACAAGACCGGTGTTAACTAGCGAAATTGTCGGCAGAGTGCCGACACAGCGAGTTTTGACTATCACTTGCACATCTAAAACAACGTCGGAAAGTAACTCGTTCGGCTTTTGAGTCACATAAAGTATGTGTGTTAATTTTGACGCCACTAGCTCTGCATGTTGTCATGCAATTTCTTTACCTCTCAGAAATGATTATGACATAAAAGTGAAGTACGTGACGAGTGTGACGTTAGGAAAACATTAGGCATCATGGAGAGATTCTGTATGGGACCACCCAACCCAAACGAGTACTGTGTGACGTGCTACCCGGCAGGTATTCACCGCGGTAGCCGGCTAGCTCAGTCGGTAGATGGTCAGACTCTTAAACCCAGGGTCGTGTTTTCGAGCCAGACGCTGGGCGGAACGGAATTTTGTTCCGCTGCAGGTGTAAATCACCGTTTTTCTGATTAACGAGATTTAATGGAAATAGCAACTTTAAACTTTGCCTACGTCTCTGTCAGTCGCAAGGAAACTGTATTTGAAGGTGAAGGTGATTTTGTAGACATGTGTGAAAGACATGTTCTGAAATGCAAGTGTTGTTGTTTGGAGAGCACATCGGTTACGTGTCAGATGTGTAGCCAAGCAGTAATTTGTCGCCATAGCTGCAAATATTAGCCGGTAATATGAAGTGTTGTCAGCTAAAGTCTGATGGTGCAGACGACCGTAACGACGTAGTACCCAAGAGTACCGCTAGGCCGCGCCTCTTTAGCTCAGTGGTAGAGCACTGGTGTAATAAACCAGGGGTCGCAAGTTCCATCCTCACAGGAGAAAGATGAATATTGGAAATCAGTTGCGCGTCGTGGCCGTATTGCAAACAGTACCTGTGATGACGAACAATTAGCGACAGGCGTTTTTTTAAGAATTACTCTCAGATGCGATTAAGGCGAATGGCGCAGATAAAGCATTTGCCAAAGCGGTACAGCATAAGGTGGGACGAGGCAGTCTGAATTACATTTTATAGATGTATTTCTCACATATCTCAGAGCCTCTCGCGATATTCGTCGTCGTCGTCGTCGTCGTCGCCGCCGCCGGTTCTGCAGAAGTAGCAAATGGCAATCGTAGCAAATGCGGCGAGGGACGCCCTGCCTTCGATTCCGAATGCACAAAGTGTGTGGTCTTGTTTCTCAGTCTATATTTGGTCGGTCACGTCAGAGGTTGAATGTAACGAATGGGTGGGAAAGAGCAAGGGACAGCGGCTGTGCAGAACGAAAACACAAATCCTCAGGGGTGTGAGCGTTTCGAGATGAGTCGTATACATGTAAATGTTGGTCGTCAGTGACCGTGTGGCCTAATGGATAAGGCGTCGGACTTCGGATCTGAAGATTACAGGTTCGAATGCTGTCACGCTTGTGTTTTTCCAGTTCTGAAAAAGAAACATAACGTTTTAATGTAGCAATTGAGCAGTACGAAACAGTCTGAATGTTGCTGTTGACCATTTTTTGCTTGGAGATGCTCTTGAGCTTGAAACACACACAACAAGACCGGTGTTAACTAGCGAAATTGTCGGCAGAGTGCCGACACAGCGAGTTTTGACTATCACTTGCACATCTAAAACAACGTCGGAAAGTAACTCGTTCGGCTTTTGAGTCACATAAAGTATGTGTGTTAATTTTGACGCCACTAGCTCTGCATGTTGTCATGCAATTTCTTTACCTCTCAGAAATGATTATGACATAAAAGTGAAGTACGTGACGAGTGTGACGTTAGGAAAACATTAGGCATCATGGAGAGATTCTGTATGGGACCACCCAACCCAAACGAGTACTGTGTGACGTGCTACCCGGCAGGTATTCACCGAGGTAGCCGGCTAGCTCAGTCGGTAGAGCGTCAGACTCTTAAACCCAGGGTCGTGTTTTCGAGCCAGACGCTGGGCGGAACGGAATTTTGTTCCGCTGCAGGTGTAAATCACCGTTTTTCTGATTAACGAGATTTAATGGAAATAGCAACTTTAAACTTTGCCTACGTCTCTGTCAGTCGCAAGGAAACTGTATTTGAAGGTGAAGGTGATTTTGTAGACATGTGTGAAAGACATGTTCTGAAATGCAAGTGTTGTTGTTTGGAGAGCACATCGGTTACGTGTCAGATGTGTAGCCAAGCAGTAATTTGTCGCCATAGCTGCAAATATTAGCCGGTAATATGAAGTGTTGTCAGCTAAAGTCTGATGATGCAGACGACCGTAAGGACGAAGTACCCAAGAGTACCGCTAGGCCGCGCCTCTTTAGCTCAGTGGTAGAGCACTGGTGTAATAAACCAGGGGTCGCAAGTTCCATCCTCACAGGAGAAAGATGAATTTTGGAAATCAGTTGCGCGTCGTGGCCATATTGCAAACAGTACCTGTGATGACGAACAATTAGCGACAGGCGTTTTTTTAAGAATTACTCTCAGATGCGATTAAGGCGAATGGCGCAGATAAAGCATTTGCCAAAGCGGTACAGCATAAGGTGGGACGAGGCAGTCTCGATTACATTTTATAGATGTATTTCTCACATATCTCAGAGCCTCTCGCGATATTCGTCGTCGTCGTCGTCGTCGTAGTCGTCGCCGCCGCCGCTTCTGCAGAAGTAGCAAATGGCAATCGTAGCAAATGCGGCGAGGGACGCCCTGCCTTCGATTCCGAATGCACAAAGTGTGTGGTCTTGTTTCTCAGTCTATATTTGGTCGGTCACGTCAGAGGTTGAATGTAACGAATGTGTGGGAAAGAGCAAGGGGCAGCGGCTGTGTAGAACGAAAACACAAATCCTCAGGGGTGTGAGCGTTTCGAGATGAGTCGTATACATGTAAATGTTGGTCGTCAGTGACCGTGTGGCCTAATGGACAGTCAGCCAGCGGCTGCGCTGGAGGTCGGACGTGCCGTGCTGTGTGCTGTGCTGCGTTAGCTCCGCGTGGTAAGTCTCTGCTCTTGCTGCAACGCGTCGCTGTCTATAGTATTTGTGTAGACATGAAAAAGAATTAAGAGATGTCGCAACCGCAACGAAAAGATACTTTGAAATTCACGTTTGATCGCAACTTTGTCCGACCGAGGGCATTTGATGTTGAACAGTGGTTAGAGGATGATGTTAAAATAGGACTTGATGATATTATCGGCATACATTTCTCGATTATGAACAGTGTGGTTTTCGTGAAACTTGCCAGTCCAGAATTGTGTGAAAGGATAGTTCGATCTTGTGGTGGCATTCTGAAATTTAAACATGCTGACGGAAATGTTGGGGAGGTTACCGTTGCCCATGCTGGTCTAGGTATTCGGACCGTGCGAGTCTTTGAACTTCCCTTTGAAATTACAAGTGACCAGATAAAAGCTGTTATTGCTCCATATGGGAAAGTTTTGAGTAATATTGCCGAACGGTGGTCTGCTGCACACAAATTCCCTGTTTTGAATGGTGTGCGCCAATTAAAAGTCGAATTGCAGAAGCACATTCCGTCGTTTATAAACGTCTGCGGATATAGAGCTGTTGTGATGTATGATGACCAACCGAAAACGTGTGCTGTCTGCAATTTACCAGGCCACGTTCGTGCAGACTGTGTTCAAAGGCGAGTGGCGCAACTGCCTGCCGGCGATGCCGTCAGGCCCCCTGCTATGTCAACGCTGCCCGTGACATATGTCGCCGTAGCGCGCGGTTTTGCAAGTGCCACTGCGCCCCCCGAAGTTACTACGAATACCGACCCACAAGCGACCGACCAACCGACCGACTCAGGTGTAGCATCTGTAGACACTCAACCCTCCTGCGAAGACATATCTGCTCCTGCCCTTGTCGCCGTGGAATCGCCCAATGAGGCAATGGATACGGACGCGACCTCAGTCGCTTCGGGTAGTGCTCCTCTGCATCCTGGAGCTTCTTTAGGAGGTATCAAAAGCGTATCAGGTGCACAGAAAACGGACTCGCAACCAGCCGTTTCTAGTGGCGCTCTTCCGAATCCTGCAGCTGCCTTAGGCACTGACCACAGCCCGTCAAGTGCAATGAAATCAGACCTGGCGTCAGTCACTTCGAGTAGTGCTACTTTGCAACCTGAGGCTTCTTCAGGTACCGTCCAAAGTCCACCACGAGACGCATCTCCCAAGAAATCTAAAAAACGGAGGATCGCGCGTCAAGGTGCAGAGCAGACTGCACCACAACTGCGTGAACAGGCGAAGCAAATAGGGGGCAAAATACGTCAATCTGCATCTGAGAACTTGCAGTGCAATCAGCAGTCATCTAACGAAGACCCTGTGTCCTTGGATAGTACCTCCGGTTCTGCCAGTTTGCCCTCCGATGACGTAGCAATTACCCGAACCGAAGATAAAAATCACCAGCAAACACCTGAATATAGTGCACCACTTAATGACGAACCGATGACAGGGTTGTCGAATCCGTGGGCAGACGATGTCGACGACACTACAAAGGAGGACGAAATTATGGACACCACAGGAACCGTTACAGTCACCACGATGGCCACACCACGCGATGACGTCGTCTTGAATGTTATCGCCGCGACGGATACTGTCCCAGACACGGAGAAGCCGACTGATCCCTTCCCAAGTCATGAATATTTCTAGTCTGAACGGTTTTACTGACTTGTGTCCACATGTCTCTCGGGTCAGATTTCTTAATGTTTTTTCGAAATGATATGTTGCCAGAGTTTTTCCTAATTACACTCCCGTCTTGGCTAACGTAGTTCCGTTGCAGGCCTATAAGATCGCTACGCTGAACATCAATAAAATTTGTAGCCCATTTAATTTACAAAATTTAAAAGATTTCCTGTATGCAGCTGATGTGGACATTTTGTTTTTACAAGAAGTAACAAACATCGAACTTGACTTCATACAGGGGTATAATGCTATAGTCAATCCTGGAATTGGATGTGATTTGGGTACCGCATTTCTTTTCAAAGAGGGCGTCGTCATTACAGACGTAACAAAACTGCCTAACGGCAGAGGCATTGCCGGCACGCTTTATAACACCAGGATTATTAATGTCTATGCCCCATCTGGTTCTACCAATCGGTGCCAACGAGCACAGTTTTTTAAGGAGGGAATTGTTCCTTTGTTTGGTGTACACTGCACCCATACCATCCTTGGTGGCGACTTTAACAGTGTCATACATGCCAAAGACCAAACTCCGAACTACAACAAATCGCCGGAACTGGAACGTATCGTCACCGACCTCCGTTTAACTGATTCGTGGGAGCAAAAGCACGGCGCGGCACCCGGCTTTACCCACCTCACTAATCATTCAGCGAGCCGGTTGGATCGAATATATGTCTCGCCCAATCTGAAACACCGCATCCTGCAGTCTGAAGTTTGGCCAACCGTTTTTTCGGACCACGCTGCATATATATGCACATTAAATTTGGAACGACAAGGAACCTGTCGATATAAAGGGCCATGGAAACTTAATGTTTCACACTTAAAAGATCCTGCCTGTCGAGAAGCCTTTCTCACCACTTGGAGAGCCTGCGAGACCAAACTCAGCTCTTACCACTCGACCTTGGATTGGTGGCTCAAATGCGCCAAACCTCAGATCCGGAGATGTTTCATCAACTACTCCCGGGAGAAGAGCTTTTGGCGGAAAAGAACGATAGAATTTTACTTTCATTGTCTCCGAGAACTCTACCTGCAAGGTGCTACAGCTATTGGGAACCATGGGAGAATTAAAAAATTCCAGGCAAAAATACTGACATTAAGGCGACAACAGCTTGAAGGATACCAAATAAGGTCAAGAGCAGAGACTGTGGCGCAAAAAGAAGCCACTTCGATATATCATGTGATTCGTGAAACTAAACGAGGATTCCGCAAAATACTGACGGAGCTTAAAACTGATAATGGAACCACCTTGACAATGCACAACGACATAAAAGCAGAAATACTAACCCATTTCGACAACTTGTTTTCACATAAAGAGGTAGACGAAAAAGCACAGGACGATTTACTGACCCACCTGCAAGGACGCGTTGGTAACGCGTACGCGGAAGCTCTAATAGCGGAGGCGACCGAAGACGATGTACACTATGCTGTCTATCAAAGTGCAAAAAATAAATCCCCTGGAGCTGACGGCATACCAGCAGAATTTTATCAAGTCTTCTGGGAACATATAAAACATAGAATTACATGCATCTGTAATGAACTTCTGAACCTCAATAAGGAGATACCGAAAGATTTTCGTGAAGGTATGATAGTGTTAATCGCAAAAAAATCGGCTGGCAAGAAAATTGGAAATTTGAGACCAATCACTCTGCTGAACAGTGACTATAAAATTTTTTCGCGGCTCTTAGCCCACAGACTTAAAAATGTAATGGCCAGCGTCACCGGCCCATATCAGTCTAGCGTGGGCAAAGATAGGAAAATTCAGCAGACGCTGTCCGACTACCGCGACATAATTTCAATAGCAGAAGTATGTCGACTAAAATGTGCCATCGTGTCGTTAGATTTCGATAAAGCCTTCGACAGGATCAGCCACTCCTACCTCCTGAAAACGATGGGCGCAATGGGTTTTCCGCCGAGATTCGTCGACCTCATACGACGTTTGGTAACGAATAACTCCTCCAGAATCATCATAAATGGACAGCCTAGCCGGCCAGTCGAGATCGCATGTTCCGTCAGGCAAGGTTGTCCGTTGTCCATGGCACTTTTTGCCATGGCCATCGAACCTTTGCTCGCTACCTTGACTCAGCGGTTACAAGGATTGCAAATACGAGGAAACAAAATAATATGTAAAGCTTATGCGGACGATGTTGGGTTTCTCGTTATGAATGTAGCGGAAGTCGAGACGGCAATGCACATAATAGAAAAATACGAACGAGCGTCAGCCGCGAGGTTAAACAAAACCAAGTCCGGCATATTCAATATCGGATGTGGCATTGGCATGCGCACACACGGTCAGTTACGTGAGCTAACAGCCTTGAAGTGTCTCGGCATTGATTTCCGAAAAAATATACGTCAAACTATTGCGGCCAACTATAGACAAGTACTAACTACCATACGAGCTAGTGTACGGACACATAGTATTCGACAATTAAATGAAATTCAGAGAGTGTCTTTAGCGAACGTCTCTATTACTTCCAAAGTCAATTATGTCGCCCAGATACTGCCAATACCCGCCGGCATCGCCAAACAAATTATGTCAGCAATAGGCTATTTTGTGAGCCGTGGCCACATATTTAAAATCCAGTATGACACTCTGACGCTCGCCACTAATAATGGCGGCTTAAACTTAACGAATGTTACTAAAAAGTCGCAGGCTCTGTACATCTCCAATACATTTCAACAATGGAGACAATCCGGCAGCTGTATCGCCGCGCACTTGCTATCTGAAATAGCTCCAGATGACCTCTCTCCACCCATTAATGTGCAGCACATACCGAGCGGATTTTACCATTTACGATGGTTTTTAATAGAATATAGCTACCTACGTTCAAGAATTCCGGAAAAAGACATGACAAACGTAAAAGAAATATATGGCAAATTGATGGGAGAAAAGAAGAACAACAAAATAGAACAAAACTATCCATGTTCTAACTGGAAAGTGATATGGGCAAATATTCATAACCGTAACTTAGCTACTCATCTGAAAGCAACATGGTACTTTGTTGTAAATAGGAAAGTTGCAACAAACTCGAAACTTCATTCGATCCACTTAGCGGATTCGCCTTTGTGTGCAACGTGTAGTTTAATTGATAACGAAGAACATCGTTTCGTGTGCGACAAGGTTAAAGATATCTGGCTGAATGTCCGACGAAAGCTGGCACTCATCCTTCGAACGTCACCTAACGCTATAACGCCTGCGGACTTTTTGACACCGGATGATGTACCCTTTCCTAACACGAAACGCAACGCAGTCAATTGGCTGAAAGCGGCAACGGTCCATTACCTCTTCACGAAGGAAGAGAAAAGCCAAGAGGATTTTTGGATCTCTCTGCTAACTGAGCATCACATGTTACTGAAGACTAGTAAATATAAAGAAACATACGCAAATTTTTTAATCAAGACCTTGATGTAAAAGAATTAACAAGAAATATCTGCGGACACAGAAGACAAACGTAAGAGAGTGTTCACCACTACTAACTTACTTAACAATCGTGAAAAAAAAAAATTATTTTAGTTTTTAGCGGAATTGCCGTTCTTTGAGTTCAACGTTTATTAATTTATTTTTCAAGAAGCCATTATAAATAGTTGCTTCTCACCGAATATGGTTTGTTTTTTAAGCATTTTCAGAGAGAAGAGGCAGTTTCGAAATGCACTCTGACGTTTCTTTGTCAAGGAAGACTATTTGCTTTAAGTGTGACAACAAAAAACAGCGATGAAGAAGGAAACAAACTGAACATAACTTCTGTTTCTACCTACTGAAGACTTCATTCTTTAAAAAAAAAAAAAAAAAATGGATAAGGCGTCGGACTTCGGATGTGAAGATTACAGGTTCGAATGCTGTCACGCTTGTGTTTTTCCAGTTCTGAAAAAGAAACATAACGTTTTAATGTAGCAATTGAGCAGTACGAAACAGTCTGAATGTTGCTGTTGACCATTTTTTGCTTGGAGATGCTCTTGAGCTTGAAACACACACAACAAGACCGGTGTTAACTAGCGAAATGGTCGGCAGAGTGCCGACACAGCGAGTTTTGACTATCACTTGCACATCTAAAACAACGTCGGAAAGTAACTCGTTCGGCTTTTGAGTCACATAAAGTATGTGTGTTAATTTTGACGCCACTAGCTCTGCATGTTGTCATGCAATTTCTTTACCTCTCAGAAATGATTATGACATAAAAGTGAAGTACGTGACGAGTGTGACGTTAGGAAAACATTAGGCATCATGGAGAGATTCTGTATGGGACCACCCAACCCAAACGAGTACTGTGTGACGTGCTATTCGGCAGGTATTCACCGAGGTAGCCGGCTAGCTCAGTCGGTAGAGCGTCAGACTCTTAAACCCAGGGTCGTGGGTTCGAGCCAGACGCTGGGCGGAACGGAATTTTGTTCCGCTGCAGGTGTAAATCACCATTTTTCTGATTAACGAGATTTAATGGAAATAGCAACTTTAAACTTTGCCTACGTCTCTGTCAGTCGCAAGGAAACTGTATTTGAAGGTGAAGGTGATTTTGTAGACATGTGTGAAAGACATGTTCTGAAATGCAAGTGTTGTTGTTTGGAGAGCACATCGGTTACGTGTCAGATGTGTAGCCAAGCAGTAATTTGTCGCCATAGCTGCAAATATTAGCCGGTAATATGAAGTGTTGTCAGCTAAAGTCTGATGATGCAGACGACCGTAAGGACGAAGTACCCAAGAGTACCGCTAGGCCGCGCCTCTTTAGCTCAGTGGTAGAGCACTGGTGTAATAAACCAGGGGTCGTAAGTTCCATCCTCACAGGAGAAAGATGGATTTTGGAAATCAGTTTCGCGTCGTGGCCGTATTGCAAACAGTACCTGTGATGACGAACAATTAGCAACAGGCGTTTTTTTAAGAATTACTCTCAGATGCGATTAAGGCGAATGGCGCAGATAAAGCATTTGCCAAAGCGGTACAGCATAAGGTGGGACGAGGCAGTCTGAATTACATTTTATAGATGTATTTCTCACATATCTCAGAGCCTCTCGCGATATTCGTCGTCGTCGTCGTCGTCGTCGTAGTCGTCGCCGCCGCCGCTTCTGCAGAAGTAGCAAATGGCAATCGTAGCAAATGCGGCGAGGGACGCCCTGCCTTCGATTCCGAATGCACAAAGTGTGTGGTCTTGTTTCTCAGTCTATATTTGGTCGGTCACGTCAGAGGTTGAATGTAACGAATGGGTGGGAAAGAGCAAGGGGCAGCGGCTGTGTAGAACGAAAACACAAATCCTCAGGGGTGTGAGCGTTTCGAGATGAGTCGTATTCATGTAAATGTTGGTCGTCAGTGACCGTGTGGCCTAATGGATAAGGCGTCGGACTTCGGATGTGAAGATTACAGGTTCGAATGCTGTCACGCTTGTGTTTTTCCAGTTCTGAAAAAGAAACATAACGTTGTAATGTAGCAATTGAGCAGTACGAAACCGTCTGAATGTTGCTGTTGACCATTTTTTGCTTGGAGATGCTCTTGAGCTTGAAACACACACAACAAGACCGGTGTTAACTAGCGAAATGGTCGGCAGAGTGCCGACACAGCGAGTTTTGACTATCACTTGCACATCTAAAACAACGTCGGAAAGTAACTCGTTCGGCTTTTGAGTCACATAAAGTATGTGTGTTAATTTTGACGCCACTAGCTCTGCATGTTGTCATGCAATTTCTTTACCTCTCAGAAATGATTATGACATAAAAGCGAAGTACGTGACGAGTGTGACGTTAGGAAAACATTAGGCATCATGGAGAGATTCTGTATGGGACCACCCAACCCAAACGAGTACTGTGTGACGTGCTACCCGGCAGGTATTCACCGAGGTAGCCGGCTAGCTCAGTCGGTAGAGCTGCAGACTCTTAAACCCAGGGTCGTGGG
This sequence comes from Schistocerca gregaria, assembly GCF_023897955.1. Taxonomy (NCBI): domain Eukaryota; kingdom Metazoa; phylum Arthropoda; class Insecta; order Orthoptera; family Acrididae; genus Schistocerca; species Schistocerca gregaria. Next base: position 9,538,563 of record NW_026061775.1, on the reverse strand, counting down.
TTCGAGCCAGACGCTGGGCGGAACGGAATTTTGTTCCGCTGCAGGTGTAAATCACCGTTTTTCTGATTAACGAGATTTAATGGAAATAGCAACTTTAAACTTTGCCTACGTCTCTGTCAGTCGCAAGGAAACTGTATTTGAAGGTGAAGGTGATTTTGTAGACATGTGTGAAAGACATGTTCTGAAATGCAAGTGTTGTTGTTTGGAGAGCACATCGGTTACGTGTCAGATGTGTAGCCAAGCAGTAATTTGTCGCCATAGCTGCAAATATTAGCCGGTAATATGAAGTGTTGTCAGCTAAAGTCTGATGATGCAGACGACCGTAAGGACGAAGTACCCAAGACTACCGCTAGGCCGCGCCTCTTTAGCTCAGTGGTAGAGCACTGGTGTAATAAACCAGGGGTCGTAAGCTCCATCCTCACAAGAGATAGATGAATTTTGGAAATCAGTTGCGCGTCGTGGCCGTATTGCAAACAGTACCTGTGATGACGAACAATTAGCGACAGGCGTTTTTTTAAGAATTACTCTCAGATGCGATTAAGGCGAATGGCACAGATAAAGCATTTGCCAAAGCGGTACAGCATAAGGTGGGACAAGGCAGTCTGAATTACATTTTATAGATGTATTTCTCACATATCTCAGAGCCTCTCGCGATATTCGTCGTCGTCGTCGTCGTCGTCGTAGTCGTCGCCGCCGCCGCTTCTGCAGAAGTAGCAAATGCCAATCGTAGCAAATGCGGCGAGGGACGCCCTGCCTTCGATTCCGAATGCACAAAGTGTGTGGTCTTGTTTCTCAGTCTATATTTGGTCGGTCACGTCAGAGGTTGAATGTAACGAATGGGTGGGAAAGAGCAAGGGCAGCGGCTGTGTAGAACGAAAACACAAATCCTCAGGGGTGAGAGCGTTTCTAAATGAGTCGTATACATGTAAATGTTGGTCGTCAGTGACCGTGTGGCCTAATGTATAAGGCGTCGGACTTCGGATGTGAAGATTACAGGTTCGAATGCTGTCACGCTTGTGTTTTTCCAGTTCTGAAAAAGAAACATAACGTTTTAATGTAGCAATTGAGCAGTACGAAACAGTCTGAATGTTGCTGTTGACCATTTTTTGCTTGGAGATGCTCTTGAGCTTGAAACACACACAACAAGACCGGTGTTAACTAGCGAAATGGTCGGCAGAGTGCCGACACAGCGAGTTTTGACTATCACTTGCACATCTAAAACAACGTCGGAAAGTAACTCGTTCGGCTTTTGAGTCACATAAAGTATGTGTGTTAATTTTGACGCCACTAGCTCTGCATGTTGTCATGCAATTTCTTTACCTCTCAGAAATGATTATGACATAAAAGTGAAGTACGTGACGAGTGTGACGTTAGGAAAACATTAGGCATCATGGAGAGATTCTGTATGGGACCACCCAACCCAAACGAGTACTGTGTGACGTGCTACCCGGCAGGTATTCACCGAGGTAGCCGGCTAGCTCAGTCGGCAGAGCTGCAGACTCTTAAACCCAGGGTCGTGGGTTCGAGCCAGACGCTGGGCGGAACGGAATTTTGTTCCGCTGCAGGTGTAAATCACCGTTTTTCTGATTAACGAGATTTAATGGAAATAGCAACTTTAAACTTTGCCTACGTCTCTGTCAGTCGCAAGGAAACTGTATTTGAAGGTGAAGGTGATTTTGTAGACATGTGTGAAAGACATGTTCTGAAATGCAAGTGTTGTTGTTTGGAGAGCACATCGGTTACGTGTCAGATGTGTAGCCAAGCAGTAATTTGTCGCCATAGCTGCAAATATTAGCCGGTAATATGAAGTGTTGTCAGCTAAAGTCTGATGATGCAGACGACCGTAAGGACGAAGTACCCAAGAGTACCGCTAGGCCGCGCCTCTTTAGCTCAGTGGTAGAGCACTGGTGTAATAAACCAGGGGTCGTAAGCTCCATCCTCACAAGAGATAGATGAATTTTGGAAATCAGTTGCGCGTCGTGGCCGTATTGCAAACAGTACCTGTGATGACGAACAATTAGCGACAGGCGTTTTTTTAAGAATTACTCTCAGATGCGATTAAGGCGAATGGCACAGATAAAGCATTTGCCAAAGCGGTACAGCATAAGGTGGGACAAGGCAGTCTGAATTACATTTTATAGATGTATTTCTCACATATCTCAGAGCCTCTCGCGATATTCGTCGTCGTCGTCGTCGTCGTCGTAGTTGTCGCCGCCGCCGCTTCTGCAGAAGTAGCAAATGCCAATCGTAGCAAATGCGGCGAGGGACGCCCTGCCTTCGATTCCGAATGCACAAAGTGTGTGGTCTTGTTTCTCAGTCTATATTTGGTCGGTCACGTCAGAGGTTGAATGTAACGAATGGGTGGGAAAGAGCAAGGGCAGCGGCTGTGTAGAACGAAAACACAAATCCTCAGGGGTGTGAGCGTTTCGAAATGAGTCGTATACATGTAAATGTTGGTCGTCAGTGACCGTGTGGCCTAATGTATAAGGCGTCGGACTTCGGATGTGAAGATTACAGATTCGAATGCTGTCACGCTTGTGTTTTTCCAGTTCTGAAAAAGAAACATAACGTTTTAATGTAGCAATTGAGCAGTACGAAACAGTCTGAATGTTGCTGTTGACCATTTTTTGCTTGGAGATGCTCTTGAGCTTGAAACACACACAACAAGACCGGTGTTAACTAGCGAAATGGTCGGCAGAGTGCCGACACAGCGAGTTCTGACTATCACTTGCACATCTAAAACAACGTCGGAAAGTAACTCGTTCGGCTTTTGAGTCACATAAAGTATGTGTGTTAATTTTGACGCCACTAGCTCTGCATGTTGTCATGCAATTTCTTTACCTCTCAGAAATGATTATGACATAAAAGTGAAGTACGTGACGAGTGTGACGTTAGGAAAACATTAGGCATCATGGAGAGATTCTGTATGGGACCACCCAACCCAAACGAGTACTGTGTGACGTGCTACCCGGCAGGTATTCACCGAGGTAGCCGGCTAGCTCAGTCGGTAGAGCGTCAGACTCTTAAACCCAGGGTCGTGGGTTCGAGCCAGACGCTGGGCGGAACGGAATTTTGTTCCGCTGCAGGTGAACACGCGATCTAGTGTGATTAACGAGATTTAATGGAAATAGCAACTTTAAACTTTGCCTACGTCTCTGTCAGTCGCAAGGAAACTGTATTTGAAGGTGAAGGTGATTTTGTAGACATGTGTGAAAGACATGTTCTGAAATGCAAGTGTTGTTGTTTGGAGAGCACATCGGTTACGTGTCAGATGTGTAGCCAAGCAGTAATTTGTCGCCATAGCTGCAAATATTAGCCGGTAATATGAAGTGTTGTCAGCTAAAGTCTGATGATGCAGACGACCGTAAGGACGAAGTACCCAAGAGTACCGCTAGGCCGCGCCTCTTTAGCTCAGTGGTAGAGCACTGGTGTAATAAACCAGGGGTCGTAAGTTCCATCCTCACAGGAGAAAGATGGATTTTGGAAATCAGTTTCGCGTCGTGGCCGTATTGCAAACAGTACCTGTGATGACGAACAATTAGCAACAGGCGTTTTTTTAAGAATTACTCTCAGATGCGATTAAGGCGAATGGCGCAGATAAAGCATTTGCCAAAGCGGTACAGCATAAGGTGGGACGAGGCAGTCTGAATTACATTTTATAGATGTATTTCTCACATATCTCAGAGCCTCTCGCGATATTCGTCGTCGTCGTCGTCGTCGTCGTAGTCGTCGCCGCCGCCGCTTCTGCAGAAGTAGCAAATGGCAATCGTAGCAAATGCGGCGAGGGACGCCCTGCCTTCGATTCCGAATGCACAAAGTGTGTGGTCTTGTTTCTCAGTCTATATTTGGTCGGTCACGTCAGAGGTTGAATGTAACGAATGGGTGGGAAAGAGCAAGGGGCAGCGGCTGTGTAGAACGAAAACACAAATCCTCAGGGGTGTGAGCGTTTCGAGATGAGTCGTATTCATGTAAATGTTGGTCGTCAGTGACCGTGTGGCCTAATGGATAAGGCGTCGGACTTCGGATGTGAAGATTACAGGTTCGAATGCTGTCACGCTTGTGTTTTTCCAGTTCTGAAAAAGAAACATAACGTTGTAATGTAGCAATTGAGCAGTACGAAACCGTCTGAATGTTGCTGTTGACCATTTTTTGCTTGGAGATGCTCTTGAGCTTGAAACACACACAACAAGACCGGTGTTAACTAGCGAAATGGTCGGCAGAGTGCCGACACAGCGAGTTTTGACTATCACTTGCACATGTAAAACAACGTCGGAAAGTAACTCGTTCGGCTTTTGAGTCACATAAAGTATGTGTGTTAATTTTGACGCCACTAGCTCTGCATGTTGTCATGCAATTTCTTTACCTCTCAGAAATGATTATGACATAAAAGCGAAGTACGTGACGAGTGTGACGTTAGGAAAACATTAGGCATCATGGAGAGATTCTGTATGGGACCACCCAACCCAAACGAGTACTGTGTGACGTGCTACCCGGCAGGTATTCACCGAGGTAGCCGGCTTGCTCAGTCGGTAGAGCTTCAGACTCTTAAACCCAGGGTCGTGGGTTCGAGCCAGACGCTGGGCGGAACGGAATTTTGTTCCGCTGCAGGTGTAAATCACCGTTTTTCTGATTAACGAGATTTAATGGAAATAGCAACTTTAAACTTTGCCTACGTCTCTGTCAGTCGCAAGGAAACTGTATTTGAAGGTGAAGGTGATTTTGTAGACATGTGTGAAAGACATGTTCTGAAATGCAAGTGTTGTTGTTTGGAGAGCACATCGGTTACGTGTCAGATGTGTAGCCAAGCAGTAATTTGTCGCCATAGCTGCAAATATTAGCCGGTAATATGAAGTGTTGTCAGCTAAAGTCTGATGATGCAGACGACCGTAAGGACGAAGTACCCAAGAGTACCGCTAGGCCGCGCCTCTTTAGCTCAGTGGTAGAGCACTGGTGTAATAAACCAGGGGTCGTAAGCTCCATCCTCACAAGAGATAGATGAATTTTGGAAATCAGTTGCGCGTCGTGGCCGTATTGCAAACAGTACCTGTGATGACGAACAATTAGCGACAGGCGTTTTTTTAAGAATTAGTCTCAGATGCGATTAAGGCGAATGGCACAGATAAAGCATTTGCCAAAGCGGTACAGCATAAGGTGGGACAAGGCAGTCTGAATTACATTTTATAGATGTATTTCTCACATATCTCAGAGCCTCTCGCGATATTCGTCGTCGTCGTCGTCGTAGTAGTAGTCGTCGCCGCCGCCGCTTCTGCAGAAGTAGCAAATGCCAATCGTAGCAAATGCGGCGAGGGACGCCCTGCCTTCGATTCCGAATGCACAAAGTGTGTGGTCTTGTTTCTCAGTCTATATTTGGTCGGTCACGTCAGAGGTTGAATGTAACGAATGGGTGGGAAAGAGCAAGGGGCAGCGGCTGTGTAGAACGAAAACACAAATCCTCAGGGGTGTGAGCGTTTCGACATGAGTCGTATACATGTAAATGTTGGTCGTCAGTGACCGTGTGGCCTAATGGATAAGGCGTCGGACTTCGGATGTGAATATTACAGGTTCGAATGCTGTCACGCTTGTGTTTTTCCAGTTCTGAAAAAGAAACATAACGTTGTAATGTAGCAATTGAGCAGTACGAAACAGTCTGAATGTTGCTGTTGACCATTTTTTGCTTGGAGATGCTCTTGAGCTTGAAACACACACAACAAGACCGGTGTTAACTAGCGAAATTGTCGGCAGAGTGCCGACACAGCGAGTTTGTCTATCACTTGCACATCTAAAACAACGTCGGAAAGTAACTCGTTCGGCTTTTGAGTCACATAAAGTATGTGTGTTAATTTTGACGCCACTAGCTCTGCATGTTGTCATGCAATTTCTTTACCTCTCAGAAATGATTATGACATAAAAGTGAAGTACGTGACGAGTGTGACGTTAGGAAAACATTAGGCATCATGGAGAGATTCTGTATGGGACCACCCAACCCAAACGAGTACTGTGTGACGTGCTACCCGGCAGGTATTCACCGAGGTAGCCGGCTAGCTCAGTCGGTAGAGCGTCAGACTCTTAAACCCAGGGTCGTGTTTTCGAGCCAGACGCTGGGCGGAACGGAATTTTGTTCCGCTGCAGGTGTAAATCACCGTTTTTCTGATTAACGAGATTTAATGGAAATAGCAACTTTAAACTTTGCCTACGTCTCTGTCAGTCGCAAGGAAACTGTATTTGAAGGTGAAGGTGATTTTGTAGACATGTGTGAAAGACATGTTCTGAAATGCAAGTGTTGTTGTTTGGAGAGCACATCGGTTACGTGTCAGATGTGTAGCCAAGCAGTAATTTGTCGCCATAGCTGCAAATATTAGCCGGTAATATGAAGTGTTGTCAGCTAAAGTCTGATGATGCAGACGACCGTAAGGACGAAGTACCCAAAAGTACCGCTAGGCCGCGCCTCTTTAGCTCAGTGGTAGAGCACTGGTGTAATAAACCAGGGGTCGCAAGTTCCATCCTCACAGGAGAAAGATGAATTTTGGAAATCAGTTGCGCGTCGTGGCCGTATTGCAAACAGTACCTGTGATGACGAACAATTAGCGACAGGCGTTTTTTTAAGAATTACTCTCAGATGCGATTAAGGCGAATGGCGCAGATAAAGCATTTGCCAAAGCGGTACAGCATAAGGTGGGACGAGGCAGTCTGAATTACATTTTATAGATGTATTTCTCACATATCTCAGAGCCTCTCGCGATATTCGTCGTCGTCGTCGTCGTCGTCGTCGTCGTCGTCGCCACCGCCGCTTCTGCAGAAGTAGCAAATGGCAATCGTAGCAAATGCGGCGAGGGACGCCCTGCCTTCGATTCCGAATGCACAAAGTGTGTGGTCTTGTTTCTCAGTCTATATTTGGTCGGTCACGTCAGAGGTTGAATGTAACGAATGGGTGGGAAAGAGCAAGGGGCAGCGGCTGTGCAGAACGAAAACACAAATCCTCAGGGATGTGAGCGTTTCGAGATGAGTCGTATACATGTAAATGTTGGTCGTCAGTGACCGTGTGGCCTAATGGATAAGGCGTCGGACTTCGGATCTGAAGATTACAGGTTCGAATGCTGTCACGCTTGTGTTTTTCCAGTTCTGAAAAAGAAACATAACGTTTTAATGTAGCAATTGAGCAGTACGAAACATTCTGAATGTTGCTGTTGACCATTTTTTGCTTGGAGATGCTCTTGAGCTTGAAACACACACAACAAGACCGGTGTTAACTAGCGAAATTGTCGGCAGAGTGCCGACACAGCGAGTTTTGACTATCACTTGCACATCTAAAACAACGTCGGAAAGTAACTCGTTCGGCTTTTGAGTCACATAAAGTATGTGTGTTAATTTTGACGCCACTAGCTCTGCATGTTGTCATGCAATTTCTTTACCTCTCAGAAATGATTATGACATAAAAGTGAAGTACGTGACGAGTGTGACGTTAGGAAAACATTAGGCATCATGGAGAGATTCTGTATGGGACCACCCAACCCAAACGAGTACTGTGTGACGTGCTACCCGGCAGGTATTCACCGAGGTAGCCGGCTAGCTCAGTCGGTAGAGCGTCAGACTCTTAAACCCAGGGTCGTGTTTTCGAGCCAGACGCTGGGCGGAACGGAATTTTGTTCCGCTGCAGGTGTAAATCACCGTTTTTCTGATTAACGAGATTTAATGGAAATAGCAACTTTAAACTTTGCCTACGTCTCTGTCAGTCGCAAGGAAACTGTATTTGAAGGTGAAGGTGATTTTGTAGACATGTGTGAAAGACATGTTCTGAAATGCAAGTGTTGTTGTTTGGAGAGCACATCGGTTACGTGTCAGATGTGTAGCCAAGCAGTAATTTGTCGCCATAGCTGCAAATATTAGCCGGTAATATGAAGTGTTGTCAGCTAAAGTCTGATGGTGCAGACGACCGTAAGGACGAAGTACCCAAGAGTACCGCTCGGCCGCGCCTCTTTAGCTCAGTGGTAGAGCACTGGTGTAATAAACCAGGGGTCGCAAGTTCCATCCTCACAGGAGAAAGATGAATTTTGGAAATCAGTTGCGCGTCGTGGCCGTATAGCAAACAGTACCTGTGATGACGAACAATTAGCGACAGGCGTTTTTTTAAGAATTACTCTCAGATGCGATTAAGGCGAATGGCGCAGATAAAGCATTTGCCAAAGCGGTACAGCATAAGGTGGGACGAGGCAGTCTGAATTACATTTTATAGATGTATTTCTCACATATCTCAGAGCCTCTCGCGATATTCGTCGTCGTCGTCGTCGTCGTCGCCGCCGCCGCTTCTGCAGAAGTAGCAAATGGAAATCGTAGCAAATGCGGCGAGGGACGCCCTGCCTTCGATTCCGAATGCACAAAGTGTGTGGTCTTGTTTCTCAGTCTATATTTGGTCGGTCACGTCAGAGGTTGAATGTAACGAATGGGTGGGAAAGAGCAAGGGGCAGCGGCTGTGCAGAACGAAAACACAAATCCTCAGGGGTGTGAGCGTTTCGAGATGAGTCGTATTCATGTAAATGTTGGTCGTCAGTGACCGTGTGGCCTAATGGATAAGGCGTCGGACTTCGGATCTGAAGATTACAGGTTCGAATGCTGTCACGCTTGTGTTTTTCCAGTTGTGAAAAAGAAACATAACGTTTTAATGTAGCAATTGAGCAGTACGAAACAGTCTGAATGTTGCTGTTGACCATTTTTTGCTTGGAGATGCTCTTGAGCTTGAAACACACACAACAAGACCGGTGTTAACTAGCGAAATTGTCGGCAGAGTGCCGACACAGCGAGTTTTGACTATCACTTGCACATCTAAAACAACGTCGGAAAGTAACTCGTTCGGCTTTTGAGTCACATAAAGTATGTGTGTTAATTTTGACGCCACTAGCTCTGCATGTTGTCATGCAATTTCTTTACCTCTCAGAAATGATTATGACATAAAAGTGAAGTACGTGACGAGTGTGACGTTAGGAAAACATTAGGCATCATGGAGAGATTCTGTATGGGACCACCCAACCCAAACGAGTACTGTGTGACGTGCTACCCGGCAGGTATTCACCGAGGTAGCCGGCTAGCTCAGTTGGTAGAGCGTCAGACTCTTAAACCCAGGGTCGTGTTTTCGAGCCAGACGCTGGGCGGAACGGAATTTTGTTCCGCTGCAGGTGTAAATCACCGTTTTTCTGATTAACGAGATTTAATGGAAATAGCAACTTTAAACTTTGCCTACGTCTCTGTCAGTCGCAAGGAAACTGTATTTGAAGGTGAAGGTGATTTTGTAGACATGTGTGAAAGACATGTTCTGAAATGCAAGTGTTGTTGTTTGGAGAGCACATCGGTTACGTGTCAGATGTGTAGCCAAGCAGTAATTTGTCGCCATAGCTGCAAATATTAGCCGGTAATATGAAGTGTTGTCAGCTAAAGTCTGATGATGCAGACGACCGTAAGGACGAAGTACCCAAGAGTACCGCTAGGCCGCGCCTCTTTAGCTCAGTGGTAGAGCACTGGTGTAATAAACCAGGGGTCACAAGTTCCATCCCCACAGGAGAAAGATGAATTTTGGAAATCAGTTGCGCGTCGTGGCCGTATTGCAAACAGTACCTGTGATGACGAACAATTAGCGACAGGCGTCTTTTTAAGAATTACTCTCAGATGCGATTAAGGCGAATGGCGCAGATAAAGCATTTGCCAAAGCGGTACAGCATAAGGTGGGACGAGGCAGTCTGAATTACATTTTATAGATGTATTTCTCACATATCTCAGAGCCTCTCGCGATATTCGTCGTCGTCGTAGTCGTCGCCGCCGCCGCTTCTGCAGAAGTAGCAAATGGCAATCGTAGCAAATGCGGCGAGGGACGCCCTGCCTTCGATTCCGAATGCACAAAGTGTGTGGTCTTGTTTCTCAGTCTATATTTGGTCGGTCACGTCAGAGGTTGAATGTAACGAATGTGTGGGAAAGAGCAAGGGGCAGCGGCTGTGTAGAACGAAAACACAAATCCTCAGGGGTGTGAGCGTTTCGAGATGAGTCGTATACATGTAAATGTTGGTCGTCAGTGACCGTGTGGCCTAATGGACAGTCAGCCAGCGGCTGCGCTGGAGGTCGGACGTGCCGTGCTGTGTGCTGTGCTGCGTTAGCTCCGCGTGGTAAGTCTCTGCTCTTGCTGCAACGCGTCGCTGTCTATAGTATTTGTGTAGACATGAAAAAGAATTAAGAGATGTCGCAACCGCAACGAAAAGATACTTTGAAATTCACGTTTGATCGCAACTTTGTCCGACCGAGGGCATTTGATGTTGAACAGTGGTTAGAGGATGATGTTAAAATAGGACTTGATGATATTATCGGCATACATTTCTCGATTATGAACAGTGTGGTTTTCGTGAAACTTGCCAGTCCAGAATTGTGTGAAAGGATAGTTCGATCTTGTGGTGGCATTCTGAAATTTAAACATGCTGACGGAAATGTTGGGGAGGTTACCGTTGCCCATGCTGGTCTAGGTATTCGGACCGTGCGAGTCTTTGAACTTCCCTTTGAAATTACAAGTGACCAGATAAATGCTGTTATTGCTCCATATGGGAAAGTTTTGAGTAATATTGCCGAACGGTGGTCTGCTGCACACAAATTCCCTGTTTTGAATGGTGTGCGCCAATTAAAAGTCGAATTGCAGAAGCACATTCCGTCGTTTATAAACGTCTGCGGATATAGAGCTGTTGTGATGTATGATGACCAACCGAAAACGTGTGCTGTCTGCAATTTACCAGGCCACGTTCGTGCAGACTGTGTTCAAAGGCGAGTGGCGCAACTGCCTGCCGGCGATGCCGTCAGGCCCCCTGCTATGTCAACGCTGCCCGTGACATATGTCGCCGTAGCGCGCGGTTTTGCAAGTGCCACTGCGCCCCCCGAAGTTACTACGAATACCGACCCACAAGCGACCGACCAACCGACCGACTCAGGTGTAGCATCTGTAGACACTCAACCCTCCTGCGAAGACATATCTGCTCCTGCCCTTGTCGCCGTGGAATCGCCCAATGAGGCAATGGATACGGACGCGACCTCAGTCGCTTCGGGTAGTGCTCCTCTGCATCCTGGAGCTTCTTTAGGAGGTATCAAAAGCGTATCAGGTGCACAGAAAACGGACTCGCAACCAGCCGTTTCTAGTGGTGCTCTTCCGAATCCTGCAGCTGCCTTAGGCACTGACCACAGCCCGTCAAGTGCAATGAAATCAGACCTGGCGTCAGTCACTTCGAGTAGTCCTACTTTGCAACCTGAGGCTTCTTCAGGTACCGTCCAAAGTCCACCACGAGACGCATCTCCCAAGAAATCTAAAAAACGGAGGATCGCGCGTCAAGGTGCAGAGCAGACTGCACCACAACTGCGTGAACAGGCGAAGCAAATAGGGGGCAAAATACGTCAATCTGCATCTGAGAACTTGCAGTGCAATCAGCAGTCATCTAACGAAGACCCTGTGTCCTTGGATAGTACCTCCAGTTCTGCCAGTTTGCCCTCCGATGACGTAGCAATTACCCGAACCGAAGATAAAAATCACCAGCAAACACCTGAATATAGTGCACCACTTAATGACGAACCGATGACAGGGTTGTCGAATCCGTGGGCAGACGATGTCGACGACACTACAAAGGAGGACGAAATTATGGACACCACAGGAACCGTTACAGTCACCACGATGGCCACACCACGCGATGACGTCGTCTTGAATGTTATCGCCGCGACGGATACTGTCCCAGACACGGAGAAGCCGACTGATCCCTTCCCAAGTCATGAATATTTCTAGTCTGAACGGTTTTACTGACTTGTGTCCACATGTCTCTCGGGTCAGATTTCTTAATGTTTTTTCGAAATGATATGTTGCCAGAGTTTTTCCTAATTACACTCCCGTCTTGGCTAACGTAGTTCCGTTGCAGGCCTATAAGATCGCTACGCTGAACATCAATAAAATTTGTAGCCCATTTAATTTACAAAATTTAAAAGATTTCCTGTATGCAGCTGATGTGGACATTTTGTTTTTACAAGAAGTAACAAACATCGAACTTGACTTCATACAGGGGTATAATGCTATAGTCAACCTGGAATTGGATGTGATTTGGGTACCGCATTTCTTTTCAAAGAGGGCGTCGTCATTACAGACGTAACAAAACTGCCTAACGGCAGAGGCATTGCCGGCACGCTTTATAACACCAGAATTATTAATGTCTATGCCCCATCTTGTTCTACCAATCGGTGCCAACGAGCACAGTTTTTTAAGGAGGGAATTGTTCCTTTGTTTGGTGTACACTGCACCCATACCATCCTTGGTGGCGACTTTAACAGTGTCATACATGCCAAAGACCAAACTCCGAACTACAACAAATCGCCGGAACTGGAACGTATCGTCACCGACCTCCGTTTAACTGATTCGTGGGAGCAAAAGCACGGCGCGGCACCCGGCTTTACCCACCTCACTAATCATTCAGCGAGCCGGTTGGATCGAATATATGTCTCGCCCAATCTGAAACACCGCATCCTGCAGTCTGAAGTTTGGCCAACCGTTTTTTCGGACCACGCTGCATATATATGCACATTAAATTTGGAACGACAAGGAACCTGTCGATATAAAGGGCCATGGAAACTTAATGTTTCACACTTAAAAGATCCTGCCTGTCGAGAAGCCTTTCTCACCACTTGGAGAGCCTGCGAGACCAAACTCAGCTCTTACCACTCGACCTTGGATTGGTGGCTCAAATGCGCCAAACCTCAGATCCGGAGATGTTTCATCAACTACTCCCGGGAGAAGAGCTTTTGGCGGAAAAGAACGATAGAATTTTACTTTCATTGTCTCCGAGAACTCTACCTGCAAGGTGCTACAGCTATTGGGAACCATGGGAGAATTAAAAAATTCCAGGCAAAAATACTGACATTAAGGCGACAACAGCTTGAAGGATACCAAATAAGGTCAAGAGCAGAGACTGTGGCGCAAAAAGAAGCCACTTCGATGTATCATGTGATTCGTGAAACTAAACGAGGATTCCGCAAAATACTGACGGAGCTTAAAACTGATAATGGAACCACCTTGACAATGCACAACGACATAAAAGCAGAAATACTAACCCATTTCGACAACTTGTTTTCACATAAAGAGGTAGACGAAAAAGCACAGGACGATTTACTGACCCACCTGCAAGGACGCGTTGGTAACGCGTACGCGGAAGCTCTAATAGCGGAGGCGACCGAAGACGATGTACACTATGCTGTCTATCAAAGTGCAAAAAATAAATCCCCTGGAGCTGACGGCATACCAGCAGAATTTTATCAAGTCTTCTGGGAACATATAAAACATAGAATTACATGCATCTGTAATGAACTTCTGAACCTCAATAAGGAGATACCGAAAGATTTTAGTGAAGGTATGATAGTGTTAATCGCAAAAAAATCGGCTGGCAAGAAAATTGGAAATTTGAGACCAATCACTCTGCTGAACAGTGACTATAAAATTTTTTCGCGGCTCTTAGCCCACAGACTTAAAAATGTAATGGCCAGCGTCACCGGCCCATATCAGTCTAGCGTGGGCAAAGATAGGAAAATTCAGCAGACGCTGTCCGACTACCGCGACATAATTTCAATAGCAGAAGTATGTCGACTAAAATGTGCCATCGTGTCGTTAGATTTCGATAAAGCCTTCGACAGGATCAGCCACTCCTACCTCCTGAAAACGATGGGCGCAATGGGTTTTCCGCCGAGATTCGTCGACCTCATACGACGTTTGGTAACGAATAACTCCTCCAGAATCATCATAAATGGACAGCCTAGCCGGCCAGTCGAGATCGCATGTTCCGTCAGGCAAGGTTGTCCGTTGTCCATGGCACTTTTTGCCATGGCCATCGAACCTTTGCTCGCTACCTTGACTCAGCGGTTACAAGGATTGCAAATACGAGGAAACAAAATAATATGTAAAGCTTATGCGGACGATGTTGGGTTTCTCGTTATGAATGTAGCGGAAGTCGAGACGGCAATGCACATAATAGAAAAATACGAACGAGCGTCAGCCGCGAGGTTAAACAAAACCAAGTCCGGCATATTCAATATCGGATGTGGCATTGGCATGCGCACACACGGTCAGTTACGTGAGCTAACAGCCTTGAAGTGTCTCGGCATTGATTTCCGAAAAAATATACGTCAAACTATTGCGGCCAACTATAGACAAGTACTAACTACCATACGAGCTAGTGTACGGACACATAGTATTCGACAATTAAATGAAATTCAGAGAGTGTCTTTAGCGAACGTCTCTATTACTTCCAAAGTCAATTATGTCGCCCAGATACTGCCAATACCCGCCGGCATCGCCAAACAAATTATGTCAGCAATAGGCTATTTTGTGAGCCGTGGCCACATATTTAAAATCCAGTATGACACTCTGACGCTCGCCACTAATAATGGCGGCTTAAACTTAACGAATGTTACTAAAAAGTCGCAGGCTCTGTACATCTCCAATACATTTCAACAATGGAGACAATCCGGCAGCTGTATCGCCGCGCACTTGCTATCTGAAATAGCTCCAGATGACCTCTCTCCACCCATTAATGTGCAGCACATACCGAGCGGATTTTACCATTTACGATGGTTTTTAATAGAATATAGCTACCTACGTTCAAGAATTCCGGAAAAAGACATGACAAACGTAAAAGAAATATATGGCAAATTGATGGGAGAAAAGAAGAACAACAAAATAGAACAAAACTATCCATGTTCTAACTGGAAAGTGATATGGGCAAATATTCATAACCGTAACTTAGCTACTCATCTGAAAGCAACATGGTACTTTGTTGTAAATAGGAAAGTTGCAACAAACTCGAAACTTCATTCGATCCACTTAGCGGATTCGCCTTTGTGTGCAACGTGTAGTTTAATTGATAACGAAGAACATCGTTTCGTGTGCGACAAGGTTAAAGATATCTGGCTGAATGTCCGACGAAAGCTGGCACTCATCCTTCGAACGTCACCTAACGCTATAACGCCTGCGGACTTTTTGACACCGGATGATGTACCCTTTCCTAACACGAAACGCAACGCAGTCAATTGGCTGAAAGCGGCAACGGTCCATTACCTCTTCACGAAGGAAGAGAAAAGCCAAGAGGATTTTTGGATCTCTCTGCTAACTGAGCATCACATGTTACTGAAGACTAGTAAATATAAAGAAACATACGCAAATTTTTTAATCAAGACCTTGATGTAAAAGAATTAACAAGAAATATCTGCGGACACAGAAGACAAACGTAAGAGAGTGTTCACCACTACTAACTTACTTAACAATCGTGAAAAAAAAAAATTATTTTAGTTTTTACCGGAATTGCCGTTCTTTGAGTTCAACGTTTATTAATTTATTTTTCAAGAAGCCATTATAAATAGTTGCTTCTCACCGAATATGGTTTGTTTTTTAAGCATTTTCAGAGAGAAGAGGCAGTTTCGAAATGCACTCTGACGTTTCTTTGTCAAGGAAGACTATTTGCTTTAAGTGTGACAACAAAAAACAGCGATGAAGAAGGAAACAAACTGAACATAACTTCTGTTTCTACCTACTGAAGACTTCATTCTTTAAAAAAAAAAAAAAAAAAAAAAATGGATAAGGCGTCGGACTTCGGATGTGAAGATTACAGGTTCGAATGCTGTCACGCTTGTGTTTTTCCAGTTCTGAAAAAGAAACATACCGTTTTAATGTAGCAATTGAGCAGTACGAAACCGTCTGAATGTTGCTGTTGACCATTTTTTGCTTGGAGATGCTCTTGAGCTTGAAACACACACAACAAGACCGGTGTTAACTAGCGAAATGGTCGGCAGAGTGCCGACACAGCGAGTTTTGACTATCACTTGCACATCTAAAACAACGTCGGAAAGTAACTCGTTCGGCTTTTGAGTCACATAAAGTATGTGTGTTAATTTTGACGTCACTAGCTCTGCATGTTGTCATGCAATTTCTTTACCTCTCAGAAATGATTATGACATAAAAGCGAAGTACGTGACGAGTGTGACGTTAGGAAAACATTAGGCATCATGGAGAGATTCTGTATGGGACCACCCAACCCAAACGAGTACTGTGTGACGTGCTACCCGGCAGGTATTCACCGAGGTAGCCGGCTAGCTCAGTCGGTAGAGCTGCAGACTCTTAAACCCAGGGTCGTGGGTTCGAGCCAGACGCTGGGCGGAACGGAATTTTGTTCCGCTGCAGGTGTAAATCACCGTTTTTCTGATTAACGAGATTTAATGGAAATAGCAACTTTAAACTTTGCCTACGTCTCTGTCAGTCGCAAGGAAACTGTATTTGAAGGTGAAGGTGATTTTGTAGACATGTGTGAAAGACATGTTTTGAAATGCAAGTGTTGTTGTTTGGAGAGCACATCGGTTACGTGTCAGATGTGTAGCCAAGCAGTAATTTGTCGCCATAGCTGCAAATATTAGCCGGTAATATGAAGTGTTGTCAGCTAAAGTCTGATGATGCAGACGACCGTAAGGACGAAGTACCCAAGAGTACCGCTAGGCCGCGCCTCTTTAGCTCAGTGGTAGAGCACTGGTGTAATAAACCAGGGGTCGTAAGCTCCATCCTCACAGGAGATAGATGAATTTTGGAAATCAGTTGCGCGTCGTGGCCGTATTGCAAACAGTACCTGTGATGACGAACAATTAGCGACAGGCGTTTTTTTAAGAATTACTCTCAGATGCGATTAAGGCGAATGGCACAGATAAAGCATTTGCCAAAGCGGTACAGCATAAGGTGGGACAAGGCAGTCTGAATTACATTTTATAGATGTATTTCTCACATATCTCAGATCCTCTCGCGATATTCGTCGTCGTCGTCGTCGTCGTCGTAGTCGTCGCCGCCGCCGCTTCTGCAGAAGTAGCAAATGCCAATCGTAGCAAATGCGGCGAGGGATGCCCTGCCTTCGATTCCGAATGCACAAAGTGTGTGGTCTTGTTTCTCAGTCTATATTTGGTCGGTCACGTCAGAGGTTGAATGTAACGAATGGGTGGGAAAGAGCAAGGGGCAGCGGCTGTGTAGAACGAAAACACAAATCCTCAGGGGTGTGAGCGTTTCGAGATGAGTCGTATACATGTAAATGTTGGTCGTCAGTGACCGTGTGGCCTAATGGATAAGGCGTCGGACTTCGGATGTGAAGATTACAGGTTCGAATGCTGTCACGCTTGTGTTTTTCCAGTTCTGAAAAAGAAACATGACGTTGTAATGTAGCAATTGAGCAGTACAAAACAGTCTGAATGTTGCTGTTGACCATTTTTTGCTTGGAGATGCTCTTGAGCTTGAAACACACACAACAAGACCGGTGTTAACTAGCGAAATGGTCGGCAGAGTGCCGACACAGCGAGTTTTGACTATCACTTGCACATCTAAAACAACGTCGGAAAGTAACTCGTTCGGCTTTTGAGTCACATAAAGTATGTGTGTTAATTTTGACGCCACTAGCTCTGCATGTTGTCATGCAATTTCTTTACCTCTCAGAAATGATTATGACATAAAAGTGAAGTACGTGAAGAGTGTGACGTTAGGAAAACATTAGGCATCATGGAGAGATTCTGTATGGGACCACCCAACCCAAACGAGTACTGTGTGACGTGCTACCCGGCAGGTATTCACCGAGGTAGCCGGCTAGCTCAGTCGGTAGAGCGGCAGACTCTTAAACCCAGGGTCGTGGGTTCGAGCCAGACGCTGGGCGGAACGGAATTTTGTTCCGCTGCAGGTGTAAATCACCGTTTTTCTGATTAACGAGATTTAATGGAAATAGCAACTTTAAACTTTGCCTACGTCTCTGTCAGTCGCAAGGAAACTGTATTTGAAGGTGAAGGTGATTTTGTAGACATGTGTGAAAGACATGTTCTGAAATGCAAGTGTTGTTGTTTGGAGAGCACATCGGTTACGTGTCAGATGTGTAGCCAAGCAGTAATTTGTCGCCATAGCTGCAAATATTAGCCGGTAATATGAAGTGTTGTCAGCTAAAGTCTGATGATGCAGACGACCGTAAGGACGAAGTACCCAAGAGTACCGCTAGGCCGCGCCTCTTTAGCTCAGTGGTAGAGCACTGGTGTAATAAACCAGGGGTCGTAAGCTCCATCCTCACAGGAGAAAGATGAATTTTGGAAATCAGTTGCGCGTCGTGGCCGTATTGCAAACAGTACCTGTGATGACGAACAATTAGCGACAGGCGATTTTTTAAGAATTACTCTCAGATGCGATTAAGGCGAATGGCGCAGATAAAGCATTTGCCAAAGCGGTACAGCATAAGGTGGGACGAGGCAGTCTGAATTACATTTTATAGATGTATTTCTCACATATCTCAGAGCCTTTCGCAATATTCGTCGTCGTCGTGGTCGTCGTCGTCGTCGTCGTCGCCGCCGCCGCTTCTGCAGAAGTAGCAAATGGCAATCGTAGCAAATGCGGCGAGGGACGCCCTGCTTTCGATTCCGAATGCACAAAGTGTGTGGTCTTGTTTCTCAGTCTATATTTGGTCGGTCACGTCAGAGGTTGAATGTAACGAATGGGTGGGAAAGAGCAGCGGCTGTGTAGAACGAAAACACAAATCCTCAGGGGTGTGAGCGTTTCGAGATGAGTCGTATACATGTAAATATTGGTCGTCAGTGACCGTGTGGCCTAATGGATAAGACGTCGGACTTCGGATGTGAAGATTACAGGTTCGAATGCTGTCACGCTTGTGTTTTTCCAGTTCTGAAAAAGAAACATAACGTTGTAATGTAGCAATTGAGCAGTACGAAACAGTCTGAATGCTGCTGTTGACCATTTTTTGCTTGGAGATGCTTTTGAGCTTGAAACACACACAACAAGACCGGTGTTAACTAGCGAAATGGTCGGCAGAGTGCCGACACTGCGAGTTTTGACTATCACTTGCACATCTAAAACAACGTCGGAAAGTAACTCGTTCGGCTTTTGAGTCACATAAAGTATGTGTGTTAATTTTGACGCCACTAGCTCTGCATGTTGTCATGCAATTTCTTTACCTCTCAGAAATGATTATGACATAAAAGTGAAGTACGTGACGAGTGTGACGTTAGGAAAACATTAGGCATCATGGAGAGATTCTGTATGGGACCACCCAACCCAAACGAGTACTGTGTGACGTGCTACCCGGCAGGTATTCACCGAGGTAGCCGGCTAGCTCAGTCGGTAGAGCGTCAGACTCTTAAACCCAGGGTTGTGGGTTCGAGCCATACGCTGGGCGGAAAGGAATTTTGTTCCACTGCCGGTGTAAATCACCGTTTTTCTGATTAACGAGATTTAATGGAAATAGCAACTTGAAACTTTGCCTACGTCTCTGTCAGTCGCAAGGAAACTGTATTTGAAGGTGAAGGTGATTTTGTAGACATGTGTGAAAGACATGTTCTGAAATGCAAGTGTTGTTGCTTGGAGAGCACATCGGTTACGTGTCAGATGTGTAGCCAAGCAGTAATTTGTCGCCATAGCTGCAAATATTAGCCGGTAATATGAAGTGTTGTCAGCTAAAGTCTGATGATGCAGACGACCGTAAGGACGAAGTACCCAAGAGTACCGCTAGGCCGCGCCTCTTTAGCTCAGTAGTAGAGCACTGGTGTAATAAACCAGGGGTCGTAAGCTCCATCCTCACAGGAGAAAGATGAATTTTGGAAATCAGTTGCGCGTCGTGGCCGTATTGCAAACAGTACCTGTGATGACGAACAATTAGCGACAGGCGTTTTTTTAAGAATTACTCTCAGATGCGATTAAGGCGAATGGCGCAGATAAAGCATTTGCCAAAGCGGTACAGCATAAGGTGGGACGAGGCAGTCTGAATTACATTTTATAGATGTATTTCTCACATATCTCAGAGCCTTTCGCAATATTCGACGTCGTCGTCGTCATCGTCGTCGTCATCGTCGTCGTCGTCGTCGTCGCCGCCGCCGCTTCTGCAGAAGTAGCAAATGGCAATCGTAGCAAATGCGGCGAGGGACGCCCTGCCTTCGATTCCGAATGCACAAAGTGTGTGGTCTTGTTTCTCAGTCTATATTTGGTCGGTCACGTCAGAGGTTGAATGTAACGAATGGGTGGGAAAGAGCAGCGGCTGTGTAGAACGAAAACACAAATCCTCAGGGGTGTGAGCGTTTCGAGATGAGTCGTATACATGTAAATATTGGTCGTCAGTGACCGTGTGGCCTAATGGATAAGACGTCGGACTTCGGATGTGAAGATTACAGGTTCGAATGCTGTCACGCTTGTGTTTTTCCAGTTCTGAAAAAGAAACATAACGTTGTAATGTAGCAATTGAGCAGTACGAAACAGTCTGAATGCTGCTGTTGACCATTTTTTGCTTGGAGATGCTCTTGAGCTTGAAACACACACAACAAGACCGGTGTTAACTAGCGAAATGGTCGGCAGAGTGCCGACACAGCGAGTTTTGACTATCACTTGCACATCTAAAACAACGTCGGAAAGTAACTCGTTCGGCTTTTGAGTCACATAAAGTATGTGTGTTAATTTTGACGCCACTAGCTCTGCATGTTGTCATGCAATTTCTTTACCTCTCAGAAATGATTATGACATAAAAGTGAAGTACGTGACGAGTGTGACGTTAGGAAAACATTAGGCATCATGGAGAGATTCTGTATGGGACCACCCAACCCAAACGAGTACTGTGTGACGTGCTACCCGGCAGGTATTCACCGAGGTAGCCGGCTAGCTCAGTCGGTAGAGCGTCAGACTCTTAAACCCAGGGTTGTGGGTTCGAGCCAGACGCTGGGCGGAACGGAATTTTGTTCCACTGCCGGTGTAAATCACCGTTTTTCTGATTAACGAGATTTAATGGAAATAGCAACTTGAAACTTTGCCTACGTCTCTGTCAGTCGCAAGGAAACTGTATTTGAAGGTGAAGGTGATTTTGTAGACATGTGTGAAAGACATGTTCTGAAATGCAAGTGTTGTTGTTTGGAGAGCACATCGGTTACGTGTCAGATGTGTAGCCAAGCAGTAATTTGTCGCCATAGCTGCAAATATTAGCCGGTAATATGAAGTGTTGTCAGCTAAAGTCTGATGATGCAGACGACCGTTAGGACGAAGTACCCAAGAGTACCTCTAGGCCGCGCCTCTTTAGCTCAGTGGTAGAGCACTGGTGTAATAAACCAGGGGTCGTAAGTTCCATCCTCACAGGAGAAAGATGAATTTTGGAAATCAGTTGCGCGTCGTGGCCGTATTGCAAACAGTACCTGTGATGACGAACAATTAGCGACAGGCGTTTTTTTAAGAATTACTCTCAGATGCGATTAAGGCGAATGGCGCAGATAAAGCATTTGCCAAAGCGGTACAGCATAAGGTGGGACGAGGCAGTCTGAATTACATTTTATAGATGTATTTCTCACATATCTCAGAGCCTCTCGCGATATTCGTCGTCGTCGTCGTCGTCGTCGTCGTCGTCGCTTCTGCAGAAGTAGCAAATGGCAATCGTAGCAAATGCGGCGAGGGACGCCCTGCCTTCGATTCCGAATGCACAAAGTGTGTGGTCTTGTTTCTCAGTCTATATTTGGTCGGTCACGTCAGAGGTTGAATGTAACGAATGGGTGGGAAAGAGCAAGGGGCAGCGGCTGTGTAGAACGAAAACACAAATCCTCAGGGGTGTGAGCGTTTCGAGATGAGTCGTATACATGTAAAGGTTGGTCGTCAGTGACCGTGTGGCCTAATGGATAAGGCGTCGGACTTCAGATCTGAAAATTACAGGTTCTAGTTCTGTCACGCTTGTGTTTTTCCAGTTCTGAAAAAGAAACATAACGTTTTAATGTAGCAATTGAGCAGTACGAAACATTCTGAATGTTGTTGTTGACCATTTTTTGCTTGGAGATGCTCTTGAGCTTGAAACACACACAACAAGACCGGTGTTAACTAGCGAAATTGTCGGCAGAGTGCCGACACAGCGAGTTTTGACTATCACTTGCACATCTAAAACAACGTCGGAAAGTAACTCGTTCGGCTTTTGAGTCACATAAAGTATGTGTGTTAATTTTGACGCCACTAGCTCTGCATGTTGTCATGCAATTTCTTTACCTCTCAGAAATGATTATGACATAAAAGTGAAGTACGTGACGAGTGTGACGTTAGGAAAACATTAGGCATCATGGAGAGATTCTGTATGGGACCACCCAACCCAAACGAGTACTGTGTGACGTGCTACCCGGCAGGTATTCACCGAGGTAGCCGGCTAGCTCAGTCGGTAGAGCGGCAGACTCTTAAACCCAGGGTTGTGGGTTCGAGCCAGACGCTGAGCGAAACGGAATTTTGTTCCACTGCCGGTGTAAATCACCGTTTTTCTGATTAACGAGATTTAATGGAAATAGCAACTTTAAACTTTGCCTACGTCTCTGTCAGTCGCAAGGAAACTGTATTTGAAGGTGAAGGTGATTTTGTAGACATGTGTGAAAGACATGTTCTGAAATGCAAGTGTTGTTGTTTGGAGAGCACATCGGTTACGTGTCAGATGTGTAGCCAAGCAGTAATTTGTCGCCATAGCTGCAAATATTAGCCGGTAATATGAAGTGTTGTCAGCTAAAGTCTGATGATGCAGACGACCGTTAGGACGAAGTACCCAAGAGTACCGCTAGGCCGCGCCTCTTTAGCTCAGTGGTAGAGCACTGGTGTAATAAACCAGGGGTCGTAAGCTCCATCCTCACAAGAGATAGATGAATTTTGGAAATCAGTTGCGCGTCGTGGCCGTATTGCAAACAGTACCTGTGATGACGAACAATTAGCGACAGGCGTTTTTTTAAGAATTACTCTCAGATGCGATTAAGGCGAATGGCGCAGATAAAGCATTTGCCAAAGCGGTACAGCATAAGGTGGGATGAGGCAGTCTGAATTACATTTTATAGATGTATTTCTCACATATCTCAGAGCCTCTCGCGATATTCGTCGTCGTCGTCGTCGCCGCTTCTGCAGAAGTAGCAAATGGCCATCGTAGCAAATGCGGCGAGGGACGCCCTGCCTTCGATTCCGAATGCACAAAGTGTGTGGTCTTGTTTCTCAGTCTATATTTGGTCGGTCACGTCAGAGGTTGAATGTAACGGATGGGTGGGAAAGAGCAAGGGGCAGCGGCTGTGTAGAACGAAAACACAAATCCTCAGGGGTGTGAGCGTTTCGAGATGAGTCGTATACATGTAAATGTTGGTCGTCAGTGACCGTGTGGCCTAATGGATAAGGCGTCGGACTTCGGATCTGAAAATTACAGGTTCTAATTCTGTCACGCTTGTGTTTTTCCAGTTCTGAAAAAGAAACATAACGTTTTAATGTAGCAATTGAGCAGTACGAAACAGTCTGAATGTTGCTGTTGACCATTTTTTGCTTGGAGATGCTCTTCAGCTTGAAACACACACAACAAGACCGGTGTTAACTAGCGAAATGGTCGGCAGAGTGCCGACACAGCGAGTTTTGACTATCACTTGCACATCTAAAACAACGTCGGAAAGTAACTCGTTCGGCTTTTGAGTCACATAAAGTATGTGTGTTAATTTTGACGCCACTAGCTCTGCATGTTGTCATGCAATTTCTTTACCTCTCAGAAATGATTATGACATAAAAGTGAAGTACGTGACGAGTGTGACGTTAGGAAAACATTAGGCATCATGGAGAGATTCTGTATGGGACCACCCAACCCAAACGAGTACTGTGTGACGTGCTACCCGGCAGGTATACACCGAGGTAGCCGGCTAGCTCAGTCGGTAGAGCGTCAGACTCTTAAACCCAGGGTTGTGGGTTCGAGCCAGACGCTGGGCGGAACGGAATTTTGTTCCGCTGCAGGTGTAAATCACCGGTTTTCTGATTAACGAGATTTAATGGAAATAGCAACTTGAAACTTTGCCTACGTCTCTGTCAGTCGCAAGGAAACTGTATTTGAAGGTGAAGGTGATTTTGTAGACATGTGTGAAAGACATGTTCTGAAATGCAAGTGTTGTTGTTTGGAGAGCACATCGGTTACGTGTCAGATGTGTAGCCAAGCAGTAATTTGTCGCCATAGCTGCAAATATTAGCCGGTAATATGAAGTGTTGTCAGCTAAAGTCTGATGATGCAGACGACCGTTAGGACGAAGTACCCAAGAGTACCGCTAGGCCGCGCCTCTTTAGCTCAGTGGTAGAGCACTGGTGTAAAAAACCAGGGGTCGTAAGTTCCATCCTCACAGGAGAAAGATGAATTTTGGAAATCAGTTGCCCGTCGTGGCCGTATTGCAAACAGTACCTGTGATGACGAACAATTAGCGACAGGCGTTTTTTTAAGAATTACTCTCAGATGCGACTAAGGCGAATGGCGCAGATAAAGCATTTGCCAAAGCGGTACAGCATAAGGTGGGACGAGGCAGTCTGAATTACATTTTATAGATGTATTTCTCACATATCTCAGAGCCTCTCGCGATATTCGTCGTCGTCGTCGTCGTCGTCGCCGCCGCTTCTGCAGAAGTAGCAAATGGCAATCGTAGCAAATGCGGCGAGGGACGCCCTGCCTTCGATTCCGAATGCACAAAGTGTGTGGTCTTGTTTCTCAGTCTATATTTGGTCGGTCACGTCAGAGGTTGAATGTAACGAATGGGTGGGAAAGAGCAAGGGGCAGCGGCTGTGTAGAACGGAAACACCAATCCTCAGGGGTGTGAGCGTTTCGAGATGAGTCGTATACATGTAAATGTTCGTCGTCAGTGACCGTGTGGCCTAATGGATAAGGCGTCGGACTTCGGATCTGAAGATTACAGGTTCGAATGCTGTCACGCTTGTGTTTTTCCAGTTGTGAAAAAGAAACATAACGTTTTAATGTAGCAATTGAGCAGTACGAAACAGTCTGAATGTTGCTGTTGACCATTTTTTGCTTGGAGATGCTCTTCAGCTTGAAACACACACAACAAGACCGGTGTTAACTAGCGAAATGGTCGGCAGAGTGCCGACACAGCGAGTTTTGACTATCACTTGCACATCTAAAACAACGTCGGAAAGTAACTCGTTCGGCTTTTGAGTCACATAAAGTATGTGTGTTAATTTTGACGCCACTAGCTCTGCATGTTGTCATGCAATTTCTTTACCTCTCAGAAATGATTATGACATAAAAGTGAAGTACGTGACGAGTGTGACGTTAGGAAAACATTAGGCATCATGGAGAGATTCTGTATGGGACCACCCAACCCAAACGAGTACTGTGTGACGTGCTACCCGGCAGGTATTCACCGAGGTAGCCGGCTAGCTCAGTCGGTAGAGCGTCAGACTCTTAAACCCAGGGTTGTGGGTTCGAGCCAGACGCTGGGCGGAACGGAATTTTGTTCCACTGCCGGTGTAAATCACCGTTTTTCTGATTAACGAGATTTATTGGAAATAGCAACTTTAAACTTTGCCTACGTCTCTGTCAGTCGCAAGGAAACTGTATTTGAAGGTGAAGGTGATTTTGTAGACATGTGTGAAAGACATGTTCTGAAATGCAAGTGTTGTTGTTTGGAGAGCACATCGGTTACGTGTCAGATGTGTAGCCAAGCAGTAATTTGTCGCCATAGCTGCAAATATTAGCCGGTAATATGAAGTGTTGTCAGCTAAAGTCTGATGATGCAGACGACCGTTAGGACGAAGTACCCAAGAGTACCGCTAGGCCGCGCCTCTTTAGCTCAGTGGTAGAGCACTGGTGTAATAAACCACGGGTCGTAAGTTCCATCCTCACAGGAGAAAGATGAATTTTGGAAATCAGTTGCCCGTCGTGGCCGTATTGCAAACAGTACCTGTGATGACGAACAATTAGCGACAGGCGTTTTTTTAAGAATTACTCTCAGATGCGATTAAGGCGAATGGCGCAGATAAAGCATTTGCCAAAGCGGTACAGCATAAGGTGGGACGAGGCAGTCTGAATTACATTTTATAGATGTATTTCTCACATATCTCAGAGCCTCTCGCGATATTCGTCGTCGTCGTCGTCGTCGTCGTCGTCGCCGCCGCTTCTGCAGAAGTAGCAAATGGCAATCGTAGCAAATGCGGCGAGGGACGCCCTGCCTTCGATTCCGAATGCACAAAGTGTGTGGTGTTGTTTCTCAGTCTATATTTGGTCGGTCACGTCAGAGGTTGAATGTAACGAATGGGTGGGAAAGAGCAAGGGGCAGCGGCTGTGTAGAACGAAAACACCAATCCTCAGGGGTGTGAGCGTTTCGAGATGAGTCGTATACATGTAAATGTTGGTCGTCAGTGACCGTGTGGCCTAATGGATAAGGCGTCGGACTTCGGATCTGAAGATTACAGGTTCGAATGCTGTCACGCTTGTGTTTTTCCAGTTGTGAAAAAGAAACATAACGTTTTAATGTAGTAATTGAGCAGTACGAAACAGTCTGAATGTTGCTGTTGACCATTTTTTGCTTGGAGATGCTCTTCAGCTTGAAACACACACAACAAGACCGGTGTTAACTAGCGAAATGGTCGGCAGAGTGCCGACACAGCGAGTTTTGACTATCACTTGCACATCTAAAACAACGTCGGAAAGTAACTCGTTCGGCTTTTGAGTCACATAAAGTATGTGTGTTAATTTTGACGCCACTAGCTCTGCATGTTGTCATGCAATTTCTTTACCTCTCAGAAATGATTATGACATAAAAGTGAAGTACGTGACGAGTGTGACGTTAGGAAAACATTAGGCATCATGGAGAGATTCTGTATGGGACCACCCAACCCAAACGAGTACTGTGTGACGTGCTACCCGGCAGGTATTCACCGAGGTAGCCGGCTAGCTCAGTCGGTAGAGCGTCAGACTCTTAAACCCAGGGTTGTGGGTTCGAGTCAGACGCTGGGCGGAACGGAATTTTGTTCCACTGCCGGTGTAAATCACCGTTTTTCTGATTAACGAGATTTAATGGAAATAGCAACTTGAAACTTTGCCTACGTCTCTGTCAGTCGCAAGGAAACTGTATTTGAAGGTGAGGGTGATTTTGTAGACATGTGTGAAAGACATGTTCTGAAATGCAAGTGTTGTTGTTTGGAGAGCACATCGGTTACGTGTCAGATGTGTAGCCAAGCAGTAATTTGTCGCCATAGCTGCAAATATTAGCCGGTAATATGAAGTGTTGTCAGCTAAAGTCTGATGATGCAGACGACCGTTAGGACGAAGTACCCAAGAGTACCGCTAGGCCGCGCCTCTTTAGCTCAGTGGTAGAGCACTGGTGTAATAAACCAGGGGTCGTAAGTTCCATCCTCACAGGAGAAAGATGAATTTTGGAAATCAGTTGCCTGTCGTGGCCGTATTGCAAACAGTACCTGTGATGACGAACAATTAGCGACAGGCGTTTTTTTAAGAATTACTCTCAGATGCGATTAAGGCGAATGGCGCAGATAAAGCATTTGCCAAAGCGGTACAGCATAAGGTGGGACGAGGCAGTCTGAATTACATTTTATAGATGTATTTCTCACATATCTCAGAGCCTCTCGCGATATTCGTCGTCGTCGTCGTCGTCGCCGCCGCTTCTGCAGAAGTAGCAAATGGCAATCGTAGCAAATGCGGCGAGGGACGCCCTGCCTTCGATTCCGAATGCACAAAGTGTGTGGTCTTGTTTCTCAGTCTATATTTGGTCGGTCACGTCAGAGGTTGAATGTAACGAATGGGTGGGAAAGAGCAAGGGGCAGCGGCTGTGTAGAACGAAAACACATATCCTCAGGGGTGTGAGCGTTTCGAGATGAGTCGTATACATGTAAATGTTGGTCGTCAGTGACCGTGTGGCCTAATGGATAAGGCGTCGGACTTCGGATCTGAAGATTACAGGTTCGAATGCTGTCACGCTTGTGTTTTTCCAGTTGTGAAAAAGAAACATAACGTTTTAATGTAGCAATTGAGCAGTACGAAACAGTCTGAATGTTGCTGTTGACCATTTTTTGCTTGGAGATGCTCTTCAGCTTGAAACACACACAACAAGACCGGTGTTAACTAGCGAAATGGTCGGCAGAGTGCCGACACAGCGAGTTTTGACTATCACTTGCACATCTAAAACAACGTCGGAAAGTAACTCGTTCGGCTTTTGAGTCACATAAAGTATGTGTGTTAATTTTGACGCCACTAGCTCTGCATGTTGTCATGCAATTTCTTTACCTCTCAGAAATGATTATGACATAAAAGTGAAGTACGTGACGAGTGTGACGTTAGGAAAACATTAGGCATCATGGAGAGATTCTGTATGGGACCACCCAACCCAAACGAGTACTGTGTGACGTGCTACCCGGCAGGTATTCACCGAGGTAGCCGGCTAGCTCAGTCGGTAGAGCGTCAGACTCTTAAACCCAGGGTTGTGGGTTCGAGCCAGACGCTGGGCGGAACGGAATTTTGTTCCACTGCCGGTGTAAATCACCGTTTTTCTGATTAACGAGATTTATTGGAAATAGCAACTTTAAACTTTGCCTACGTCTCTGTCAGTCGCAAGGAAACTGTATTTGAAGGTGAAGGTGATTTTGTAGACATGTGTGAAAGACATGTTCTGAAATGCAAGTGTTGTTGTTTGGAGAGCACATCGGTTACGTGTCAGATGTGTAGCCAAGCAGTAATTTGTCGCCATAGCTGCAAATATTAGCCGGTAATATGAAGTGTTGTCAGCTAAAGTCTGATGATGCAGACGACCGTTAGGACGAAGTACCCATGAGTACCGCTAGGCCGCACCTCTTTAGCTCAGTGGTAGAGCACTGGTGTAATAAACCACGGGTCGTAAGTTCCATCCTCACAGGAGAAAGATGAATTTTGGAAATCAGTTGCCCGTCGTGGCCGTATTGCAAACAGTACCTGTGATGACGAACAATTAGCGACAGGCGTTTTTTTAAGAATTACTCTCAGATGCGATTAAGGCGAATGGCGCAGATAAAGCATTTGCCAAAGCGGTACAGCATAAGGTGGGACGAGGCAGTCTGAATTACATTTTATAGATGTATTTCTCACATATCTCAGAGCCTCTCGCGATATTCGTCGTCGTCGTCGTCGTCGTCGTCGTCGTCGTCGTCGTCGCCGCCGCTTCTGCAGAAGTAGCAAATGGCAATCGTAGCAAATGCGGCGAGGGACGCCCTGCCTTCGATTCCGAATGCACAAAGTGTGTGGTGTTGTTTCTCAGTCTATATTTGGTCGGTCACGTCAGAGGTTGAATGTAACGAATGGGTGGGAAAGAGCAAGGGGCAGCGGCTGTGTAGAACGAAAACACCAATCCTCAGGGGTGTGAGCGTTTCGAGATGAGTCGTATACATGTAAATGTTGGTCGTCAGTGACCGTGTGGCCTAATGGATAAGGCGTCGGACTTCGGATCTGAAGATTACAGGTTCGAATGCTGTCACGCTTGTGTTTTTCCAGTTGTGAAAAAGAAACATAACGTTTTAATGTAGTAATTGAGCAGTACGAAACAGTCTGAATGTTGCTGTTGACCATTTTTTGCTTGGAGATGCTCTTCAGCTTGAAACACACACAACAAGACCGGTGTTAACTAGCGAAATGGTCGGCAGAGTGCCGACACAGCGAGTTTTGACTATCACTTGCACATCTAAAACAACGTCGGAAAGTAACTCGTTCGGCTTTTGAGTCACATAAAGTATGTGTGTTAATTTTGACGCCACTAGCTCTGCATGTTGTCATGCAATTTCTTTACCTCTCAGAAATGATTATGACATAAAAGTGAAGTACGTGACGAGTGTGACGTTAGGAAAACATTAGGCATCATGGAGAGATTCTGTATGGGACCACCCAACCCAAACGAGTACTGTGTGACGTGCTACCCGGCAGGTATTCACCGAGGTAGCCGGCTAGCTCAGTCGGTAGAGCGTCAGACTCTTAAACCCAGGGTTGTGGGTTCGAGTCAGACGCTGGGCGGAACGGAATTTTGTTCCACTGCCGGTGTAAATCACCGTTTTTCTGATTAACGAGATTTAATGGAAATAGCAACTTGAAACTTTGCCTACGTCTCTGTCAGTCGCAAGGAAACTGTATTTGAAGGTGAGGGTGATTTTGTAGACATGTGTGAAAGACATGTTCTGAAATGCAAGTGTTGTTGTTTGGAGAGCACATCGGTTACGTGTCAGATGTGTAGCCAAGCAGTAATTTGTCGCCATAGCTGCAAATATTAGCCGGTAATATGAAGTGTTGTCAGCTAAAGTCTGATGATGCAGACGACCGTTAGGACGAAGTACCCAAGAGTACCGCTAGGCCGCGCCTCTTTAGCTCAGTGGTAGAGCACTGGTGTAATAAACCAGGGGTCGTAAGTTCCATCCTCACAGGAGAAAGATGAATTTTGGAAATCAGTTGCCTGTCGTGGCCGTATTGCAAACAGTACCTGTGATGACGAACAATTAGCGACAGGCGTTTTTTTAAGAATTACTCTCAGATGCGATTAAGGCGAATGGCGCAGATAAAGCATTTGCCAAAGCGGTACAGCATAAGGTGGGACGAGGCAGTCTGAATTACATTTTATAGATGTATTTCTCACATATCTCAGAGCCTCTCGCGATATTCGTCGTCGTCGTCGTCGTCGCCGCCGCTTCTGCAGAAGTAGCAAATGGCAATCGTAGCAAATGCGGCGAGGGACGCCCTGCCTTCGATTCCGAATGCACAAAGTGTGTGGTCTTGTTTCTCAGTCTATATTTGGTCGGTCACGTCAGAGGTTGAATGTAACGAATGGGTGGGAAAGAGCAAGGGGCAGCGGCTGTGTAGAACGAAAACACATATCCTCAGGGGTGTGAGCGTTTCGAGATGAGTCGTATACATGTAAATGTTGGTCGTCAGTGACCGTGTGGCCTAATGGATAAGGCGTCGGACTTCGGATCTGAAGATTACAGGTTCGAATGCTGTCACGCTTGTGTTTTTCCAGTTGTGAAAAAGAAACATAACGTTTTAATGTAGCAATTGAGCAGTACGAAACAGTCTGAATGTTGCTGTTGACCATTTTTTGCTTGGAGATGCTCTTCAGCTTGAAACACACACAACAAGACCGGTGTTAACTAGCGAAATGGTCGGCAGAGTGCCGACACAGCGAGTTTTGACTATCACTTGCACATCTAAAACAACGTCGGAAAGTAACATGTTCGGCTTTTGAGTCACATAAAGTATGTGTGTTAATTTTGACGCCACTAGCTCTGCATGTTGTCATGCAATTTCTTTACCTCTCAGAAATGATTATGACATAAAAGTGAAGTACGTGACGAGTGTGACGTTAGGAAAACATTAGGCATCATGGAGAGATTCTGTATGGGACCACCCAACCCAAACGAGTACTGTGTGACGTGCTACCCGGCAGGTATTCACCGAGGTAGCCGGCTAGCTCAGTCGGTAGAGCGTCAGACTCTTAAACCCAGGGTTGTGGGTTCGAGCCAGACGCTGGGCGGAACGGAATTTTGTTCCACTGCCGGTGTAAATCACCGTTTTTCTGATTAACGAGATTTAATGGAAATAGCAACTTTAAACTTTGCCTACGTCTCTGTCAGTCGCAAGGAAACTGTATTTGAAGGTGAAGGTGATTTTGTAGACATGTGTGAAAGACATGTTCTGAAATGCAAGTGTTGTTGTTTGGAGAGCACATCGGTTACGTGTCAGATGTGTAGCCAAGCAGTAATTTGTCGCCATAGCTGCAAATATTAGCCGGTAATATGAAGTGTTGTCAGCTAAAGTCTGATGATGCAGACGACCGTTAGGACGAAGTACTCAAGAGTAGCGCTAGGCCGCGCCTCTTTAGCTCAGTGGTAGAGCACTGGTGTAATAAACCACGGGTCGTAAGTTCCATCCTCACAGGAGAAAGATGAATTTTGGAAATCAGTTGCGCGTCGTGGCCGTATTGCAAACAGTACCTGTGATGACGAACAATTAGCGACAGGCGTTTTTTTAAGAATTACTCTCAGATGCGATTAAGGCGAATGGCGCAGATAAAGCATTTGCCAAAGCGGTACAGCATAAGGTGGGACGAGGCAGTCTGAATTACATTTTATAGATGTATTTCTCACATATCTCAGAGCCTCTCGCGATATTCGTCGTCGTCGTCGTCGTCGTCGCCGCCGCTTCTGCAGAAGTAGCAAATGGCAATCGTAGCAAATGCGGCGAGGGACGCCCTGCCTTCGATTCCGAATGCACAAAGTGTGTGGTGTTGTTTCTCAGTCTATATTTGGTCGGTCACGTCAGAGGTTGAATGTAACGAATGGGTGGGAAAGAGCAAGGGGCAGCGGCTGTGTAGAACGAAAACACCAATCCTCAGGGGTGTGAGCGTTTCGAGATGAGTCGTATACATGTAAATGTTGGTCGTCAGTGACCGTGTGGCCTAATGGATAAGGCGTCGGACTTCGGATCTGAAGATTACAGGTTCGAATGCTGTCACGCTTGTGTTTTTCCAGTTGTGAAAAAGAAACATAACGTTTTAATGTAGCAATTGAGCAGTACGAAACAGTCTGAATGTTGCTGTTGACCATTTTTTGCTTGGAGATGCTCTTCAGCTTGAAACACACACAACAAGACCGGTGTTAACTAGCGAAATGGTCGGCAGAGTGCCGACACAGCGAGTTTTGACTATCACTTGCACATCTAAAACAACGTCGGAAAGTAACTCGTTCGGCTTTTGAGTCACATAAAGTATGTGTGTTAATTTTGACGCCACTAGCTCTGCATGTTGTCATGCAATTTCTTTACCTCTCAGAAATGATTATGACATAAAAGTGAAGTACGTGACGAGTGTGACGTTAGGAAAACATTAGGCATCATGGAGAGATTCTGTATGGGACCACCCAACCCAAACGAGTACTGTGTGACGTGCTACCCGGCAGGTATTCACCGAGGTAGCCGGCTAGCTCAGTCGGTAGAGCGTCAGACTCTTAAACCCAGGGTTGTGGGTTCGAGTCAGACGCTGGGCGGAACGGAATTTTGTTCCACTGCCGGTGTAAATCACCGTTTTTCTGATTAACGAGATTTAATGGAAATAGCAACTTGAAACTTTGCCTACGTCTCTGTCAGTCGCAAGGAAACTGTATTTGAAGGTGAAGGTGATTTTGTAGACATGTGTGAAAGACATGTTCTGAAATGCAAGTGTTGTTGTTTGGAGAGCACATCGGTTACGTGTCAGATGTGTAGCCAAGCAGTAATTTGTCGCCATAGCTGCAAATATTAGCCGGTAATATGAAGTGTTGTCAGCTAAAGTCTGATGATGCAGACGACCGTTAGGACGAAGTACCCAAGAGTACCGCTAGGCCGCGCCTCTTTAGCTCAGTGGTAGAGCACTGGTGTAATAAACCAGGGGTCGTAAGTTCCATCCTCACAGGAGAAAGATGAATTTTGGAAATCAGTTGCCTGTCGTGGCCGTATTGCAAACAGTACCTGTGATGACGAACAATTAGCGACAGGCGTTTTTTTAAGAATTACTCTCAGATGCGATTAAGGCGAATGGCGCAGATAAAGCATTTGCCAAAGCGGTACAGCATAAGGTGGGACGAGGCAGTCTGAATTACATTTTATAGATGTATTTCTCACATATCTCAGAGCCTCTCGCGATATTCGTCGTCGTCGTCGTCGTCGTCGTCGTCGCCGCCGCTTCTGCAGAAGTAGCAAATGGCAATCGTAGCAAATGCGGCGAGGGACGCCCTGCCTTCGATTCCGAATGCACAAAGTGTGTGGTCTTGTTTCTCAGTCTATATTTGGTCGGTCACGTCAGAGGTTGAATGTAACGAATGGGTGGGAAAGAGCAAGGGGCAGCGGCTGTGTAGAACGAAGACACCAATCCTCAGGGGTGTGAGCGTTTCGAGATGAGTCGTATACATGTAAATGTTGGTCGTCAGTGACCGTGTGGCCTAATGGATAAGGCGTCGGACTTCGGATCTGAAGATTAGAGGTTCGAATGCTGTCACGCTTGTGTTTTTCCAGTTGTGAAAAAGAAACATAACGTTTTAATGTAGCAATTGAGCAGTACGAAACAGTCTGAATGTTGCTGTTGACCATTTTTTGCTTGGAGATGCTCTTCAGCTTGAAACACACACAACAAGACCGGTGTTAACTAGCGAAATGGTCGGCAGAGTGCCGACACAGCGAGTTTTGACTATCACTTGCACATCTAAAACAACGTCGGAAAGTAACTCGTTCGGCTTTTGAGTCACATAAAGTATGTGTGTTAATTTTGACGCCACTAGCTCTGCATGTTGTCATGCAATTTCTTTACCTCTCAGAAATGATTATGACATAAAAGTGAAGTACGTGACGAGTGTGACGTTAGGAAAACATTAGGCATCATGGAGAGATTCTGTATGGGACCACCCAACCCAAACGAGTACTGTGTGACGTGCTACCCGGCAGGTATTCACCGAGGTAGCCGGCTAGCTCAGTCGGTAGAGCGTCAGACTCTTAAACCCAGGGTTGTGGGTTCGAGCCAGACGCTGGGCGGAACGGAATTTTGTTCCGCTGCCGGTGTAAATCACCGTTTTTCTGATTAACGAGATTTAATGGAAATAGCAACTTTAAACTTTGCCTACGTCTCTGTCAGTCGCAAGGAAACTGTATTTGAAGGTGAAGGTGATTTTGTAGACATGTGTGAAAGACATGTTCTGAAATGCAAGTGTTGTTGTTTGGAGAGCACATCGGTTACGTGTCACATGTGTAGCCAAGCAGTAATTTGTCGCCATAGCTGCAAATATTAGCAGGTAATATGAAGTGTTGTCAGCTAAAGTCTGATGATGCAGACGACCGTTAGGACGAAGTACCCAAGAGTACCGCTAGGCCGCGCCTCTTTAGCTCAGTGGTAGAGCACTGGTGTAATAAACCAGGGGTCGTAAGTTCCATCCTCACAGGAGAAAGATGAATTTTGGAAATCAGTTGCCCGTCGTGGCCGTATTGCAAACAGTACCTGTGATGACGAACAATTAGCGACAGGCGTTTTTTTAAGAATTACTCTCAGATGCGATTAAGGCGAATGGCGCAGATAAAGCATTTGCCAAAGCGGTACAGCATAAGGTGGGACGAGGCAGTCTGAATTACATTTTATAGATGTATTTCTCACATATCTCAGAGCCTCTCGCGATATTCGTCGTCGTCGTCGTCGTCGCCGCCGCCGCTTCTGCAGAAGTAGCAAATGGCAATCGTAGCAAATGCGGCGAGGGACGCCCTGCCTTCGATTCCGAATGCACAAAGTGTGTGGTCTTGTTTCTCAGTCTATATTTGGTCGGTCACGTCAGAGGTTGAATGTAACGAATGGGTGGGAAAGAGCAAGGGGCAGCGGCTGTGTAGAACGAAAACACAAATCCTCAGGGGTGTGAGCGTTTCGAGATGAGTCGTATACATGTAAATGTTGGTCGTCAGTGACCGTGTGGCCTAATGGATAAGGCGTCGGACTTCGGATGTGAAGATTACAGTTTCGAATGCTGTCACGCTTGTGTTTTTCCAGTTGTGAAAAAGAAACATAACGTTGTAATGTAGCAATTGAGCAGTACGAAACAGTCTGAATGTTGCTGTTGACCATTTTTTGCTTGGAGATGCTCTTGAGCTTGAAACACACACAACAAGACCGGTGTTAACTAGCGAAATGGTCGGCAGAGTGCCGACACAGCGAGTTTTGGCTATCACTTGCACATCTAAAACAACGTCGGAAAGTAACTCGTTCGGCTTTTGAGTCACATAAAGTATGTGTGTTAATTTTGACGCCACTAGCTCTGCATGTTGTCATGCAATTTCTTTACCTCTCAGAAATGATTATGACATAAAAGTGAAGTACGTGACGAGTGTGACGTTAGGAAAACATTAGGCATCATGGAGAGATTCTGTATGGGACCACCCAACCCAAACGAGTACTGTGTGACGTGCTACCCGGCAGGTACTCACCGAGGTAGCCGGCTAGCTCAGTCGGTAGAGCGTCAGACTCTTAAACCCAGGGTTGTGGGTTCGAGTCAGACGCTGGGCGGAACGGAATTTTGTTCCACTGCCGGTGTAAATCACCGTTTTTCTGATTAACGAGATTTAATGGAAATAGCAACTTGAAACTTTGCCTACGTCTCTGTCAGTCGCAAGGAAACTGTATTTGAAGGTGAAGGTGATTTTGTAGACATGTGTGAAAGACATGTTCTGAAATGCAAGTGTTGTTGTTTGGAGAGCACATCGGTTACGTGTCAGATGTGTAGCCAAGCAGTAATTTGTCGCCATAGCTGCAAATATTAGCCGGTAATATGAAGTGTTGTCAGCTAAAGTCTGATGATGCAGACGACCGTTAGGACGAAGTACCCAAGAGTACCGCTAGGCCGCGCCTCTTTAGCTCAGTGGTAGAGCACTGGTGTAATAAACCAGGGGTCGTAAGTTCCATCCTCACAGGAGAAAGATGAATTTTGGAAATCAGTTGCCTGTCGTGGCCGTATTGCAAACAGTACCTGTGATGACGAACAATTAGCGACAGGCGTTTTTTTAAGAATTACTCTCAGATGCGATTAAGGCGAATGGCGCAGATAAAGCATTTGCCAAAGCGGTACAGCATAAGGTGGGACGAGGCTGTCTGAATTACATTTTATAGATGTATTTCTCACATATCTCAGAGCCTCTCGCGATATTCGTCGTCGTCGTCGTCGTCTTCGTCGTCGCCGCCGCTTCTGCAGAAGTAGCAAATGGCAATCGTAGCAAATGCGGCGAGGGACGCCCTGCCTTCGATTCCGAATGCACAAAGTGTGTGGTCTTGTTTCTCAGTCTATATTTGGTCGGTCACGTCAGAGGTTGAATGTAACGAATGGGTGGGAAAGAGCAAGGGGCAGCGGCTGTGTAGAACGAAGACACCAATCCTCAGGGGTGTGAGCGTTTCGAGATGAGTCGTATACATGTAAATGTTGGTCGTCAGTGACCGTGTGGCCTAATGGATAAGGCGTCGGACTTCGGATCTGAAGATTAGAGGTTCGAATGCTGTCACGCTTGTGTTTTTCCAGTTGTGAAAAAGAAACATAACGTTTTAATGTAGCAATTGAGCAGTACGAAACAGTCTGAATGTTGCTGTTGACCATTTTTTGCTTGGAGATGCTCTTCAGCTTGAAACACACACAACAAGACCGGTGTTAACTAGCGAAATGGTCGGCAGAGTGCCGACACAGCGAGTTTTGACTATCACTTGCACATCTAAAACAACGTCGGAAAGTAACTCGTTCGGCTTTTGAGTCACATAAAGTATGTGTGTTAATTTTGACGCCACTAGCTCTGCATGTTGTCATGCAATTTCTTTACCTCTCAGAAATGATTATGACATAAAAGTGAAGTACGTGACGAGTGTGACGTTAGGAAAACATTAGGCATCATGGAGAGATTCTGTATGGGACCACCCAACCCAAACGAGTACTGTGTGACGTGCTACCCGGCAGGTATTCACCGAGGTAGCCGGCTAGCTCAGTCGGTAGAGCGTCAGACTCTTAAACCCAGGGTTGTGGGTTCGAGCCAGACGCTGGGCGGAACGGAATTTTGTTCCGCTGCCGGTGTAAATCACCGTTTTTCTGATTAACGAGATTTAATGGAAATAGCAACTTTAAACTTTGCCTACGTCTCTGTCAGTCGCAAGGAAACTGTATTTGAAGGTGAAGGTGATTTTGTAGACATGTGTGAAAGACATGTTCTGAAATGCAAGTGTTGTTGTTTGGAGAGCACATCGGTTACGTGTCAGATGTGTAGCCAAGCAGTAATTTGTCGCCATAGCTGCAAATATTAGCCGGTAATATGAAGTGTTGTCAGCTAAAGTCTGATGATGCAGACGACCGTTAGGACGAAGTACCCAAGAGTACCGCTAGGCCGCGCCTTTTTAGCTCAGTGGTAGAGCACTGGTGTAATAAACCAGGGGTCGTAAGTTCCATCCTCACAGGAGAAAGATGAATTTTGGAAATCAGTTGCCCGTCGTGGCCGTATTGCAAACAGTACCTGTGATGACGAACAATTAGCGACAGGCGTTTTTTTAAGAATTACTCTCAGATGCGATTAAGGCGAATGGCGCAGATAAAGCATTTGCCAAAGCGTTACAGCATAAGGTGGGACGAGGCAGTCTGAATTACATTTTATAGATGTATTTCTCACATATCTCAGAGCCTCTCGCGATATTCGTCGTCGTCGTCGTCGTCGCCGCCGCCGCTTCTGCAGAAGTAGCAAATGGCAATCGTAGCAAATGCGGCGAGGGACGCCCTGCCTTCGATTCCGAATGCACAAAGTGTGTGGTCTTGTTTCTCAGTCTATATTTGGTCGGTCACGTCAGAGGTTGAATGTAACGAATGGGTGGGAAAGAGCAAGGGGCAGCGGCTGTGTAGAACGAAAACACAAATCCTCAGGGGTGTGAGCGTTTCGAGATGAGTCGTATACATGTAAATGTTGGTCGTCAGTGACCGTGTGGCCTAATGGATAAGGCGTCGGACTTCGGATGTGAAGATTACAGTTTCGAATGCTGTCACGCTTGTGTTTTTCCAGTTGTGAAAAAGAAACATAACGTTGTAATGTAGCAATTGAGCAGTACGAAACAGTCTGAATGTTGCTGTTGACCATTTTTTGCTTGGAGATGCTCTTGAGCTTGAAACACACACAACAAGACCGGTGTTAACTAGCGAAATGGTCGGCAGAGTGCCGACACAGCGAGTTTTGGCTATCACTTGCACATCTAAAACAACGTCGGAAAGTAACTCGTTCGGCTTTTGAGTCACATAAAGTATGTGTGTTAATTTTGACGCCACTAGCTCTGCATGTTGTCATGCAATTTCTTTACCTCTCAGAAATGATTATGACATAAAAGTGAAGTACGTGACGAGTGTGACGTTAGGAAAACATTAGGCATCATGGAGAGATTCTGTATGGGACCACCCAACCCAAACGAGTACTGTGTGACGTGCTACCCGGCAGGTACTCACCGAGGTAGCCGGCTAGCTCAGTCGGTAGAGCGTCAGACTCTTAAACCCAGGGTTGTGGGTTCGAGCCAGATGCTGGGCGGAACGGAATTTTGTTCCGCTGCCGGTGTAAATCACCGTTTTTCTGATTAACGAGATTTAATGGAAATAGCAACTTTAAACTTTGCCTACGTCTCTGTCAGTCGCAAGGAAACTGTATTTGAAGGTGAAGGTGATTTTGTAGACATGTGTGAAAGACATGTTCTGAAATGCAAGTGTTGTTGTTTGGAGAGCACATCGGTTACGTGTCAGATGTGTAGCCAAGCAGTAATTTGTCGCCATAGCTGCAAATATTAGCCGGTAATATGAAGTGTTGTCAGCTAAAGTCTGATGATGCAGACGACCGTTAGGACGAAGTACCCAAGAGTACCGCTAGGCCGCGCCTTTTTAGCTCAGTGGTAGAGCACTGGTGTAATAAACCAGGGGTCGTAAGTTCCATCCTCACAGGAGAAAGATGAATTTTGGAAATCAGTTGCCCGTCGTGGCCGTATTGCAAACAGTACCTGTGATGACGAACAATTAGCGACAGGCGTTTTTTTAAGAATTACTCTCAGATGCGATTAAGGCGAATGGCGCAGATAAAGCATTTGCCAAAGCGGTACAGCATAAGGTGGGACGAGGCAGTCTGAATTACATTTTATAGATGTATTTCTCACATATCTCAGAGCCTCTCGCGATATTCGTCGTCGTCGTCGTCGTCGCCGCCGCCGCTTCTGCAGAAGTAGCAAATGGCAATCGTAGCAAATGCGGCGAGGGACGCCCTGCCTTCGATTCCGAATGCACAAAGTGTGTGGTCTTGTTTCTCAGTCTATATTTGGTCGGTCACGTCAGAGGTTGAATGTAACGAATGGGTGGGAAAGAGCAAGGGGCAGCGGCTGTGTAGAACGAAAACACAAATCCTCAGGGGTGTGAGCGTTTCGAGATGAGTCGTATACATGTAAATGTTGGTCGTCAGTGACCGTGTGGCCTAATGGATAAGGCGTCGGACTTCGGATGTGAAGATTACAGTTTCGAATGCTGTCACGCTTGTGTTTTTCCAGTTGTGAAAAAGAAACATAACGTTGTAATGTAGCAATTGAGCAGTACGAAACAGTCTGAATGTTGCTGTTGACCATTTTTTGCTTGGAGATGCTCTTCAGCTTGAAACACACACAACAAGACCGGTGTTAACTAGCGAAATGGTCGGCAGAGTGCCGACACAGCGAGTTTTGGCTATCACTTGCACATCTAAAACAACGTCGGAAAGTAACTCGTTCGGCTTTTGAGTCACATAAAGTATGTGTGTTAATTTTGACGCCACTAGCTCTGCATGTTGTCATGCAATTTCTTTACCTCTCAGAAATGATTATGACATAAAAGTGAAGTACGTGACGAGTGTGACGTTAGGAAAACATTAGGCATCATGGAGAGATTCTGTATGGGACCACCCAACCCAAACGAGTACTGTGTGACGTGCTACCCGGCAGGTATTCACCGAGGTAGCCGGCTAGCTCAGTCGGTAGAGCGTCAGACTCTTAAACCCAGGGTCGTGGGTTCGAGCCAGACGCTGGGCGGAACAGAATTTTGTTCCGCTGCCGGTGTAAATCACCGTTTTTCTGATTAACGAGATTTAATGGAAATAGCAACTTTAAACTTTGCCTACGTCTCTGTCAGTCGCAAGGAAACTGTATTTGAAGGTGAAGGTGATTTTGTAGACATGTGTGAAAGACATGTTCTGAAATGCAAGTGTTGTTGTTTGGAGAGCACATCGGTTACGTGTCAGATGTGTAGCCAAGCAGTAATTTGTCGCCATAGCTGCAAATATTAGCCGGTAATATGAAGTGTTGTCAGCTAAAGTCTGATGATGCAGACGACCGTTAGGACGAAGTACCCAAGAGTACCGCTAGGCCGCGCCTCTTTAGCTCAGTGGTAGAGCACTGGTGTAATAAACCAGGGGTCGTAAGTTCCATCCTCACAGGAGAAAGATGAATTTTGGAAATCAGTTGCCTGTCGTGGCCGTATTGCAAACAGTACCTGTGATGACGAACAATTAGCGACAGGCGTTTTTTTAAGAATTACTCTCAGATGCGATTAAGGCGAATGGCGCAGATAAAGCATTTGCCAAAGCGGTACAGCATAAGGTGGGACGAGGCAGTCTGAATTACATTTTATAGATGTATTTCTCACATATCTCAGAGCCTCTCGCGATATTCGTCGTCGTCGTCGTCGTCGTCGTCGCCGCCGCTTCTGCAGAAGTAGCAAATGGCAATCGTAGCAAATGCGGCGAGGGACGCCCTGCCTTCGATTCCGAATGCACAAACTGTGTGGTCTTGTTTCTCAGTCTATATTTGGTCGGTCACGTCAGATGTTGAATGTAACGAATGGGTGGGAAAGAGCAAGGGGCAGCGGCTGTGTAGAACGAAAACACAAATCCTCAGGGGTGTGAGCGTTTCGAGATGAGTCGTACACATGTAAATGTTGGTCGTCAGTGACCGTGTGGCCTAATGGATAAGGCGTCGGACTTCGGATCTGAAAATTACAGGTTCTAATGTTGTCACGCTTGTGTTTTTCCAGTTCTGAAAAAGAAACATAACGTTTTAATGTAGCAATTGAGCAGTACGAAACAGTCTGAATGTTGCTGTTGACCATTTTTTGCTTGGAGATGCTCTTGAGCTTGAAACACACACAACAAGACCGGTGTTAACTAGCGAAATTGTCGGCAGAGTGCCGACACAGCGAGTTTTGACTATCACTTGCACATCTAAAACAACGTCGGAAAGTAACTCGTTCGGCTTTTGAGTCACATAAAGTATGTGTGTTAATTTTGACGCCACTAGCTCTGCATGTTGTCATGCAATTTCTTTACCTCTCAGAAATGATTATGACATAAAAGTGAAGTACGTGACGAGTGTGACGTTAGGAAAACATTAGGAATCATGGAGAGATTCTGTATGGGACCACCCAACCGAAACGAGAACTGTGTAACGTGCTACCCGGCAGGTATTCACCGAGGTAGCCGGCTAGCTCAGTCGGTAGAGCGTCAGACTCTTAAACCCAGGGTCGTGGGTTCGAGCCAGACGCTGGGCGGAACGGAATTTTGTTCCGCTGCCGGTGTAAATCACCGTTTTTCTGATTAACGAGATTTAATGGAAATAGCAACTTTAAACTTTGCCTACGTCTCTGTCAGTCGCAAGGAAACTGTATTTGAAGGTGAAGGTGATTTTGTAGACATGTGTGAAAGACATGTTCTGAAATGCAAGTGTTGTTGTTTGGAGAGCACATCGGTTACGTGTCAGATGTGTAGCCAAGCAGTAATTTGTCGCCATAGCTGCAAATATTAGCAGGTAATATGAAGTGTTGTCAGCTAAAGTCTGATGATGCAGACGACCGTTAGGACGAAGTACCCAAGAGTACCGCTAGGCCGCGCCTTTTTAGCTCAGTGGTAGAGCACTGGTGTAATAAACCAGGGGTCGTAAGTTCCATCCTCACAGGAGAAAGATGAATTTTGGAAATCAGTTGCCCGTCGTGGCCGTATTGCAAACAGTACCTGTGATGACGAACAATTAGCGACAGGCGTTTTTTTAAGAATTACTCTCAGATGCGATTAAGGCGAATGGCGCAGATAAAGCATTTGCCAAAGCGGTACAGCATAAGGTGGGACGAGGCAGTCTGAATTACATTTTATAGATGTATTTCTCACATATCTCAGAGCCTCTCGCGATATTCGTCGTCGTCGTCGTCGTCGCCGCCGCCGCTTTCTGCAGAAGTAGCAAATGGCAATCGTAGCAAATGCGGCGAGGGACGCCCTGCCTTCGATTCCGAATGCACAAAGTGTGTGGTCTTGTTTCTCAGTCTATATTTGGTCGGTCACGTCAGAGGTTGA
The DNA here is from genome assembly GCF_023897955.1 of Schistocerca gregaria. Classification (NCBI taxonomy): domain Eukaryota; kingdom Metazoa; phylum Arthropoda; class Insecta; order Orthoptera; family Acrididae; genus Schistocerca; species Schistocerca gregaria. Next base: position 9,495,832 of record NW_026061775.1, on the reverse strand, counting down.
ATGTAACGAATGGGTGGGAAAGAGCAAGGGGCAGCGGCTGTGTAGAACGAAAACACAAATCCTCAGGGGTGTGAGCGTTTCGAGATGAGTCGTATACATGTAAATGTTGGTCGTCAGTGACCGTGTGGCCTAATGGATAAGGCGTCGGACTTCGGATGTGAAGATTACAGTTTCGAATGCTGTCACGCTTGTGTTTTTCCAGTTGTGAAAAAGAAACATAACGTTGTAATGTAGCAATTGAGCAGTACGAAACAGTCTGAATGTTGCTGTTGACCATTTTTTGCTTGGAGATGCTCTTCAGCTTGAAACACACACAACAAGACCGGTGTTAACTAGCGAAATGGTCGGCAGAGTGCCGACACAGCGAGTTTTGGCTATCACTTGCACATCTAAAACAACGTCGGAAAGTAACTCGTTCGGCTTTTGAGTCACATAAAGTATGTGTGTTAATTTTGACGCCACTAGCTCTGCATGTTGTCATGCAATTTCTTTACCTCTCAGAAATGATTATGACATAAAAGTGAAGTACGTGACGAGTGTGACGTTAGGAAAACATTAGGCATCATGGAGAGATTCTGTATGGGACCACCCAACCCAAACGAGTACTGTGTGACGTGCTACCCGGCAGGTATTCACCGAGGTAGCCGGCTAGCTCAGTCGGAAAGTCTGCCTGCGGCAGCGGTGGTGAGCGGACCTCCAGGGCCAGCGCGCTGCGGCAGGAAGTGTTTACGTCAGGCGGTGAGTCGCGTGCTTACAGCGTCTGCTTATTAGTATTCGTTCCGTTCTGTAGGATCTGATATGGAATTATGAATCCGACTAACAGGAAAGATACCTTGAAGTTTACCTTTGATAGGAACTTTTCGAAACCAAATTCGTTTGAAGTTGAAGCATGGTTAGAGGAAACAGCTAAGATTACTTTTGATGACATTGTGGGGATAAATTTCTCTATCGTGACTAGTGTTGTTTATGTGAAATTAACGTCCTCTGAACTGTGTGATAGAATTGTAGAGTCCAGTGGAGGTGTACTGAAGTTTAAACATAGCGATGGTACCGTCAGTGACGTCAGCATTACGCATGCTGGACTGGGCATCCGGACGGCACGTATTTTCGAACTCCCGTTTGAAATAACAGCCGCGCAAATAAATTCTGCATTGACACCTTACGGGAGGGTCATTAACAATTTTGCGGAGCGTTGGTCCAAAGCCCACAAATTTCCGGTGCTTAACGGCGTCAGGCAGGTTAAGATCGATATACAGAAGCACATACCTTCATATATTTACGTAGGTGGACATCGCGGAATTGTCATATATGATGGGCAGCCAAAAACGTGTGCCGGCTGTGGTGCGCCCGGCCACGTGCGCTCTGAATGTATACAAAGACGGGTGACGCAGATACCTGTCGGTGAAGCCGCTAGCCCCCCTGTGACGACGGCACTGCCACTGACATACGCTGTCGCGGCTTCTGGTCTTCCACCCGCGACCCCGCCTGTAGATGCCCCTCGTTTGAACGATGTTTTGGCCGATAACGTCAAAGAACCGAGTGCTGACGCGGCACCGCCGCTACCACACTCAGAGATGGAGGTAACGACGGATGACTCCCCAGTGGTTGATGCCACTGGTACTGAGGATGAAGCAGACGCTGTGTTCCCGGCGGATCAACCCCAGAGTCAACAGTCCACTTCGGATGTTGATGATACTGCGAACCCTAACAGGAAGCCTTCCAAAAAGAAGCGGAGACTTGCACATCAAGGAGCCAATCAGCTCGCCCCACAGCTCCGCGACAAAGCGAAACGAATAAGCAGCCAAATGTGTCAGAACACTTCTGAACCCTCTGAAGTTGGTCTCCCTGCGTCTGGTCGAATGGACATTGATCCTGTAGTGTCTCCCCCTGTGAATCCACGACGGGTGGAAGATAGTGATACCTCGAGTAGAGTCGTTTTGCCGGATACCCACGCTCAAGGAAACGCAGGATCGCTTTTGTCAGAGGCCACTCTCACTGGGAATTGGGCACGGGAAATGGAAGTATTGGATGCGAGCAATGATGCGGCTGTCATGCGGACCATTGAGACGGAATCTTCGGCACCCCCCACAGAGCAGCATACACCAACCGTACCGGGAACTACAGGAACTCCGACTGACGCGCTTGGCCTCAATTTCGTTAGCCATCCTTCTAAGACTGTTTAATTAATAGTATGTGCCTTCTCCCATGAACGAGCCCCAAGCCTATAAAATTGCCACGTTAAACATCAATAAGATACAGTCGTACTGGCGGCTCCGTAATTTACAAGATTTTGTATACGCAGCGGATATCGATATTCTGTTACTTCAAGAAGTCGCTGCGATTGAACTTGACCGAATAACTGGTTATACTACTCTCTCCAATTCCGGGAGCGGTGCGAATTTAGGGACGGCGATTCTGTTAAAAGAAGGGATTGTAGCGACCGACGTAGAAAAACTGCCTGATCATAGAGGGATCGCTGTCACTTTCCATCGGACACGCATAATCAATGTTTACGCCCCGTCCGGCAGTAGCAATAGGCGTGCTAGGGCTGAGTTCTTCACAAGCGCCATAGTCCCACTTTTTAGGGGAACCTACGATCGTATAATTTTTGCGGGTGACTTCAATTGTGTCTTAAGTCCAAAAGACCAGACGCCTAATTTTAACAAATCTGGAGAACTAGAACGTATCGTCCAAGAAATGAACCTCATTGACACATGGGAGCATACGCACGGAGCGGCACCTGGGTTCACTCATGTCACGAACCACTCTGCAAGCCGGCTAGACAGAATCTATGTATCGGCGTGTATGAAGACTCAAGTCCTCCAATCCGAAGTTTGGCCCACAATTTTTTCCGATCATGCCGCATATATTTGTACTGTTAACATGGTCAAGCAAGGCACATTTCGCGGCAGAGGTTTCTGGAAACTTAACAATGCTCTCCTTAACGATGTTGACTGTCACCGTGTCTTTAACGAAACATGGGAGGCATGTGAACGACGGGTTGCACAGTATGCCTCCGTTACTGAATGGTGGATAACACATGCCAAACCAACTTTATCAAAAATGTTTAAACGCTACGCTCGGGACAAATCCTGGTGGCAACGGCAAACGTCTGAGTTTTATTTTACTTGTCTCAGGGAGCTTTACCAGTCCGATGTGACTGTACCTGAAAATTTTATGCAGATTAAAAAAATTAAGGCAAAATTATTAAAACTTCAGCGGCAGCAGGCAGAAGGCTTTCAAATAAGGTCCAGGCCCCAGAATGTGATAGACGACGAAATGACATCCATGTTTCACGTCATTCGTGAAAATAAGAGGGGGCGGCGGAGATTAATAACTCGTCTTCAGTTGAGTGAAGGCGTTGCGCTCACGCGGCAACAAGACATACGGAACGCACTTCACAATCACTTGGCAGGTCTCCTGACAACGACACATACCGACGATGGAACTCACGATGAATTACTCAATAACTTGCAAAGGACTTTGGGTGCTGCTGAAGTCGAAACTCTCATGCGAGAAATTGATGAAGACGAATTGGATTCTGCGCTATCACGAAGTCCGAAAAATAAATCGCCGGGACCCGACGGTCTCACTGCCGAATTTTATCTTACTTTCTGCGACAAATTAAAGCCCAAGTTGTTGAGTATGTTTAATGAAATTTTACGGCCAGATTTTAATGTTCCTCAGGCTCTCGTGGAAGGCATCGTGGTTTTAATCCCTAAACGCCCAATGTGCAGTTCTGTTGACGATTTTCGGCCGCTTACTTTACTGAACAGTGACTACAAAATTTTAGCACGTATTATTTCTAATAGATTGAAAATGTTGGTGAATACTGTCATTGGTCAGTACCAGACCAGTGTAGGTGTCGGTAGGACGATCTTCCAAAATTTGTCTCAATACAGGGACGTTATAGCCATTGCAGATGCGTGTAAGATACGGTGTGCGCTAGTTTCCCTTGACTTTTCAAAGGCATTCGACAGAGTAAACCATCAGTTTCTCATCCGGACGATGCATGCCATGGGATTTCCACTACGTTTTATCAATCTTATACATGAGCTCCTTCGTAAAGGAGTAACTCGACTCATGGTGAATGGCCAGCTGAGCGCATCAATTAATATTACTAATTCAGTGCGACAGGGATGCCCTATGTCGATGGCCTTGTTTGCCATTGCCATTGAGCCTTTGCTTGTCACCTTGACACAGCGTCTACAAGGATTAACCATCCACGGCATTAAGATTGTTTGTACTGCATATGCGGATGACGTCGGATTTTTGGTCATGGACGAAGGTGAAGTCGAGGAAGCCCTTCAGATCGTCAAAAACTACGAACTTGTTGCGGGTGCGAAGTTGAATGCCAGGAAATCTGGCATTATGAACATAGGACGCGGCATCTCGCTGCACCATCACGGTCAGTTGCAACTAATTTCTAAAATGAAATGCCTTGGTATTGAGTACAGGAGCAACATACAGCACACAATTGCGGTGAACTATAGGAATCTCCTGGCAAGTATGCGTGCTTGCATGCAGACCCACTACCTAAGAAGCCTTGATGAACTGCAGAAAGTCACCTTCGCTAATGTCTACCTCACCTCAAAGATTAACTACGTTGCACAAGTACTGCCCATGCCACAGGAGACAGCGAAGCGTATGATGTCCGCTCTAGGCCATTTTGTCACACGTGGACACATTTTTAAAGTCAAGTACGATACGCTCACTCTCTCCACGACCGATGGAGGCTTAAATTTAACAGATGTTCGTTCCAAGTCACGAGCTTTGTACGTATGCACCACCTACAAACGGTGGAGGTCGTTACCGAACAGTCTAACGGCTCACTTGTTAACCGAAATAGCGCCGGCCTGCCTGCAGCCTCCTGTCTCTGTTCAACATATTCCGCCTGCGCTGACTCACTTTAAGAGCTTTTTCATTGAGTTCAGTTACGTACGGTCAACTCTCCCAGAAAATGAGCTTTCCGTGGTGAAGTTAGTTTATAATAAACTACTGGCAACCAAGAACAGGAACAACATCGAACACAAATACCCCAATCATCGCTGGCCAGTGATATGGAAAAACATACATAGCCGTGATTTACCAACGTCAGTGAAAGCCTCTTGGTACAGTGTCGTGAACCGTAAAATAAGTACCAATTCACGACTTCATGCTCTACATTTGGCTGACTCACCTTTGTGCCTAACGTGCAACTTGCCTGATACTGATGAACATCGTTTTCTGTGCACCACTGTCCAAGCAGTTTGGCCATGCATTCGCCGAAAACTGGCTACGATTATGAGGACTTCCCAGCTTTGTATTAAACCTGAAGATTTCCTGTATCCGGATTCAGTGCCGTACCCGAACACCAAACGGAACTCTGTCAATTGGTTGAAGGGTCATTATGTTCATTATTTACAGACGCAAGAACCCAAGAGTGAGGCGGCGTTCTGTCTTTACCTGGCATTACAGTTTCACATACTTTCACAGACGAGACATTACAGGAAACGATATGCGAATTTTTTAGAAGTCGTTCTTCGATGAAAGAAGTATTTTTTTCTTTCCTTCATTCTACATTGCTTTGTTTTTTCTCTTTTCTTCTTCAAATGTCACAGTGACGTATATTGAACAGTGTTACGACAAGGACTATTTTATTTTCTTCTGTTTTTCTAGCGGACCAGAGTTCCTTTTTCATTTTCTATTTAAAAAAAAAAAAAAAAAAAAAAAAAATATATATTCTACTTTGTCACCATTGCGGGACTATGCAATAGGTTTAGAAGTATCTTTGGTTTGGAAATCGGAATAGTTCAGAAGAATAAGTACTTCAGAAATCATGGCAGATGAAGCCGACGCCGACGAAGGCGATTTATGGCGAGCGCAAGGCGGGGCTGAAGGGGAGGAAGGAGGCCCTAAAAAAAAAAAAAAAAAAAAAAAAAGGAAAAAAAAAAAAAAAAAAAAAAAAAGTCGGTAGAGCGTCAGACTCTTAAACCCAGGGTCGTGGGTTCGAGCCAGACGCTGGGCGGAACGGAATTTTGTTCCGCTGCCGGTGTAAATCACCGTTTTTCTGATTAACGAGATTTAATGGAAATAGCAACTTTAAACTTTGCCTACGTCTCTGTCAGTCGCAAGGAAACTGTATTTGAAGGTGAAGGTGATTTTGTAGACATGTGTGAAAGACATGTTCTGAAATGCAAGTGTTGTTGTTTGGAGAGCACATCGGTTACGTGTCAGATGTGTAGCCAAGCAGTAATTTGTCGCCATAGCTGCAAATATTAGCCGGTAATATGAAGTGTTGTCAGCTAAAGTCTGATGATGCAGACGACCGTTAGGACGAAGTACCCAAGAGTACCGCTAGGCCGCGCCTTTTTAGCTCAGTGGTAGAGCACTGGTGTAATAAACCAGGGGTCGTAAGTTCCATCCTCACAGGAGAAAGATGAATTTTGGAAATCAGTTGCCCGTCGTGGCCGTATTGCAAACAGTACCTGTGATGACGAACAATTAGCGACAGGCGTTTTTTTAAGAATTACTCTCAGATGCGATTAAGGCGAATGGCGCAGATAAAGCATTTGCCAAAGCGGTACAGCATAAGGTGGGACGAGGCAGTCTGAATTACATTTTATAGATGTATTTCTCACATATCTCAGAGCCTCTCGCGATATTCGTCGTCGTCGTCGTCGTCGTCGCCGCCGCTTCTGCAGAAGTAGCAAATGGCAATCGTAGCAAATGCGGCGAGGGACGCCCTGCCTTCGATTCCGAATGCACAAAGTGTGTGGTCTTGTTTCTCAGTCTATATTTGGTCGGTCACGTCAGAGGTTGAATGTAACGAATGGGTGGGAAAGAGCAAGGGCAGCGGCTGTGTAGAACGAAAACACAAATCCTCAGGGGTGTGAGCGTTTCGAGATGAGTCGTATACATGTAAATGTTGGTCGTCAGTGACCGTGTGGCCTAATGGATAAGGCGTCGGACTTCGGATGTGAAGATTACAGTTTCGAATGCTGTCACGCTTGTGTTTTTCCAGTTGTGAAAAAGAAACATAACGTTGTAATGTAGCAATTGAGCAGTACGAAACAGTCTGAATGTTGCTGTTGACCATTTTTTGCTTGGAGATGCTCTTGAGCTTGAAACACACACAACAAGACCGGTGTTAACTAGCGAAATGGTCGGCAGAGTGCCGACACAGCGAGTTTTGGCTATCACTTGCACATCTAAAACAACGTCGGAAAGTAACTCGTTCGGCTTTTGAGTCACATAAAGTATGTGTGTTAATTTTGACGCCACTAGCTCTGCATGTTGTCATGCAATTTCTTTACCTCTCAGAAATGATTATGACATAAAAGTGAAGTACGTGACGAGTGTGACGTTAGGAAAACATTAGGCATCATGGAGAGATTCTGTATGGGACCACCCAACCCAAACGAGTACTGTGTGACGTGCTACCCGGCAGGTATTCACCGAGGTAGCCGGCTAGCTCAGTCGGTAGAGCGTCAGACTCTTAAACCCAGGGTCGTGGGTTCGAGCCAGACGCTGGGCGGAACAGAATTTTGTTCCGCTGCCGGTGTAAATCACCGTTTTTCTGATTAACGAGATTTAATGGAAATAGCAACTTTAAACTTTGCCTACGTCTCTGTCAGTCGCAAGGAAACTGTATTTGAAGGTGAAGGTGATTTTGTAGACATGTGTGAAAGACATGTTCTGAAATGCAAGTGTTGTTGTTTGGAGAGCACATCGGTTACGTGTCAGATGTGTAGCCAAGCAGTAATTTGTCGCCATAGCTGCAAATATTAGCCGGTAATATGAAGTGTTGTCAGCTAAAGTCTGATGATGCAGACGACCGTTAGGACGAAGTACCCAAGAGTACCGCTAGGCCGCGCCTCTTTAGCTCAGTGGTAGAGCACTGGTGTAATAAACCAGGGGTCGTAAGTTCCATCCTCACAGGAGAAAGATGAATTTTGGAAATCAGTTGCCTGTCGTGGCCGTATTGCAAACAGTACCTGTGATGACGAACAATTAGCGACAGGCGTTTTTTTAAGAATTACTCTCAGATGCGATTAAGGCGAATGGCGCAGATAAAGCATTTGCCAAAGCGGTACAGCATAAGGTGGGACGAGGCAGTCTGAATTACATTTTATAGATGTATTTCTCACATATCTCAGAGCCTCTCGCGATATTCGTCGTCGTCGTCGTCGTCGTCGTCGCCGCCGCTTCTGCAGAAGTAGCAAATGGCAATCGTAGCAAATGCGGCGAGGGACGCCCTGCCTTCGATTCCGAATGCACAAACTGTGTGGTCTTGTTTCTCAGTCTATATTTGGTCGGTCACGTCAGATGTTGAATGTAACGAATGGGTGGGAAAGAGCAAGGGGCAGCGGCTGTGTAGAACGAAAACACAAATCCTCAGGGGTGTGAGCGTTTCGAGATGAGTCGTACACATGTAAATGTTGGTCGTCAGTGACCGTGTGGCCTAATGGATAAGGCGTCGGACTTCGGATCTGAAAATTACAGGTTCTAATGTTGTCACGCTTGTGTTTTTCCAGTTCTGAAAAAGAAACATAACGTTTTAATGTAGCAATTGAGCAGTACGAAACAGTCTGAATGTTGCTGTTGACCATTTTTTGCTTGGAGATGCTCTTGAGCTTGAAACACACACAACAAGACCTGTGTTAACTAGCGAAATTGTCGGCAGAGTGCCGACACAGCGAGTTTTGACTATCACTTGCACATCTAAAACAACGTCGGAAAGTAACTCGTTCGGCTTTTGAGTCACATAAAGTATGTGTGTTAATTTTGACGCCACTAGCTCTGCATGTTGTCATGCAATTTCTTTACCTCTCAGAAATGATTATGACATAAAAGTGAAGTACGTGACGAGTGTGACGTTAGGAAAACATTAGGAATCATGGAGAGATTCTGTATGGGACCACCCAACCGAAACGAGAACTGTGTAACGTGCTACCCGGCAGGTATTCACCGAGGTAGCCGGCTAGCTCAGTCGGTAGAGCGTCAGACTCTTAAACCCAGGGTCGTGGGTTCGAGCCAGACGCTGGGCGGAACGGAATTTTGTTCCGCTGCCGGTGTAAATCACCGTTTTTCTGATTAACGAGATTTAATGGAAATAGCAACTTTAAACTTTGCCTACGTCTCTGTCAGTCGCAAGGAAACTGTATTTGAAGGTGAAGGTGATTTTGTAGACATGTGTGAAAGACATGTTCTGAAATGCAAGTGTTGTTGTTTGGAGAGCACATCGGTTACGTGTCAGATGTGTAGCCAAGCAGTAATTTGTCGCCATAGCTGCAAATATTAGCAGGTAATATGAAGTGTTGTCAGCTAAAGTCTGATGATGCAGACGACCGTTAGGACGAAGTACCCAAGAGTACCGCTAGGCCGCGCCTTTTTAGCTCAGTGGTAGAGCACTGGTGTAATAAACCAGGGGTCGTAAGTTCCATCCTCACAGGAGAAAGATGAATTTTGGAAATCAGTTGCCCGTCGTGGCCGTATTGCAAACAGTACCTGTGATGACGAACAATTAGCGACAGGCGTTTTTTTAAGAATTACTCTCAGATGCGATTAAGGCGAATGGCGCAGATAAAGCATTTGCCAAAGCGGTACAGCATAAGGTGGGACGAGGCAGTCTGAATTACATTTTATAGATGTATTTCTCACATATCTCAGAGCCTCTCGCGATATTCGTCGTCGTCGTCGTCGTCGTCGCCGCCGCCGCTTCTGCAGAAGTAGCAAATGGCAATCGTAGCAAATGCGGCGAGGGACGCCCTGCCTTCGATTCCGAATGCACAAAGTGTGTGGTCTTGTTTCTCAGTCTATATTTGGTCGGTCACGTCAGAGGTTGAATGTAACGAATGGGTGGGAAAGAGCAAGGGGCAGCGGCTGTGTAGAACGAAAACACAAATCCTCAGGGGTGTGAGCGTTTCGAGATGAGTCGTATACATGTAAATGTTGGTCGTCAGTGACCGTGTGGCCTAATGGATAAGGCGTCGGACTTCGGATGTGAAGATTACAGTTTCGAATGCTGTCACGCTTGTGTTTTTCCAGTTGTGAAAAAGAAACATAACGTTGTAATGTAGCAATTGAGCAGTACGAAACAGTCTGAATGTTGCTGTTGACCATTTTTTGCTTGGAGATGCTCTTGAGCTTGAAACACACACAACAAGACCGGTGTTAACTAGCGAAATGGTCGGCAGAGTGCCGACACAGCGAGTTTTGGCTATCACTTGCACATCTAAAACAACGTCGGAAAGTAACTCGTTCGGCTTTTGAGTCACATAAAGTATGTGTGTTAATTTTGACGCCACTAGCTCTGCATGTTGTCATGCAATTTCTTTACCTCTCAGAAATGATTATGACATAAAAGTGAAGTACGTGACGAGTGTGACGTTAGGAAAACATTAGGCATCATGGAGAGATTCTGTATGGGACCACCCAACCCAAACGAGTACTGTGTGACGTGCTACCCGGCAGGTATTCACCGAGGTAGCCGGCTAGCTCAGTCGGTAGAGCGTCAGACTCTTAAACCCAGGGTCGTGGGTTCGAGCCAGACGCTGGGCGGAACAGAATTTTGTTCCGCTGCCGGTGTAAATCACCGTTTTTCTGATTAACGAGATTTAATGGAAATAGCAACTTTAAACTTTGCCTACGTCTCTGTCAGTCGCAAGGAAACTGTATTTGAAGGTGAAGGTGATTTTGTAGACATGTGTGAAAGACATGTTCTGAAATGCAAGTGTTGTTGTTTGGAGAGCACATCGGTTACGTGTCAGATGTGTAGCCAAGCAGTAATTTGTCGCCATAGCTGCAAATATTAGCAGGTAATATGAAGTGTTGTCAGCTAAAGTCTGATGATGCAGACGACCGTTAGGACGAAGTACCCAAGAGTACCGCTAGGCCGCGCCTCTTTAGCTCAGTGGTAGAGCACTGGTGTAATAAACCAGGGGTCGTAAGTTCCATCCTCACAGGAGAAAGATGAATTTTGGAAATCAGTTGCGCGTCGTGGCCGTATTGCAAACAGTACCTGTGATGACGAACAATTAGCGACAGGCGTTATTTTAAGAATTACTCTCAGATGCGATTAAGGCGAATGGCGCAGATAAAGCATTTGCCAAAGCGGTACAGCATAAGGTGGGACGAGGCAGTCTGAATTACATTTTATAGATGTATTTCTCACATATCTCAGAGCCTCTCGCGATATTCGTCGTCGTCGTCGTCGTCGTCGTCGTCGTCGCCGCCACTTCTGCAGAAGTAGCAAATGGCAATCGTAGCAAATGCGGCGAGGGACGCCCTGCCTTCGATTCCGAATGCACAAAGTGTGTGGTCTTGTTTCTCAGTCTATATTTGGTCGGTCACGTCAGAGGTTGAATGTAACGAATGGGTGGGAAAGAGCAAGGGGCAGCGGCTGTGTAGAACGAAAACACAAATCCTCAGGGGTGTGAGCGTTTCGAGATGAGTCGTATACATGTAAATATTGGTCGTCAGTGACCGTGTGGCCTAATGGATACAGTCTGCCTGCAGCGGCGGTGGCGAGCGGTTCGTCGTGCTGTGCTTCGCTCTGCGGCTGGCTTTGTTTACATCCGCTGTGTAAGTCTGTGCGTTTTCGCCGGCGCTTCGCAGTAGTTAGATATTCTGTCAACGTTCGAAAATGCAGTAATGGCTCAACTTAGTAGAAAGGACACTCTGAAATTTACCTTTGATCGACGTTTTGCTCGACCTAAATCTTTCGAAATTGAGGATTGGTTAGAGGAAGTTGTTCAAGTTCCGTTTGAAGATACTGTTGGTTTTCACTTGTCAATTGTGAGTAGTGTGATGTACTTGAAGCTGAAAAACCCTGAGTTATGCGAACGAGTTGTCAATAATACCGGTGGTAAGCTTAAGTTTAAACACAGTGATGGAAATATTGGCGAAGTTACTGTCGATCATGTGGGACTTGGTATTCGAACAATTCGAATTTTTGAGCTACCCTTTGAAGTTCCTACAGATGCGATCAATCTTGTTATTGCACCCTTTGGGAAGGTCCTCAGTAATTTTGCAGAAAAATGGTCCGGTGCTCACAAATATCCGGTTTTGAACGGTGTCAGGCAGTTGAAGGTGGACTTATTACGACATATTCCGTCTTACATTAACGTTTGCGGTTATCGAGGTATCGTCATTTATGATGGTCAACCACGAACGTGTGCAGCTTGCAATTCTCCAGGTCATATTCGTTCTGAATGTATTCAAAGACGTGTTGTGCAGCTGCCGACAGGTGAACCGGTGAAGTCCGCGGAGATGACTATTTTGTCCACCACTTACGCTTCGGTGGCTCGCGACCAACCGACCGACCAACTGCCCATGGATACCGAAGTAGACATTCGCCCCCAACCAACCCTTCCTCCAACGGCCGAGCAACTTGTTGACATTTCTGAGCGACAAGAGCAACACCTGAGTGTGAGTGACGTGGTTGATTCCGTAGCGCAGTCCCCGACTCTGTCAACAGAACAACATTCCACCTCCTCAGAGACGCAGGTCAGGACTGTGACTGCTGAATGTCGTTCCCCACAACCCCACCATGAAATCTCGGATTCCGATGAGCGTTGTCCACCTGCTAAATCCCCGCGGAAGAACAAGAAACGCAGAATCGCCCGCCAGGGTGCGGAAGAGGCGGCGGCGTCGTTGCGGGGAAAGGTGCAGCAAATCATGGACAAAGTCAGTGCAAAATCACCAGAATCCTCCCGACAACAGGCGCTAACTTCTGCACACCTGCGGGATGAAGATCGTGCAATCACGCTAACTGAGCCCTCTCGCGATGCTACCGGCCAGGTGTCTCCCATGTGCAGTGACGATGTTGATCATTGTTTAAAAGAACAACGACAACATCATCCTCTTGCGTCCAAGAACCCCAGCACTATAGACTGGGCGGCGGAACCAGAGGTCGAACACATGGACGCTGATGCAACTGATATTCCAGTCACTTCCCGATTTCCCGAACAGCCTTCTACGGCAGTAGAACCGGCACATGATGATAAGTTACTGGATCCACGGCAGGCAAACAAAGAAGAGGACTCTGACTTCTTTTAAAACGGCGCCGATTCCTTCTTACTCTCGTAAGAGCGTGAATGACTGATCAGCAGGCGTATAAAATTGGTACATTAAATATAAATAAAATCCGCAGTTCCCTCAAACTCGACAACATCGTAGACCTCTTATACGCCGCCGACATTGATATCCTCTTGCTTCAGGAGGTCGCCGACATTGCTTTGAACCACATTCCCGGTTATAATGTGACGGCCAATCCGGGACACGGTTCCGATTTAGGCACCGCTATTCTCACGAAAGAAGGAATTATCGTCCAGAATGTAGAACGACTCATAAGTTGTAGGGGAATTGGCGTGACTATCAATAATGTTAGACTCCTAAATCTGTATGCACCATCCGGCTCAACTAATAGGCGACGCCGAGCGGACTTTTTCAAGGAAGAAATGCTTCCGCTTTTTGCAACACAATATGACCACCTAATATTGGCGGGAGATTTTAACTGTGTACTTAACGCCAAAGATCAGACGCCGCATTTCAATAAATCGATTGAATTAGAACAGATCGTCAAGGATTTACGTTTAGTCGATACGTGGGAGCACAAGTTTGGTACAACACCTGGTTTTACTCACGTCACGAATCATTCAGCGAGTAGATTGGACCGCATTTACGTATCGGACACTCTCAGACAGCGAATTTTACAAACTGAGGTCTGGCCAACCAGTTTCTCCGACCATGCGGCTTATATTTGCACGCTGAATTTGGGGAAACAGGAAACCTACCGAGGCAAAGGACTATGGAAACTAAATGTTGCACATTTAGACGATCCTGAATGCAGAGAAGCCTTCACTCGAGCGTGGAATGAAAGTGAAGCCAAATTCAGTACGTACGGCTCGGCATTGCAATGGTGGCTCGAATGCGCTAAACCGAAAATTCGTAAATCCATGATACAATATTCCCGGAATAAGAACTGGTGGTTTAAGAGAACGATGGAGTTTTATTATCAATGTCTTCGAGACTTATACACTCTTGATGCCACTGTGATTGACAACTACCCCCGCATTAAAAGACTGCAAGCAAAAATATTACTTTTGAAACGAAAACAGATGGAAGGTTACAAAATTAGAGGTCGGGTTTCGACTATGGCAAAAGGCGAACAGCCATCCATTTATCACCTGATACGTGAAACTAAACGAGCACGGACAAAGATCTTAACTGAACTACAATCCGAAGACGGCACGATTCTAACTCGGCAACACGATATCAGAGACGCCGTTCAAACTTATTACACTGACTTGATGTCCAATAAACCTACCGACGACGAAGCCCTTGCAGAGTTCCGGAGCAGCTTAACGCACAGGCTTCGCCCTGCGGATGTAGCCGAACTCGTCACCGATGTAACGGAAGATGAACTGGAAGATGTGGTGTTCCACAGTCCAAAAAACAAATCTCCCGGATGTGACGGTCTCCCGGTGGAACTTTATCAAGTCTTCTGGCCACAACTGAAGACAAAGCTGACGGTGCTCTGCAACGAACTTCTCCAACCGGACATGCCCATTCCTCCGCCATTCAGTGAAGGACTTGTGGTCTTACTCCCGAAACGGACGAGCAATAACACCGTCGCAACTTTGCGACCCATTACGTTGCTCAACAGCGACTACAAAATTTTTGCTCGCATTCTCGCAACGAGAATGAAAACTGTGATGCATACCGTCATTGGATCACATCAAACGAGTGTTGGAAAGGACAGAGCTATATATCAGACATTATCAGACTATCGAGATGTGATTTCTGTTGCGGACGCTTGCAAAATCCGATGTGCTATCGTAACTTTAGATTTCGCACAGGCTTTCGACAGAGTGAACCATCCTTACCTTTTCCAGATAATGCAGACTCTGGGTTTTCCTCCGCAGTTCATCAGCATCATACAGAAATTGTTACGGAATAGTACATCCAAACTTGTCGTTAACGGTCAGCCAAGTCGCGCCGTCCCGATAAACAGTTCTGTTAGGCAGGGCTGCCCTATGTCGATGGCGCTGTTTGCCATTGCGATCGAACCGCTGCTAGTCACCTTGACGGAACGTTTACAAGGACTCCACATACACGGGCAGAAGATAGTGTGCCGAGCTTACGCTGATGATGTTACCTTCCTAGCTATGAATGTCAATGAGGTCGAGAGGGGTCTCCTGATCATCTCACAATATGAAAAGGCATCTGGTGCGAAACTGCATTGGACGAAATCAGGGATCATGAACGTTGGGCAAGGCATAGGCGCGATCGGTCATGGCCAGCTTAAAGAGATCACTAGGATGACGTGTCTCGGTGTCGATTTTCGGAACACCATCCGCCACACCATTGCCGCCAATTATAAGCAATTGCTCAACAAAATTCGTGCTTGTGCGAAGTTACATAGCGTCAGGAAATTGGACGAGCTTCAAAAGGTTGAATTGGCCAATATTTATATCACTGCCAAAATCAATTATGTGGCTCAAGTTTTGCCCATCCCCACCGATATAGCCAAATGCATGCTGTCCGCGCTTGGACACTTTGTATGTCGTGGCCAGATCTTTAAAGTTCGATATGACACCTTGACACTCCCAACGCGAGATGGCGGACTCAGTCTCACCGATGTACACAAAAAAGCGAAAGCTCTTTATTTCTGCAAAACTTACAAGCTATGGAAACAGTCACCGACCAGTCTGACCGCTCTTGTCCTGAATGAAATCGCACCGACTGATCTTCAACCGCCAATTGATGTGCACCATATACCGACTGCGCTCTACCACTTCAAGAGTTTTCTCTTAGAGTATAGTTATGTCCATACAACAGTCTCTGAAAAGAATTTGACGACAGTTAAGGCAATCTACAACTCCTTTGTGGCAACTAAATCACGGAATGTTATCGAACAAAAATTTCCAAACTACAACTGGGACGCGACGTGGCAAAACATCCACAGCCCCTACTTACCTTCGCAAGTAAAGGCGACGTGGTACGCTGCCGTCAACAGAAAAATCCCGACGCAGTCCAGGCTTCATGCAATTCATTTGCAGGACTCGCCAATGTGTGTCACGTGTAATCTCATAGACAGCGAAGAACACCGTTTCGTCTGTAGTACCACGAAAGATATATGGGGTTACGCCCGACAGAAACTGTCGAGCATCAAGAGGACCTCACCATCTGCGATAACGCCAGCTGACTTTCTCAACCCTGAAGCAATCCCATTTCCCAGGACAAAGCGGAATGCTGTCAACTGGATAATAGGTCACACAGTGCACTATATTTTTAGTACTGGCGATAAGAACAAAGACGATTTCGTTCTATACCTGACCCTGCAGCACAGCATGATCGCACGCGAACGTAACTACAAGGCGACCTTTGCCAACTTTTTAAGCAAGACCATTGTGTGATATGCGATTCGACACTCGACCCGTCAGTCTTGCCATGACGGGGAACGTAATATTTAAAGAACGCCCGAAACTATACCACGAGACATGAATGCATGTTTAACCTTCTTTCGAAGTAAGGCGAAACCGACTATTCGCTACATCATTGAGGAGCAGCAGAGGACAATAACAGACGAAAGATGTGAAGACAACACTAGAGAAAAAAACAAACACTTTTCGTTTTCTTATATTTTGCACCAACAAAGGAGAAGATTCCTTTTTAATCACTTATTTCTTATTTATTTATTTATTAATCCTAACCAGAAAAGGTACTTTAGTTCGACACTGCTTAACATAGTTGATAGTGTCATATAAAAAAAAAAAAAAAAAAAAAAGAAAAAAAAAAAAAAAAAAAAAAAAAAAAAAAAAGAAAAAAAAAAAGTGGTAGAAAAAAAAAAAAAAAAAAAAAAAAAAAAAATGGATAAGGCGGCGGACTTCGGATCTGAAGATTACAGGTTCGAATGCTGTCACGCAATTTTTTTTTCCAGTTCTGAACAAGAAACATACCGTTTAAAAAAAAAAAAAAAAAAAACAAAAAAAAAAAAAAAAAAAAAAAAAAAAAAAAAAAAAAAAAAAAAGGTGGCCGAGTGGTTAAGGCGTTGGACAGCTAATCTAATGTGCTCTGCACGCGATATAAAAAAAAAAAAAAAAAAAAAAAATGGATAAGACGTCGGACTTCGGATGTGAAGATTACAGGTTCGAATGCTGTCACGCTTGTGTTTTTCCAGTTCTGAAAAAGAAACATAACGTTGTAATGTAGCAATTGAGCAGTACGAAACAGTCTGAATGCTGCTGTTGACCATTTTTTGCTTGGAGATGCTCTTGAGCTTGAAACACACACAACAAGACCGGTGTTAACTAGCGAAATGGTCGGCAGAGTGCCGACACAGCGAGTTTTGACTATCACTTGCACATCTAAAACAACGTCGGAAAGTAACTCGTTCGGCTTTTGAGTCACATAAAGTATGTGTGTTAATTTTGACGCCACTAGCTCTGCATGTTGTCATGCAATTTCTTTACCTCTCGGAAATGATTATGACATAAAAGTGAAGTACGTGACGAGTGTGACGTTAGGAAAACATTAGGCATCATGGAGATATTCTGTATGGGACCACCCAACCCAAACGAGTACTGTGTGACGTGCTACCCGGCAGGTATTCACTGAGGTAGCCGGCTAGCTCAGTCGGTAGAGCGTCAGACTCTTAAACCCAGGGTTGTGGGTTCGAGCCAGACGCTGGGCGGAACGGAATTTTGTTCCGCTGCAGGTGTAAATCACCGTTTTTCTGATTAACGAGATTTAATGGAAATAGCAACTTTAAACTTTGCCTACGTCTCTGTCAGTCGCAAGGAAACTGTATTTGAAGGTGAAGGTGATTTTGTAGACATGTGTGAAAGACATGTTCTGAAATGCAAGTGTTGTTGTTTGGAGAGCACATCGGTTACGTGTCAGATGTGTAGCCAAGCAGTAATTTGTCGCCATAGCTGCAAATATTAGCCGGTAATATGAAGTGTTGTCAGCTAAAGTCTGATGATGCAGACGACCGTTAGGACGAAGTACCCAAGAGTACCGCTAGGCCGCGCCTCTTTAGCTCAGTGGTAGAGCACTGGTGTAATAAACCAGGGGTCGTAAGTTCCATCCTCACAGGAGAAAGATGAATTTTGGAAATCAGTTGCCCGTCGTGGCCGTATTGCAAACAGTACCTGTGATGACGAACAATTAGCGACAGGCGTTTTTTTAAGAATTACTCTCAGATGCGATTAGGGCGAATGGCGCAGATAAAGCATTTGCCAAAGCGGTACAGCATAAGGTGGGACGAGGCAGTCTGAATTACATTTTATAGATGTATTTCTCACATATCTCAGAGCCTCTCGCGATATTCGTCGTCGTCGTCGTCGTCGTCGTCGTCGTCGCCGCCGCTTCTGCAGAAGTAGCAAATGGCAATCGTAGCAAATGCGGCGAGGGACGCCCTGCCTTCGATTCCGAATGCACAAAGTGTGTGGTCTTGTTTCTCAGTCTATATTTGGTCGGTCACGTCAGAGGTTGAATGTAACGAATGGGTGGGAAAGAGCAAGGGGCAGCGGCTGTGTAGAACGAAAACACAAATCCTCAGGGGTGTGAGCGTTTCGAGATGAGTCGTATACATGTAAATGTTGGTCGTCAGTGACCGTGTGGCCTAATGGATAAGGCGTCGGACTTCGGATCTGAAAATTACAGGTTCTAATGCTGTCACGCTTGTGTTTTTCCAGTTCTGAAAAAGAAACATAACGTTTTAATGTAGCAATTGAGCAGTACGAAACAGTCTGAATGTTGCTGTTGACCATTTTTTGCTTGGAGATGCTCTTCAGCTTGAAACACACACAACAAGACCGGTGTTAACTAGCGAAATGGTCGGCAGAGTGCCGACACAGCGAGTTTTGACTATCACTTGCACATCTAAAACAACGTCGGAAAGTAACTCGTTCGGCTTTTGAGTCACATAAAGTATGTGTGTTAATTTTGACGCCACTAGCTCTGCATGTTGTCATGCAATTTCTTTACCTCTCAGAAATGATTATGACATAAAAGTGAAGTACGTGACGAGTGTGACGTTAGGAAAACATTAGGCATCATGGAGAGATTCTGTATGGGACCACCCAACCCAAACGAGTACTGTGTGACGTGCTACCCGGCAGGTATTCACCGAGGTAGCCGGCTAGCTCAGTCGGTAGAGCGTCAGACTCTTAAACCCAGGGTCGTGCTTTCGAGCCAGACGCTGGGCGGAACGGAATTTTGTTCCGCTGCCGGTGTAAATCACCGTTTTTCTGATTAACGAGATTTAATGGAGATAGCAACTTTAAACTTTGCCTACGTCTCTGTCAGTCGCAAGGAAACTGTATTTGAAGGTGAAGGTGATTTTGTAGACATGTGTGAAAGACATGTTCTGAAATGCAAGTGTTGTTGTTTGGAGAGCACATCGGTTACGTGTCAGATGTGTAGCCAAGCAGTAATTTGTCGCCATAGCTGCAAATATTAGCCGGTAATATGAAGTGTTGTCAGCTAAAGTCTGATGATGCAGACGACCGTTAGGACGAAGTACCCAAGAGTACCGCTAGGCCGCGCCTCTTTAGCTCAGTGGTAGAGCACTGGTGTAATAAACCAGGGGTCGTAAGTTCCATCCTCACAGGAGAAAGATGAATTTTGGAAATCAGTTGCCCGTCGTGGCCGTATTGCAAACAGTACCTGTGATGACGAACAATTAGCGACAGGCGTTTTTTTAAGAATTACTCTCAGATGCGATTAAGGCGAATGGCGCAGATAAAGCATTTGCCAAAGCGGTACAGCATAAGGTGGGACGAGGCAGTCTGAATTACATTTTATAGATGTATTTCTCACATATCTCAGAGCCTCTCGCGATATTCGTCGTCGTCGTCGTCGTCGTCGTCGCCGCCGCTTCTGCAGAAGTAGCAAATGGCAATCGTAGCAAATGCGGCGAGGGACGCCCTGCCTTCGATTCCGAATGCACAAAGTGTGTGGTCTTGTTTCTCAGTCTATATTTGGTCGGTCACGTCAGAGGTTGAATGTAACGAATGGGTGGGAAAGAGCAAGGGGCAGCGGCTGTGTAGAACGAAAACACCAATCCTCAGGGTTGTGAGCGTTTCGAGATGAGTCGTATACATGTAAATGTTGGTCGTCTGTGACTGTGTGGCCTAATGGATAAGGCGTCGGACTTCGGATCTGAAGATTACAGGTTCGAATGCTGTCACGCTTGTGTTTTTCCAGTTGTGAAAAAGAAACATAACGTTTTAATGTAGCAATTGAGCAGTACGAAACAGTCTGAATGTTGCTGTTGACCATTTTTTGCTTGGAGATGCTCTTCAGCTTGAAACACACACAACAAGACCGGTGTTAACTAGCGAAATGGTCGGCAGAGTGCCGACACAGCGAGTTTTGACTATCACTTGCACATCTAAAACAACGTCGGAAAGTAACTCGTTCGGCTTTTGAGTCACATAAATTATGTGTGTTAATTTTGACGCCACTAGCTCTGCATGTTGTCATGCAATTTCTTTACCTCTCAGAAATGATTATGACATAAAAGTGAAGTACGTGACGAGTGTGACGTTAGGAAAACATTAGGCATCATGGAGAGATTCTGTATGGGACCACCCAACCCAAACGAGTACTGTGTGACGTGCTACCCGGCAGGTATTCACCGAGGTAGCCGGCTAGCTCAGTCGGTAGAGCGTCAGACTCTTAAACCCAGGGTCGTGCTTTCGAGCCAGACGCTGGGCGGAACGGAATTTTGTTCCGCTGCCGGTGTAAATCACCGTTTTTCTGATAACGAGATTTAATGGAAATAGCAACTTTAAACTTTGCCTACGTCTCTGTCAGTCGCAAGGAAACTGTATTTGAAGGTGAAGGTGATTTTGTAGACATGTGTGAAAGACATGTTCTGAAATGCAAGTGTTGTTGTTTGGAGAGCACATCGGTTACGTGTCAGATGTGTAGCCAAGCAGTAATTTGTCGCCATAGCTGCAAATATTAGCAGGTAATATGAAGTGTTGTCAGCTAAAGTCTGATGATGCAGACGACCGTTAGGACGAAGTACCCAAGAGTACCGCTAGGCCGCGCCTCTTTAGCTCAGTGGTAGAGCATTGGTGTAATAAACCAGGGGTCGTAAGTTCCATCCTCACAGGAGAAAGATGAATTTTGGAAATCAGTTGCCCGTCGTGGCCGTATTGCAAACAGTACCTGTGATGACGAACAATTAGCGACAGGCGTTTTTTTAAGAATTACTCTCAGATGCGATTAAGGCGAATGGCGCAGATAAAGCATTTGCCAAAGCGGTACAGCATAAGGTGGGACGAGGCAGTCTGAATTACATTTTATAGATGTATTTCTCACATATCTCAGAGCCTCTCGCGATATTCGTCGTCGTCGTCGTCGTCGTCGTCGTCGTCGTCGTCGCCGCCGCTTCTGCAGAAGTAGCAAATGGCAATCGTAGCAAATGCGGCGAGGGACGCCCTGCCTTCGATTCCGAATGCACAAAGTGTGTGGTCTTGTTTCTCAGTCTATATTTGGTCGGTCACGTCAGAGGTTGAATGTAACGAATGGGTGGGAAAGAGCAAGGGGCAGCGGCTGTGTAGAACGAAAACACAAATCCTCAGGGGTGTGAGCGTTTCGAGATGAGTCGTATACATGTAAATGTTGGTCGTCAGTGACCGTGTGGCCTAATGGATAAGGCGTCGGACTTCGGATCTGAAAATTACAGGTTCTAATGCTGTCACGCTTGTGTTTTTCCAGTTCTGAAAAAGAAACATAACGTTTTAATGTAGCAATTGAGCAGTACGAAACAGTCTGAATGTTGCTGTTGACCATTTTTTGCTTGGAGATGCTCTTCAGCTTGAAACACACACAACAAGACCGGTGTTAACTAGCGAAATGGTCGGCAGAGTGCCGACACAGCGAGTTTTGACTATCACTTGCACATCTAAAACAACGTCGGAAAGTAACTCGTTCGGCTTTTGAGTCACATAAAGTATGTGTGTTAATTTTGACGCCACTAGCTCTGCATGTTGTCATGCAATTTCTTTACCTCTCAGAAATGATTATGACATAAAAGTGAAGTACGTGACGAGTGTGACGTTAGGAAAACATTAGGCATCATGGAGAGATTCTGTATGGGACCACCCAACCCAAACGAGTACTGTGTGACGTGCTACCCGGCAGGTATTCACCGACGTAGCCGGCTAGCTCAGTCGGTAGAGCGTCAGACTCTTAAACCCAGGGTCGTGGGTTCGAGCCAGACGCTGGGCGGAACGGAATTTTGTTCCGCTGCCGGTGTAAATCACCGTTTTTCTGATTAACGAGATTTAATGGAGATAGCAACTTTAAACTTTGCCTACGTCTCTGTCAGTCGCAAGGAAACTGTATTTGAAGGTGAAGGTGATTTTGTAGACATGTGTGAAAGACATGTTCTGAAATGCAAGTGTTGTTGTTTGGAGAGCACATCGGTTACGTGTCAGATGTGTAGCCAAGCAGTAATTTGTCGCCATAGCTGCAAATATTAGCCGGTAATATGAAGTGTTGTCAGCTAAAGTCTGATGATGCAGACGACCGTTAGGACGAAGTACCCAAGAGTACCGCTAGGCCGCGCCTCTTTAGCTCAGTGGTAGAGCACTGGTGTAATAAACCAAGGGTCGTAAGTTCCATCCTCACAGGAGAAAAATGAATTTTGGAAATCAGTTGCCCGTCGTGGCCGTATTGCAAACAGTACCTGTGATGACGAACAATTAGCGACAGGCGTTTTTTTAAGAATTACTCTCAGATGCGATTAAGGCGAATGGCGCAGATAAAGCATTTGCCAAAGCGGTACAGCATAAGGTGGGACGAGGCAGTCTGAATTACATTTTATAGATGTATTTCTCACATATCTCAGAGCCTCTCGCGATATTCGTCGTCGTCGTCGTCGTCGTCGTCGTCGCCGCCGCTTCTGCAGAAGTAGCAAATGGCAATCGTAGCAAATGCGGCGAGGGACGCCCTGCCTTCGATTCCGAATGCACAAAGTGTGTGGTCTTGTTTCTCAGTCTATATTTGGTCGGTCACGTCAGAGGTTGAATGTAACGAATGGGTGGGAAAGAGCAAGGGGCAGCGGCTGTGTAGAACGAAAACACCAATCCTCAGGGGTGTGAGCGTTTCGAGATGAGTCGTATACATGTAAATGTTGGTCGTCAGTGACTGTGTGGCCTAATGGATAAGGCGTCGGACTTCGGATCTGAAGATTACAGGTTCGAATGCTGTCACGCTTGTGTTTTTCCAGTTGTGAAAAAGAAACATAACGTTTTAATGTAGCAATTGAGCAGTACGAAACAGTCTGAATGTTGCTGTTGACCATTTTTTGCTTGGAGATGCTCTTCAGCTTGAAACACACACAACAAGACCGGTGTTAACTAGCGAAATGGTCGGCAGAGTGCCGACACAGCGAGTTTTGACTATCACTTGCACATCTAAAACAACGTCGGAAAGTAACTCGTTCGGCTTTTGAGTCACATAAAGTATGTGTGTTAATTTTGACGCCACTAGCTCTGCATGTTGTCATGCAATTTCTTTACCTCTCAGAAATGATTATGACATAAAAGTGAAGTACGTGACGAGTGTGACGTTAGGAAAACATTAGGCATCATGGAGAGATTCTGTATGGGACCACCCAACCCAAACGAGTACTGTGTGACGTGCTACCCGGCAGGTATTCACCGACGTAGCCGGCTAGCTCAGTCGGTAGAGCGTCAGACTCTTAAACCCAGGGTCGTGGGTTCGAGCCAGACGCTGGGCGGAACGGAATTTTGTTCCGCTGCCGGTGTAAATCACCGTTTTTCTGATTAACGAGATTTAATGGAGATAGCAACTTTAAACTTTGCCTACGTCTCTGTCAGTCGCAAGGAAACTGTATTTGAAGGTGAAGGTGATTTTGTAGACATGTGTGAAAGACATGTTCTGAAATGCAAGTGTTGTTGTTTGGAGAGCACATCGGTTACGTGTCAGATGTGTAGCCAAGCAGTAATTTGTCGCCATAGCTGCAAATATTAGCCGGTAATATGAAGTGTTGTCAGCTAAAGTCTGATGATGCAGACGACCGTTAGGACGAAGTACCCAAGAGTACCGCTAGGCCGCGCCTCTTTAGCTCAGTGGTAGAGCACTGGTGTAATAAACCAGGGGTCGTAAGTTCCATCCTCACAGGAGAAAGATGAATTTTGGAAATCAGTTGCCCGTCGTGGCCGTATTGCAAACAGTACCTGTGATGACGAACAATTAGAGACAGGCGTTTTTTTAAGAATTACTCTCAGATGCGATTAAGGCGAATGGCGCAGATAAAGCATTTGCCAAAGCGGTACAGCATAAGGTGGGACGAGGCAGTCTGAATTACATTTTATAGATGTATTTCTCACATATCTCAGAGCCTCTCGCGATATTCGTCGTCGTCGTCGTCGTCGTCGTCGCCGCCGCTTCTGCAGAAGTAGCAAATGGCAATCGTAGCAAATGCGGCGAGGGACGCCCTGCCTTCGATTCCGAATGCACAAAGTGTGTGGTCTTGTTTCTCAGTCTATATTTGGTCGGTCACGTCAGAGGTTGAATGTAACGAATGGGTGGGAAAGAGCAAGGGGCAGCGGCTGTGTAGAACGAAAACACCAATCCTCAGGGGTGTGAGCGTTTCGAGATGAGTCGTATACATGTAAATGTTGGTCGTCAGTGACTGTGTGGCCTAATGGATAAGGCGTCGGACTTCGGATCTGAAGATTACAGGTTCGAATGCTGTCACGCTTGTGTTTTTCCAGTTGTGAAAAAGAAACATAACGTTTTAATGTAGCAATTGAGCAGTACGAAACAGTCTGAATGTGGCTGTTGACCATTTTTTGCTTGGAGATGCTCTTCAGCTTGAAACACACACAACAAGACCGGTGTTAACTAGCGAAATGGTCGGCAGAGTGCCGACACAGCGAGTTTTGACTATCACTTGCACATCTAAAACAACGTCGGAAAGTAACTCGTTCGGCTTTTGAGTCACATAAATTATGTGTGTTAATTTTGACGCCACTAGCTCTGCATGTTGTCATGCAATTTCTTTACCTCTCAGAAATGATTATGACATAAAAGTGAAGTACGTGACGAGTGTGACGTTAGGAAAACATTAGGCATCATGGAGAGATTCTGTATGGGACCACCCAACCCAAACGAGTACTGTGTGACGTGCTACCCGGCAGGTATTCACCGAGGTAGCCGGCTAGCTCAGTCGGTAGAGCGTCAGACTCTTAAACCCAGTGTCGTGGGTTCGAGCCAGACGCTGGGCGGAACGGAATTTTGTTCCGCTGCCGGTGTAAATCACCGTTTTTCTGATAACGAGATTTAATGGAAATAGCAACTTTAAACTTTGCCTACGTCTCTGTCAGTCGCAAGGAAACTGTATTTGAAGGTGAAGGTGATTTTGTAGACATGTGTGAAAGACATGTTCTGAAATGCAAGTGTTGTTGTTTGGAGAGCACATCGGTTACGTGTCAGATGTGTAGCCAAGCAGTAATTTGTCGCCATAGCTGCAAATATTAGCAGGTAATATGAAGTGTTGTCAGCTAAAGTCTGATGATGCAGACGACCGTTAGGACGAAGTACCCAAGAGTACCGCTAGGCCGCGCCTCTTTAGCTCAGTGGTAGAGCATTGGTGTAATAAACCAGGGGTCGTGAGTTCCATCCTCACAGGAGAAAGATGAATTTTGGAAATCAGTTGCCCGTCGTGGCCGTATTGCAAACAGTACCTGTGATGACGAACAATTAGCGACAGGCGTTTTTTTAAGAATTACTCTCAGATGCGATTAAGGCGAATGGCCCAGATAAAGCATTTGCCAAAGCGGTACAGCATAAGGTGGGACGAGGCAGTCTGAATTACATTTTATAGATGTATTTCTCACATATCTCAGAGCCTCTCGCGATATTCGTCGTCGTCGTCGTCGTCGTCGTCGTCGCCGCCGCTTCTGCAGAAGTAGCAAATGGCAATCGTAGCAAATGCGGCGAGGGACGCCCTGCCTTCGATTCCGAATGCACAAAGTGTGTGGTCTTGTTTCTCAGTCTATATTTGGTCGGTCACGTCAGAGGTTGAATGTAACGAATGGGTGGGAAAGAGCAAGGGGCAGCGGCTGTGTAGAACGAAAACACAAATCCTCAGGGGTGTGAGCGTTTCGAGATGAGTCGTATACATGTAAATGTTGGTCGTCAGTGACCGTGTGGCCTAATGGATAAGGCGTCGGACTTCGGATCTGAAAATTACAGGTTCTAATGCTGTCACGCTTGTGTTTTTCCAGTTCTGAAAAAGAAACATAACGTTTTAATGTAGCAATTGAGCAGTACGAAACAGTCTGAATGTTGCTGTTGA
Source organism: Schistocerca gregaria (assembly GCF_023897955.1). Classification (NCBI taxonomy): domain Eukaryota; kingdom Metazoa; phylum Arthropoda; class Insecta; order Orthoptera; family Acrididae; genus Schistocerca; species Schistocerca gregaria. Next base: position 9,469,494 of record NW_026061775.1, on the reverse strand, counting down.
CCATTTTTTGCTTGGAGATGCTCTTCAGCTTGAAACACACACAACAAGACCGGTGTTAACTAGCGAAATGGTCGGCAGAGTGCCGACACAGCGAGTTTTGACTATCACTTGCACATCTAAAACAACGTCGGAAAGTAACTCGTTCGGCTTTTGAGTCACATAAATTATGTGTGTTAATTTTGACGCCACTAGCTCTGCATGTTGTCATGCAATTTCTTTACCTCTCAGAAATGATTATGACATAAAAGTGAAGTACGTGACGAGTGTGACGTTAGGAAAACATTAGGCATCATGGAGAGATTCTGTATGGGACCACCCAACCCAAACGAGTACTGTGTGACGTGCTACCCGGCAGGTATTCACCGAGGTAGCCGGCTAGCTCAGTCGGTAGAGCGTCAGACTCTTAAACCCAGTGTCGTGGGTTCGAGCCAGACGCTGGGCGGAACGGAATTTTGTTCCGCTGCCGGTGTAAATCACCGTTTTTCTGATAACGAGATTTAATGGAAATAGCAACTTTAAACTTTGCCTACGTCTCTGTCAGTCGCAAGGAAACTGTATTTGAAGGTGAAGGTGATTTTGTAGACATGTGTGAAAGACATGTTCTGAAATGCAAGTGTTGTTGTTTGGAGAGCACATCGGTTACGTGTCAGATGTGTAGCCAAGCAGTAATTTGTCGCCATAGCTGCAAATATTAGCAGGTAATATGAAGTGTTGTCAGCTAAAGTCTGATGATGCAGACGACCGTTAGGACGAAGTACCCAAGAGTACCGCTAGGCCGCGCCTCTTTAGCTCAGTGGTAGAGCATTGGTGTAATAAACCAGGGGTCGTGAGTTCCATCCTCACAGGAGAAAGATGAATTTTGGAAATCAGTTGCCCGTCGTGGCCGTATTGCAAACAGTACCTGTGATGACGAACAATTAGCGACAGGCGTTTTTTTAAGAATTACTCTCAGATGCGATTAAGGCGAATGGCCCAGATAAAGCATTTGCCAAAGCGGTACAGCATAAGGTGGGACGAGGCAGTCTGAATTACATTTTATAGATGTATTTCTCACATATCTCAGAGCCTCTCGCGATATTCGTCGTCGTCGTCGTCGTCGTCGTCGTCGCCGCCGCTTCTGCAGAAGTAGCAAATGGCAATCGTAGCAAATGCGGCGAGGGACGCCCTGCCTTCGATTCCGAATGCACAAAGTGTGTGGTCTTGTTTCTCAGTCTATATTTGGTCGGTCACGTCAGAGGTTGAATGTAACGAATGGGTGGGAAAGAGCAAGGGGCAGCGGCTGTGTAGAACGAAAACACAAATCCTCAGGGGTGTGAGCGTTTCGAGATGAGTCGTATACATGTAAATGTTGGTCGTCAGTGACCGTGTGGCCTAATGGATAAGGCGTCGGACTTCGGATCTGAAAATTACAGGTTCTAATGCTGTCACGCTTGTGTTTTTCCAGTTCTGAAAAAGAAACATAACGTTTTAATGTAGCAATTGAGCAGTACGAAACAGTCTGAATGTTGCTGTTGACCATTTTTTGCTTGGAGATGCTCTTCAGCTTGAAACACACACAACAAGACCGGTGTTAACTAGCGAAATGGTCGGCAGAGTGCCGACACAGCGAGTTTTGACTATCACTTGCACATCTAAAACAACGTCGGAAAGTAACTCGTTCGGCTTTTGAGTCACATAAAGTATGTGTGTTAATTTTGACGCCACTAGCTCTGCATGTTGTCATGCAATTTCTTTACCTCTCAGAAATGATTATGACATAAAAGTGAAGTACGTGACGAGTGTGACGTTAGGAAAACATTAGGCATCATGGAGAGATTCTGTATGGGACCACCCAACCCAAACGAGTACTGTGTGACGTGCTACCCGGCAGGTATTCACCGACGTAGCCGGCTAGCTCAGTCGGTAGAGCGTCAGACTCTTAAACCCAGGGTCGTGGGTTCGAGCCAGACGCTGGGCGGAACGGAATTTTGTTCCGCTGCCGGTGTAAATCACCGTTTTTCTGATTAACGAGATTTAATGGAGATAGCAACTTTAAACTTTGCCTACGTCTCTGTCAGTCGCAAGGAAACTGTATTTGAAGGTGAAGGTGATTTTGTAGACATGTGTGAAAGACATGTTCTGAAATGCAAGTGTTGTTGTTTGGAGAGCACATCGGTTACGTGTCAGATGTGTAGCCAAGCAGTAATTTGTCGCCATAGCTGCAAATATTAGCCGGTAATATGAAGTGTTGTCAGCTAAAGTCTGATGATGCAGACGACCGTTAGGACGAAGTACCCAAGAGTACCGCTAGGCCGCGCCTCTTTAGCTCAGTGGTAGAGCACTGGTGTAAAAAACCAGGGGTCGTAAGTTCCATCCTCACAGGAGAAAGATGAATTTTGGAAATCAGTTGCCCGTCGTGGCCGTATTGCAAACAGTAACTGTGATGACGAACAATTAGCGACAGGCGTTTTTTTAAGAATTACTCTCAGATGCGATTAAGGCGAATGGCGCAGATAAAGCATTTGCCAAAGCGGTACAGCATAAGGTGGGACGAGGCAGTCTGAATTACATTTTATAGATGTATTTCTCACATATCTCAGAGCCTCTCGCGATATTCGTCGTCGTCGTCGTCGTCGTCGTCGCCGCCGCTTCTGCAGAAGTAGCAAATGGCAATCGTAGCAAATGCGGCGAGGGACGCCCTGCCTTCGATTCCGAATGCACAAAGTGTGTGGTCTTGTTTCTCAGTCTATATTTGGTCGGTCACGTCAGAGGTTGAATGTAACGAATGGGTGGGAAAGAGCAAGGGGCAGCGGCTGTGTAGAACGAAAACACAAATCCTCAGGGGTGTGAGCGTTTCGAGATGAGTCGTATACATGTAAATGTTGGTCGTCAGTGACCGTGTGGCCTAATGGATAAGGCGTCGGACTTCGGATCTGAAAATTACAGGTTCTAATGCTGTCACGCTTGTGTTTTTCCAGTTCTGAAAAAGAAACATAACGTTTTAATGTAGCAATTGAGCAGTACGAAACAGTCTGAATGTTGCTGTTGACCATTTTTTGCTTGGAGATGCTCTTCAGCTTGAAACACACACAACAAGACCGGTGTTAACTAGCGAAATGGTCGGCAGAGTGCCGACACAGCGAGTTTTGACTATCACTTGCACATCTAAAACAACGTCGGAAAGTAACTCGTTCGGCTTTTGAGTCACATAAAGTATGTGTGTTAATTTTGACGCCACTAGCTCTGCATGTTGTCATGCAATTTCTTTACCTCTCAGAAATGATTATGACATAAAAGTGAAGTACGTGACGAGTGTGACGTTAGGAAAACATTAGGCATCATGGAGAGATTCTGTATGGGACCACCCAACCCAAACGAGTACTGTGTGACGTGCTACCCGGCAGGTATTCACCGACGTAGCCGGCTAGCTCAGTCGGTAGAGCGTCAGACTCTTAAACCCAGGGTCGTGGGTTCGAGCCAGACGCTGGGCGGAACGGAATTTTGTTCCGCTGCCGGTGTAAATCACCGTTTTTCTGATTAACGAGATTTAATGGAGATAGCAACTTTAAACTTTGCCTACGTCTCTGTCAGTCGCAAGGAAACTGTATTTGAAGGTGAAGGTGATTTTGTAGACATGTGTGAAAGACATGTTCTGAAATGCAAGTGTTGTTGTTTGGAGAGCACATCGGTTACGTGTCAGATGTGTAGCCAAGCAGTAATTTGTCGCCATAGCTGCAAATATTAGCCGGTAATATGAAGTGTTGTCAGCTAAAGTCTGATGATGCAGACGACCGTTAGGACGAAGTACCCAAGAGTACCGCTAGGCCGCGCCTCTTTAGCTCAGTGGTAGAGCACTGGTGTAATAAACCAGGGGTCGTAAGTTCCATCCTCACAGGAGAAAGATGAATTTTGGAAATCAGTTGCCCGTCGTGGCCGTATTGCAAACAGTACCTGTGATGACGAACAATTAGCGACAGGCGTTTTTTTAAGAATTACTCTCAGATGCGATTAAGGCGAATGGCGCAGATAAAGCATTTGCCAAAGCGGTACAGCATAAGGTGGGACGAGGCAGTCTGAATTACATTTTATAGATGTATTTCTCACATATCTCAGAGCCTCTCGCGATATTCGTCGTCGTCGTCGTCGTCGTCGTCGCCGCCGCTTCTGCAGAAGTAGCAAATGGCAATCGTAGCAAATGCGGCGAGGGACGCCCTGCCTTCGATTCCGAATGCACAAAGTGTGTGGTCTTGTTTCTCAGTCTATATTTGGTCGGTCACGTCAGAGGTTGAATGTAACGAATGGGTGGGAAAGAGCAAGGGGCAGCGGCTGTGTAGAACGAAAACACCAATCCTCAGGGGTGTGAGCGTTTCGAGATGAGTCGTATACATGTAAATGTTGGTCGTCAGTGACTGTGTGGCCTAATGGATAAGGCGTCGGACTTCGGATCTGAAGATTACAGGTTCGAATGCTGTCACGCTTGTGTTTTTCCAGTTGTGAAAAAGAAACATAACGTTTTAATGTAGCAATTGAGCAGTACGAAACAGTCTGAATGTGGCTGTTGACCATTTTTTGCTTGGAGATGCTCTTCAGCTTGAAACACACACAACAAGACCGGTGTTAACTAGCGAAATGGTCGGCAGAGTGCCGACACAGCGAGTTTTGACTATCACTTGCACATCTAAAACAACGTCGGAAAGTAACTCGTTCGGCTTTTGAGTCACATAAATTATGTGTGTTAATTTTGACGCCACTAGCTCTGCATGTTGTCATGCAATTTCTTTACCTCTCAGAAATGATTATGACATAAAAGTGAAGTACGTGACGAGTGTGACGTTAGGAAAACATTAGGCATCATGGAGAGATTCTGTATGGGACCACCCAACCCAAACGAGTACTGTGTGACGTGCTACCCGGCAGGTATTCACCGAGGTAGCCGGCTAGCTCAGTCGGTAGAGCGTCAGACTCTTAAACCCAGTGTCGTGGGTTCGAGCCAGACGCTGGGCGGAACGGAATTTTGTTCCGCTGCCGGTGTAAATCACCGTTTTTCTGATAACGAGATTTAATGGAAATAGCAACTTTAAACTTTGCCTACGTCTCTGTCAGTCGCAAGGAAACTGTATTTGAAGGTGAAGGTGATTTTGTAGACATGTGTGAAAGACATGTTCTGAAATGCAAGTGTTGTTGTTTGGAGAGTACATCGGTTACGTGTCAGATGTGTAGCCAAGCAGTAATTTGTCGCCATAGCTGCAAATATTAGCAGGTAATATGAAGTGTTGTCAGCTAAAGTCTGATGATGCAGACGACCGTTAGGACGAAGTACCCAAGAGTACCGCTAGGCCGCGCCTCTTTAGCTCAGTGGTAGAGCATTGGTGTAATAAACCAGGGGTCGTAAGTTCCATCCTCACAGGAGAAAGATGAATTTTGGAAATCAGTTGCCCGTCGTGGCCGTATTGCAAACAGTACCTGTGATGACGAACAATTAGCGACAGGCGTTTTTTTAAGAATTACTCTCAGATGCGATTAAGGCGAATGGCGCAGATAAAGCATTTGCCAAAGCGGTACAGCATAAGGTGGGACGAGGCAGTCTGAATTACATTTTATAGATGTATTTCTCACATATCTCAGAGCCTCTCGCGATATTCGTCGTCGTCGTCGTCGTCGTCGTCGTCGCCGCCGCTTCTGCAGAAGTAGCAAATGGCAATCGTAGCAAATGCGGCGAGGGACGCCCTGCCTTCGATTCCGAATGCACAAAGTGTGTGGTCTTGTTTCTCAGTCTATATTTGGTCGGTCACGTCAGAGGTTGAATGTAACGAATGGGTGGGAAAGAGCAAGGGGCAGCGGCTGTGTAGAACGAAAACACAAATCCTCAGGGGTGTGAGCGTTTCGAGATGAGTCGTATACATGTAAATGTTGGTCGTCAGTGACCGTGTGGCCTAATGGATAAGGCGTCGGACTTCGGATCTGAAAATTACAGGTTCTAATGCTGTCACGCTTGTGTTTTTCCAGTTCTGAAAAAGAAACATAACGTTTTAATGTAGCAATTGAGCAGTACGAAACAGTCTGAATGTTGCTGTTGACCATTTTTTGCTTGGAGATGCTCTTCAGCTTGAAACACACACAACAAGACCGGTGTTAACTAGCGAAATGGTCGGCAGAGTGCCGACACAGCGAGTTTTGACTATCACTTGCACATCTAAAACAACGTCGGAAAGTAACTCGTTCGGCTTTTGAGTCACATAAAGTATGTGTGTTAATTTTGACGCCACTAGCTCTGCATGTTGTCATGCAATTTCTTTACCTCTCAGAAATGATTATGACATAAAAGTGAAGTACGTGACGAGTGTGACGTTAGGAAAACATTAGGCATCATGGAGAGATTCTGTATGGGACCACCCAACCCAAACGAGTACTGTGTGACGTGCTACCCGGCAGTTATTCACCGAGGTAGCCGGCTAGCTCAGTCGGTAGAGCGTCAGACTTTTAAACCCAGGGTCGTGGGTTCGAGCCAGACGCTGGGCGGAACGGAATTTTGTTCCGCTGCCGGTGTAAATCACCGTTTTTCTGATTAACGAGATTTAATGGAGATAGCAACTTTAAACTTTGCCTACGTCTCTGTCAGTCGCAAGGAAACTGTATTTGAAGGTGAAGGTGATTTTGTAGACATGTGTGAAAGACATGTTCTGAAATGCAAGTGTTGTTGTTTGGAGAGCACATCGGTTACGTGTCAGATGTGTAGCCAAGCAGTAATTTGTCGCCATAGCTGCAAATATTAGCCGGTAATATGAAGTGTTGTCAGCTAAAGTCTGATGATGCAGACGACCGTTAGGACGAAGTACCCAAGAGTACCGCTAGGCCGCGCCTCTTTAGCTCAGTGGTAGAGCACTGGTGTAATAAACCAGGGGTCGTAAGTTCCATCCTCACAGGAGAAAGATGAATTTTGGAAATCAGTTGCCCGTCGTGGCCGTATTGCAAACAGTACCTGTGATGACGAACAATTAGCGACAGGCGTTTTTTTAAGAATTACTCTCAGATGCGATTAAGGCGAATGGCGCAGATAAAGCATTTGCCAAAGCGGTACAGCATAAGGTGGGACGAGGCAGTCTGAATTACATTTTATAGATGTATTTCTCACATATCTCAGAGCCTCTCGCGATATTCGTCGTCGTCGTCGTCGTCGTCGTCGCCGCCGCTTCTGCAGAAGTAGCAAATGGCAATCGTAGCAAATGCGGCGAGGGACGCCCTGCCTTCGATTCCGAATGCACAAAGTGTGTGGTCTTGTTTCTCAGTCTATATTTGGTCGGTCACGTCAGAGGTTGAATGTAACGAATGGGTGGGAAAGAGCAAGGGGCAGCGGCTGTGTAGAACGAAAACACCAATCCTCAGGGGTGTGAGCGTTTCGAGATGAGTCGTATACATGTAAATGTTGGTCGTCAGTGACTGTGTGGCCTAATGGATAAGGCGTCGGACTTCGGATCTGAAGATTACAGGTTCGAATGCTGTCACGCTTGTGTTTTTCCAGTTGTGAAAAAGAAACATAACGTTTTAATGTAGCAATTGAGCAGTACGAAACAGTCTGAATGTGGCTGTTGACCATTTTTTGCTTGGAGATGCTCTTCAGCTTGAAACACACACAACAAGACCGGTGTTAACTAGCGAAATGGTCGGCAGAGTGCCGACACAGCGAGTTTTGACTATCACTTGCACATCTAAAACAACGTCGGAAAGTAACTCGTTCGGCTTTTGAGTCACATAAATTATGTGTGTTAATTTTGACGTCACTAGCTCTGCATGTTGTCATGCAATTTCTTTACCTCTCAGAAATGATTATGACATAAAAGTGAAGTACGTGACGAGTGTGACGTTAGGAAAACATTAGGCATCATGGAGAGATTCTGTATGGGACCACCCAACCCAAACGAGTACTGTGTGACGTGCTACCCGGCAGGTATTCACCGAGGTAGCCGGCTAGCTCAGTCGGTAGAGCGTCAGACTCTTAAACCCAGTGTCGTGGGTTCGAGCCAGACGCTGGGCGGAACGGAATTTTGTTCCGCTGCCGGTGTAAATCACCGTTTTTCTGATAACGAGATTTAATGGAAATAGCAACTTTAAACTTTGCCTACGTCTCTGTCAGTCGCAAGGAAACTGTATTTGAAGGTGAAGGTGATTTTGTAGACATGTGTGAAAGACATGTTCTGAAATGCAAGTGTTGTTGTTTGGAGAGTACATCGGTTACGTGTCAGATGTGTAGCCAAGCAGTAATTTGTCGCCATAGCTGCAAATATTAGCAGGTAATATGAAGTGTTGTCAGCTAAAGTCTGATGATGCAGACGACCGTTAGGACGAAGTACCCAAGAGTACCGCTAGGCCGCGCCTCTTTAGCTCAGTGGTAGAGCATTGGTGTAATAAACCAGGGGTCGTAAGTTCCATCCTCACAGGAGAAAGATGAATTTTGGAAATCAGTTGCCCGTCGTGGCCGTATTGCAAACAGTACCTGTGATGACGAACAATTAGCGACAGGCGTTTTTTTAAGAATTACTCTCAGATGCGATTAAGGCGAATGGCGCAGATAAAGCATTTGCCAAAGCGGTACAGCATAAGGTGGGACGAGGCAGTCTGAATTACATTTTATAGATGTATTTCTCACATATCTCAGAGCCTCTCGCGATATTCGTCGTCGTCGTCGTCGTCGTCGTCGCCGCCGCTTCTGCAGAAGTAGCAAATGGCAATCGTAGCAAATGCGGCGAGGGACGCCCTGCCTTCGATTCCGAATGCACAAAGTGTGTGGTCTTGTTTCTCAGTCTATATTTGGTCGGTCACGTCAGAGGTTGAATGTAACGAATGGGTGGGAAAGAGCAAGGGGCAGCGGCTGTGTAGAACGAAAACACAAATCCTCAGGGGTGTGAGCGTTTCGAGATGAGTCGTATACATGTAAATGTTGGTCGTCAGTGACCGTGTGGCCTAATGGATAAGGCGTCGGACTTCGGATCTGAAAATTACAGGTTCTAATGCTGTCACGCTTGTGTTTTTCCAGTTCTGAAAAAGAAACATAACGTTTTAATGTAGCAATTGAGCAGTACGAAACAGTCTGAATGTTGCTGTTGACCATTTTTTGCTTGGAGATGCTCTTCAGCTTGAAACACACACAACAAGACCGGTGTTAACTAGCGAAATGGTCGGCAGAGTGCCGACACAGCGAGTTTTGACTATCACTTGCACATCTAAAACAACGTCGGAAAGTAACTCGTTCGGCTTTTGAGTCACATAAAGTATGTGTGTTAATTTTGACGCCACTAGCTCTGCATGTTGTCATGCAATTTCTTTACCTCTCAGAAATGATTATGACATAAAAGTGAAGTACGTGACGAGTGTGACGTTAGGAAAACATTAGGCATCATGGAGAGATTCTGTATGGGACCACCCAACCCAAACGAGTACTGTGTGACGTGCTACCCGGCAGTTATTCACCGAGGTAGCCGGCTAGCTCAGTCGGTAGAGCGTCAGACTTTTAAACCCAGGGTCGTGGGTTCGAGCCAGACGCTGGGCGGAACGGAATTTTGTTCCGCTGCCGGTGTAAATCACCGTTTTTCTGATTAACGAGATTTAATGGAGATAGCAACTTTAAACTTTGCCTACGTCTCTGTCAGTCGCAAGGAAACTGTATTTGAAGGTGAAGGTGATTTTGTAGACATGTGTGAAAGACATGTTCTGAAATGCAAGTGTTGTTGTTTGGAGAGCACATCGGTTACGTGTCAGATGTGTAGCCAAGCAGTAATTTGTCGCCATAGCTGCAAATATTAGCAGGTAATATGAAGTGTTGTCAGCTAAAGTCTGATGATGCAGACGACCGTTAGGACGAAGTACCCAAGAGTACCGCTAGGCCGCGCCTCTTTAGCTCAGTGGTAGAGCACTGGTGTAATAAACCAGGGGTCGTAAGTTCCATCCTCACAGGAAAAAGATGAATTTTGGAAATCAGTTGCCCGTCGTGGCCGTATTGCAAACAGTACCTGTGATAACGAACAATTAGCGACAGGCGTTTTTTTAAGAATTACTCTCAGATGCGATTAAGGCGAATGGCGCAGATAAAGCATTTGCCAAAGCGGTACAGCATAAGGTGGGACGAGGCAGTCTGAATTACATTTTATAGATGTATTTCTCACATATCTCAGAGCCTCTCGCGATATTCGTCGTCGTCGTCGTCGTCGTCGTCGTCGCCGCCGCTTCTGCAGAAGTAGCAAATGGCAATCGTAGCAAATGCGGCGAGGGACGCCCTGCCTTCGATTCCGAATGCACAAAGTGTGTGGTCTTGTTTCTCAGTCTATATTTGGTCGGTCACGTCAGAGGTTGAATGTAACGAATGGGTGGGAAAGAGCAAGGGGCAGCGGCTGTGTAGAACGAAAACACCAATCCTCAGGGGTGTGAGCGTTTCGAGATGAGTCGTATACATGTAAATGTTGGTCGTCAGTGACTGTGTGGCCTAATGGATAAGGCGTCGGACTTCGGATCTGAAGATTACAGGTTCGAATGCTGTCACGCTTGTGTTTTTCCAGTTGTGAAAAAGAAACATAACGTTTTAATGTAGCAATTGAGCAGTACGAAACAGTCTGAATGTTGCTGTTGACCATTTTTTGCTTGGAGATGCTCTTCAGCTTGAAACACACACAACAAGACCGGTGTTAACTAGCGAAATGGTCGGCAGAGTGCCGACACAGCGAGTTTTGACTATCACTTGCACATCTAAAACAACGTCGGAAAGTAACTCGTTCGGCTTTTGAGTCACATAAAGTATGTGTGTTAATTTTGACGCCACTAGCTCTGCATGTTGTCATGCAATTTCTTTACCTCTCAGAAATGATTATGACATAAAAGTGAAGTACGTGACGAGTGTGACGTTAGGAAAACATTAGGCATCATGGAGAGATTCTGTATGGGACCACCCAACCCAAACGAGTACTGTGTGACGTGCTACCCGGCAGGTATTCACCGAGGTAGCCGGCTAGCTCAGTCGGTAGAGCGTCAGACTCTTAAACCCAGTGTCGTGGGTTCGAGCCAGACGCTGGGCGGAACGGAATTTTGTTCCGCTGCCGGTGTAAATCACCGTTTTTCTGATAACGAGATTTAATGGAAATAGCAACTTTAAACTTTGCCTACGTCTCTGTCAGTCGCAAGGAAACTGTATTTGAAGGTGAAGGTGATTTTGTAGACATGTGTGAAAGACATGTTCTGAAATGCAAGTGTTGTTGTTTGGAGAGCACATCGGTTACGTGTCAGATGTGTAGCCAAGCAGTAATTTGTCGCCATAGCTGCAAATATTAGCAGGTAATATGAAGTGTTGTCAGCTAAAGTCTGATGATGCAGACGACTGTTAGGACGAAGTACCCAAGAGTACCGCTAGGCCGCGCCTCTTTAGCTCAGTGGTAGAGCACTGGTGTAATAAACCAGGGGTCGTAAGTTCCATCCTCACAGGAGAAAGATGAATTTTGGAAATCAGTTGCGCGTCGTGGCCGTATTGCAAACAGTACCTGTGATGACGAACAATTAGCGACAGGCGTTTTTTTTAAGAATTACTCTCAGATGCGATTAAGGCGAATGGCGCAGATAAAGCATTTGCCAAAGCGGTACAGCATAAGGTGGGACGAGGCAGTCTGAATTACATTTTATAGATGTATTTCTCACATATCTCAGAGCCTCTCGCGATATTCGTCGTCGTCGTCGTCGTCGTCGTCGTCGTCGTCGCCGCCGCCGCCTCTGCAGAAGTAGCAAATGGCAATCGTAGCAAATGCGGCGAGGGACGCCCTGCCTTCGATTCCGAATGCACAAAGTGTGTGGTCTTGTTTCTCAGTCTATATTTGGTCGGTCACGTCAGAGGTTGAATGTAACGAATGGGTGGGAAAGAGCAAGGGGCAGCGGCTGTGTAGAACGAAAACACCAATCCTCAGGGGTGTGAGCGTTTCGAGATGAGTCGTATACATGTAAATGTTGGTCGTCAGTGACTGTGTGGCCTAATGGATAAGGCGTCGGACTTCGGATCTGAAGATTACAGGTTCGAATGCTGTCACGCTTGTGTTTTTCCAGTTCTGAAAAAGAAACATAACGTTTTAATGTAGCAATTGAGCAGTACGAAACAGTCTGAATGTTGCTGTTGACCATTTTTTGCTTGGAGATGCTCTTCAGCTTGAAACACACACAACAAGACCGGTGTTAACTAGCGAAATGGTCGGCAGAGTGCCGACACAGCGAGTTTTGACTATCACTTGCACATCTAAAACAACGTCGGAAAGTAACTCGTTCGGCTTTTGAGTCACATAAAGTATGTGTGTTAATTTTGACGCCACTAGCTCTGCATGTTGTCATGCAATTTCTTTACCTCTCAGAAATGATTATGACATAAAAGTGAAGTACGTGACGAGTGTGACGTTAGGAAAACATTAGGCATCATGGAGAGATTCTGTATGGGACCACCCAACCCAAACGAGTACTGTGTGACGTGCTACCCGGCAGGTATTCACCGAGGTAGCCGGCTAGCTCAGTCGGTAGAGCGTCAGACTCTTAAACCCAGTGTCGTGGGTTCGAGCCAGACGCTGGGCGGAACGGAATTTTGTTCCGCTGCCGGTGTAAATCACCGTTTTTCTGATAACGAGATTTAATGGAAATAGCAACTTTAAACTTTGCCTACGTCTCTGTCAGTCGCAAGGAAACTGTATTTGAAGGTGAAGGTGATTTTGTAGACATGTGTGAAAGACATGTTCTGAAATGCAAGTGTTGTTGTTTGGAGAGCACATCGGTTACGTGTCAGATGTGTAGCCAAGCAGTAATTTGTCGCCATAGCTGCAAATATTAGCAGGTAATATGAAGTGTTGTCAGCTAAAGTCTGATGATGCAGACGACTGTTAGGACGAAGTACCCAAGAGTACCGCTAGGCCGCGCCTCTTTAGCTCAGTGGTAGAGCACTGGTGTACTAAACCAGGGGTCGTAAGTTCCATCCTCACAGGAGAAAGATGAATTTTGGAAATCAGTTGCGCGTCGTGGCCGTATTGCAAACAGTACCTGTGATGACGAACAATTAGCGACAGGCGTTTTTTTTAAGAATTACTCTCAGATGCGATTAAGGCGAATGGCGCAGATAAAGCATTTGCCAAAGCGGTACAGCATAAGGTGGGACGCGGCAGTCTGAATTACATTTTATAGATGTATTTCTCACATATCTCAGAGCCTCTCGCGATATTCGTCGTCGTCGTCGTCGTCGTCGTCGCCGCCGCCGCCTCTGCAGAAGTAGCAAATGGCAATCGTAGCAAATGCGGCGAGGGACGCCCTGCCTTCGATTCCGAATGCACAAAGTGTGTGGTCTTGTTTCTCAGTCTATATTTGGTCGGTCACGTCAGAGGTTGAATGTAACGAATGGGTGGGAAAGAGCAAGGGCAGCGGCTGTGTAGAACGAAAACACAAATCCTCAGGGGTGTGAGCGTTTCGAGATGAGTCGTATACATGTAAATGTTGGTCGTCAGTGACCGTGTGGCCTAATGGATAAGGCGTCGGACTTCGGATGTGAAGATTACAGTTTCGAATGCTGTCACGCTTGTGTTTTTCCAGTTCTGAAAAAGAAACATAACGTTGTAATGTAGCAATTGAGCAGTACGAAACAGTCTGAATGTTGCTGTTGACCATTTTTTGCTTGGAGATGCTCTTGAGCTTGAAACACACACAACAAGACCGGTGTTAACTAGCGAAATGGTCGGCAGAGTGCCGACACAGCGAGTTTTGACTATCACTTGCACATCTAAAACAACGTCGGAAAGTAACTCGTTCGGCTTTTGAGTCACATAAAGTATGTGTGTTAATTTTGACGCCACTAGCTCTGCATGTTGTCATGCAATTTCTTTACCTCTCAGAAATGATTATGACATAAAAGTGAAGTACGTGACGAGTGTGACGTTAGGAAAACATTAGGCATCATGGAGAGATTCTGTATGGGACCACCCAACCCAAACGAGTACTGTGTGACGTGCTACCCGGCAGGTATTCACCGAGGTAGCCGGCTAGCTCAGTCGGTAGAGCGTCAGACTCTTAAACCCAGTGTCGTGGGTTCGAGCCAGACGCTGGGCGGAACGGAATTTTGTTCCGCTGCCGGTGTAAATCACCGTTTTTCTGATAACGAGATTTAATGGAAATAGCAACTTTAAACTTTGCCTACGTCTCTGTCAGTCGCAAGGAAACTGTATTTGAAGGTGAAGGTGATTTTGTAGACATGTGTGAAAGACATGTTCTGAAATGCAAGTGTTGTTGTTTGGAGAGCACATCGGTTACGTGTCAGATGTGTAGCCAAGCAGTAATTTGTCGCCATAGCTGCAAATATTAGCAGGTAATATGAAGTGTTGTCAGCTAAAGTCTGATGATGCAGACGACTGTTAGGACGAAGTACCCAAGAGTACCGCTAGGCCGCGCCTCTTTAGCTCAGTGGTAGAGCACTGGTGTACTAAACCAGGGGTCGTAAGTTCCATCCTCACAGGAGAAAGATGAATTTTGGAAATCAGTTGCGCGTCGTGGCCGTATTGCAAACAGTACCTGTGATGACGAACAATTAGCGACAGGCGTTTTTTTTAAGAATTACTCTCAGATGCGATTAAGGCGAATGGCGCAGATAAAGCATTTGCCAAAGCGGTACAGCATAAGGTGGGACGCGGCAGTCTGAATTACATTTTATAGATGTATTTCTCACATATCTCAGAGCCTCTCGCGATATTCGTCGTCGTCGTCGTCGTCGTCGTCGCCGCCGCCGCCTCTGCAGAAGTAGCAAATGGCAATCGTAGCAAATGCGGCGAGGGACGCCCTGCCTTCGATTCCGAATGCACAAAGTGTGTGGTCTTGTTTCTCAGTCTATATTTGGTCGGTCACGTCAGAGGTTGAATGTAACGAATGGGTGGGAAAGAGCAAGGGCAGCGGCTGTGTAGAACGAAAACACAAATCCTCAGGGGTGTGAGCGTTTCGAGATGAGTCGTATACATGTAAATGTTGGTCGTCAGTGACCGTGTGGCCTAATGGATAAGGCGTCGGACTTCGGATGTGAAGATTACAGTTTCGAATGCTGTCACGCTTGTGTTTTTCCAGTTCTGAAAAAGAAACATAACGTTGTAATGTAGCAATTGAGCAGTACGAAACAGTCTGAATGTTGCTGTTGACCATTTTTTGCTTGGAGATGCTCTTGAGCTTGAAACACACACAACAAGACCGGTGTTAACTAGCGAAATGGTCGGCAGAGTGCCGACACAGCGAGTTTTGACTATCACTTGCACATCTAAAACAACGTCGGAAAGTAACTCGTTCGGCTTTTGAGTCACATAAAGTATGTGTGTTAATTTTGACGCCACTAGCTCTGCATGTTGTCATGCAATTTCTTTACCTCTCAGAAATGATTATGACATAAAAGTGAAGTACGTGACGAGTGTGACGTTAGGAAAACATTAGGCATCATGGAGAGATTCTGTATGGGACCACCCAACCCAAACGAGTACTGTGTGACGTGCTACCCGGCAGGTATTCACCGAGGTAGCCGCCTAGCTCAGTCGGTAGAGCGTCAGACTCTTAAACCCAGGGTCGTGGGTTCGAGCCAGAGGCTGGGCGGAACGGAATTTTGTTCCGCTGCCGGTGTAAATCACCGTTTTTCTGATTAACGAGATTTAATGGAAATAGCAACTTTAAACTTTGCCTACGTCTCTGTCAGTCGCAAGGAAACTGTATTTGAAGGTGAAGGTGATTTTGTAGACATGTGTGAAAGACATGTTCTGAAATGCAAGTGTTGTTGTTTGGAGAGCACATCGGTTACGTGTCAGATGTGTAGCCAAGCAGTAATTTGTCGCCATAGCTGCAAATATTAGCCGGTAATATGAAGTGTTGTCAGCTAAAGTCTGATGATGCAGACGACCGTTAGGACGAAGTACCCAAGAGTACCGCTAGGCCGCGCCTCTTTAGCTCAGTGGTAGAGCACTGGTGTAATAAACCAGGGGTCGTAAGTTCCATCCTCACAGGAGAAAGATGAATTTTGGAAATCAGTTGCGCGTCGTGGCCGTATTGCAAACAGTACCTGTGATGACGAACAATTAGCGACAGGCGTTTTTTTAAGAATTACTCTCAGATGCGATTAAGACGAATGGCGCAGATAAAGCATTTGCCAAAGCGGTACAGCATAAGGTGGGACGAGGCAGTCTGAATTACATTTTATAGATGTATTTCTCACATATCTCAGAGCCTCTCGCGATATTCGTCGTCGTCGTCGTCGTCGTCGTCGTCGTCGCCGCCGCCGCTTCTGCAGAAGTAGCAAATGGCAATCGTAGCAAATGCGGCGAGGGACGCCCTGCCTTCGATTCCGAATGCACAAAGTGTGCGGTCTTGTTTCTCAGTCTATATTTGGTCGGTCACGTCAGAGGTTGAATGTAACGAATGGGTGGGAAAGAGCAAGGGCAGCGGCTGTGTAGAACGAAAACACAAATCCTCAGGGGTGTGAGCGTTTCGAGATGAGTCGTATACATGTAAATGTTGGTCGTCAGTGACCGTGTGGCCTAATGCATAAGGCGTCGGACTTCGGATGTGAAGATTACAGTTTCGAATGCTGTCACGCTTGTGTTTTTCCAGTTCTGAAAAAGAAACATAACGTTGTAATGTAGCAATTGAGCAGTACGAAACAGTCTGAATGTTGCTGTTGACCATTTTTTGCTTGGAGATGCTCTTGAGCTTGAAACACACACAACAAGACCGGTGTTAACTAGCGAAATGGTCGGCAGAGTGCCGACACAGCGAGTTTTGACTATCACTTGCACATCTAAAACAACGTCGGAAAGTAACTCGTTCGGCTTTTGAGTCACATAAAGTATGTGTGTTAATTTTGACGCCACTAGCTCTGCATGTTGTCATGCAATTTCTTTACCTCTCAGAAATGATTATGACATAAAAGTGAAGTACGTGACGAGTGTGACGTTAGGAAAACATTAGGCATCATGGAGAGATTCTGTATGGGACCACCCAACCCAAACGAGTACTGTGTGACGTGCTACCCGGCAGGTATTCACCGAGGTAGCCGCCTAGCTCAGTCGGTAGAGCGTCAGACTCTTAAACCCAGGGTCGTGGGTTCGAGCCAGAGGCTGGGCGGAACGGAATTTTGTTCCGCTGCCGGTGTAAATCACCGTTTTTCTGATTAACGAGATTTAATGGAAATAGCAACTTTAAACTTTGCCTACGTCTCTGTCAGTCGCAAGGAAACTGTATTTGAAGGTGAAGGTGATTTTGTAGACATGTGTGAAAGACATGTTCTGAAATGCAAGTGTTGTTGTTTGGAGAGCACATCGGTTACGTGTCAGATGTGTAGCCAAGCAGTAATTTGTCGCCATAGCTGCAAATATTAGCAGGTAATATGAAGTGTTGTCAGCTAAAGTCTGATGATGCAGACGACTGTTAGGACGAAGTACCCAAGAGTACCGCTAGGCCGCGCCTCTTTAGCTCAGTGGTAGAGCACTGGTGTAATAAACCAGGGGTCGTAAGTTCCATCCTCACAGGAGAAAGATGAATTTTGGAAATCAGTTGCGCGTCGTGGCCGTATTGCAAACAGTACCTGTGATGACGAACAATTAGCGACAGGCGTTTTTTTTAAGAATTACTCTCAGATGCGATTAAGGCGAATGGCGCAGATAAAGCATTTGCCAAAGCGGTACAGCATAAGGTGGGACGAGGCAGTCTGAATTACATTTTATAGATGTATTTCTCACATATCTCAGAGCCTCTCGCGATATTCGTCGTCGTCGTCGTCGTCGTCGTCGTCGTCGTCGCCGCCGCCGCCTCTGCAGAAGTAGCAAATGGCAATCGTAGCAAATGCGGCGAGGGACGCCCTGCCTTCGATTCCGAATGCACAAAGTGTGTGGTCTTGTTTCTCAGTCTATATTTGGTCGGTCACGTCAGAGGTTGAATGTAACGAATGGGTGGGAAAGAGCAAGGGGCAGCGGCTGTGTAGAACGAAAACACCAATCCTCAGGGGTGTGAGCGTTTCGAGATGAGTCGTATACATGTAAATGTTGGTCGTCAGTGACTGTGTGGCCTAATGGATAAGGCGTCGGACTTCGGATCTGAAGATTACAGGTTCGAATGCTGTCACGCTTGTGTTTTTCCAGTTCTGAAAAAGAAACATAACGTTTTAATGTAGCAATTGAGCAGTACGAAACAGTCTGAATGTTGCTGTTGACCATTTTTTGCTTGGAGATGCTCTTCAGCTTGAAACACACACAACAAGACCGGTGTTAACTAGCGAAATGGTCGGCAGAGTGCCGACACAGCGAGTTTTGACTATCACTTGCACATCTAAAACAACGTCGGAAAGTAACTCGTTCGGCTTTTGAGTCACATAAAGTATGTGTGTTAATTTTGACGCCACTAGCTCTGCATGTTGTCATGCAATTTCTTTACCTCTCAGAAATGATTATGACATAAAAGTGAAGTACGTGACGAGTGTGACGTTAGGAAAACATTAGGCATCATGGAGAGATTCTGTATGGGACCACCCAACCCAAACGAGTACTGTGTGACGTGCTACCCGGCAGGTATTCACCGAGGTAGCCGGCTAGCTCAGTCGGTAGAGCGTCAGACTCTTAAACCCAGTGTCGTGGGTTCGAGCCAGACGCTGGGCGGAACGGAATTTTGTTCCGCTGCCGGTGTAAATCACCGTTTTTCTGATAACGAGATTTAATGGAAATAGCAACTTTAAACTTTGCCTACGTCTCTGTCAGTCGCAAGGAAACTGTATTTGAAGGTGAAGGTGATTTTGTAGACATGTGTGAAAGACATGTTCTGAAATGCAAGTGTTGTTGTTTGGAGAGCACATCGGTTACGTGTCAGATGTGTAGCCAAGCAGTAATTTGTCGCCATAGCTGCAAATATTAGCAGGTAATATGAAGTGTTGTCAGCTAAAGTCTGATGATGCAGACGACTGTTAGGACGAAGTACCCAAGAGTACCGCTAGGCCGCGCCTCTTTAGCTCAGTGGTAGAGCACTGGTGTACTAAACCAGGGGTCGTAAGTTCCATCCTCACAGGAGAAAGATGAATTTTGGAAATCAGTTGCGCGTCGTGGCCGTATTGCAAACAGTACCTGTGATGACGAACAATTAGCGACAGGCGTTTTTTTTAAGAATTACTCTCAGATGCGATTAAGGCGAATGGCGCAGATAAAGCATTTGCCAAAGCGGTACAGCATAAGGTGGGACGCGGCAGTCTGAATTACATTTTATAGATGTATTTCTCACATATCTCAGAGCCTCTCGCGATATTCGTCGTCGTCGTCGTCGTCGTCGTCGCCGCCGCCGCCTCTGCAGAAGTAGCAAATGGCAATCGTAGCAAATGCGGCGAGGGACGCCCTGCCTTCGATTCCGAATGCACAAAGTGTGTGGTCTTGTTTCTCAGTCTATATTTGGTCGGTCACGTCAGAGGTTGAATGTAACGAATGGGTGGGAAAGAGCAAGGGCAGCGGCTGTGTAGAACGAAAACACAAATCCTCAGGGGTGTGAGCGTTTCGAGATGAGTCGTATACATGTAAATGTTGGTCGTCAGTGACCGTGTGGCCTAATGGATAAGGCGTCGGACTTCGGATGTGAAGATTACAGTTTCGAATGCTGTCACGCTTGTGTTTTTCCAGTTCTGAAAAAGAAACATAACGTTGTAATGTAGCAATTGAGCAGTACGAAACAGTCTGAATGTTGCTGTTGACCATTTTTTGCTTGGAGATGCTCTTGAGCTTGAAACACACACAACAAGACCGGTGTTAACTAGCGAAATGGTCGGCAGAGTGCCGACACAGCGAGTTTTGACTATCACTTGCACATCTAAAACAACGTCGGAAAGTAACTCGTTCGGCTTTTGAGTCACATAAAGTATGTGTGTTAATTTTGACGCCACTAGCTCTGCATGTTGTCATGCAATTTCTTTACCTCTCAGAAATGATTATGACATAAAAGTGAAGTACGTGACGAGTGTGACGTTAGGAAAACATTAGGCATCATGGAGAGATTCTGTATGGGACCACCCAACCCAAACGAGTACTGTGTGACGTGCTACCCGGCAGGTATTCACCGAGGTAGCCGCCTAGCTCAGTCGGTAGAGCGTCAGACTCTTAAACCCAGGGTCGTGGGTTCGAGCCAGAGGCTGGGCGGAACGGAATTTTGTTCCGCTGCCGGTGTAAATCACCGTTTTTCTGATTAACGAGATTTAATGGAAATAGCAACTTTAAACTTTGCCTACGTCTCTGTCAGTCGCAAGGAAACTGTATTTGAAGGTGAAGGTGATTTTGTAGACATGTGTGAAAGACATGTTCTGAAATGCAAGTGTTGTTGTTTGGAGAGCACATCGGTTACGTGTCAGATGTGTAGCCAAGCAGTAATTTGTCGCCATAGCTGCAAATATTAGCCGGTAATATGAAGTGTTGTCAGCTAAAGTCTGATGATGCAGACGACCGTTAGGACGAAGTACCCAAGAGTACCGCTAGGCCGCGCCTCTTTAGCTCAGTGGTAGAGCACTGGTGTAATAAACCAGGGGTCGTAAGTTCCATCCTCACAGGAGAAAGATGAATTTTGGAAATCAGTTGCGCGTCGTGGCCGTATTGCAAACAGTACCTGTGATGACGAACAATTAGCGACAGGCGTTTTTTTAAGAATTACTCTCAGATGCGATTAAGACGAATGGCGCAGATAAAGCATTTGCCAAAGCGGTACAGCATAAGGTGGGACGAGGCAGTCTGAATTACATTTTATAGATGTATTTCTCACATATCTCAGAGCCTCTCGCGATATTCGTCGTCGTCGTCGTCGTCGTCGTCGTCGTCGTCGCCGCCGCCGCTTCTGCAGAAGTAGCAAATGGCAATCGTAGCAAATGCGGCGAGGGACGCCCTGCCTTCGATTCCGAATGCACAAAGTGTGCGGTCTTGTTTCTCAGTCTATATTTGGTCGGTCACGTCAGAGGTTGAATGTAACGAATGGGTGGGAAAGAGCAAGGGCAGCGGCTGTGTAGAACGAAAACACAAATCCTCAGGGGTGTGAGCGTTTCGAGATGAGTCGTATACATGTAAATGTTGGTCGTCAGTGACCGTGTGGCCTAATGCATAAGGCGTCGGACTTCGGATGTGAAGATTACAGTTTCGAATGCTGTCACGCTTGTGTTTTTCCAGTTCTGAAAAAGAAACATAACGTTGTAATGTAGCAATTGAGCAGTACGAAACAGTCTGAATGTTGCTGTTGACCATTTTTTGCTTGGAGATGCTCTTGAGCTTGAAACACACACAACAAGACCGGTGTTAACTAGCGAAATGGTCGGCAGAGTGCCGACACAGCGAGTTTTGACTATCACTTGCACATCTAAAACAACGTCGGAAAGTAACTCGTTCGGCTTTTGAGTCACATAAAGTATGTGTGTTAATTTTGACGCCACTAGCTCTGCATGTTGTCATGCAATTTCTTTACCTCTCAGAAATGATTATGACATAAAAGTGAAGTACGTGACGAGTGTGACGTTAGGAAAACATTAGGCATCATGGAGAGATTCTGTATGGGACCACCCAACCCAAACGAGTACTGTGTGACGTGCTACCCGGCAGGTATTCACCGAGGTAGCCGCCTAGCTCAGTCGGTAGAGCGTCAGACTCTTAAACCCAGGGTCGTGGGTTCGAGCCAGAGGCTGGGCGGAACGGAATTTTGTTCCGCTGCCGGTGTAAATCACCGTTTTTCTGATTAACGAGATTTAATGGAAATAGCAACTTTAAACTTTGCCTACGTCTCTGTCAGTCGCAAGGAAACTGTATTTGAAGGTGAAGGTGATTTTGTAGACATGTGTGAAAGACATGTTCTGAAATGCAAGTGTTGTTGTTTGGAGAGCACATCGGTTACGTGTCAGATGTGTAGCCAAGCAGTAATTTGTCGCCATAGCTGCAAATATTAGCCGGTAATATGAAGTGTTGTCAGCTAAAGTCTGATGATGCAGACGACCGTTAGGACGAAGTACCCAAGAGTACCGCTAGGCCGCGCCTCTTTAGCTCAGTGGTAGAGCACTGGTGTAATAAACCAGGGGTCGTAAGTTCCATCCTCACAGGAGAAAGATGAATTTTGGAAATCAGTTGCGCGTCGTGGCCGTATTGCAAACAGTACCTGTGATGACGAACAATTAGCGACAGGCGTTTTTTTAAGAATTACTCTCAGATGCGATTAAGACGAATGGCGCAGATAAAGCATTTGCCAAAGCGGTACAGCATAAGGTGGGACGAGGCAGTCTGAATTACATTTTATAGATGTATTTCTCACATATCTCAGAGCCTCTCGCGATATTCGTCGTCGTCGTCGTCGTCGTCGTCGTCGTCGCCGCCGCCGCTTCTGCAGAAGTAGCAAATGGCAATCGTAGCAAATGCGGCGAGGGACGCCCTGCCTTCGATTCCGAATGCACAAAGTGTGCGGTCTTGTTTCTCAGTCTATATTTGGTCGGTCACGTCAGAGGTTGAATGTAACGAATGGGTGGGAAAGAGCAAGGGCAGCGGCTGTGTAGAACGAAAACACAAATCCTCAGGGGTGTGAGCGTTTCGAGATGAGTCGTATACATGTAAATGTTGGTCGTCAGTGACCGTGTGGCCTAATGCATAAGGCGTCGGACTTCGGATGTGAAGATTACAGTTTCGAATGCTGTCACGCTTGTGTTTTTCCAGTTCTGAAAAAGAAACATAACGTTGTAATGTAGCAATTGAGCAGTACGAAACAGTCTGAATGTTGCTGTTGACCATTTTTTGCTTGGAGATGCTCTTGAGCTTGAAACACACACAACAAGACCGGTGTTAACTAGCGAAACGGTCGGCAGAGTGCCGACACAGCGAGTTTTGACTATCACTTGCACATCTAAAACAACGTCGGAAAGTAACTCGTTCGGCTTTTGAGTCACATAAAGTATGTGTGTTAATTTTGACGCCACTAGCTCTGCATGTTGTCATGCAATTTCTTTACCTCTCAGAAATGATTATGACATAAAAGTGAAGTACGTGACGAGTGTGACGTTAGGAAAACATTAGGCATCATGGAGAGATTCTGTATGGGACCACCCAACCCAAACGAGTACTGTGTGACGTGCTACCCGGCAGGTATTCACCGAAGTAGCCGGCTAGCTCAGTCGGTAGAGCGTCAGACTCTTAAACCCAGGGTCGTGGGTTCGAGCCAGACGCTGAGCGGAACGGAATTTTGTTCCGCTGCCGGTGTAAATCACCGTTTTTCTGATTAACGAGATTTAATGGAAATAGCAACTTTAAACTTTGCCTACGTCTCTGTCAGTCGCAAGGAAACTGTATTTGAAGGTGAAGGTGATTTTGTAGACATGTGTGAAAGACATGTTCTGAAATGCAAGTGTTGTTGTTTGGAGAGCACATCGGTTACGTGTCAGATGTGTAGCCAAGCAGTAATTTGTCGCCATAGCTGCAAATATTAGCAGGTAATATGAAGTGTTGTCAGCTAAAGTCTGATGATGCAGACGACCGTTAGGACGAAGTACCCAAGAGTACCGCTAGGCCGCGCCTCTTTAGCTCAGTGGTAGAGCACTGGTGTAATAAACCAGGGGTCGTAAGTACCATCCTCACAGGAGAAAGATGAATTTTGGAAATCAGTTGCGCGTCGTGGCCGTATTGCAAACAGTACCTGTGATGACGAACAATTAGCGACAGGCGTTTTTTTAAGAATTACTCTCAGATGTGATTAAGGCGAATGGCGCAGATAAAGCATTTGCCAAAGCGGTACAGCATAAGGTGGGACGAGGCAGTCTGAATTACATTTTATAGATGTATTTCTCACATATCTCAGAGCCTCTCGCGATATTCGTCGTCGTCGTCGTCGTCGTCGTTGTCGTCGCCGCCGCCGCTTCTGCAGAAGTAGCAAATGGCAATCGTAGCAAATGCGGCGAGGGACGCCCTGCCTTCGATTCCGAATGCACAAAGTGTGCGGTCTTGTTTCTCAGTCTATATTTGGTCGGTCACGTCAGAGGTTGAATGTAACGAATGGGTGGGAAAGAGCAAGGGCAGCGGCTGTGTAGAACGAAAACACAAATCCTCAGGGGTGTGAGCGTTTCGAGATGAGTCGTATACATGTAAATGTTGGTCGTCAGTGACCGTGTGGCCTAATGGATAAGGCGTCGGACTTCGGATGTGAAGATTACAGTTTCGAATGCTGTCACGCTTGTGATTTTCCAGTTCTGAAAAAGAAACATAACGTTGTAATGTAGGAGTTGAGCAGTACGAAACAGTCTGAATGTTGCTGTTGACCATTTTTTGCTTGGAGATGCTCTTGAGCTTGAAACACACACAACAAGACCGGTGTTAACTAGCGAAACGGTCGGCAGAGTGCCGACACAGCGAGTTTTGACTATCACTTGCACATCTAAAACAACGTCGGAAAGTAACTCGTTCGGCTTTTGAGTCACATAAAGTATGTGTGTTAATTTTGACGCCACTAGCTCTGCATGTTGTCATGCAATTTCTTTACCTCTCAGAAATGATTATGACATAAAAGTGAAGTACGTGACGAGTGTGACGTTAGGAAAACATTAGGCATCATGGAGAGATTCTGTATGGGACCACCCAACCCAAACGAGTACTGTGTGACGTGCTACCCGGCAGGTATTCACCGAGGTAGCCGGCTAGCTCAGTCGGTAGAGCGTCAGACTCTTAAACCCAGTGTCGTGGGTTCGAGCCAGACGCTGGGCGGAACGGAATTTTGTTCCGCTGCCGGTGTAAATCACCGTTTTTCTGATAACGAGATTTAATGGAAATAGCAACTTTAAACTTTGCCTACGTCTCTGTCAGTCGCAAGGAAACTGTATTTGAAGGTGAAGGTGATTTTGTAGACATGTGTGAAAGACATGTTCTGAAATGCAAGTGTTGTTGTTTGGAGAGCACATCGGTTACGTGTCAGATGTGTAGCCAAGCAGTAATTTGTCGCCATAGCTGCAAATATTAGCAGGTAATATGAAGTGTTGTCAGCTAAAGTCTGATGATGCAGACGGCTGTTAGGACGAAGTACCCAAGAGTACCGCTAGGCCGCGCCTCTTTAGCTCAGTGGTAGAGCACTGGTGTAATAAACCAGGGGTCGTAAGTTCCATCCTCACAGGAGAAAGATGAATTTTGGAAATCAGTTGCGCGTCGTGGCCGTATTGCAAACAGTACCTGTGATGACGAACAATTAGCGACAGGCGTTTTTTTTAAGAATTACTCTCAGATGCGATTAAGGCGAATGGCGCAGATAAAGCATTTGCCAAAGCGGTACAGCATAAGGTGGGACGAGGCAGTCTGAATTACATTTTATAGATGTATTTCTCACATATCTCAGAGCCTCTCGCGATATTCGTCGTCGTCGTCGTCGTCGTCGTCGTCGTCGTCGTCGTCGTCGTCGTCGTCGCCGCCGCCTCTGCAGAAGTAGCAAATGGCAATCGTAGCAAATGCGGCGAGGGACGCCCTGCCTTCGATTCCGAATGCACAAAGTGTGTGGTCTTGTTTCTCAGTCTATATTTGGTCGGTCACGTCAGAGGTTGAATGTAACGAATGGGTGGGAAAGAGCAAGGGCAGCGGCTGTGTAGAACGAAAACACAAATCCTCAGGGGTGTGAGCGTTTCGAGATGAGTCGTATACATGTAAATGTTGGTCGTCAGTGACCGTGTGGCCTAATGCATAAGGCGTCGGACTTCGGATGTGAAGATTACAGTTTCGAATGCTGTCACGCTTGTGTTTTTCCAGTTCTGAAAAAGAAACATAACGTTGTAATGTAGCAATTGAGCAGTACGAAACAGTCTGAATGTTGCTGTTGACCATTTTTTGCTTGGAGATGCTCTTGAGCTTGAAACACACACAACAAGACCGGTGTTAACTAGCGAAACGGTCGGCAGAGTGCCGACACAGCGAGTTTTGACTATCACTTGCAAATCTAAAACAACGTCGGAAAGTAACTCGTTCGGCTTTTGAGTCACATAAAGTATGTGTGTTAACTTTGACGCCACTAGCTCTGCATGTTGTCATGCAATTTCTTTACCTCTCAGAAATGATTATGACATAAAAGTGAAGTACGTGACGAGTGTGACGTTAGGAAAACATTAGGCATCATGGAGAGATTCTGTATGGGACCACCCAACCCAAACGAGTACTGTGTGACGTGCTACCCGGCAGGTATTCACCGAAGTAGCCGGCTAGCTCAGTCGGTAGAGCGTCAGACTCTTAAACCCAGGGTCGTGGGTTCGAGCCAGACGCTGGGCGGAACGGAATTTTGTTCCGCTGCCGGTGTAAATCACCGTTTTTCTGATTAACGAGATTTAATGGAAATAGCAACTTTAAACTTTGCCTACGTCTCTGTCAGTCGCAAGGAAACTGTATTTGAAGGTGAAGGTGATTTTGTAGACATGTGTGAAAGACATGTTCTGAAATGCAAGTGTTGTTGTTTGGAGAGCACATCGGTTACGTGTCAGATGTGTAGCCAAGCAGTAATTTGTCGCCATAGCTGCAAATATTAGCAGGTAATATGAAGTGTTGTCAGCTAAAGTCTGATGATGCAGACGACCGTTAGGACGAAGTACCCAAGAGTACCGCTAGGCCGCGCCTCTTTAGCTCAGTGGTAGAGCACTGGTGTAATAAACCAGGGGTCGTAAGTACCATCCTCACAGGAGAAAGATGAATTTTGGAAATCAGTTGCGCGTCGTGGCCGTATTGCAAACAGTACCTGTGATGACGAACAATTAGCGACAGGCGTTTTTTTAAGAATTACTCTCAGATGTGATTAAGGCGAATGGCGCAGATAAAGCATTTGCCAAAGCGGTACAGCATAAGGTGGGACGAGGCAGTCTGAATTACATTTTATAGATGTATTTCTCACATATCTCAGAGCCTCTCGCGATATTCGTCGTCGTCGTCGTCGTCGTCGTTGTCGTCGCCGCCGCCGCTTCTGCAGAAGTAGCAAATGGCAATCGTAGCAAATGCGGCGAGGGACGCCCTGCCTTCGATTCCGAATGCACAAAGTGTGCGGTCTTGTTTCTCAGTCTATATTTGGTCGGTCACGTCAGAGGTTGAATGTAACGAATGGGTGGGAAAGAGCAAGGGCAGCGGCTGTGTAGAACGAAAACACAAATCCTCAGGGGTGTGAGCGTTTCGAGATGAGTCGTATACATGTAAATGTTGGTCGTCAGTGACCGTGTGGCCTAATGGATAAGGCGTCGGACTTCGGATGTGAAGATTACAGTTTCGAATGCTGTCACGCTTGTGATTTTCCAGTTCTGAAAAAGAAACATAACGTTGTAATGTAGGAGTTGAGCAGTACGAAACAGTCTGAATGTTGCTGTTGACCATTTTTTGCTTGGAGATGCTCTTGAGCTTGAAACACACACAACAAGACCGGTGTGAACTAGCGAAACGGTCGGCAGAGTGCCGACACAGCGAGTTTTGACTATCACTTGCACATCTAAAACAACGTCGGAAAGTAACTCGTTCGGCTTTTGAGTCACATAAAGTATGTGTGTTAATTTTGACGCCACTAGCTCTGCATGTTGTCATGCAATTTCTTTACCTCTCAGAAATGATTATGACATAAAAGTGAAGTACGTGACGAGTGTGACGTTAGGAAAACATTAGGCATCATGGAGAGATTCTGTATGGGACCACCCAACCCAAACGAGTACTGTGTGACGTGCTACCCGGCAAGTATTCACCGAAGTAGCCGGCTAGCTCAGTCGGTAGAGCGTCAGACTCTTAAACCCAGGGTCGTGGGTTCGAGCCAGACGCTGGGCGGAACGGAATTTTGTTCCGCTGCCGGTGTAAATCACCGTTTTTCTGATTAACGAGATTTAATGGAAATAGCAACTTTAAACTTTGCCTACGTCTCTGTCAGTCGCAAGGAAACTGTATTTGAAGGTGAAGGTGATTTTGTAGACATGTGTGAAAGACATGTTCTGAAATGCAAGTGTTGTTGTTTGGAGAGCATATCGGTTACGTGTCAGATGTGTAGCCAAGCAGTAATTTGTCGCCATAGCTGCAAATATTAGCAGGTAATATGAAGTGTTGTCAGCTAAAGTCTGATGATGCAGACGACCGTTAGGACGAAGTACCCAAGAGTACCGCTAGGACGCGCCTCTTTAGCTCAGTGGTAGAGCACTGGTGTAATAAACCAGGGGTCGTAAGTTCCATCCTTACAGGAGAAAGATGAATTTTGGAAATCAGTTGCGCGTCGTGGCCGTATTGCAAACAGTACCTGTGATGACGAACAATTAGCGACAGGCGTTTTTTTAAGAATTACTCTCAGATGCGATTAAGGCGAATGGCGCAGATAAAGCATTTGCCAAAGCGGTACAGCATAAGGTGGGACGAGGCAGTCTGAATTACATTTTATAGATGTATTTCTCACATATCTCAGAGCCTCTCGCGATATTCGTCGTCGTCGTCGTCGTCGCTTCTGCAGAAGTAGCAAATGGCAATCGTAGCAAATGCGGCGAGGGACGCCCTGCCTTCGATTCCGAATGCACAAAGTGTGTGGTCTTGTTTCTCAGTCTATATTTGGTCGGTCACGTCAGAGGTTGAATGTAACGAATGGGTGGGAAAGAGCAAGGGCAGCGGCTGTGTAGAACGAAAACACAAATCCTCAGGGGTGTGAGCGTTTCGAGATGAGTCGTATACATGTAAAGGTTGGTCGTCAGTGACCGTGTGGCCTAATGGATAAGGCGTCGGACTTCGGATGTGAAGATTACAGTTTCGAATGCTGTCACGCTTGTGTTTTTCCAGTTCTGAAAAAGAAACATAACGTTGTAATGTAGCAATTGAGCAGTACGAAACAGTCTGAATGTTGCTGTTGACCATTTTTTGCTTGGAGATGCTCTTGAGCTTGAAACACACACAACAAGACCGGTGTTAACTAGCGAAACGGTCGGCAGAGTGCCGACACAGCGAGTTTTGACTATCACTTGCACATCTAAAACAACGTCGGAAAGTAACTCGTTCGGCTTTTGAGTCACATAAAGTATGTGTGTTAATTTTGACGCCACTAGCTCTGCATGTTGTCATGCAATTTCTTTACCTCTCGGAAATGATTATGACATAAAAGTGAAGTACGTGACGAGTGTGACGTTAGGAAAACATTAGGCATCATGGAGAGATTCTGTATGGGACCACCCAACCCAAACGAGTACTGTGTGACGTGCTACCCGGCAGGTATTCACCGAAGTAGCCGGCTAGCTCAGTCGGTAGAGCGTCAGACTTTTAAACCCAGGGTCGTGGGTTCGAGCCAGACGCTGGGCGGAACGGAATTTTGTTCCGCTGCAGGTGTAAATCACCGTTTTTCTGATTAACGAGATTTAATGGAAATAGAAACTTTAAACTTTGCCTACGTCTCTGTCAGTCGCAAGGAAACTGTATTTGAAGGTGAAGGTGATTTTGTAGACATGTGTGAAAGACATGTTCTGAAATGCAAGTGTTGTTGTTTGGAGAGCACATCGGTTACGTGTCAGATGTGTAGCCAAGCAGTAATTTGTCGCCATAGCTGCAAATATTAGCCGGTAATATGAAGTGTTGTCAGCTAAAGTCTGATGATGCAGACGACCGTTAGGACGAAGTACCCAAGAGAACCGCTAGGCCGCGCCTCTTTAGCTCAGTGGTAGAGCACTGGTGTAATAAACTAGGGGTCGTAAGTTCCATCCTCACAGGAGAAAGATGAATTTTGGAAATCAGTTGCGCGTCGTGGCCGTATTGCAAACAGTACCTGTGATGACGAACAATTAGCGACAGGCGTTTTTTTAAGAATTACTCTCAGATGTGATTAAGGCGAATGGCGCAGATAAAGCATTTGCCAAAGCGGTACAGCATAAGGTGGGACGAGGCAGTCTGAATTACATTTTATAGATGTATTTCTCACATATCTCAGAGCCTCTCGCGATATTCGTCGTCGTCGTCGTCGTCGTCGTCGTCGTCGTCGTCGTCGCCGCCGCCGCTTCTGCAGAAGTAGCAAATGGCAATCGTAGCAAATGCGGCGAGGGACGCCCTGCCTTCGATTCCGAATGCACAAAGTGTGTGGTCTTGTTTCTCAGTCTATATTTGGTCGGTCACGTCAGAGGTTGAATGTAACGAATGGGTGGGAAAGAGCAAGGGCAGCGGCTGTGTAGAACGAAAACACAAATCCTCAGGGGTGTGAGCGTTTCGAGATGAGTCGTATACATGTAAATGTTGGTCGTCAGTGACCGTGTGGCCTAATGGATAAGGCGTCGGACTTCGGATGTGAAGATTACAGGTTCGAATGCTGTCACGCTTGTGTTTTTCCAGTTCTGAAAAAGAAACATAACGTTGTAATGTAGCAATTGAGCAGTACGAAACAGTCTGAATGTTGCTGTTGACCATTTTTTGCTTGGAGATGCTCTTCAGCTTGAAACACACACAACAAGACCGGTGTTAACTAGCGAAACGGTCGGCAGAGTGCCGACACAGCGAGTTTTGACTATCACTTGCACATCTAAAACAACGTCGGAAAGTAACTCGTTCGGCTTTTGAGTCACATAAAGTATGTGTGTTAATTTTGACGCCACTAGCTCTGCATGTTGTCATGCAATTTCTTTACCTCTCAGAAATGATTATGACATAAAAGTGAAGTACGTGACGAGTGTGACGTTAGGAAAACATTAGGCATCATGGAGAGATTCTGTATGGGACCACCCAACCCAAACGAGTACTGTGTGACGTGCTACCCGGCAGGTATTCACCGACGTAGCCGGCTAGCTCAGTCGGTAGAGCGTCAGACTCTTAAACCCAGGGTCGTGGGTTCGAGCCAGACGCTGGGCGGAACGGAATTTTGTTCCGCTGCCGGTGTAAATCACCGTTTTTCTGATTAACGATATTTAATGGAAATAGCAACTTTAAACTTTGCCTACGTCTCTGTCAGTCGCAAGGAAACTGTATTTGAAGGTGAAGGTGATTTTGTAGACATGTGTGAAAGACATGTTCTGAAATGCAAGTGTTGTTGTTTGGAGAGCACATCGGTTACGTGTCAGATGTGTAGCCAAGCAGTAATTTGTCGCCATAGCTGCAAATATTAGCCGGTAATATGAAGTGTTGTCAGCTAAAGTCTGATGATGCAGACGACCGTTAGGACGAAGTACCCAAGAGAACCGCTAGGCCGTGCTTCTTTAACTCAGTGGTAGAGCAGTGGTGTAATAAACCAGGGGTCGTAAGTTCCACCCTCACAGGAGAAAGATGAATTTTGGAAATCAGTTGCGCGTCGTGGCCGTATTGCAAACAGTACCTGTGATGACGAACAATTAGCGACAGGCGTTTTTTAAAGAATTACTCTCAGATGTGATTAAGGCGAATGGCGCAGATAAAGCATTTGCCAAAGCGGTACAGCATAAGGTGGGACGAGGCAGTCTGAATTACATTTTATAGATGTATTTCTCACATATCTCAGAGCCTCTCGCGATATTCGTCGTCGTCGTCGTCGTCGCCGCCGCCGCTTCTGCAGAAGTAGCAAATGGCAATCGTAGCAAATGCGGCGAGGGACGCCCTGCCTTCGATTCCGAATGCACAAAGTGTGTGGTCTTGTTTCTCAGTCTATATTTGGTCGGTCACGTCAGAGGTTGAATGTAACGAATGGGTGGGAAAGAGCAAGGGGCAGCGGCTGTGTAGAACGAAAACACAAATCCTCAGGGGTGTGAGCGTTTCGAGATGAGTCGTATACATGTAAATGTTGGTCGTCAGTGACCGTGTGGCCTAATGGATAAGGCGTCGGACTTCGGATGTGAAGATTACAGGTTCGAATGCTGTCACGCTTGTGTTTTTCCAGTTCTGAAAAAGAAACATAACGTTGTAATGTAGCAATTGAGCAGTACGAAACAGTCTGAATGTTGCTGTTGACCATTTTTTGCTTGGAGATGCTCTTCAGCTTGAAACACACACAACAAGACCGGTGTTAACTAGCGAAACGGTCGGCAGAGTGCCGACACAGCGAGTTTTGACTATCACTTGCACATCTAAAACAACGTCGGAAAGTAACTCGTTCGGCTTTTGAGTCACATAAAGTATGTGTGTTAATTTTGACGCCACTAGCTCTGCATGTTGTCATGCAATTTCTTTACCTCTCAGAAATGATTATGACATAAAAGTGAAGTACGTGACGAGTGTGACGTTAGGAAAACATTAGGCATCATGGAGAGATTCTGTATGGGACCACCCAACCCAAACGAGTACTGTGTGACGTGCTACCCGGCAGGTATTCACCGACGTAGCCGGCTAGCTCAGTCGGTAGAGCGTCAGACTCTTAAACCCAGGGTCGTGGGTTCGAGCCAGACGCTGGGCGGAACGGAATTTTGTTCCGCTGCCGGTGTAAATCACCGTTTTTCTGATTAACGATATTTAATGGAAATAGCAACTTTAAACTTTGCCTACGTCTCTGTCAGTCGCAAGGAAACTGTATTTGAAGGTGAAGGTGATTTTGTAGACATGTGTGAAAGACATGTTCTGAAATGCAAGTGTTGTTGTTTGGAGAGCACATCGGTTACGTGTCAGATGTGTAGCCAAGCAGTAATTTGTCGCCATAGCTGCAAATATTAGCCGGTAATATGAAGTGTTGTCAGCTAAAGTCTGATGATGCAGACGACCGTTAGGACGAAGTACCCAAGAGAACCGCTAGGCCGTGCTTCTTTAACTCAGTGGTAGAGCAGTGGTGTAATAAACCAGGGGTCGTAAGTTCCACCCTCACAGGAGAAAGATGAATTTTGGAAATCAGTTGCGCGTCGTGGCCGTATTGCAAACAGTACCTGTGATGACGAACAATTAGCGACAGGCGTTTTTTAAAGAATTACTCTCAGATGTGATTAAGGCGAATGGCGCAGATAAAGCATTTGCCAAAGCGGTACAGCATAAGGTGGGACGAGGCAGTCTGAATTACATTTTATAGATGTATTTCTCACATATCTCAGAGCCTCTCGCGATATTCGTCGTCGTCGTCGTCGTCGCCGCCGCCGCTTCTGCAGAAGTAGCAAATGGCAATCGTAGCAAATGCGGCGAGGGACGCCCTGCCTTCGATTCCGAATGCACAAAGTGTGTGGTCTTGTTTCTCAGTCTATATTTGGTCGGTCACGTCAGAGGTTGAATGTAACGAATGGGTGGGAAAGAGCAAGGGGCAGCGGCTGTGTAGAACGAAAACACAAATCCTCAGGGGTGTGAGCGTTTCGAGATGAGTCGTATACATGTATATATTGGTCGTCAGTGACCGTGTGGCCTAATGGATAAGGCGTCGGACTTCGGATGTGAAGATTACAGGTTCGAATGCTGTCACGCTTGTGTTTTTCCAGTTCTGAAAAAGAAACATAACGTTGTAATGTAGCAATTGAGCAGTACGAAACAGTCTGAATGTTGCTGTTGACCATTTTTTGCTTGGAGATGCTCTTGAGCTTGAAACACACACAACAAGACCGGTGTTAACTAGCGAAATGGTCGGCAGAGTGCCGACACAGCGAGTTTTGACTATCACTTGCACATCTAAAACAACGTCGGAAAGTAACTCGTTCGGCTTTTGAGTCACATAAAGTATGTGTGTTAATTTTGACGCCACTAGCTCTGCATGTTGTCATGCAATTTCTTTACCTCTCAGAAATGATTATGACATAAAAGTGAAGTACGTGACGAGTGTGACGTTAGGAAAACATTAGGCATCATGGAGCGATTCTGTATGGGACCACCCAACCCAAACGAGTACTGTGTGACGTGCTACCCGGCAGGTATTCACCAGGTAGCCGGCTAGCTCAGTCGGTAGAGCGTCAGACTCTTAAACCCAGGGTCGTGGGTTCGAGCCAGAGGCTGGGCGGAACGGAATTTTGTTCCGCTGCCGGTGTAAATCACCGTTTTTCTGATTAACGAGATTTAATGGAAATAGCAACTTTAAACTTTGCCTACGTCTCTGTCAGTCGCAAGGAAACTGTATTTGAAGGTGAAGGTGATTTTGTAGACATGTGTGAAAGACATGTTCTGAAATGCAAGTGTTGTTGTTTGGAGAGCACATCGGTTACGTGTCAGATGTGTAGCCAAGCAGTAATTTGTCGCCATAGCTGCAAATATTAGCCGGTAATATGAAGTGTTGTCAGCTAAAGTCTGATGATGCAGACGACCGTTAGGACGAAGTACCCAAGAGTACCGCTAGGCCGCGCCTCTTTAGCTCAGTGGTAGAGCACTGGTGTAATAAACCAGGGGTCGTAAGTTCCATCCTCACAGGAGAAAGATGAATTTTGGAAATCAGTTGCGCGTCGTGGCCGTATTGCAAACAGTACCTGTGATGACGAACAATTAGCGACAGGCGTTTTTTTAAGAATTACTCTCAGATGTGATTAAGGCGAATGGCGCAGATAAAGCATTTGCCAAAGCGGTACAGCATAAGGTGGGACGAGGCAGTCTGAATTACATTTTATAGATGTATTTCTCACATATCTCAGAGCCTCTCGCGATATTCGTCGTCGTCGTCGTCGTCGCCGCCGCCGCTTCTGCAGAAGTAGCAAATGGCAATCGTAGCAAATGCGGCGAGGGACGCCCTGCCTTCGATTCCGAATGCACAAAGTGTGTGGTCTTGTTTCTCAGTCTATATTTGGTCGGTCACGTCAGAGGTTGAATGTAACGAATGGGTGGGAAAGAGCAAGGGGCAGCGGCTGTGTAGAACGAAAACACCAATCCTCAGGGGTGTGAGCGTTTCGAGATGAGTCGTATACATGTAAATGTTGGTCGTCAGTGACTGTGTGGCCTAATGGATAAGGCGTCGGACTTCGGATCTGAAGATTACAGGTTCGAATGCTGTCACGCTTGTGTTTTTCCAGTTCTGAAAAAGAAACATAACGTTGTAATGTAGCAATTGAGCAGTACGAAACAGTCTGAATGTTGCTGTTGACCATTTTTTGCTTGGAGATGCTCTTGAGCTTGAAACACACACAACAAGACCGGTGTTAACTAGCGAAATGGTCGGCAGAGTGCCGACACAGCGAGTTTTGACTATCACTTGCACATCTAAAACAACGTCGGAAAGTAACTCGTTCGGCTTTTGAGTCACATAAAGTATGTGTGTTAATTTTGACGCCACTAGCTCTGCATGTTGTCATGCAATTTCTTTACCTCTCAGAAATGATTATGACATAAAAGTGAAGTACGTGACGAGTGTGACGTTAGGAAAACATTAGGCATCATGGAGCGATTCTGTATGGGACCACCCAACCCAAACGAGTACTGTGTGACGTGCTACCCGGCAGTTATTCACCAGGTAGCCGGCTAGCTCAGTCGGTAGAGCGTCAGACTCTTAAACCCAGGGTCGTGGGTTCGAGCCAGAGGCTGGGCGGAACGGAATTTTGTTCCGCTGCCGGTGTAAATCACCGTTTTTCTGATTAACGAGATTTAATGGAAATAGCAACTTTAAACTTTGCCTACGTCTCTGTCAGTCGCAACGAAACTGTATTTGAAGGTGAAGGTGATTTTGTAGACATGTGTGAAAGACATGTTCTGAAATGCAAGTGTTGTTGTTTGGAGAGCACATCGGTTACGTGTCAGATGTGTAGCCAAGCAGTAATTTGTCGCCATAGCTGCAAATATTAGCCGGTAATATGAAGTGTTGTCAGCTAAAGTCTGATGATGCAGACGACCGTTAGGACGAAGTACCCAAGAGTACCGCTAGGCCGTGCCTCTTTAGCTCAGTGGTAGAGCACTGGTGTAATAAACCAGGGGTCGTAAGTTCCATCCTCACAGGAGAAAGATGAATTTTGGAAATCAGTTGCGCGTCGTGGCCGTATTGCAAACAGTACCTGTGATGACGAACAATTAGCGACAGGCGTTTTTTTAAGAATTACTCTCAGATGTGATTAAGGCGAATGGCGCAGATAAAGCATTTGCCAAAGCGGTACAGCATAAGGTGGGACGAGGCAGTCTGAATTACATTTTATAGATGTATTTCTCACATATCTCAGAGCCTCTCGCGATATTCGTCGTCGTCGTCGTCGTCGTCGTCGTCGTCGTCGCCGCCGTCGCTTCTGCAGAAGTAGCAAATGGCAATCGTAGCAAATGCGGCGAGGGACGCCCTGCCTTCGATTCCGAATGCACAAAGTGTGTGGTCTTGTTTCTCAGTCTATATTTGGTCGGTCACGTCAGAGGTTGAATGTAACGAATGGGTGGGAAAGAGCAAGGGGCAGCGGCTGTGTAGAACGAAAACACAAATCCTCAGGGGTGTGAGCGTTTCGAGATGAGTCGTATACATGTATATATTGGTCGTCAGTGACCGTGTGGCCTAATGGATAAGGCGTCGGACTTCGGATGTGAAGATTACAGGTTCGAATGCTGTCACGCTTGTGTTTTTCCAGTTCTGAAAAAGAAACATAACGTTGTAATGTAGCAATTGAGCAGTACGAAACAGTCTGAATGTTGCTGTTGACCATTTTTTGCTTGGAGATGCTCTTGAGCTTGAAACACACACAACAAGACCGGTGTTAACTAGCGAAACGGTCGGCAGAGTGCCGACACAGCGAGTTTTGACTATCACTTGCACATCTAAAACAACGTCGGAAAGTAACTCGTTCGGCTTTTGAGTCACATAAAGTATGTGTGTTAATTTTGACGCCACTAGCTCTGCATGTTGTCATGCAATTTCTTTACCTCTGAGAAATGATTATGACATAAAAGTGAAGTACGTGACGAGTGTGACGTTAGGAAAACATTAGGCATCATGGCGAGATTCTGTATGGGACCACCCAACCCAAACGAGTACTGTGTGACGTGCTACCCGGCAGGTATTCACCGAGGTAGCCGGCTAGCTCAGTCGGTAGTGCGTCAGACTCTTAAACCCAGGGTCGTGGGTTCGAGCCAGACGCTGGGCGGAACGGAATTTTGTTCCGCTGCAGGTGTAAATCACCGTTTTTCTGATTAACGAGATTTAATGGAAATAGCAACTTTAAACTTTGCCTACGTCTCTGTCAGTCGCAAGGAAACTGTATTTGAAGGTGAAGGTGATTTTGTAGACATGTGTGAAAGACATGTTCTGAAATGCAAGTGTTGTTGTTTGGAGAGCACATCGGTTACGTGTCAGATGTGTAGCCAAGCAGTAATTTGTCGCCATAGCTGCAAATATTAGCCGGTAATATGAAGTGTTGTCAGCTAAAGTCTGATGATGCAGACGACCGTTAGGACGAAGTACCCAAGAGTACCGCTAGGCCGCGCCTCTTTAGCTCAGTGGTAGAGCACTGGTGTAATAAACCAGGGGTCGTAAGTTCCATCCTCACAGGAGAAAGATGAATTTTGGAAATCAGTTGCGCGTCGTGGCCGTATTGCAAACAGTACCTGTGATGACGAACAATTAGCGACAGGCGTTTTTTTAAGAATTACTCTCAGATGTGATTAAGGCGAATGGCGCAGATAAAGCATTTGCCAAAGCGGTACAGCATAAGGTGGGACGAGGCAGTCTGAATTACATTTTATAGATGTATTTCTCACATATCTCAGAGCCTCTCGCGATATTCGTCGTCGTCGTCGTCGTCGTCGTCGTCGTCGTCGTCGTCGCCGCCGCCGCCGCCGCCGCTTCTGCAGAAGTAGCAAATGGCAATCGTAGCAAATGCGGCGAGGGACGCCCTGCCTTCGATTCCGAATGCACAAAGTGTGTGGTCTTGTTTCTCAGTCTATATTTGGTCGGTCACGTCAGAGGTTGAATGTAACGAATGGGTGGGAAAGAGCAAGGGCAGCGGCTGTGTAGAACGAAAACACAAATCCTCAGGGGTGTGAGCGTTTCGAGATGAGTCGTATACATGTAAATGTTGGTCGTCAGTGACCGTGTGGCCTAATGGATAAGGCGTCGGACTTCGGATGTGAAGATTACAGGTTCGAATGCTGTCACGCTTGTGTTTTTCCAGTTCTGAAAAAGAAACATAACGTTGTAATGTAGCAATTGAGCAGTACGAAACAGTCTGAATGTTGCTGTTGACCATTTTTTGCTTGGAGATGCTCTTCAGCTTGAAACACACACAACAAGACCGGTGTTAACTAGCGAAACGGTCGGCAGAGTGCCGACACAGCGAGTTTTGACTATCACTTGCACATCTAAAACAACGTCGGAAAGTAACTCGTTCGGCTTTTGAGTCACATAAAGTATGTGTGTTAATTTTGACGCCACTAGCTCTGCATGTTGTCATGCAATTTCTTTACCTCTCAGAAATGATTATGACATAAAAGTGAAGTACGTGACGAGTGTGACGTTAGGAAAACATTAGGCATCATGGAGAGATTCTGTATGGGACCACCCAACCCAAACGAGTACTGTGTGACGTGCTACCCGGCAGGTATTCACCGACGTAGCCGGCTAGCTCAGTCGGTAGAGCGTCAGACTCTTAAACCCAGGGTCGTGGGTTCGAGCCAGACGCTGGGCGGAACGGAATTTTGTTCCGCTGCCGGTGTAAATCACCGTTTTTCTGATTAACGATATTTAATGGAAATAGCAACTTTAAACTTTGCCTACGTCTCTGTCAGTCGCAAGGAAACTGTATTTGAAGGTGAAGGTGATTTTGTAGACATGTGTGAAAGACATGTTCTGAAATGCAAGTGTTGTTGTTTGGAGAGCACATCGGTTACGTGTCAGATGTGTAGCCAAGCAGTAATTTGTCGCCATAGCTGCAAATATTAGCCGGTAATATGAAGTGTTGTCAGCTAAAGTCTGATGATGCAGACGACCGTTAGGACGAAGTACCCAAGAGTACCGCTAGGCCGCGCCTCTTTAGCTCAGTGGTAGAGCACTGGTGTAATAAACCAGGGGTCGTAAGTTCCATCCTCACAGGAGAAAGATGAATTTTGGAAATCAGTTGCGCGTCGTGGCCGTATTGCAAACAGTACCTGTGATGACGAACAATTAGCGACAGGCGTTTTTTTAAGAATTACTCTCAGATGTGATTAAGGCGAATGGCGCAGATAAAGCATTTGCCAAAGCGGTACAGCATAAGGTGGGACGAGGCAGTCTGAATTACATTTTATAGATGTATTTCTCACATATCTCAGAGCCTCTCGCGATATTCGTCGTCGTCGTCGTCGTCGTCGTCGTCGTCGTCGTCGTCGTCGCCGCCGCCGCCGCCGCCGCTTCTGCAGAAGTAGCAAATGGCAATCGTAGCAAATGCGGCGAGGGACGCCCTGCCTTCGATTCCGAATGCACAAAGTGTGTGGTCTTGTTTCTCAGTCTATATTTGGTCGGTCACGTC
Source organism: Schistocerca gregaria (assembly GCF_023897955.1). Classification (NCBI taxonomy): domain Eukaryota; kingdom Metazoa; phylum Arthropoda; class Insecta; order Orthoptera; family Acrididae; genus Schistocerca; species Schistocerca gregaria. The sequence goes on along the minus strand of NW_026061775.1, from coordinate 9,430,271 downwards.
AGAGGTTGAATGTAACGAATGGGTGGGAAAGAGCAAGGGCAGCGGCTGTGTAGAACGAAAACACAAATCCTCAGGGGTGTGAGCGTTTCGAGATGAGTCGTATACATGTAAATGTTGGTCGTCAGTGACCGTGTGGCCTAATGGATAAGGCGTCGGACTTCGGATGTGAAGATTACAGGTTCGAATGCTGTCACGCTTGTGTTTATCCAGTTCTGAAAAAGAAACATAACGTTGTAATGTAGCAATTGAGCAGTACGAAACAGTCTGAATGTTGCTGTTGACCATTTTTTGCTTGGAGATGCTCTTCAGCTTGAAACACACACAACAAGACCGGTGTTAACTAGCGAAACGGTCGGCAGAGTGCCGACACAGCGAGTTTTGACTATCACTTGCACATCTAAAACAACGTCGGAAAGTAACTCGTTCGGCTTTTGAGTCACATAAAGTATGTGTGTTAATTTTGACGCCACTAGCTCTGCATGTTGTCATGCAATTTCTTTACCTCTCAGAAATGATTATGACATAAAAGTGAAGTACGTGACGAGTGTGACGTTAGGAAAACATTAGGCATCATGGAGAGATTCTGTATGGGACCACCCAACCCAAACGAGTACTGTGTGACGTGCTACCCGGCAGGTATTCACCGACGTAGCCGGCTAGCTCAGTCGGTAGAGCGTCAGACTCTTAAACCCAGGGTCGTGGGTTCGAGCCAGACGCTGGGCGGAACGGAATTTTGTTCCGCTGCCGGTGTAAATCACCGTTTTTCTGATTAACGATATTTAATGGAAATAGCAACTTTAAACTTTGCCTACGTCTCTGTCAGTCGCAAGGAAACTGTATTTGAAGGTGAAGGTGATTTTGTAGACATGTGTGAAAGACATGTTCTGAAATGCAAGTGTTGTTGTTTGGAGAGCACATCGGTTACGTGTCAGATGTGTAGCCAAGCAGTAATTTGTCGCCATAGCTGCAAATATTAGCCGGTAATATGAAGTGTTGTCAGCTAAAGTCTGATGATGCAGACGACCGTTAGGACGAAGTACCCAAGAGAACCGCTAGGCCGTGCTTCTTTAACTCAGTGGTAGAGCAGTGGTGTAATAAACCAGGGGTCGTAAGTTCCACCCTCACAGGAGAAAGATGAATTTTGGAAATCAGTTGCGCGTCGTGGCCGTATTGCAAACAGTACCTGTGATGACGAACAATTAGCGACAGGCGTTTTTTAAAGAATTACTCTCAGATGTGATTAAGGCGAATGGCGCAGATAAAGCATTTGCCAAAGCGGTACAGCATAAGGTGGGACGAGGCAGTCTGAATTACATTTTATAGATGTATTTCTCACATATCTCAGAGCCTCTCGCGATATTCGTCGTCGTCGTCGTCGTCGCCGCCGCCGCTTCTGCAGAAGTAGCAAATGGCAATCGTAGCAAATGCGGCGAGGGACGCCCTGCCTTCGATTCCGAATGCACAAAGTGTGTGGTCTTGTTTCTCAGTCTATATTTGGTCGGTCACGTCAGAGGTTGAATGTAACGAATGGGTGGGAAAGAGCAAGGGGCAGCGGCTGTGTAGAACGAAAACACAAATCCTCAGGGGTGTGAGCGTTTCGAGATGAGTCGTATACATGTATATATTGGTCGTCAGTGATCGTGTGGCCTAATGGATAAGGCGTCGGACTTCGGATGTGAAGATTACAGGTTCGAATGCTGTCACGCTTGTGTTTTTCCAGTTCTGAAAAAGAAACATAACGTTGTAATGTAGCAATTGAGCAGTACGAAACAGTCTGAATGTTGCTGTTGACCATTTTTTGCTTGGAGATGCTCTTGAGCTTGAAACACACACAACAAGACCGGTGTTAACTAGCGAAATGGTCGGCAGAGTGCCGACACAGCGAGTTTTGACTATCACTTGCACATCTAAAACAACGTCGGAAAGTAACTCGTTCGGCTTTTGAGTCACATAAAGTATGTGTGTTAATTTTGACGCCACTAGCTCTGCATGTTGTCATGCAATTTCTTTACCTCTCAGAAATGATTATGACATAAAAGTGAAGTACGTGACGAGTGTGACGTTAGGAAAACATTAGGCATCATGGAGCGATTCTGTATGGGACCACCCAACCCAAACGAGTACTGTGTGACGTGCTACCCGGCAGGTATTCACCAGGTAGCCGGCTAGCTCAGTCGGTAGAGCGTCAGACTCTTAAACCCAGGGTCGTGGGTTCGAGCCAGAGGCTGGGCGGAACGGAATTTTGTTCCGCTGCCGGTGTAAATCACCGTTTTTCTGATTAACGAGATTTAATGGAAATAGCAACTTTAAACTTTGCCTACGTCTCTGTCAGTCGCAAGGAAACTGTATTTGAAGGTGAAGGTGATTTTGTAGACATGTGTGAAAGACATGTTCTGAAATGCAAGTGTTGTTGTTTGGAGAGCACATCGGTTACGTGTCAGATGTGTAGCCAAGCAGTAATTTGTCGCCATAGCTGCAAATATTAGCCGGTAATATGAAGTGTTGTCAGCTAAAGTCTGATGATGCAGACGACCGTTAGGACGAAGTACCCAAGAGTACCGCTAGGCCGCGCCTCTTTAGCTCAGTGGTAGAGCACTGGTGTAATAAACCAGGGGTCGTAAGTTCCATCCTCACAGGAGAAAGATGAATTTTGGAAATCAGTTGCGCGTCGTGGCCGTATTGCAAACAGTACCTGTGATGACGAACAATTAGCGACAGGCGTTTTTTTAAGAATTACTCTCAGATGTGATTAAGGCGAATGGCGCAGATAAAGCATTTGCCAAAGCGGTACAGCATAAGGTGGGACGAGGCAGTCTGAATTACATTTTATAGATGTATTTCTCACATATCTCAGAGCCTCTCGCGATATTCGTCGTCGTCGTCGTCGTCGCCGCCGCCGCTTCTGCAGAAGTAGCAAATGGCAATCGTAGCAAATGCGGCGAGGGACGCCCTGCCTTCGATTCCGAATGCACAAAGTGTGTGGTCTTGTTTCTCAGTCTATATTTGGTCGGTCACGTCAGAGGTTGAATGTAACGAATGGGTGGGAAAGAGCAAGGGGCAGCGGCTGTGTAGAACGAAAACACCAATCCTCAGGGGTGTGAGCGTTTCGAGATGAGTCGTATACATGTAAATGTTGGTCGTCAGTGACTGTGTGGCCTAATGGATAAGGCGTCGGACTTCGGATCTGAAGATTACAGGTTCGAATGCTGTCACGCTTGTGTTTTTCCAGTTCTGAAAAAGAAACATAACGTTGTAATGTAGCAATTGAGCAGTACGAAACAGTCTGAATGTTGCTGTTGACCATTTTTTGCTTGGAGATGCTCTTGAGCTTGAAACACACACAACAAGACCGGTGTTAACTAGCGAAATGGTCGGCAGAGTGCCGACACAGCGAGTTTTGACTATCACTTGCACATCTAAAACAACGTCGGAAAGTAACTCGTTCGGCTTTTGAGTCACATAAAGTATGTGTGTTAATTTTGACGCCACTAGCTCTGCATGTTGTCATGCAATTTCTTTACCTCTCAGAAATGATTATGACATAAAAGTGAAGTACGTGACGAGTGTGACGTTAGGAAAACATTAGGCATCATGGAGCGATTCTGTATGGGACCACCCAACCCAAACGAGTACTGTGTGACGTGCTACCCGGCAGTTATTCACCAGGTAGCCGGCTAGCTCAGTCGGTAGAGCGTCAGACTCTTAAACCCAGGGTCGTGGGTTCGAGCCAGAGGCTGGGCGGAACGGAATTTTGTTCCGCTGCCGGTGTAAATCACCGTTTTTCTGATTAACGAGATTTAATGGAAATAGCAACTTTAAACTTTGCCTACGTCTCTGTCAGTCGCAACGAAACTGTATTTGAAGGTGAAGGTGATTTTGTAGACATGTGTGAAAGACATGTTCTGAAATGCAAGTGTTGTTGTTTGGAGAGCACATCGGTTACGTGTCAGATGTGTAGCCAAGCAGTAATTTGTCGCCATAGCTGCAAATATTAGCCGGTAATATGAAGTGTTGTCAGCTAAAGTCTGATGATGCAGACGACCGTTAGGACGAAGTACCCAAGAGTACCGCTAGGCCGTGCCTCTTTAGCTCAGTGGTAGAGCACTGGTGTAATAAACCAGGGGTCGTAAGTTCCATCCTCACAGGAGAAAGATGAATTTTGGAAATCAGTTGCGCGTCGTGGCCGTATTGCAAACAGTACCTGTGATGACGAACAATTAGCGACAGGCGTTTTTTTAAGAATTACTCTCAGATGTGATTAAGGCGAATGGCGCAGATAAAGCATTTGCCAAAGCGGTACAGCATAAGGTGGGACGAGGCAGTCTGAATTACATTTTATAGATGTATTTCTCACATATCTCAGAGCCTCTCGCGATATTCGTCGTCGTCGTCGTCGTCGTCGTCGTCGTCGTCGCCGCCGTCGCTTCTGCAGAAGTAGCAAATGGCAATCGTAGCAAATGCGGCGAGGGACGCCCTGCCTTCGATTCCGAATGCACAAAGTGTGTGGTCTTGTTTCTCAGTCTATATTTGGTCGGTCACGTCAGAGGTTGAATGTAACGAATGGGTGGGAAAGAGCAAGGGGCAGCGGCTGTGTAGAACGAAAACACAAATCCTCAGGGGTGTGAGCGTTTCGAGATGAGTCGTATACATGTATATATTGGTCGTCAGTGACCGTGTGGCCTAATGGATAAGGCGTCGGACTTCGGATGTGAAGATTACAGGTTCGAATGCTGTCACGCTTGTGTTTTTCCAGTTCTGAAAAAGAAACATAACGTTGTAATGTAGCAATTGAGCAGTACGAAACAGTCTGAATGTTGCTGTTGACCATTTTTTGCTTGGAGATGCTCTTGAGCTTGAAACACACACAACAAGACCGGTGTTAACTAGCGAAACGGTCGGCAGAGTGCCGACACAGCGAGTTTTGACTATCACTTGCACATCTAAAACAACGTCGGAAAGTAACTCGTTCGGCTTTTGAGTCACATAAAGTATGTGTGTTAATTTTGACGCCACTAGCTCTGCATGTTGTCATGCAATTTCTTTACCTCTGAGAAATGATTATGACATAAAAGTGAAGTACGTGACGAGTGTGACGTTAGGAAAACATTAGGCATCATGGCGAGATTCTGTATGGGACCACCCAACCCAAACGAGTACTGTGTGACGTGCTACCCGGCAGGTATTCACCGAGGTAGCCGGCTAGCTCAGTCGGTAGTGCGTCAGACTCTTAAACCCAGGGTCGTGGGTTCGAGCCAGACGCTGGGCGGAACGGAATTTTGTTCCGCTGCAGGTGTAAATCACCGTTTTTCTGATTAACGAGATTTAATGGAAATAGCAACTTTAAACTTTGCCTACGTCTCTGTCAGTCGCAAGGAAACTGTATTTGAAGGTGAAGGTGATTTTGTAGACATGTGTGAAAGACATGTTCTGAAATGCAAGTGTTGTTGTTTGGAGAGCACATCGGTTACGTGTCAGATGTGTAGCCAAGCAGTAATTTGTCGCCATAGCTGCAAATATTAGCCGGTAATATGAAGTGTTGTCAGCTAAAGTCTGATGATGCAGACGACCGTTAGGACGAAGTACCCAAGAGTACCGCTAGGCCGCGCCTCTTTAGCTCAGTGGTAGAGCACTGGTGTAATAAACCAGGGGTCGTAAGTTCCATCCTCACAGGAGAAAGATGAATTTTGGAAATCAGTTGCGCGTCGTGGCCGTATTGCAAACAGTACCTGTGATGACGAACAATTAGCGACAGGCGTTTTTTTAAGAATTACTCTCAGATGTGATTAAGGCGAATGGCGCAGATAAAGCATTTGCCAAAGCGGTACAGCATAAGGTGGGACGAGGCAGTCTGAATTACATTTTATAGATGTATTTCTCACATATCTCAGAGCCTCTCGCGATATTCGTCGTCGTCGTCGTCGTCGTCGTCGTCGTCGTCGTCGTCGCCGCCGCCGCCGCCGCCGCTTCTGCAGAAGTAGCAAATGGCAATCGTAGCAAATGCGGCGAGGGACGCCCTGCCTTCGATTCCGAATGCACAAAGTGTGTGGTCTTGTTTCTCAGTCTATATTTGGTCGGTCACGTCAGAGGTTGAATGTAACGAATGGGTGGGAAAGAGCAAGGGCAGCGGCTGTGTAGAACGAAAACACAAATCCTCAGGGGTGTGAGCGTTTCGAGATGAGTCGTATACATGTAAATGTTGGTCGTCAGTGACCGTGTGGCCTAATGGATAAGGCGTCGGACTTCGGATGTGAAGATTACAGTTTCGAATGCTGTCACGCTTGTGTTTTTCCAGTTCTGAAAAAGAAACATAACGTTGTAATGTAGCAATTGAGCAGTACGAAACAGTCTGAATGTTGCCGTTGACCATTTTTTGCTTGGAGATGCTCTTCAGCTTGAAACACACACAACAAGGCCGGTGTTAACTAGCGAAACGGTCGGCAGAGTGCCGACACAGCGAGTTTTGACTATCACTTGCACATCTAAAACAACGTCGGAAAGTAACTCGTTCGGCTTTTGAGTCACATAAAGTATGTGTGTTAATTTTGACGCCACTAGCTCTGCATGTTGTCATGCAATTTCTTTACCTCTCAGAAATGATTATGACATAAAAGTGAAGTACGTGACGAGTGTGACGTTAGGAAAACATTAGGCATCATGGAGAGATTCTGTATGGGACCACCCAACCCAAACGAGTACTGTGTGACGTGCTACCCGGCAGGGATTCACCGAGGTAGCCGGCTAGCTCAGTCGGTAGAGCGTCAGACTCTTAAACCCAGGGTCGTGGGTTCGAGCCAGACGCTGAGCGGAACGGAATTTTGTTCCGCTGCCGGTGTAAATCACCGTTTTTCTGATTAACGATATTTAATGGAAATAGCAACTTTAAACTTTGCCTACGTCTCTGTCAGTCGCAAGGAAACTGTATTTGAAGGTGAAGGTGATTTTGTAGACATGTGTGAAAGACATGTTCTGAAATGCAAGTGTTGTTGTTTGGAGAGCACATCGGTTACGTGTCAGATGTGTAGCCAAGCAGTAATTTGTCGCCATAGCTGCAAATATTAGCCGGTAATATGAAGTGTTGTCAGCTAAAGTCTGATGATGCAGACGACCGTTAGGACGAAGTACCCAAGAGAACCGCAAGGCCGTGCTTCTTTAGCTCAGTGGTAGAGCAGTGGTGTAATAAACCAGGGGTCGTAAGTTCCACCCTCACAGGAGAAAGATGAATTTTGGAAATCAGTTGCGCGTCGTGGCCGTATTGCAAACAGTACCTGTGATGACGAACAATTAGCGACAGGCGTTTTTTAAAGAATTACTCTCAGATGTGATTAAGGCGAATGGCGCAGATAAAGCATTTGCCAAAGCGGTACAGCATAAGGTGGGACGAGGCAGTCTGAATTACATTTTATAGATGTATTTCTCACATATCTCAGAGCCTCTCGCGATATTCGTCGTCGTCGTCGTCGTCGTCGTCGTCGTCGCCGCCGCCGCTTCTGCAGAAGTAGCAAATGGCAATCGTAGCAAATGCGGCGAGGGACGCCCTGCCTTCGATTCCGAATGCACAAAGTGTGTGGTCTTGTTTCTCAGTCTATATTTGGTCGGTCACGTCAGAGGTTGAATGTAACGAATGGGTGGGAAAGAGCAAGGGGCAGCGGCTGTGTAGAACGAAAACACAAATCCTCAGGGGTGTGAGCGTTTCGAGATGAGTCGTATACATGTATATGTTGGTCGTCAGTGACCGTGTGGCCTAATGGATAAGGCGTCGGACTTCGGATCTGAAGATTACAGGTTCGAATGCTGTCACGCTTGTGTTTTTCCAGTTCTGAAAAAGAAACATAACGTTGTAATGTAGCAATTGAGCAGTACGAAACAGTCTGAATGTTGCTGTTGACCATTTTTTGCTTGGAGATGCTCTTGAGCTTGAAACACACACAACAAGACCGGTGTTAACTAGCGAAATGGTCGGCAGAGTGCCGACACAGCGAGTTTTGACTATCACTTGCACATCTAAAACAACGTCGGAAAGTAACTCGTTCGGCTTTTGAGTCACATAAAGTATGTGTGTTAATTTTGACGCCACTAGCTCTGCATGTTGTCATGCAATTTCTTTACCTCTCAGAAATGATTATGACATAAAAGTGAAGTACGTGACGAGTGTGACGTTAGGAAAACATTAGGCATCATGGAGAGATTCTGTATGGGACCACCCAACCCAAACGAGTACTGTGTGACGTGCTACCCGGCAGGTATTCACCGAGGTAGCCGGCTAGCTCAGTCGGTAGAGCGTCAGACTCTTAAACCCAGGGTCGTGGGTTCGAGCCAGACGCTGGGCGGAACGGAATTTTGTTCCGCTGCCGGTGTAAATCACCGTTTTTCTGATTAACGATATTTAATGGAAATAGCAACTTTAAACTTTGCCTACGTCTCTGTCAGTCGCAAGGAAACTGTATTTGAAGGTGAAGGTGATTTTGTAGACATGTGTGAAAGACATGTTCTGAAATGCAAGTGTTGTTGTTTGGAGAGCACATCGGTTACGTGTCAGATGTGTAGCCAAGCAGTAATTTGTCGCCATAGCTGCAAATATTAGCCGGTAATATGAAGTGTTGTCAGCTAAAGTCTGATGATGCAGACGACCGTTAGGACGAAGTACCCAAGAGTACCGCTAGGCCGCGCCTCTTTAGCTCAGTGGTAGAGCACTGGTGTAATAAACCAGGGGTCGTAAGTTCCATCCTCACAGGAGAAAGATGAATTTTGGAAATCAGTTGCGCGTCGTGGCCGTATTGCAAACAGTACCTGTGATGACGAACAATTAGCGACAGGCGTTTTTTTAAGAATTACTCTCAGATGTGATTAAGGCGAATGGCGCAGATAAAGCATTTGCCAAAGCGGTACAGCATAAGGTGGGACGAGGCAGTCTGAATTACATTTTATAGATGTATTTCTCACATATCTCAGAGCCTCTCGCGATATTCGTCGTCGTCGTCGTCGTCGTCGTCGTCGCCGCCGTCGCTTCTGCAGAAGTAGCAAATGGCAATCGTAGCAAATGCGGCGAGGGACGCCCTGCCTTCGATTCCGAATGCACAAAGTGTGTGGTCTTGTTTCTCAGTCTATATTTGGTCGGTCACGTCAGAGGTTGAATGTAACGAATGGGTGGGAAAGAGCAAGGGGCAGCGGCTGTGTAGAACGAAAACACAAATCCTCAGGGGTGTGAGCGTTTCGAGATGAGTCGTATACATGTATATATTGGTCGTCAGTGACCGTGTGGCCTAATGGATAAGGCGTCGGACTTCGGATGTGAAGATTACAGTTTCGAATGCTGTCACGCTTGTGTTTTTCCAGTTCTGAAAAAGAAACATAACGTTGTAATGTAGCAATTGAGCAGTACGAAACAGTCTGAATGTTGCTGTTGACCATTTTTTGCTTGGAGATGCTCTTGAGCTTGAAACACACACAACAAGACTGGTGTTAACTAGCGAAATGGTCGGCAGAGTGCCGACACAGCGAGTTTTGACTATCACTTGCACATCTAAAACAACGTCGGAAAGTAACTCGTTCGGCTTTTGAGTCACATAAAGTATGTGTGTTAATTTTGACGCCACTAGCTCTGCATGTTGTCATGCAATTTCTTTACCTCTCAGAAATGATTATGACATAAAAGTGAAGTACGTGACGAGTGTGACGTTAGGAAAACATTAGGCATCATGGAGAGATTCTGTATGGGACCACCCAACCCAAACGAGTACTGTGTGACGTGCTACCCGGCAGGTATTCACCGAAGTAGCCGGCTAGCTCAGTCGGTAGAGCGTCAGACTCTTAAACCCAGGGTCGTGGGTTCGAGCCAGACGCTGGGCGGAACGGAATTTTGTTCCGCTGCAGGTGTAAATCACCGTTTTTCTGATTAACGAGATTTAATGGAAATAGCAACTTTAAACTTTGCCTACGTCTCTGTCAGTCGCAAGGAAACTGTATTTGAAGGTGAAGGTGATTTTGTAGACATGTGTGAAAGACATGTTCTGAAATGCAAGTGTTGTTGTTTGGAGAGCACATCGGTTACGTGTCAGATGTGTAGCCAAGCAGTAATTTGTCGCCATAGCTGCAAATATTAGCCGGTAATATGAAGTGTTGTCAGCTAAAGTCTGATGATGCAGACGACCGTTAGGACGAAGTACCCAAGAGTACCGCTAGGCCGCGCCTCTTTAGCTCAGTGGTAGAGCACTGGTGTAATAAACCAGGGGTCGTAAGTTCCATCCTCACAGAAGAAAGATGAATTTTGGAAATCAGTTGCGCGTCGTGGCCGTATTGCAAACAGTACCTGTGATGACGAACAATTAGCGACAGGCGTTTTTTTAAGAATTACTCTCAGATGTGATTAAGGCGAATGGCGCAGATAAAGCATTTGCCAAAGCGGTACAGCATAAGGTGGGACGAGGCAGTCTGAATTACATTTTATAGATGTATTTCTCACATATCTCAGAGCCTCTCGCGATATTCGTCGTCGTCGTCGTCGTCGTCGTCGTCGTCGTCGTCGTCGCCGCCGTCGCTTCTGCAGAAGTAGCAAATGGCAATCGTAGCAAATGCGGCGAGGGACGCCCTGCCTTCGATTCCGAATGCACAAAGTGTGTGGTCTTGTTTCTCAGTCTATATTTGGTCGGTCACGTCAGAGGTTGAATGTAACGAATGGGTGGGAAAGAGCAAGGGGCAGCGGCTGTGTAGAACGAAAACACAAATCCTCAGGGGTGTGAGCGTTTCGAGATGAGTCGTATACATGTATATATTGGTCGTCAGTGACCGTGTGGCCTAATGGATAAGGCGTCGGACTTCGGATCTGAAGATTACAGGTTCGAATGCTGTCACGCTTGTGTTTTTCCAGTTCTGAAAAAGAAACATAACGTTGTAATGTAGCAATTGAGCAGTACGAAACAGTCTGAATGTTGCTGTTGACCATTTTTTGCTTGGAGATGCTCTTCAGCTTGAAACACACACAACAAGACCGGTGTTAACTAGCGAAACGTTCGGCAGAGTGCCGACACAGCGAGTTTTGACTATCACTTGCACATCTAAAACAACGTCGGAAAGTAACTCGTTCGGCTTTTGAGTCACATAAAGTATGTGTGTTAATTTTGACGCCACTAGCTCTGTATGTTGTCATGCAATTTCTTTACCTCTCAGAAATGATTATGACATAAAAGTGAAGTACGTGACGAGTGTGACGTTAGGAAAACATTAGGCATCATGGAGAGATTCTGTATGGGACCACCCAACCCAAACGAGTACTGTGTGACGTGCTACCCGGCAGGTATTCACCGAGGTAGCCGGCTAGCTCAGTCGGTAGAGCGTCAGACTCTTAAACCCAGGGTCGTGGGTTCGAGCCAGACGCTGGGCGGAACGGAATTTTGTTCCGCTGCCGGTGTAAATCACCGTTTTTCTGATTAACGATATTTAATGGAAATAGCAACTTTAAACTTTGCCTACGTCTCTGTCAGTCGCAAGGAAACTGTATTTGAAGGTGAAGGTGATTTTGTAGACATGTGTGAAAGACATGTTCTGAAATGCAAGTGTTGTTGTTTGGAGAGCACATCGGTTACGTGTCAGATGTGTAGCCAAGCAGTAATTTGTCGCCATAGCTGCAAATATTAGCCGGTAATATGAAGTGTTGTCAGCTAAAGTCTGATGATGCAGACGACCGTTAGGACGAAGTACCCAAGAGAACCGCTAGGCCGTGCTTCTTTAGCTCAGTGGCATTCTGGCTTTAGCCGTCGCCGCGGTCGGACGTGCTTGTTGTTTACTCCGCGTACGTTAGCGCTATCGCCGGTGTTTGGTGTTTACGTGAAGTTAGCTGTACATTTTCGCTGTTATTTTTTGAGTGGTGTCTCTGATAAGTGTTTTTATAGTGCTTTCGTCCGTTCCACGTCTCGTGCTTCGCCGCAATTTCGGTTGTTGCCGGAATTTCGTCGGAACCGACGACCATGTCTGACACCGTCAGGAAGAATACTTTAGTCTTCTCGTTCGAGAAAGAAACACGGCCAGTCCAACCCACTGCGCTGGAAATCCACGATTGGCTGACTGAGGTAATCGGTATAACTTCTGACTCTGTTCATACCACGCAATTAGATGCTGAAAAATACTGTGTTTTTGTTAAATTTCTGAACTCAGTGACAGTCGATAAGTTGCTTGCAAAATGGGGTAATTCCGTCGAATTTGTTCATCGAGACGGTTCAAAAAGTAATGTCTCTGTACGAAAAGCTGATATCATGTACACCAATGTCAGGATTTTGAATGTTCCAATTGAAATTGATAATCAGTTGATCAAGGACGCTCTATCTAAATATGGCGAAGTTAAATCTATCTATAACGAAAGATGGTCGAAGCTATACAAGATACAGTGTTTTAATGGCATTAGATCCGTTGAAATGGAGGTGAAAGCCAACATTCCGTCCCATATATCCGTTGCAGGCCATAAAGCACATGTTGTGTATTCTGGTCAGGAGCGCACGTGCAATATTTGCAATGAGACAGGTCATTTCCGACAAGATTGTCCGCGCCGTGTTTTTGTTCTTCGGAACAATCTAACACAGCGTCAAAAACTGACCCTCAGCGATGTCTTACCAAATAGCACTTCCCTTCTTTCGGTTAACGACAGTGGTGCATGTACTTCTGCAGTGCCCGCCATAACTACTACGGAGTTCCCTCCCCTGAGCGTCATTACATCACACCCTTCTGTTCCCGATTGCGATCTCCAGAATAAGAAGCGACCGTTGGAAACGACCGATGACGGCTCGGACGGCGAGTCCGCCCGTAATTCGCCTTCCACCCGCAAGCAGAAGCAGTGTAATGCGGATGTGCTCGAGGAAACAAACAGTACATGTATTGACGTGACGACAGCCGCTGAGGCAACCCGGCCGCTGTCGGCGGCTGAACAGGTACAAACGGTCCACGGAGGGGACGCAGTAACGATTGTCGCGGAGACGGAAGAGGCGCACTCCGAAGCACAAGAGGTGACGGAGCGGAACCCAACTCAAGAACTTACAGACCCACAAACCGCCGACTCAGTCAGTGCTCTGGAGCTAGTGACGGAAGAACAAGGAAATGGCACTCGTAAAAAGGACGCTGTTGAGGCAGCTTCGGTCACAACGGTGGTAAAGATAGACAATCCGAATGACGGCGCGTTGAACCAAGATGTCCGAAGACGCCGACTCAAACCGCATCCTAATCTCAAAGCTTCCCGTAACCAAAGCAAACAACAACCAGCACAAGAGGAAGCGACGGCCAAGAACGTCTTGTATGAAATCATCACGGAAAGACCTAAGGAGGTACCTTCAAGTGACATTAGTGATGCAAAGCCCCTCGGTAAAACTAAAACCCGAGATGTTCGGAATCCTGCACCAAAATGAGGCTGTAAGATGAAAAAAAAAGGGATTTTGTTGAACCAGTTTCATTTCTAATTGTACTACTGTCTTAGTCATATTTCAGAGGAACCAGATGAAGTGTTTACCGAGCTTCAAATACTGACTATTCTTTTAGATGTTTGTTTAAGCGGAGTCGTTTCTCCCTTCTAGAAGCTGCACATCTCTTTTTTTTTTTTTTATTAATATTTTGTTATCTTTTTAATCACTTATTTACTTTTTATGCAAACTAAATGTCCCAGGCATATACAATTACGACTATCAATATTAACAGGATTACATCCGTGACTAAAGTTACAGCGCTCAAGGATTATTTATATGAGTCAGGGACGGACATTGCTTTCCTACAGGAAGTAGTGCTGACTAATCTTACAGTGCCTGGATATTTGGCGATTTTAAATGTCTCACTTGACACCAACGTCGGTACAGCAATTTTAGTCAGGGAGGGGATTCCTGTCTCGGATATCGAGAGGTTGGACTCCGGCAGAGCGATAGGTATAAAAGTCTTTGGTTCTACCCTTATCAATCTGTATGCCCCTTCTGGCACATCCAATAGAATGGAAAGAGCACAGTTCTATAAAGAAGAAATCATTTATTTATTACGGAAAAACCCAAAAGATCTTATAATAGGCGGTGATTTTAATTGTGTGATAAATAAGAAAGACCAGGTTCCGAATTTTAATAACTGCATTGAACTGAAGCGTTTCGTCACTGTTTTACAGCTTAAAGATGCTTGGGAAATAATGTATCCCACATTTGTGGCATTTACATTCCTAGGTCCTCACTCACGTAGCAGGATCGACAGACTCTACATATCGCAAAGTCTAGTTAGCTCCTTCATTAAAGCAGAGACGATTCCAGTTTACTTTTCTGATCATAGCTCCGTGCTAGCTTCCATCAACCTTACTGCGCAACCCACTCGCCGTTTTAGAAGTTCATGGCACCTTAATACGTCACTGATGCAGGACGACGGATTAGAAGAAAGTTTGACAGAAGCGTGGGCATTGTGCCTCCGCTCTGCAGATAGACACGTCTCAGTACTAGACTGGTGGTGCAACAGGGCAAAGCCTAAACTGAGAAAAGTTCTCATCCAGTATAGTGTACAACGATCGAAAGACTTGAAAAATTCCATAGAATTTTATTATACCATGCTGCGAAATTTATATGAGCAGGCGAACACTTCCAACGTCCGTCTGGCAGATATCAAGCAAACTAAGGCCAAATTGCTCAGTCTTAAAAGACAGCAGATGGAGGGTCTGAAATTAAAATCCAAGGCTAAGACAGTCGTGGAGGATGAACATGCTTCCTTGTACCATCTACTGAAGCACGAAAGAAACAGGAGACGCACCTTCATTGATGGACTTCAGTCTGAAACTGGCGAGACACTCACGACTCAGAGAGACATCGTCAATGCAGTGCACAAATATTACGAAGACCTATACACTGCCAACCCGGTATGTGAAGAGTCCTTCGATGAGTTCCTTAGTTACATAGCTCCACAGGTCTCGGACGAGGAAAACGAAGACCTTCTCGTTGAGTGTACTAACGAAGATATCCACAGAATCATCTGCAAATCTCCTCTGAGGAAATCGCCGGGACCGGATGGTTTGCCTGTTGAATTTTATAAACGATACTGGCCACTGATTGGTGACATGTTTACCCGAATGACGAACGAGGTGCTTCAGGGAAAGCATTTACCTGCTGTTTTTAAAGAGAGCACAATAGTACTAATCCCAAAAAATGCTGCAAAAAGAAACCTCAACAACTTTCGTCCTATCTCCCTGTTAAACTCCGATTATAAAATCATCGGCAGAATTTTAAACAACAGACTCTCACAGTTGGCCAAAAAGATAGTAAGTCCATACCAGTCCTGTGTGCCTACCAAGAGCATTTTCAAAAGCATAGCTGAATATAGAGATATAATTGCAATCACTGCTGTGACCACCATAAAATGTGCTATCATGTTTATTGACTTCCAGAAAGCATTTGATCGTGTGGATCATAGATTCCTTAGTGCCACACTGAACAAAATAGGTTTTAATGAGCGAGTCGTAAGTGTGATCAGAAATGTTGCAACAGGCATCAGCGCTTGTATATCAGTTAACTGCCAGAGGACAAAGCAGATTCAGATCAGGCGCGGCGTTCCTCAAGGAAGCCCCCTCTCCATGTTCCTATTCGTGCTTTCATTAGAACCTTTCCTCCGCAGTGTTCATGCCACTCTAACTGGCATCACATTATCTGGTCACCGAACAGTCATAAACGCCTATGCCGATGATGTCGGAGTCGTCCTGCGAAATCCCGACGACATTTTGAAATTGGAAACGCTAATTAAAAAGTACTGTAGAGTCTCCGGAGCAGGTGTCAACGCAAACAAAAGCAAACTCCTAAACCTGCGGGGTTTTCAACATACCACCTTAGCCTGGGCCACAATGGTCACCCAATGCAAAGCACTAGGAATAACACTGACACCTTGTCCGTTAAAAATGGCAGCTATCAATTGGAGAAATACGTCGGGACAACTTCTTGGAACAACAAGAGAAAACCTCCACCGTAACATGAACCAAGTTCAGAGGGTGATTTTCATTAACCACTGCATTCTCTCCAGGAGTTACTTTATAGCACAGATCTTCCCACTACCGAAAATGATTGGAAAAAAGATAATGTCTACCATTGCCAGCTATCTTTGGAGAGGGGATATATTCAGAGTCGACGCAAGAACTGCGACCTTAGATCCCAGGAATGGAGGTTTGGGGTTAGTTGACATCAGAAATAAGGCGTCTGCGCTTTTTATAAAAAGGACCGCCACTATCCTTAGCGACCACGCTGATAGCATTACAACTAAATTATTTGAAGTTGTCAGGCCTGCCAGTTTACAGGCGCCGGTGAATGTGCAAACAATAAATAATCGGCTCCAGTACGTTCGTGTATATTTTGTGGAATTCAGCTATCTCGGCGGTGTCATCATCAACTCACGACGGATCACGGCCCGCGATATTCTGTGCCATCGAAAGAAAATGGAGGGGAGAAACAAATTGGAAAGTAAATACCCACACACTGATTGGGACGCCATATGGAAAAATATTAATATGCGTGGTTTACCATCGGACGTCAAGTCAGCGTGGTATAAAACAGTGAATGAGACCGTAAGCACCAATGAAAGGTTACATGCAATCGGCGTTAGCGACACGAACCTATGTCTCAAATGTAAATTGATCGACACGTTAGTGCACAGATTCACGTGCGGTGGCAATCTACAACTCTGTAATTGGATTAGGGAACAACTGGCTTTTCTTACGAGATCTTCGGTGGAAAATTTTCCCCCTGTTACATTCCTCAGGCCTCAGACTTGCTATTTTCCAGCAGCAAAAAACAACTCGGTCCATTGGTTAATGGGACACTATGTGAATTACGTAATTAATCACCTGGGAAATGACAATTCCACTGATTTTTACATGTACTTGAAGTGTGCTTTTTATACCGCCCTGAAATATAAAGACCACAAGAAAAACTACGGCAATATGCTTAAAATTGTATTCGAGCGACTGGGCATTGGTTGACAAGCCAACGAGATAAACAAAAATCGTTTATTTAAGCGAAACGACGCTTAAACAAAAACAATTGGGGAGAAGTACAATTTTACAGTTTCATATTACAATCACTTATCCTCTGCTGGCAAAGAAGGCTATTTTGTTTATTGCACAGAAGAAGCCGAAGCCGAAAGCCAGTATCGCAGGGTTAAAGATAAATTGTTTTCTTATACATTCATTTTAAGACTGAGAAGGAAGTCTCATTTGTTTCCATGGAAGGGAACATACTTTTTTTATTATTATTATTAATCTCAAGAAGGAAAGGAGGCTATGGAATTAGTGCCTTAACATAAAATTCCTTCTTCACATTCCATGAAGATTTTTCTTTTACAATAAAAAAATAACAAACAAACAAAAATAATAATAATAACAATAAAAAAACTAAACAGAAATTAAAAAAAAAATATACAGGTTCAGGGTCCACTACTTCCTACAACTTTATTATATATTACAAAGAAGTATGCTAGGTTGCCGAGAAGCAGTGGATGAGAAAAAAAAAAAAAAAAAAAGCACTAAAGCTATAACCTTCAATCTCTATTGCCTCGGCATGACATAAATTTTTTGTTTCAAATGAAGCATCTTTTGGTTCAGGATTTCGAAGGCAAAACAGCATATATCTACGTATCCACAAGATGTAAAATTTCTTATTGAAAACTATGATAAAGACACGCCTAAGCAACAGGACTGGGTGGAGACATCGCGGCCAGGCCTCGAGATTTTGACCCCTGCCCGCTTTGCCTCCGCCTGCCTCATGCTGCCAAGTTCCTTACAAAAAAAAAAAAAAAAAAAAAAAAAAAAAAAAAAAAAAATTGGTTAAGGCGTTTCAAAAAAAAAAAAAAAAAAAAAAAGGGGGTATGATTCCTGCTTTGGGTGCAGGAGGTCCCGGGTTCAAATCCCGGACGAGCCCTACCGTTTTGACCGTGCTGAAGAGTAGGTGGAGCTCACCCACGTTTGTAGCTCTGCAATGAAGAACAGATGCGTGCCGCAGCTCGCTGTGTGTGGCCCTACGGTCATGAAGGGACCGTCTGATATGGCAAGAAATGCAAAAAAAACAAAAAAAAAAAAAAAAAGTGGTAGAGCAGTGGTGTAATAAACCAGGGGTCGTAAGTTCCATCCTCACAGGAGAAAGATGAATTTTGGAAATCAGTTGCGCGTCGTGGCCGTATTGCAAACAGTACCTGTGATGACGAACAATTAGCGACAGGCGTTTTTTAAAGAATTACTCTCAGATGTGATTAAGGCGAATGGCGCAGATAAAGCATTTGCCAAAGCGGTACAGCATAAGGTGGGACGAGGCAGTCTGAATTACATTTTATAGATGTATTTCTCACATATCTCAGAGCCTCTCGCGATATTCGTCGTCGTCGTCGTCGTCGTCGTCGTCGTCGCCGCCGCCGCTTCTGCAGAAGTAGCAAATGGCAATCGTAGCAAATGCGGCGAGGGACGCCCTGCCTTCGATTCCGAATGCACAAAGTGTGTGGTCTTGTTTCTCAGTCTATATTTGGTCGGTCACGTCAGAGGTTGAATGTAACGAATGGGTGGGAAAGAGCAAGGGGCAGCGGCTGTGTAGAACGAAAACACAAATCCTCAGGGGTGTGAGCGTTTCGAGATGAGTCGTATACATGTATATATTGGTCGTCAGTGACCGTGTGGCCTAATGGATAAGGCGTCGGACTTCGGATGTGAAGATTACAGGTTCGAATGCTGTCACGCTTGTGTTTTTCCAGTTCTGAAAAAGAAACATAACGTTGTAATGTAGCAATTGAGCAGTACGAAACAGTCTGAATGTTGCTGTTGACCATTTTTTGCTTGGAGATGCTCTTGAGCTTGAAACACACACAACAAGACCGGTGTTAACTAGCGAAATGGTCGGCAGAGTGCCGACACAGCGAGTTTTGACTATCACTTGCACATCTAAAACAACGTCGGAAAGTAACTCGTTCGGCTTTTGAGTCACATAAAGTATGTGTGTTAATTTTGACGCCACTAGCTCTGCATGTTGTCATGCAATTTCTTTACCTCTCAGAAATGATTATGACATAAAAGTGAAGTACGTGACGAGTGTGACGTTAGGAAAACATTAGGCATCATGGAGAGATTCTGTATGGGACCACCCAACCCAAACGAGTACTGTGTGACGTGCTACCTGGCAGGTATTCACCGAAGTAGCCGGCTAGCTCAGTCGGTAGAGCGTCAGACTCTTAAACCCAGGGTCGTGGGTTCGAGCCAGACGCTGGGCGGAACGGAATTTTGTTCCGCTGCAGGTGTAAATCACCGTTTTTCTGATTAACGAGATTTAATGGAAATAGAAACTTTAAACTTTGCCTACGTCTCTGTCAGTCGCAAGGAAACTGTATTTGAAGGTGAAGGTGATTTTGTAGACATGTGTGAAAGACATGTTCTGAAATGCAAGTGTTGTTGTTTGGAGAGCACATCGGTTACGTGTCAGATGTGTAGCCAAGCAGTAATTTGTCGCCATAGCTGCAAATATTAGCCGGTAATATGAAGTGTTGTCAGCTAAAGTCTGATGATGCAGACGACCGTTAGGACGAAGTACCCAAGAGTACCGCTAGGCCGCGCCTCTTTAGCTCAGTGGTAGAGCACTGGTGTAATAAACCAGGGGTCGTAAGTTCCATCCTCACAGGAGAAAGATGAATTTTGGAAATCAGTTGCGCGTCGTGGCCGTATTGCAAACAGTACCTGTGATGACGAACAATTAGCGACAGGCGTTTTTTTAAGAATTACTCTCAGATGTGATTAAGGCGAATGGCGCAGATAAAGCATTTGCCAAAGCGGTACAGCATAAGGTGGGACGAGGCAGTCTGAATTACATTTTATAGATGTATTTCTCACATATCTCAGAGCCTCTCGCGATATTCGTCGTCGTCGTCGTCGTCGTCGTCGTCGTCGCCGCCGCCGCCGCCGCTTCTGCAGAAGTAGCAAATGGCAATCGTAGCAAATGCGGCGAGGGACGCCCTGCCTTCGATTCCGAATGCACAAAGTGTGTGGTCTTGTTTCTCAGTCTATATTTGGTCGGTCACGTCAGAGGTTGAATGTAACGAATGGGTGGGAAAGAGCAAGGGGCAGCGGCTGTGTAGAACGAAAACACAAATCCTCAGGGGTGTGAGCGTTTCGAGATGAGTCGTATACATGTATATATTGGTCGTCAGTGACCGTGTGGCCTAATGGATAAGGCGTCAGACTTCGGATGTGAAGATTATAGGTTCGAATGCTGTCACGCTTGTGTTTTTCCAGTTCTGAAAAAGAAACATAACGTTGTAATGTAGCAATTGAGCAGTACGAAACAGTCTGAATGTTGCTGTTGACCATTTTTTGCTTGGAGATGCTCTTGAGCTTGAAACACACACAACAAGACCGGTGTTAACTAGCGAAATGGTCGGCAGAGTGCCGACACAGCGAGTTTTGACTATCACTTGCACATCTAAAACAACGTCGGAAAGTAACTCGTTCGGCTTTTGAGTCACATAAAGTATGTGTGTTAATTTTGACGCCACTAGCTCTGCATGTTGTCATGCAATTTCTTTACCTCTCAGAAATGATTATGACATAAAAGTGAAGTACGTGACGAGTGTGACGTTAGGAAAACATTAGGCATCATGGAGAGATTCTGTATGGGACCACCCAACCCAAACGAGTACTAAGACGTGCTACCCGGCAGGTATTCACCGACGTAGCCGGCTAGCTCAGTCGGTAGAGCGTCAGACTCTTAAACCCAGGGTCGTGGGTTCGAGCCAGACGCTGGGCGGAACGGAATTTTGTTCCGCTGCAGGTGTAAATCACCGTTTTTCTGATTAACGAGATTTAATGGAGATAGCAACTTTAAACTTTGCCTACGTCTCTGTCAGTCGCAAGGAAACTGTATTTGAAGGTGAAGGTGATTTTGTAGACATGTGTGAAAGACATGTTCTGAAATGCAAGTGTTGTTGTTTGGAGAGCACATCGGTTACGTGTCAGATGTGTAGCCAAGCAGTAATTTGTCGCCATAGCTGCAAATATTAGCCGGTAATATGAAGTGTTGTCAGCTAAAGTCTGATGATGCAGACGACCGTTAGGACGAAGTACCCAAGAGTACCGCTAGGCCGCGCCTCTTTAGCTCAGTGGTGAAGCACTGGTGTAATAAACCAGGGGTCGTAAGTTCCATCCTCACAGGAGAAAGATGAATTTTGGAAATCAGTTGCGCGTCGTGGCCGTATTGCAAACAGTACCTGTGATGACGAACAATTAGCGACAGGCGTTTTTTTAAGAATTACTCTCAGATGTGATTAAGGCGAATGGCGCAGATAAAGCATTTGCCAAAGCGGTACAGCATAAGGTGGGACGAGGCAGTCTGAATTACATTTTATAGATGTATTTCTCACATATCTCAGAGCCTCTCGCGATATTCGTCGTCGTCGTCGTCGTCGTCGTCGTCGTCGTCGCCGCCGTCGCTTCTGCAGAAGTAGCAAATGGCAATCGTAGCAAATGCGGCGAGGGACGCCCTGCCTTCGATTCCGAATGCACAAAGTGTGTGGTCTTGTTTCTCAGTCTATATTTGGTCGGTCACGTCAGAGGTTGAATGTAACGAATGGGTGGGAAAGAGCAAGGGGCAGCGGCTGTGTAGAACGAAAACACAAATCCTCAGGGGTGTGAGCGTTTCGAGATGAGTCGTATACATGTATATATTGGTCGTCAGTGACCGTGTGGCCTAATGGATAAGGCGTCGGACTTCGGATGTGAAGATTACAGGTTCGAATGCTGTCACGCTTGTGTTTTTCCAGTTCTGAAAAAGAAACATAACGTTGTAATGTAGCAATTGAGCAGTACGAAACAGTCTGAATGTTGCTGTTGACCATTTTTTGCTTGGAGATGCTCTTGAGCTTGAAACACACACAACAAGACCGGTGTTAACTAGCGAAATGGTCGGCAGAGTGCCGACACAGCGAGTTTTGACTATCACTTGCACATCTAAAACAACGTCGGAAAGTAACTCGTTCGGCTTTTGAGTCACATAAAGTATGTGTGTTAATTTTGACGCCACTAGCTCTGCATGTTGTCATGCAATTTCTTTACCTCTCAGAAATGATTATGACATAAAAGTGAAGTACGTGACGAGTGTGACGTTAGGAAAACATTAGGCATCATGGAGAGATTCTGTATGGGACCACCCAACCCAAACGAGTACTGTGTGACGTGCTACCTGGCAGGTATTCACCGAAGTAGCCGGCTAGCTCAGTCGGTAGAGCGTCAGACTCTTAAACCCAGGGTCGTGGGTTCGAGCCAGACGCTGGGCGGAACGGAATTTTGTTCCGCTGCAGGTGTAAATCACCGTTTTTCTGATTAACGAGATTTAATGGAAATAGAAACTTTAAACTTTGCCTACGTCTCTGTCAGTCGCAAGGAAACTGTATTTGAAGGTGAAGGTGATTTTGTAGACATGTGTGAAAGACATGTTCTGAAATGCAAGTGTTGTTGTTTGGAGAGCACATCGGTTACGTGTCAGATGTGTAGCCAAGCAGTAATTTGTCGCCATAGCTGCAAATATTAGCCGGTAATATGAAGTGTTGTCAGCTAAAGTCTGATGATGCAGACGACCGTTAGGACGAAGTACCCAAGAGTACCGCTAGGCCGCGCCTCTTTAGCT
Organism: Schistocerca gregaria; assembly: GCF_023897955.1. Taxonomy (NCBI): domain Eukaryota; kingdom Metazoa; phylum Arthropoda; class Insecta; order Orthoptera; family Acrididae; genus Schistocerca; species Schistocerca gregaria. The sequence goes on along the minus strand of NW_026061775.1, from coordinate 9,407,646 downwards.
CAGTGGTAGAGCACTGGTGTAATAAACCAGGGGTCGTAAGTTCCATCCTCACAGGAGAAAGATGAATTTTGGAAATCAGTTGCGCGTCGTGGCCGTATTGCAAACAGTACCTGTGATGACGAACAATTAGCGACAGGCGTTTTTTTAAGAATTACTCTCAGATGTGATTAAGGCGAATGGCGCAGATAAAGCATTTGCCAAAGCGGTACAGCATAAGGTGGGACGAGGCAGTCTGAATTACATTTTATAGATGTATTTCTCACATATCTCAGAGCCTCTCGCGATATTCGTCGTCGTCGTCGTCGTCGCCGCCGCCGCCGCCGCTTCTGCAGAAGTAGCAAATGGCAATCGTAGCAAATGCGGCGAGGGACGCCCTGCCTTCGATTCCGAATGCACAAAGTGTGTGGTCTTGTTTCTCAGTCTATATTTGGTCGGTCACGTCAGAGGTTGAATGTAACGAATGGGTGGGAAAGAGCAAGGGGCAGCGGCTGTGTAGAACGAAAACACAAATCCTCAGGGGTGTGAGCGTTTCGAGATGAGTCGTATACATGTATATATTGGTCGTCAGTGACCGTGTGGCCTAATGGATAAGGCGTCGGACTTCGGATGTGAAGATTACAGGTTCGAATGCTGTCACGCTTGTGTTTTTCCAGTTCTGAAAAAGAAACATAACGTTGTAATGTAGCAATTGAGCAGTACGAAACAGTCTGAATGTTGCTGTTGACCATTTTTTGCTTGGAGATGCTCTTGAGCTTGAAACACACACAACAAGACCGGTGTTAACTAGCGAAATGGTCGGCAGAGTGCCGACACAGCGAGTTTTGACTATCACTTGCACATCTAAAACAACGTCGGAAAGTAACTCGTTCGGCTTTTGAGTCACATAAAGTATGTGTGTTAATTTTGACGCCACTAGCTCTGCATGTTGTCATGCAATTTCTTTACCTCTCAGAAATGATTATGACATAAAAGTGAAGTACGTGACGAGTGTGACGTTAGGAAAACATTAGGCATCATGGAGAGATTCTGTATGGGACCACCCAACCCAAACGAGTACTGTGTGACGTGCTACCTGGCAGGTATTCACCGAAGTAGCCGGCTAGCTCAGTCGGTAGAGCGTCAGACTCTTAAACCCAGGGTCGTGGGTTCGAGCCAGACGCTGGGCGGAACGGAATTTTGTTCCGCTGCAGGTGTAAATCACCGTTTTTCTGATTAACGAGATTTAATGGAAATAGAAACTTTAAACTTTGCCTACGTCTCTGTCAGTCGCAAGGAAACTGTATTTGAAGGTGAAGGTGATTTTGTAGACATGTGTGAAAGACATGTTCTGAAATGCAAGTGTTGTTGTTTGGAGAGCACATCGGTTACGTGTCAGATGTGTAGCCAAGCAGTAATTTGTCGCCATAGCTGCAAATATTAGCCGGTAATATGAAGTGTTGTCAGCTAAAGTCTGATGATGCAGACGACCGTTAGGACGAAGTACCCAAGAGTACCGCTAGGCCGCGCCTCTTTAGCTCAGTGGTAGAGCACTGGTGTAATAAACCAGGGGTCGTAAGTTCCATCCTCACAGGAGAAAGATGAATTTTGGAAATCAGTTGCGCGTCGTGGCCGTATTGCAAACAGTACCTGTGATGACGAACAATTAGCGACAGGCGTTTTTTTAAGAATTACTCTCAGATGTGATTAAGGCGAATGGCGCAGATAAAGCATTTGCCAAAGCGGTACAGCATAAGGTGGGACGAGGCAGTCTGAATTACATTTTATAGATGTATTTCTCACATATCTCAGAGCCTCTCGCGATATTCGTCGTCGTCGTCGTCGTCGTCGCCGCCGCCGCCGCCGCTTCTGCAGAAGTAGCAAATGGCAATCGTAGCAAATGCGGCGAGGGACGCCCTGCCTTCGATTCCGAATGCACAAAGTGTGTGGTCTTGTTTCTCAGTCTATATTTGGTCGGTCACGTCAGAGGTTGAATGTAACGAATGGGTGGGAAAGAGCAAGGGCAGCGGCTGTGTAGAACGAAAACACAAATCCTCAGGGGTGTGAGCGTTTCGAGATGAGTCGTATACATGTAAATGTTGGTCGTCAGTGACCGTGTGGCCTAATGGATAAGGCGTCGGACTTCGGATGTGAAGATTACAGTTTCGAATGCTGTCACGCTTGTGTTTTTCCAGTTCTGAAAAAGAAACATAACGTTGTAATGTAGCAATTGAGCAGTACGAAACAGTCTGAATGTTGCTGTTGACCATTTTTTGCTTGGAGATGCTCTTCAGCTTGAAACACACACAACAAGACCGGTGTTAACTAGCGAAACGGTCGGCAGAGTGCCGACACAGCGAGTTTTGACTATCACTTGCACATCTAAAACAACGTCGGAAAGTAACTCGTTCGGCTTTTGAGTCACATAAAGTATGTGTGTTAATTTTGACGCCACTAGCTCTGTATGTTGTCATGCAATTTCTTTACCTCTCAGAAATGATTATGACATAAAAGTGAAGTACGTGACGAGTGTGACGTTAGGAAAACATTAGGCATCATGGAGAGATTCTGTATGGGACCACCCAACCCAAACGAGTACTGTGTGACGTGCTACCCGGCAGGTATTCACCGAGTTAGCCGGCTAGCTCAGTCGGTAGAGCGTCAGACTCTTAAACCCAGGGTCGTGGGTTCGAGCCAGACGCTGGGCGGAACGGAATTTTGTTCCGCTGTCGGTGTAAATCACCGTTTTTCTGATTAACGATATTTAATGGAAATAGCAACTTTAAACTTTGCCTACGTCTCTGTCAGTCGCAAGGAAACTGTATTTGAAGGTGAAGGTGATTTTGTAGACATGTGTGAAAGACATGTTCTGAAATGCAAGTGTTGTTGTTTGGAGAGCACATCGGTTACGTGTCAGATGTGTAGCCAAGCAGTAATTTGTCGCCATAGCTGCAAATATTAGCCGGTAATATGAAGTGTTGTCAGCTAAAGTCTGATGATGCAGACGACCGTTAGGACGAAGTACCCAAGAGAATCGCTAGGCCGTGCTTCTTTAGCTCAGTGGTGGAGCAGTGGTGTAATAAACCAGGGGTCGTAAGTTCCATCCTCACAGGAGAAAGATGAATTTTGGAAATCAGTTGCGCGTCGTGGCCGTATTGCAAACAGTACCTGTGATGACGAACAATTAGCGACAGGCGTTTTTTAAAGAATTACTCTCAGATGTGATTAAGGCGAATGGCGCAGATAAAGCATTTGCCAAAGCGGTACAGCATAAGGTGGGACAAGGCAGTCTGAATTACATTTTATAGATGTATTTCTCACATATCTCAGAGCCTCTCGCGATATTCGTCGTCGTCGTCGTCGTCGTCGTCGTCGTCGCCGCCGCCGCTTCTGCAGAAGTAGCAAATGGCAATCGTAGCAAATGCGGCGAGGGACGCCCTGCCTTCGATTCCGAATGCACAAAGTGTGTGGTCTTGTTTCTCAGTCTATATTTGGTCGGTCACGTCAGAGGTTGAATGTAACGAATGGGTGGGAAAGAGCAAGGGGCAGCGGCTGTGTAGAACGAAAACACAAATCCTCAGGGGTGTGAGCGTTTCGAGATGAGTCGTATACATGTATATATTGGTCGTCAGTGACCGTGTGGCCTAATGGATAAGGCGTCGGACTTCGGATGTGAAGATTACAGGTTCGAATGCTGTCACGCTTGTGTTTTTCCAGTTCTGAAAAAGAAACATAACGTTGTAATGTAGCAATTGAGCAGTACGAAACAGTCTGAATGTTGCTGTTGACCATTTTTTGCTTGGAGATGCTCTTGAGCTTGAAACACACACAACAAGACCGGTGTTAACTAGCGAAATGGTCGGCAGAGTGCCGACACAGCGAGTTTTGACTATCACTTGCACATCTAAAACAACGTCGGAAAGTAACTCGTTCGGCTTTTGAGTCACATAAAGTATGTGTGTTAATTTTGACGCCACTAGCTCTGCATGTTGTCATGCAATTTCTTTACCTCTCAGAAATGATTATGACATAAAAGTGAAGTACGTGACGAGTGTGACGTTAGGAAAACATTAGGCATCATGGAGAGATTCTGTATGGGACCACCCAACCCAAACGAGTACTGTGTGACGTGCTACCCGGCAGGTATTCACCGACGTAGCCGGCTAGCTCAGTCGGTAGAGCGTCAGACTCTTAAACCCAGGGTCGTGGGTTCGAGCCAGACGCTGGGCGGAACGGAATTTTGTTCCGCTGCAGGTGTAAATCACCGTTTTTCTGATTAACGAGATTTAATGGAAATAGAAACTTTAAACTTTGCCTACGTCTCTGTCAGTCGCAAGGAAACTGTATTTGAAGGTGAAGGTGATTTTGTAGACATGTGTGAAAGACATGTTCTGAAATGCAAGTGTTGTTGTTTGGAGAGCACATCGGTTACGTGTCAGATGTGTAGCCAAGCAGTAATTTGTCGCCATAGCTGCAAATATTAGCCGGTAATATGAAGTGTTGTCAGCTAAAGTCTGATGATGCAGACGACCGTTAGGACGAAGTACCCAAGAGTACCGCTAGGCCGCGCCTCTTTAGCTCAGTGGTAGAGCACTGGTGTAATAAACCAGGGGTCGTAAGTTCCATCCTCACAGGAGAAAGATGAATTTTGGAAATCAGTTGCGCGGCGTGGCCGTATTGCAAACAGTACCTGTGATGACGAACACTTAGCGACAGGCGTTTTTTTAAGAATTACTCTCAGATGTGATTAAGGCGAATGGCGCAGATAAAGCATTTGCCAAAGCGGTACAGCATAAGGTTTGACGAGGCAGTCTGAATTACATTTTATAGATGTATTTCTCACATATCTCAGAGCCTCTCGCGATATTCGTCGTCGTCGTCGTCGTCGTCGTCGTCGTCGTCGCCGCCGTCGCTTCTGCAGAAGTAGCAAATGGCAATCGTAGCAAATGCGGCGAGGGACGCCCTGCCTTCGATTCCGAATGCACAAAGTGTGTGGTCTTGTTTCTCAGTCTATATTTGGTCGGTCACGTCAGAGGTTGAATGTAACGAATGGGTGGGAAAGAGCAAGGGGCAGCGGCTGTGTAGAACGAAAACACAAATCCTCAGGGGTGTGAGCGTTTCGAGATGAGTCGTATACATGTATATATTGGTCGTCAGTGACCGTGTGGCCTAATGGATAAGGCGTCGGACTTCGGATGTGAAGATTACAGGTTCGAATGCTGTCACGCTTGTGTTTTTCCAGTTCTGAAAAAGAAACATAACGTTGTAATGTAGCAATTGAGCAGTACGAAACAGTCTGAATGTTGCTGTTGACCATTTTTTGCTTGGAGATGCTCTTCAGCTTGAAACACACACAACAAGACCGGTGTTAACTAGCGAAATGGTCGGCAGAGTGCCGACACAGCGAGTTTTGACTATCACTTGCACATCTAAAACAACGTCGGAAAGTAACTCGTTCGGCTTTTGAGTCACATAAAGTATGTGTGTTAATTTTGACGCCACTAGCTCTGCATGTTGTCATGCAATTTCTTTACCTCTCAGAAATGATTATGACATAAAAGTGAAGTACGTGACGAGTGTGACGTTAGGAAAACATTAGGCATCATGGAGAGATTCTGTATGGGACCACCCAACCCAAACGAGTACTGTGTGACGTGCTACCCGGCAGGTATTCACCGAGGTAGCCGGCTAGCTCAGTCGGTAGAGCGTCAGACTCTTAATCCCTGTGTCGTGGGTTCGAGCCAGACGCTGGGCGGAACGGAATTTTGTTCCGCTGCAGGTGTAAATCACCGTTTTTCTGATTAACGAGATTTAATGGAAATAGCAACTTTAAACTTTGCCTACGTCTCTGTCAGTCGCAAGGAAACTGTATTTGAAGGTGAAGGTGATTTTGTAGACATGTGTGAAAGACATGTTCTGAAATGCAAGTGTTGTTGTTTGGAGAGCACATCGGTTACGTGTCAGATGTGTAGCCAAGCAGTAATTTGTCGCCATAGCTGCAAATATTAGCCGGTAATATGAAGTGTTGTCAGCTAAAGTCTGATGATGCAGACGACCGTTAGGACGAAGTACCCAAGAGTACCGCTAGGCCGCTCCTCTTTAGCTCAATGGTAGAGCACTGGTGTAATAAACCAGGGGTCGTAAGTTCCATCCTCACAGGAGAAAGATGAATTTTGGAAATCAGTTGCGCGTCGTGGCCGTATTGCAAACAGTACCTGTGATGACGAACAATTAGCGACAGGCGTTTTTTTAAGAATTACTCTCAGATGCGATTAAGGCGAATGGCGCAGATAAAGCATTTGCCAAAGCGGTACAGCATAAGGTGGGACGAGGCAGTCTGAATTACATTTTATAGATGTATTTCTCACATATCTCAGAGCCTCTCGCGATAGTCGTCGTCGTCGTCGTCGTCGTCGTCGTCGTTGCCGCCGCCGCTTCTGCAGAAGTAGCAAATGGCAATCGTAGCAAATGCGGCGAGGGACGCCCTGCCTTCGATTCCGAATGCACAAAGTGTGTGGTCTTGTTTCTCAGTCTATATTTGGTCGGTCACGTCAGAGGTTGAATGTAACGAATGGGTGGGAAAGAGCAAGGGGCAGCGGCTGTGTAGAACGAAAACACAAATCCTCAGGGGTGTGAGCGTTTCGAGATGAGTCGTATACATGTAAATGTTGGTCGTCAGTGACCGTGTGGCCTAATGGATAAGGCGTCGGACTTCGGATGTGAAGATTACAGGTTCGAATGCTGTCACGCTTGTGTTTTTCCAGTTCTGAAAAAGAAACATAACGTTGTAATGTAGCAATTGAGCAGTACGAAACAGTCTGAATGTTGCTGTTGACCATTTTTTGCTTGGAGATGCTCTTGAGCTTGAAACACACACAACAAGACCGGTGTTAACTAGCGAAATGGTCGGCAGAGTGCCGACACAGCGAGTTTTGACTATCACTTGCACATCTAAAACAACGTCGGAAAGTAACTCGTTCGGCTTTTGAGTCACATAAAGTATGTGTGTTAATTTTGACGCCACTAGCTCTGCATGTTGTCATGCAATTTCTTTACCTCTCAGAAATGATTATGACATAAAAGTGAAGTACGTGACGAGTGTGACGTTAGGAAAACATTAGGCATCATGGAGAGATTCTGTATGGGACCACCCAACCCAAACGAGTACTGTGTGACGTGCTACCCGGCAGGTATTCACCAAGGTAGCCGGCTAGCTCAGTCGGTAGAGCGTCAGACACTTAAACCCAGTGTCGTGGGTTCGAGCCAGACGCTGGGCGGAACGGAATTTTGTTCCGCTGCAGGTGTAAATCACCGTTTTTCTGATTAACGAGATTTAATGGAAATAGCAACTTTAAACTTTGCCTACGTCTCTGTCAGTCGCAAGGAAACTGTATTTGAAGGTGAAGGTGATTTTGTAGACATGTGTGAAAGACATGTTCTGAAATGCAAGTGTTATTGTTTGGAGAGCACATCGGTTACGTGTCAGATGTGTAGCCAAGCAGTAATTTGTCGCCATAGCTGCAAATATTAGCCGGTAATATGAAGTGTTGTCAGCTAAAGTCTGATGATGCAGACGACAGTTAGGACGAAGTACCCAAGTGAGCCGCTAGGCCGTGCTTCTTTAGCTCAGTGGTAGAGCAGTGGTGTAATAAACCAGGGGTCGTAAGTTCCATCCTCACAGGAGAAAGATGAATTTTGGAAATCAGTTGCGCGTCGTGGCCGTATTGCAAACAGTACCTGTGATGACGAACAATTAGCGACAGGCGTTTTTTAAAGAATTACTCTCAGATGTGATTAAGGCGAATGGCGCAGATAAAGCATTTGCCAAAGCGGTACAGCATAAGGTGGGACGAGGCAGTCTGAATTACATTTTATAGATGTATTTCTCACATATCTCAGAGCCTCTCGCGATATTCGTCGTCGTCGTCGTCGTCGTCGTCGTCGCCGCCGCCGCTTCTGCAGATGTAGCAAATGGCAATCGTAGCAAATGCGGCGAGGGACGCCCTGCCTTCGATTCCGAATGCACAAAGTGTGTGGTCTTGTTTCTCAGTCTATATTTGGTCGGTCACGTCAGAGGTTGAATGTAACGAATGGGTGGGAAAGAGCAAGGGGCAGCGGCTGTGTAGAACGAAAACACAAATCCTCAGGGGTGTGAGCGTTTCGAGATGAGTCGTATACATTAAATGTTGGTCGTCAGTGACCGTGTGGCCTAATGGATAAGGCGTCGGACTTCGGATCTGAAGATTACAGGTTCGAATGCTGTCACGCTTGTGTTTTTCCAGTTATGAAAAAGAAACATAACGTTTTAATGTAGCAATTGAGCAGTACGAAACAGTCTGAATGTTGCTGTTGACCATTTTTTGCTTGGAGATGCTCTTCAGCTTGAAACACACACAACAAGACCGGTGTTAACTAGCGAAATGGTCGGCAGAGTGCCGACACAGCGAGTTTTGACTATCACTTGCATATCTAAAACAACGTCGGAAAGTAACTCGTTCGGCTTTTGAGTCACATAAAGTATGTGTGTTAATTTTGACGCCACTAGCTCTGCATGTTGTCATGCAATTTCTTTACCTCTCAGAAATGATTATGACATAAAAGTGAAGTACGTGACGAGTGTGACGTTAGGAAAACATTAGGCATCATGGAGAGATTCTGTATGGGACCACCCAACCCAAACGAGTACTGTGTGACGTGCTACCCGGCAGGTATTTACCGAGGTAGCCGGCTAGATCAGTCGGTAGAGCGTCAGACTCTTAAACCCAGGGTCGTGGGTTCGAGCCAGACGCTGGGCGGAACGGAATTTTGTTCCGCTGCAGGTGTAAATCACCGTTTTTCTGATTAACGAGATTTAATGGAAATAGCAACTTTAAACTTTGCCTACGTCTCTGTCAGTCGCAAGGAAACTGTATTTGAAGGTGAAGGTGATTTTGTAGACATGTGTGAAAGACATGTTCTGAAATGCAAGTGTTGTTGTTTGGAGAGCACATCGGTTACGTGTCAGATGTGTAGCCAAGCAGTAATTTGTCGCCATAGCTGCAAATATTAGCCGGTAATATGAAGTGTTGTCAGCTAAAGTCTGATGATGCAGACGACCGTTAGGACGAAGTACCCAAGAGTACCGATAGGCCGCGCCTCTTTAGCTCAGTGGTAGAGCAGTGGTGTAATAAACCAGGGGTCGTAAGTTCCATCCTCACAGGAGAAAGATGAATTTTGGAAATCAGTTGCGCGTCGTGGCCGTATTGCAAACAGTACCTGTGATGACGAACAATTAGCGACAGGCGTTTTTTTAAGAATTACTCTCAAATGCGATTAAGGCGAATGGCGCAGATAAAGCATTTGCCAAAGCGGTACAGCATAAGGTGGGACGAGGCAGTCTGAATTACATTTTATAGATGTATTTCTCACATATCTCAGAGCCTCTCGCGATATTCGTCGTCGTCGTCGTCGTCGCCGCCGCCGCTTCTGCAGAAGTAGCAAATGGCAATCGTAGCAAATGCGGCGAGGGACGCCCTGCCTTCGATTCCGAATGCACAAAGTGTGTGGTCTTATTTCTCAGTCTATATTTGGTCGGTCACGTCAGAGGTTGAATGTAACGAATGGGTGGGAAAGAGCAAGGGCAGCGGCTGTGTAGAACGAAAACACAAATCCTGAGGGGTGTGAGCGTTTCGAGATGAGTCGTATACATGTAAATGTTGGTCGTCAGTGACCGTGTGGTCTAATGGATAAGGCGTCGGACTTCGGATGTGAAGATTACAGTTTCGAATGCTGTCACGCTTGTGTTTTTCCAGTTCTGAAAAAGAAACATAACGTTTTAATGTAGCAATTGAGCAGTACGAAACAGTCTGAATGTTGCTGTTGACCATTTTTTGCTTGGAGATGCTCTTCAGCTTGAAACACACACAACAAGACCGGTGTTAACTAGCGAAATGGTCGGCAGAGTGCCGACACAGCGAGTTTTGACTATCACTTGCACATCTAAAACAACGTCGGAAAGTAACTCGTTCGGCTTTTGAGTCACATAAAGTATGTGTGTTAATTTTGACGCCACTAGCTCTGCATGTTGTCATGCAATTTCTTTACCTCTCAGAAATGATTATGACATAAAAGTGAAGTACGTGACGAGTGTGACGTTAGGAAAACATTAGGCATCATGGAGAGATTCTGTATGGGACCACCCAACCCAAACGAGTACTGTGTGACGTGCTACCCGGCAGGTATTCACCGAGGTAGCCGGCTAGCTCAGTCGGTAGAGCGTCAGACTCTTAATCCCTGTGTCGTGGGTTCGAGCCAGACGCTGGGCGGAACGGAATTTTGTTCCGCTGCAGGTGTAAATCACCGTTTTTCTGATTAACGAGATTTAATGGAAATAGCAACTTTAAACTTTGCCTACGTCTCTGTCAGTCGCAAGGAAACTGTATTTGAAGGTGAAGGTGATTTTGTAGACATGTGTGAAAGACATGTTCTGAAATGCAAGTGTTGTTGTTTGGAGAGCACATCGGTTACGTGTCAGATGTGTAGCCAAGCAGTAATTTGTCGCCATAGCTGCAAATATTAGCCGGTAATATGAAGTGTTGTCAGCTAAAGTCTGATGATGCAGACGACCGTTAGGACGAAGTACCCAAGAGTACCGCTAGGCCGCGCCTCTTTAGCTCAATGGTAGAGCACTGGTGTAATAAACCAGGGGTCGTAAGTTCCATCCTCACAGGAGAAAGATGAATTTTGGAAATCAGTTGCGCGTCGTGGCCGTATTGCAAACAGTACCTGTGATGACGAACAATTAGCGACAGGCGTTTTTTTAAGAATTACTCTCAGATGCGATTAAGGCGAATGGCGCAGATAAAGCATTTGCCAAAGCGGTACAGCATAAGGTGGGACGAGGCAGTCTGAATTACATTTTATAGATGTATTTCTCACATATCTCAGAGCCTCTCGCGATAGTCGTCGTCGTCGTCGTCGTCGTCGTCGTCGTCGTTGCCGCCGCCGCTTCTGCAGAAGTAGCAAATGGCAATCGTAGCAAATGCGGCGAGGGACGCCCTGCCTTCGATTCCGAATGCACAAAGTGTGTGGTCTTGTTTCTCAGTCTATATTTGGTCGGTCACGTCAGAGGTTGAATGTAACGAATGGGTGGGAAAGAGCAAGGGGCAGCGGCTGTGTAGAACGAAAACACAAATCCTCAGGGGTGTGAGCGTTTCGAGATGAGTCGTATACATGTAAATGTTGGTCGTCAGTGACCGTGTGGTCTAATGGATAAGGCGTCGGACTTCGGATGTGAAGATTACAGTTTCGAATGCTGTCACGCTTGTGTTTTTCCAGTTCTGAAAAAGAAACATAACGTTTTAATGTAGCAATTGAGCAGTACGAAACAGTCTGAATGTTGCTGTTGACCATTTTTTGCTTGGAGATGCTCTTCAGCTTGAAACACACACAACAAGACCGGTGTTAACTAGCGAAATGGTCGGCAGAGTGCCGACACAGCGAGTTTTGACTATCACTTGCACATCTAAAACAACGTCGGAAAGTAACTCGTTCGGCTTTTGAGTCACATAAAGTATGTGTGTTAATTTTGACGCCACTAGCTCTGCATGTTGTCATGCAATTTCTTTACCTCTCAGAAATGATTATGACATAAAAGTGAAGTACGTGACGAGTGTGACGTTAGGAAAACATTAGGCATCATGGAGAGATTCTGTATGGGACCACCCAACCCAAACGAGTACTGTGTGACGTGCTACCCGGCAGGTATTCACCGAGGTAGCCGGCTAGCTCAGTCGGTAGAGCGTCAGACTCTTAATCCCTGTGTCGTGGGTTCGAGCCAGACGCTGGGCGGAACGGAATTTTGTTCCGCTGCAGGTGTAAATCACCGTTTTTCTGATTAACGAGATTTAATGGAAATAGCAACTTTAAACTTTGCCTACGTCTCTGTCAGTCGCAAGGAAACTGTATTTGAAGGTGAAGGTGATTTTGTAGACATGTGTGAAAGACATGTTCTGAAATGCAAGTGTTGTTGTTTGGAGAGCACATCGGTTACGTGTCAGATGTGTAGCCAAGCAGTAATTTGTCGCCATAGCTGCAAATATTAGCCGGTAATATGAAGTGTTGTCAGCTAAAGTCTGATGATGCAGACGACCGTTAGGACGAAGTACCCAAGAGTACCGCTAGGCCGCGCCTCTTTAGCTCAATGGTAGAGCACTGGTGTAATAAACCAGGGGTCGTAAGTTCCATCCTCACAGGAGAAAGATGAATTTTGGAAATCAGTTGCGCGTCGTGGCCGTATTGCAAACAGTACCTGTGATGACGAACAATTAGCGACAGGCGATTTTTTAAGAATTACTCTCAGATGCGATTAAGGCGAATGGCGCAGATAAAGCATTTGCCAAAGCGGTACAGCATAAGGTGGGACGAGGCAGTCTGAATTACATTTTATAGATGTATTTCTCACATATCTCAGAGCCTCTCGCGATAGTCGTCGTCGTCGTCGTCGTCGTCGTCGTCGTTGCCGCCGCCGCTTCTGCAGAAGTAGCAAATGGCAATCGTAGCAAATGCGGCGAGGGACGCCCTGCCTTCGATTCCGAATGCACAAAGTGTGTGGTCTTGTTTCTCAGTCTATATTTGGTCGGTCACGTCAGAGGTTGAATGTAACGAATGGGTGGGAAAGAGCAAGGGGCAGCGGCTGTGTAGAACGAAAACACAAATCCTCAGGGGTGTGAGCGTTTCGAGATGAGTCGTATACATGTAAATGTTGGTCGTCAGTGACCGTGTGGCCTAATGGATAAGGCGTCGGACTTCGGATGTGAAGATTACAGGTTCGAATGCTGTCACGCTTGTGTTTTTCCAGTTCTGAAAAAGAAACATAACGTTGTAATGTAGCAATTGAGCAGTACGAAACAGTCTGAATGTTGCTGTTGACCATTTTTTGCTTGGAGATGCTCTTGAGCTTGAAACACACACAACAAGACCGGTGTTAACTAGCGAAATGGTCGGCAGAGTGCCGACACAGCGAGTTTTGACTATCACTTGCACATCTAAAACAACGTCGGAAAGTAACTCGTTCGGCTTTTGAGTCACATAAAGTATGTGTGTTAATTTTGACGCCACTAGCTCTGCATGTTGTCATGCAATTTCTTTACCTCTCAGAAATGATTATGACATAAAAGTGAAGTACGTGACGAGTGTGACGTTAGGAAAACATTAGGCATCATGGAGAGATTCTGTATGGGACCACCCAACCCAAACGAGTACTGTGTGACGTGCTACCCGGCAGGTATTCACCAAGGTAGCCGGCTAGCTCAGTTGGTAGAGCGTCAGACACTTAAACCCAGTGTCGTGGGTTCGAGCCAGACGCTGGGCGGAACGGAATTTTGTTCCGCTGCAGGTGTAAATCACCGTTTTTCTGATTAACGAGATTTAATGGAAATAGCAACTTTAAACTTTGCCTACGTTTCTGTCAGTCGCAAGGAAACTGTATTTGAAGGTGAAGGTGATTTTTTAGACATGTGTGAAAGACATGTTCTGAAATGCAAGTGTTGTTGTTTGGAGAGCACATCGGTTACGTGTCAGATGTGTAGCCAAGCAGTAATTTGTCGCCATAGCTGCAAATATTAGCCGGTAATATGAAGTGTTGTCAGCTAAAGTCTGATGATGCAGACGACCGTTAGGACGAAGTACCCAAGAGTACCGCTAGGCCGCGCCTCTTTAGCTCAGTGGTAGAGCACTGGTGTAATAAACCAGGGGTCGTAAGTTCCATCCTCACAGGAGAAAGATGAATTTTGGAAATCAGTTGCGCGTCGTGGCCGTATTGCAAACAGTACCTGTGATGACGAACAATTAGCGACAGGCGTTTTTTTAAGAATTACTCTCAAATGCGATTAAGGCGAATGGCGCAGATAAAGCATTTGCCAAAGCGGTACAGCATAAGGTGGGACGAGGCAGTCTGAATTACATTTTATAGATGTATTTCTCACATATCTCAGAGCCTCTCGCGATATTCGTCGTCGTCGTCGTCGTCGTCGTCGTCGCCGCCGCCGCTTCTGCAGAAGTAGCAAATGGCAATCGTAGCAAATGCGGCGAGGGACGCCCTGCCTTCGATTCCGAATGCACAAAGTGTGTGGTCTTGTTTCTCAGTCTATATTTGGTCGGTCACGTCAGAGGTTGAATGTAACGAATGGGTGGGAAAGAGCAAGGGCAGCGGCTGTGTAGAACGAAAACACAAATCCTGAGGGGTGTGAGCGTTTCGAGATGAGTCGTATACATGTAAATGTTGGTCGTCAGTGACCGTGTGGTCTAATGGATAAGGCGTCGGACTTCGGATCTGAAGATTACAGTTTCGAATGCTGTCACGCTTGTGTTTTTCCAGTTCTGAAAAAGAAACATAACGTTTTAATGTAGCAATTGAGCAGTACGAAACAGTCTGAATGTTGCTGTTGACCATTTTTTGCTTGGAGATGCTCTTCAGCTTGAAACACACACAACAAGACCGGTGTTAACTAGCGAAATGGTCGGCAGAGTGCCGACACAGCGAGTTTTGACTATCACTTGCACATCTAAAACAACATCGGAAAGTAACTCGTTCGGCTTTTGAGCCACATAAAGTATGTGTGTTAATTTTGACGCCACTAGCTCTGCATGTTGTCATGCAATTTCTTTACCTCTCAGAAATGATTATGACATAAAAGTGAAGTACGTGACGAGTGTGACGTTAGGAAAACATTAGGCATCATGGAGAGATTCTGTATGGGACCACCCAACCCAAACGAGTACTGTGTGACGTGCTACCCGGCAGGTATTCACCAAGGTAGCCGGCTAGCTCAGTCGGTAGAGCGTCAGACTCTTAATCCCAGTGTCGTGGGTTCGAGCCAGACGCTGGGCGGAACGGAATTTTGTTCCGCTGCAGGTGTAAATCACCGTTTTTCTGATTAACGAGATTTAATGGAAATAGCAACTTTAAACTTTGCCTACGTCTCTGTCAGTCGCAAGGAAACTGTATTTGAAGGTGAAGGTGATTTTGTAGACATGTGTGAAAGACATGTTCTGAAATGCAAGTGTTGTTGTTTGGAGAGCACATCGGTTACGTGTCAGATGTGTAGCCAAGCAGTAATTTGTCGCCATAGCTGCAAATATTAGCCGGTAATATGAAGTGTTGTCAGCTAAAGTCTGATGATGCAGACGACCGTTAGGACGAAGTACCCAAGAGTACCGCTAGGCCGCGCCTCTTTAGCTCAATGGTAGAGCACTGGTGTAATAAACCAGGGGTCGTAAGTTCCATCCTCACAGGAGAAAGATGAATTTTGGAAATCAGTTGCGCGTCGTGGCCGTATTGCAAACAGTACCTGTGATGACGAACAATTAGCGACAGGCGTTTTTTTAAGAATTACTCTCAGATGCGATTAAGGCGAATGGCGCAGATAAAGCATTTGCCAAAGCGGTACAGCATAAGGTGGGACGAGGCAGTCTGAATTACATTTTATAGATGTATTTCTCACATATCTCAGAGCCTCTCGCGATAGTCGTCGTCGTCGTCGTCGTTGTCGTCGTCGCCGCCGCCGCTTCTGCAGAAGTAGCAAATGGCAATCGTAGCAAATGCGGCGAGGGACGCCCTGCCTTCGATTCCGAATGCACAAAGTGTGTGGTCTTGTTTCTCAGTCTATATTTGGTCGGTCACGTCAGAGGTTGAATGTAACGAATGGGTGGGAAAGAGCAAGGGGCAGCGGCTGTGTAGAACGAAAACACAAATCCTCAGGGGTGTGAGCGTTTCGAGATGAGTCGTATACATGTAAATGTTGGTCATCAGTGACCGTGTGGCCTAATGGATAAGGCGTCGGACTTCGGATCTGAAGATTACAGGTTCGAATGCTGTCACGCTTGTGTTTTTCCAGTTGTGAAAAAGAAACAGAACGTTTTAATGTAGCAATTGAGCAGTACGAAACAGTCTGAATGTTGCTGTTGACCATTTTTTGCTTGGAGATGCTCTTGAGCTTGAAACACACACAACAAGACCGGTGTTAACTAGCGAAATGGTCGGCAGAGTGCCGACACAGCGAGTTTTGACTATCACTTGCACATCTAAAACAACGTCGGAAAGTAACTCGTTCGGCTTTTGAGTCACATAAAGTATGTGTGTTAATTTTGACGCCACTAGCTCTGCATGTTGTCATGCAATTTCTTTACCTCTCAGAAATGATTATGACATAAAAGTGAAGTACGTGACGAGTGTGACGTTAGGAAAACATTAGGCCTCATGGAGAGATTCTGTATGGGACCACCCAACCCAAACGAGTACTGTGTGACATGCTACCCGGCAGGTATTCACCAAGGTAGCCGGCTAGCTCAGTCGGTAGAGCGTCAGACACTTAAACCCAGTGTCGTGGGTTCGAGCCAGACGCTGGGCGGAACGGAATTTTGTTCCGCTGCAGGTGTAAATCACCGTTTTTCTGATTAACGAGATTTAATGGAAATAGCAACTTTAAACTTTGCCTACGTCTCTGTCAGTCGCAAGGAAACTGTATTTGAAGGTGAAGGTGATTTTGTAGACATGTGTGAAAGACATGTTCTGAAATGCAAGTGTTGTTGTTTGGAGAGCACATCGGTTACGTGTCAGATGTGTAGCCAAGCAGTAATTTGTCGCCATAGCTGCAAATATTAGCCGGTAATATGAAGTGTTGTCAGCTAAAGTCTGATGATGCAGACGACCGTTAGGACGAAGTACCCAAGAGTACCGCTAGGCCGCGCCTCTTTAGCTCAATGGTAGAGCACTGGTGTAATAAACCAGGGGTCGTAAGTTCCATCCTCACAGGAGAAAGATGAATTTTGGAAATCAGTTGCGCGTCGTGGCCGTATTGCAAACAGTACCTGTGATGACGAACAATTAGCGACAGGCGTTTTTTTAAGAATTACTCTCAGATGCGATTAAGGCGAATGGCGCAGATAAAGCATTTGCCAAAGCGGTACAGCATAAGGTGGGACGAGGCAGTCTGAATTACATTTTATAGATGTATTTCTCACATATCTCAGAGCCTCTCGCGATAGTCGTCGTCGTCGTCGTCGTCGTCGCCGCCGCTTCTGCAGAAGTAGCAAATGGCAATCGTAGCAAATGCGGCGAGGGACGCCCTGCCTTCGATTCCGAATGCACAAAGTGTGTGGTCTTGTTTCTCAGTCTATATTTGGTCGGTCACGTCAGAGGTTGAATGTAACGAATGGGTGGGAAAGAGCAAGGGGCAGCGGCTGTGTAGAACGAAAACACAAATCCTCAGGGGTGTGAGCGTTTCGAGATGAGTCGTATACATGTAAATGTTGGTCATCAGTGACCGTGTGGCCTAATGGATAAGGCGTCGGACTTCGGATCTGAAGATTACAGGTTCGAATGCTGTCACGCTTGTGTTTTTCCAGTTGTGAAAAAGAAACATAACGTTTTAATGTAGCAATTGAGCAGTACGAAACAGTCTGAATGTTGCTGTTGACCATTTTTTGCTTGGAGATGCTCTTGAGCTTGAAACACACACAACAAGACCGGTGTTAACTAGCGAAATGGTCGGCAGAGTGCCGACACAGCGAGTTTTGACTATCACTTGCACATCTAAAACAACGTCGGAAAGTAACTCGTTCGGCTTTTGAGTCACATAAAGTATGTGTGTTAATTTTGACGCCACTAGCTCTGCATGTTGTCATGCAATTTCTTTACCTCTCAGAAATGATTATGACATAAAAGTGAAGTACGTGACGAGTGTGACGTTAGGAAAACATTAGGCCTCATGGAGAGATTCTGTATGGGACCACCCAACCCAAACGAGTACTGTGTGACGTGCTACCCGGCAGGTATTCACCAAGGTAGCCGGCTAGCTCAGTCGGTAGAGCGTCAGACACTTAAACCCAGTGTCGTGGGTTCGAGCCAGACGCTGGGCGGAACGGAATTTTGTTCCGCTGCAGGTGTAAATCACCGTTTTTCTGATTAACGAGATTTAATGGAAATAGCAACTTTAAACTTTGCCTACGTCTCTGTCAGTCGCAAGGAAACTGTATTTGAAGGTGAAGGTGATTTTGTAGACATGTGTGAAAGACATGTTCTGAAATGCAAGTGTTGTTGTTTGGAGAGCACATCGGTTACGTGTCAGATGTGTAGCCAAGCAGTAATTTGTCGCCATAGCTGCAAATATTAGCCGGTAACATGAAGTGTTGTCAGCTAAAGTCTGATGATGCAGACGACCGTTAGGACGAAGTACCCAAGAGTACCGCTAGGCCGCGCCTCTTTAGCTCAATGGTAGAGCACTGGTGTAATAAACCAGGGGTCGTAAGTTCCATCCTGACAGGAGAAAGATGAATTTTGGAAATCAGTTGCGCGTCGTGGCCGTATTGCAAACAGTACCTGTGATGACGAACAATTAGCGACAGGCGTTTTTTTAAGAATTACTCTCAGATGCGATTAAGGCGAATGGCGCAGATAAAGCATTTGCCAAAGCGGTACAGCATAAGGTGGGACGAGGCAGTCTGAATTACATTTTATAGATGTATTTCTCACATATCTCAGAGCCTCTCGCGATAGTCGTCGTCGTCGTCGTCGCCGCCGCCGCTTCTGCAGAAGTAGCAAATGGCAATCGTAGCAAATGCGGCGAGGGACGCCCTGCCTTCGATTCCGAATGCACAAAGTGTGTGGTCTTGTTTCTCAGTCTATATTTGGTCGGTCACGTCAGAGGTTGAATGTAACGAATGGGTGGGAAAGAGCAAGGGGCAGCGGCTGTGTAGAACGAAAACACAAATCCTCAGGGGTGTGAGCGTTTCGAGATGAGTCGTATACATGTAAATGTTGGTCATCAGTGACCGTGTGGCCTAATGGATAAGGCGTCGGACTTCGGATCTGAAGATTACAGGTTCGAATGCTGTCACGCTTGTGTTTTTCCAGTTGTGAAAAAGAAACATAACGTTTTAATGTAGCAATTGAGCAGTACGAAACAGTCTGAATGTTGCTGTTGACCATTTTTTGCTTGGAGATGCTCTTGAGCTTGAAACACACACAACAAGACCGGTGTTAACTAGCGAAATGGTCGGCAGAGTGCCGACACAGCGAGTTTTGACTATCACTTGCACATCTAAAACAACGTCGGAAAGTAACTCGTTCGGCTTTTGAGTCACATAAAGTATGTGTGTTAATTTTGACGCCACTAGCTCTGCATGTTGTCATGCAATTTCTTTACCTCTCAGAAATGATTATGACATAAAAGTGAAGTACGTGACGAGTGTGACGTTAGGAAAACATTAGGCCTCATGGAGAGATTCTGTATGGGACCACCCAACCCAAACGAGTACTGTGTGACGTGCTACCCGGCAGGTATTCACCAAGGTAGCCGGCTAGCTCAGTCGGTAGAGCGTCAGACACTTAAACCCAGTGTCGTGGGTTCGAGCCAGACGCTGGGCGGAACGGAATTTTGTTCCGCTGCAGGTGTAAATCACCGTTTTTCTGATTAACGAGATTTAATGGAAATAGCAACTTTAAACTTTGCCTACGTCTCTGTCAGTCGCAAGGAAACTGTATTTGAAGGTGAAGGTGATTTTGTAGACATGTGTGAAAGACATGTTCTGAAATGCAAGTGTTGTTGTTTGGAGAGCACATCGGTTACGTGTCAGATGTGTAGCCAAGCAGTAATTTGTCGCCATAGCTGCAAATATTAGCCGGTAATATGAAGTGTTGTCAGCTAAAGTCTGATGATGCAGACGACCGTTAGGACGAAGTACCCAAGAGTACCGCTAGGCCGCGCCTCTTTAGCTCAATGGTAGAGCACTGGTGTAATAAACCAGGGGTCGTAAGTTCCATCCTCACAGGAGAAAGATGAATTTTGGAAATCAGTTGCGCGTCGTGGCCGTATTGCAAACAGTACCTGTGATGACGAACAATTAGCGACAGGCGTTTTTTTAAGAATTACTCTCAGATGCGATTAAGGCGAATGGCGTAGATAAAGCATTTGCCAAAGCGGTACAGCATAAGGTGGGACGAGGCAGTCTGAATTACATTTTATAGATGTATTTCTCACATATCTCAGAGCCTCTCGCGATAGTCGTCGTCGTCGTCGTCGTCGTCGCCGCCGCCGCTTCTGCAGAAGTAGCAAATGGCAATCGTAGCAAATGCGGCGAGGGACGCCCTGCCTTCGATTCCGAATGCACAAAGTGTGTGGTCTTGTTTCTCAGTCTATATTTGGTCGGTCACGTCAGAGGTTGAATGTAACGAATGGGTGGGAAAGAGCAAGGGGCAGCGGCTGTGTAGAACGAAAACACAAATCCTCAGGGGTGTGAGCGTTTCGAGATGAGTCGTATACATGTAAATGTTGGTCATCAGTGACCGTGTGGCCTAATGGATAAGGCGTCGGACTTCGGATCTGAAGATTACAGGTTCGAATGCTGTCACGCTTGTGTTTTTCCAGTTGTGAAAAAGAAACATAACGTTTTAATGTAGCAATTGAGCAGTACGAAACAGTCTGAATGTTGCTGTTGACCATTTTTTGCTTGGAGATGCTCTTGAGCTTGAAACACACACAACAAGACCGGTGTTAACTAGCGAAATGGTCGGCAGAGTGCCGACACAGCGAGTTTTGACTATCACTTGCACATCTAAAACAACGTCGGAAAGTAACTCGTTCGGCTTTTGAGTCACATAAAGTATGTGTGTTAATTTTGACGCCACTAGCTCTGCATGTGGTCATGCAATTTCTTTACCTCTCAGAAATGATTATGACATAAAAGTGAAGTACGTGACGAGTGTGACGTTAGGAAAACATTAGGCCTCATGGAGAGATTCTGTATGGGACCACCCAACCCAAACGAGTACTGTGTGACGTGCTACCCGGCAGGTATTCACCAAGGTAGCCGGCTAGCTCAGTCGGTAGAGCGTCAGACACTTAAACCCAGTGTCGTGGGTTCGAGCCAGACGCTGGGCGGAACGGAATTTTGTTCCGCTGCAGGTGTAAATCACCGTTTTTCTGATTAACGAGATTTAATGGAAATAGCAACTTTAAACTTTGCCTACGTCTCTGTCAGTCGCAAGGAAACTGTATTTGAAGGTGAAGGTGATTTTGTAGACATGTGTGAAAGACATGTTCTGAAATGCAAGTGTTGTTGTTTGGAGAGCACATCGGTTACGTGTCAGATGTGTAGCCAAGCAGTAATTTGTCGCCATAGCTGCAAATATTAGCCGGTAACATGAAGTGTTGTCAGCTAAAGTCTGATGATGCAGACGACCGTTAGGACGAAGTACCCAAGAGTACCGCTAGGCCGCGCCTCTTTAGCTCAGTGGTAGAGCACTGGTGTAATAAACCAGGGGTCGTAAGCTCCATCCTCACAGGAGAAAGATGAATTTTGGAAATCAGTTGCGCGTCGTGGCCGTATTGCAAACAGTACCTGTGATGACGAACAATTAGCGACAGGCGTTTTTTTAAGAATTACTCTCAGATGCGATTAAGGCGAATGGCGCAGATAAAGCATTTGCCAAAGCGGTACAGCATAAGGTGGGACGAGGCAGTCTGAATTACATTTTATAGATGTATTTCTCACATATCTCAGAGCCTCTCGCGATATTCGTCGTCGTTGTCGTCGTCGTCGCCGCCGCCGCTTCTGCAGAAGTAGCAAATGGCAATCGTAGCAAATGCGGCGAGGGACGCCCTGCCTTCGATTCCGAATGCACAAAGTGTGTGGTCTTGTTTCTCAGTCTATATTTGGTCGGTCACGTCAGAGGTTGAATGTAACGAATGGGTGGGAAAGAGCAAGGGGCAGCGGCTGTGTAGAACGAAAACACAAATCCTCAGGGGTGTGAGCGTTTCGAGATGAGTCGTATACATGTAAACGTTGGTCATCAGTGACCGTGTGGCCTAATGGATAAAGCGTCGGACTTCGGATCTGAAGATTACAGGTTCGAATGCTGTCACGCTTGTGTTTTTCCAGTTGTGAAAAAGAAACATAACGTTTTAATGTAGCAATTGAGCAGTACGAAACAGTCTGAATGTTGCTGTTGACCATTTTTTGCTTGGAGATGCTCTTGAGCTTGAAACACACACAACAAGACCGGTGTTAACTAGCGAAATGGTCGGCAGAGTGCCGACACAGCGAGTTTTGACTATCACTTGCACATCTAAAACAACGTCGGAAAGTAACTCGTTCGGCTTTTGAGTCACATAAAGTATGTGTGTTAATTTTGACGCCACTAGCTCTGCATGTTGTCATGCAATTTCTTTACCTCTCAGAAATGATTATGACATAAAAGTGAAGTACGTGACGAGTGTGACGTTAGGAAAACATTAGGCCTCATGGAGAGATTCTGTATGGGACCACCCAACCCAAACGAGTACTGTGTGACGTGCTACCCGGCAGGTATTCACCAAGGTAGCCGGCTAGCTCAGTCGGTAGAGCGTCAGACACTTAAACCCAGTGTCGTGGGTTCGAGCCAGACGCTGGGCGGAACGGAATTTTGTTCCGCTGCAGGTGTAAATCACCGTTTTTCTGATTAACGAGATTTAATGGAAATAGCAACTTTAAACTTTGCCTACGTCTCTGTCAGTCGCAAGGAAACTGTATTTGAAGGTGAAGGTGATTTTGTAGACATGTGTGAAAGACATGTTCTGAAATGCAAGTGTTGTTGTTTGGAGAGCACATCGGTTACGTGTCAGATGTGTAGCCAAGCAGTAATTTGTCGCCATAGCTGCAAATATTAGCCGGTAATATGAAGTGTTGTCAGCTAAAGTCTGATGATGCAGACGACCGTTAGGACGAAGTACCCAAGAGTACCGCTAGGCCGCGCCTCTTTAGCTCAATGGTAGAGCACTGGTGTAATAAACCAGGGGTCGTAAGTTCCATCCTCACAGGAGAAAGATGAATTTTGGAAATCAGTTGCGCGTCGTGGCCGTATTGCAAACAGTACCTGTGATGACGAACAATTAGCTACAGGCCTTTTTTTAAGAATTACTCTCAGATGCGATTAAGGCGAATGGCGCAGATAAAGCATTTGCCAAAGCGGTACAGCATAAGGTGGGACGAGGCAGTCTGAATTACATTTTATAGATGTATTTCTCACATATCTCAGAGCCTCTCGCGATAGTCGTCGTCGTCGTCGTCGTCGTCGCCGCCGCCGCTTCTGCAGAAGTAGCAAATGGCAATCGTAGCAAATGCGGCGAGGGACGCCCTGCCTTCGATTCCGAATGCACAAAGTGTGTGGTCTTGTTTCTCAGTCTATATTTGGTCGGTCACGTCAGAGGTTGAATGTAACGAATGGGTGGGAAAGAGCAAGGGGCAGCGGCTGTGTAGAACGAAAACACAAATCCTCAGGGGTGTGAGCGTTTCGAGATGAGTCGTATACATGTAAATGTTGGTCATCAGTGACCGTGTGGCCTTATGGATAAGGCGTCGGACTTCGGATCTGAAGATTACAGGTTCGAATGCTGTCACGCTTGTGTTTTTCCAGTTGTGAAAAAGAAACATAACGTTTTAATGTAGCAATTGAGCAGTACGAAACAGTCTGAATGTTGCTGTTGACCATTTTTTGCTTGGAGATGCTCTTGAGCTTGAAACACACACAACAAGACCGGTGTTAACTAGCGAAATGGTCGGCAGAGTGCCGACACAGCGAGTTTTGACTATCACTTGCACATCTAAAACAACGTCGGAAAGTAACTCGTTCGGCTTTTGAGTCACATAAAGTATGTGTGTTAATTTTGACGCCACTAGCTCTGCATGTTGTCATGCAATTTCTTTACCTCTCAGAAATGATTATGACATAAAAGTGAAGTACGTGACGAGTGTGACGTTAGGAAAACATTAGGCATCATGGAGAGATTCTGTATGGGACCACCCAACCCAAACGAGTACTGTGTGACGTGCTACCCGGCAGGTATTCACCGAGGTAGCCGGCTAGCTCAGTCGGTAGAGCGTCAGACACTTAAACCCAGTGTCGTGGGTTCGAGCCAGACGCTGGGCGGAACGGAATTTTGTTCCGCTGCAGGTGTAAATCACCGTTTTTCTGATTAACGAGATTTAATGGAAATAGCAACTTTAAACTTTGCCTACGTCTCTGTCAGTCGCAAGGAAACTGTATTTGAAGGTGAAGGTGATTTTGTAGACATGTGTGAAAGACATGTTCTGAAATGCAAGTGTTGTTGTTTGGAGAGCACATCGGTTACGTGTCAGATGTGTAGCCAAGCAGTAATTTGTCGCCATAGCTGCAAATATTAGCCGGTAATATGAAGTGTTGTCAGCTAAAGTCTGATGATGCAGACGACCGTTAGGACGAAGTACCCAAGAGTACCGCTAGGCCGCGCCTCTTTAGCTCAGTGGTAGAGCACTGGTGTAATAAACCAGGGGTCGTAAGCTCCATCCTCACAGGAGAAAGATGAATTTTGGAAATCAGTTGCGCGTCGTGGCCGTATTGCAAACAGTACCTGTGATGACGAACAATTAGCGACAGGCGTTTTTTTAAGAATTACTCTCAGATGCGATTAAGGCGAATGGCGCAGATAAAGCATTTGCCAAAGCGGTACAGCATAAGGTGGGACGAGGCAGTCTGAATTACATTTTATAGATGTATTTCTCACATATCTCAGAGCCTCTCGCGATATTCGTCGTCGTCGTCGTCGTCGCCGCCGCCGCTTCTGCAGAAGTAGCAAATGGCAATCGTAGCAAATGCGGCGAGGGACGCCCTGCCTTCGATTCCGAATGCACAAAGTGTGTGGTCTTGTTTCTCAGTCTATATTTGGTCGGTCACGTCAGAGGTTGAATGTAACGAATGGGTGGGAAAGAGCAAGGGGCAGCGGCTGTGTAGAACGAAAACACAAATCCTCAGGGGTGTGAGCGTTTCGAGATGAGTCGTATACATGTAAACGTTGGTCATCAGTGACCGTGTGGCCTAATGGATAAAGCGTCGGACTTTGGATCTGAAGATTACAGGTTCGAATGCTGTCACGCTTGTGTTTTTCCAGTTGTGAAAAAGAAACATAACGTTTTAATGTAGCAATTGAGCAGTACGAAACAGTCTGAATGTTGCTGTTGACCATTTTTTGCTTGGAGATGCTCTTGAGCTTGAAACACACACAACAAGACCGGTGTTAACTAGCGAAATGGTCGGCAGAGTGCCGACACAGCGAGTTTTGACTATCACTTGCACATCTAAAACAACGTCGGAAAGTAACTCGTTCGGCTTTTGAGTCACATAAAGTATGTGTGTTAATTTTGACGCCACTAGCTCTGCATGTTGTCATGCAATTTCTTTACCTCTCAGAAATGATTATGACATAAAAGTGAAGTACGTGACGAGTGTGACGTTAGGAAAACATTAGGCCTCATGGAGAGATTCTGTATGGGACCACCCAACCCAAACGAGTACTGTGTGACGTGCTACCCGGCAGGTATTCACCAAGGTAGCCGGCTAGCTCAGTCGGTAGAGCGTCAGACACTTAAACCCAGTGTCGTGGGTTCGAGCCAGACGCTGGGCGGAACGGAATTTTGTTCCGCTGCAGGTGTAAATCACCGTTTCTCTGATTAACGATATTTAATGGAAATAGCAACTTTAAACTTTGCCTACGTCTCTGTCAGTCGCAAGGAAACTGTATTTGAAGGTGAAGGTGATTTTGTAGACATGTGTGAAAGACATGTTCTGAAATGCAAGTGTTGTTGTTTGGAGAGCACATCGGTTACGTGTCAGATGTGTAGCCAAGCAGTAATTTGTCGCCATAGCTGCAAATATTAGCCGGTAATATGAAGTGTTGTCAGCTAAAGTCTGATGATGCAGACGACCGTTAGGACGAAGTACCCAAGAGTACCGCTAGGCCGCGCCTCTTTAGCTCAGTGGTAGAGCACTGGTGTAATAAACCAGGGGTCGTAAGCTCCATCCTCACAGGAGAAAGATGAATTTTGGAAATCAGTTGCGCGTCGTGGCCGTATTGCAAACAGTACCTGTGATGACGAACACTTAGCGACAGGCGTTTTTTTAAGAATTACTCTCAGATGCGATTAAGGCGAATGGCGCAGATAAAGCATTTGCCAAAGCGGTACAGCATAAGGTGGGACGAGGCAGTCTGAATTACATTTTATAGATGTATTTCTCACATATCTCAGAGCCTCTCGCGATATTCGTCGTCGTCGTCGTCGTCGTCGCCGCCGCCGCTTCTGCAGAAGTAGCAAATGGCAATCGTAGCAAACGCGGCGAGGGACGCCCTGCCTTCGATTCCGAATGCACAAAGTGTGTGGTCTTGTTTCTCAGTCTATATTTGGTCGGTCACGTCAGAGGTTGAATGTAACGAATGGGTGGGAAAGAGCAAGGGGCAGCGGCTGTGTAGAACGAAAACACAAATCCTCAGGGGTGTGAGCGTTTCGAGATGAGTCGTATACATGTAAACGTTGGTCATCAGTGACCGTGTGGCCTAATGGATAAAGCGTCGGACTTCGGATCTGAAGATTACAGGTTCGAATGCTGTCACGCTTGTGTTTTTCCAGTTGTGAAAAAGAAACATAACGTTTTAATGTAGCAATTGAGCAGTACGAAACAGTCTGAATGTTGCTGTTGACCATTTTTTGCTTGGAGATGCTCTTGAGCTTGAAACACACACAACAAGACCGGTGTTAACTAGCGAAATGGTCGGCAGAGTGCCGACACAGCGAGTTTTGACTATCACTTGCACATCTAAAACAACGTCGGAAAGTAACTCGTTCGGCTTTTGAGTCACATAAAGTATGTGTGTTAATTTTGACGCCACTAGCTCTGCATGTTGTCATGCAATTTCTTTACCTCTCAGAAATGATTATGACATAAAAGTGAAGTACGTGACGAGTGTGACGTTAGGAAAACATTAGGCCTCATGGAGAGATTCTGTATGGGACCACCCAACCCAAACGAGTACTGTGTGACGTGCTACCCGGCAGGTATTCACCAAGGTAGCCGGCTAGCTCAGTCGGTAGAGCGTCAGACACTTAAACCCAGTGTCGTGGGTTCGAGCCAGACGCTGGGCGGAACGGAATTTTGTTCCGCTGCAGGTGTAAATCACCGTTTTTCTGATTAACGAGATTTAATGGAAATAGCAACTTTAAACTTTGCCTACGTCTCTGTCAGTCGCAAGGAAACTGTATTTGAAGGTGAAGGTGATTTTGTAGACATGTGTGAAAGACATGTTCTGAAATGCAAGTGTTGTTGTTTGGAGAGCACATCGGTTACGTGTCAGATGTGTAGCCAAGCAGTAATTTGTCGCCATAGCTGCAAATATTAGCCGGTAATATGAAGTGTTGTCAGCTAAAGTCTGATGATGCAGACGACCGTTAGGACGAAGTACCCAAGAGTACCGCTAGGCCGCGCCTCTTTAGCTCAATGGTAGAGCACTGGTGTAATAAACCAGGGGTCGTAAGTTCCATCCTCACAGGAGAAAGATGAATTTTGGAAATCAGTTGCGCGTCGTGGCCGTATTGCAAACAGTACCTGTGATGACGAACAATTAGCTACAGGCCTTTTTTTAAGAATTACTCTCAGATGCGATTAAGGCGAATGGCGCAGATAAAGCATTTGCCAAAGCGGTACAGCATAAGGTGGGACGAGGCAGTCTGAATTACATTTTATAGATGTATTTCTCACATATCTCAGAGCCTCTCGCGATAGTCGTCGTCGTCGTCGTCGTCGTCGCCGCCGCCGCTTCTGCAGAAGTAGCAAATGGCAATCGTAGCAAATGCGGCGAGGGACGCCCTGCCTTCGATTCCGAATGCACAAAGTGTGTGGTCTTGTTTCTCAGTCTATATTTGGTCGGTCACGTCAGAGGTTGAATGTAACGAATGGGTGGGAAAGAGCAAGGGGCAGCGGCTGTGTAGAACGAAAACACAAATCCTCAGGGGTGTGAGCGTTTCGAGATGAGTCGTATACATGTAAATGTTGGTCATCAGTGACCGTGTGGCCTAATGGATAAGGCGTCGGACTTCGGATCTGAAGATTACAGGTTCGAATGCTGTCACGCTTGTGTTTTTCCAGTTGTGAAAAAGAAACATAACGTTTTAATGTAGCAATTGAGCAGTACGAAACAGTCTGAATGTTGCTGTTGACCATTTTTTGCTTGGAGATGCTCTTCAGCTTGAAACACACACAACAAGACCGGTGTTAACTAGCGAAATGGTCGGCAGAGTGCCGACACAGCGAGTTTTGACTATCACTTGCACATCTAAAACAACGTCGGAAAGTAACTCGTTCGGCTTTTGAGTCACATAAAGTATGTGTGTTAATTTTGACGCCACTAGCTCTGCATGTTGTCATGCAATTTCTTTACCTCTCAGAAATGATTATGACATAAAAGTGAAGTACGTGACGAGTGTGACGTTAGGAAAACATTAGGCATCATGGAGAGATTCTGTATGGGACCACCCAACCCAAACGAGTACTGTGTGACGTGCTACCCGGCAGGTATTCACCGAGATAGCCGTCTAGCTCAGTCGGTAGAGCGTCAGACTCTTAATCCCAGGGTCGTGGGTTCGAGCCAGACGCTGGGCGGAACGGAATTTTGTTCCGCTGCAGGTGTAAATTACCGTTTTTCTGATTAACGATATTTAATGGAAATAGCAACTTTAAACTTTGCCTACGTCTCTGTCAGTCGCAAGGAAACTGTATTTGAAGGTGAAGGTGATTTTGTAGACATGTGTGAAAGACATGTTCTGAAATGCAAGTGTTGTTGTTTGGAGAGCACATCGGTTACGTGTCAGATGTGTAGCCAAGCAGTAATTTGTCGCCATAGCTGCAAATATTAGCCGGTAATATGAAGTGTTGTCAGCTAAAGTCTGAGGATGCAGACGACCGTTAGGACGAAGTACCCAAGAGTACCGCTAGGCCGCGCCTCTTTAGCTCAGTGGTAGAGCACTGGTGTAATAAACCAGGGGTCGTAAGCTCCATCCTCACAGGAGAAACATGAATTTTGGAAATCAGTTGCGCGTCGTGGCCGTATTGCAAACAGTACCTGTGATGACGAACAATTAGCGACAGGCGTTTTTTTAAGAATTACTCTCAGATGCGATTAAGGCGAATGGCGCAGATAAAGCATTTGCCAAAGCGGTACAGCATAAGGTGGGACGAGGCAGTCTGAATTACATTTTATAGATGTATTTCTCACATATCTCAGAGCCTCTCGCGATAGTCGTCGTCGTCGTCGTCGTCGTCGTCGTCGTCGTCGTCGTCGTCGCCGCCGCCGCTTCTGCAGAAGTAGCAAATGGCAATCGTAGCAAATGCGGCGAGGGACGCTTTGCCTTCGATTTCGAATGCACAAAGTGTGTGGTCTTGTTTCTCAGTCTATATTTGGTCGGTCACTTCAGAGGTTGAATGTAACGAATGGGTGGGAAAGAGCAAGGGGCAGCGGCTGTGTAGAACGAAAACACAAATCCTCAGGGGTGTGAGCGTTTCGAGATGAGTCGTATACATGTAAATGATGGTCGTCAGTGACCGTGTGGCCTCGGACTTCGGATCTGAAGATTACAGGTTCGAATGCTGTCACGCTTGTGTTTTTCCAGTTCTGAAAAAGAAACATACCGTATTAATGTAGCAATTGAGCAGTACGAAACCGTCTGAATGTTGCTGTTGACCATTTTTTGCTTGGAGATGCTCTTGAGCTTGAAACACACACAACAAGACCGGTGTTAACTAGCGAAATGGTCGGCAGAGTGCCGACACAGCGAGTTTTGACTATCACTTGCACATCTAAAACAACGTCGGAAAGTAACTCGTTCGGCTTTTGAGTCACATAAAGTATGTGTGTTAATTTTGACGCCACTAGCTCTGCATGTTGTCATGCAATTTCTTTACCTCTCAGAAATGATTATGACATAAAAGTGAAGTACGTGACGAGTGTGACGTTAGGAAAACATTAGGCATCATGGAGAGATTCTGTATGGGACCACCCAACCCAAACGAGTACTGTGTGACGTGCTACCCGGCAGGTATTCACCGAGATAGCCGGCTAGCTCAGTCGGTAGAGCGTCAGACTCTTAATCCCAGGGTCGTGGGTTCGAGCCAGACGCTGGGCGGAACGGAATTTTGTTCCGCTGCAGGTGTAAATCACCGTTTTTCTGATTAACGATATTTAATGGAAATATTAACTTTAAACTTTGCCTACGTCTCTGTCAGTCGCAAGGAAACTGTATTTGAAGGTGAAGGTGATTTTGTAGACATGTGTGAAAGACATGTTCTGAAATGCAAGTGTTGTTGTTTGGAGAGCACATCGGTTACGTGTCAGATGTGTAGCCAAGCAGTAATTTGTCGCCATAGCTGCAAATATTAGCCGGTAATATGAAGTGTTGTCAGCTAAAGTCTGATGATGCAGACGACCGTTAGGACGAAGTACCCAAGAGTACCGCTAGGCCGCGCCTCTTTAGCTCAATGGTAGAGCACTGGTGTAATAAACCAGGGGTCGTAAGTTCCATCCTCACAGGAGAAAGATGAATTTTGGAAATCAGTTGCGCGTCGTGGCCGTATTGCAAACAGTACCTGTGATGACGAACAATTAGCTACAGGCCTTTTTTTAAGAATTACTCTCAGATGCGATTAAGGCGAATGGCGCAGATAAAGCATTTGCCAAAGCGGTACAGCATAAGGTGGGACGAGGCAGTCTGAATTACATTTTATAGATGTATTTCTCACATATCTCAGAGCCTCTCGCGATAGTCGTCGTCGTCGTCGTCGTCGTCGCCGCCGCCGCTTCTGCAGAAGTAGCAAATGGCAATCGTAGCAAATGCGGCGAGGGACGCCCTGCCTTCGATTCCGAATGCACAAAGTGTGTGGTCTTGTTTCTCAGTCTATATTTGGTCGGTCACGTCAGAGGTTGAATGTAACGAATGGGTGGGAAAGAGCAAGGGGCAGCGGCTGTGTAGAACGAAAACACAAATCCTCAGGGGTGTGAGCGTTTCGAGATGAGTCGTATACATGTAAATGTTGGTCATCAGTGACCGTGTGGCCTAATGGATAAGGCGTCGGACTTCGGATCTGAAGATTACAGGTTCGAATGCTGTCACGCTTGTGTTTTTCCAGTTGTAAAAAAGAAACATAACGTTTTAATGTAGCAATTGAGCAGTACGAAACAGTCTGAATGTTGCTGTTGACCATTTTTTGCTTGGAGATGCTCTTCAGCTTGAAACACACACAACAAGACCGGTGTTAACTAGCGAAATGGTCGGCAGAGTGCCGACACAGCGAGTTTTGACTATCACTTGCACATCTAAAACAACGTCGGAAAGTAACTCGTTCGGCTTTTGAGTCACATAAAGTATGTGTGTTAATTTTGACGCCACTAGCTCTGCATGTTGTCATGCAATTTCTTTACCTCTCAGAAATGATTATGACATAAAAGTGAAGTACGTGACGAGTGTGACGTTAGGAAAACATTAGGCATCATGGAGAGATTCTGTATGGGACCACCCAACCCAAACGAGTACTGTGTGACGTGCTACCCGGCAGGTATTCACCGAGATAGCCGTCTAGCTCAGTCGGTAGAGCGTCAGACTCTTAATCCCAGGGTCGTGGGTTCGAGCCAGACGCTGGGCGGAACGGAATTTTGTTCCGCTGCAGGTGTAAATTACCGTTTTTCTGATTAACGATATTTAATGGAAATAGCAACTTTAAACTTTGCCTACGTCTCTGTCAGTCGCAAGGAAACTGTATTTGAAGGTGAAGGTGATTTTGTAGACATGTGTGAAAGACATGTTCTGAAATGCAAGTGTTGTTGTTTGGAGAGCACATCGGTTACGTGTCAGATGTGTAGCCAAGCAGTAATTTGTCGCCATAGCTGCAAATATTAGCCGGTAATATGAAGTGTTGTCAGCTAAAGTCTGAGGATGCAGACGACCGTTAGGACGAAGTACCCAAGAGTACCGCTAGGCCGCGCCTCTTTAGCTCAGTGGTAGAGCACTGGTGTAATAAACCAGGGGTCGTAAGCTCCATCCTCACAGGAGAAACATGAATTTTGGAAATCAGTTGCGCGTCGTGGCCGTATTGCAAACAGTACCTGTGATGACGAACAATTAGCGACAGGCGTTTTTTTAAGAATTACTCTCAGATGCGATTAAGGCGAATGGCGCAGATAAAGCATTTGCCAAAGCGGTACAGCATAAGGTGGGACGAGGCAGTCTGAATTACATTTTATAGATGTATTTCTCACATATCTCAGAGCCTCTCGCGATAGTCGTCGTCGTCGTCGTCGTCGTCGTCGTCGTCGTCGCCGCCGCCGCTTCTGCAGAAGTAGCAAATGGCAATCGTAGCAAATGCGGCGAGGGACGCTTTGCCTTCGATTTCGAATGCACAAAGTGTGTGGTCTTGTTTCTCAGTCTATATTTGGTCGGTCACTTCAGAGGTTGAATGTAACGAATGGGTGGGAAAGAGCAAGGGGCAGCGGCTGTGTAGAACGAAAACACAAATCCTCAGGGGTGTGAGCGTTTCGAGATGAGTCGTATACATGTAAATGATGGTCGTCAGTGACCGTGTGGCCTCGGACTTCGGATCTGAAGATTACAGGTTCGAATGCTGTCACGCTTGTGTTTTTCCAGTTCTGAAAAAGAAACATACCGTATTAATGTAGCAATTGAGCAGTACGAAACCGTCTGAATGTTGCTGTTGACCATTTTTTGCTTGGAGATGCTCTTGAGCTTGAAACACACACAACAAGACCGGTGTTAACTAGCGAAATGGTCGGCAGAGTGCCGACA